>NC_057344.1:42405344-43024177 GCF_016509475.1 Prionailurus bengalensis
CGGAGCAGGCTCCATGCCATTAGCACTGAGCCTGATGCGGGGCTCAAACTCACAAACTGTGAGATCATGACCTGAGTCAAAGTCCCATGCTTAACTGACTGAGTCACCCAGGTGCCCCTGATTATTACTGCTTTGTAATGTAACTTCCACCTTTTTCTAGCTTAGGTTCCACAGCTAAAAATTAAAAACATTTTTTTTACATTTATTTATTTTTGAGAGACAGAGAGAAACAGAGCATGAGCAGGAAAGGGGCAGAGAGAGAGGGAAACACAGAATCTGAAGCATGCTCCAGGCTCTGAGCTGTCAGCACAGAGCCCGATGCGGGGCTTGAACTCACAAACTGCGAGATCATGACCTGAGTCGAAGTCTGACGCTTAACCAACTGAGCCACCCAGACGCCCCTAATGTTTATTTTTGAGAGAGAGAGAGAGAGAGAGAGAGAGAGCGCGTGTGTGTGAGCGCACACGTGTGCACACGAGGTGGGGGGAGGGGCAAAGAGAGAGGGAGACAACAGAATCCAAAGAAGGCTCCAGGCTCTGAGCTGTCAGCACAGAGCCTGATGTGGGGCTGCCGCCCACAAACTGCAAGATTGTGACCTGAGCAAAGTCGGAAGCCTAACCGACTGAGCCACCCAGGTGCCCCCCAACAGCTCAAAATTTTAATAATACTTTTGCCAGTAGTATCAATTCTCTTGCCTTGCTGTGATTTTGTCATTCCTATCTGGCAACACATCTACTCAAGATAAACCCAACAATTTATTTTCTCTACTTTATACCCAAGTGTGCAAATGATAGTGGATAAAGTCACAAACTATCATATATTGCTATTATTATAAAGTGACCAGAAACTTCAGATAGAAAATAGTGTGATGTCCAAAGACTCTTCAACATTAATTGGATTTCCTTGCTTTCCCTCATGAATTTGTTTTTTCCAGTTTTATTGAGAAGTAATGGACATCCATTGTTGTATAACTTTATGTCGCATGGTATAATGGTTTGATTTACGTATATTGTAAAGTGATTATCATGATAAGTTCAATTAACATCCATCCTCTCATATAGATACAATAAAAAGAAAACAAAGAAGAAAAAATAAATTAAAAAAAATTTCTCCTTCTAATGAGAGCTCCTAGGATTTATTCTCTGAAAAATTTCCCTACATATCATATAGCAGTTAGCTATAGTTGTCATGTTGTAACTTCACAAATATTTTAGGCATAAACTCCACTTATACCTGGCTACCTAGTTCAGATGAAACTGAAGTCACTTAGAATTTATTCAAACTTCTGCTCTTAATTCTGTAGATTCAATCATGTTCTTCATTCTCTCTTACTACGTTGCAGAGACACGCTTCTTCCTGTGATTGACACCCCATCTCCATCTCCCTAGGATTCTTACACTGCCAGTTATTTGTGTTTCTCCTTTCTACTGAATTTCTGCCTTCCAATAAATCCATCCCATTGAGTATTGAGCATGTTCATACTTAAGACACTGCTGTTTTAATGCAACAATTCTCTCCACTTATCGCCTTGCACTTGTCCTCCCTCCCAGAGCCAATTTGCCTGAAAACCATGGTTACACATGCAATCTTCATTTCTTTGCTTCCTATTATTTTGTCAAGTCACCCTAATCTGGATTCTATTTACCTCACTCCTTAGAAACTGTTCTTGTTAGTTTCCCAATTATCTTTATGTTACTAAATCCAGTGGGCTTTTAATCAGTCTTCTTTATCTTGACTTATGAACAGAGACTCTTGGCCACTCTATTGCCCTCTTTTTTTGAAACATTTTGCCTCATTTGCCTCTGACAGCTCATGCTTTTCTGCCTGTCTGTTGTCCTTCTCTATCCTTTTGTAGCCTCATGCTAAAATACTTAATAATGAAGGTTTCCATTTCCCATGTTCACCCTCCCACTGTGTACTTTTTTCAGGCCATCTTAACTATGGTCATGGCTTCCGTTACCATTTATAATCTAATGACTGTTAATTTTACATCTCAGGTCAAAAACTTTCTTTTTATTTCCATATATGCTCAACTACTCATCTACCATCTCCATTCAATTGTCACAAAGACAACATACCCAAAGCAGATCCTTCCTTTCCAGTTTAAATCCATTCAGAGTTCTCAGTCTCAGAGAATAGGGTCACCATTTCCTTTCTTGCTTAAGATAGAAACCATGCAGTCACTTAACACTTTCTCTCCTTTTCTCTATACCTCCACTCTATCCAGCATCAGGTGATTTTAAGTGAATTGAATAAACATTAAATTTCTTGCAGCAGTTTTTAACATATCTATCTCCTTATCACATCCTATGCATTCATACAATCATCAACCTCTATTGATTTTAACTCAAACGTATCTTTGGAAAACAATATTATCTGTAATTGGTCTTCTCAATAGCTACTTTGGCACCAATTAAATCAGTCTTCCACATTTCAGATAGAATTTTTTTTTTTACCCTCAAATGTAGTTATAATTATACCATTCTAAAGTATAAATCCCTTATGTGGGTATCCAATTTATTTAGGGTAATGACAAAACCTACTATGATCTACAGGCTGTGCATAGTTTGGCATATACTTTCCTCTTCAATCTGGCCATCATTACACTTGCCCCTCTACTCTGTACCTCAGCCACACTGACCATCTATCAGCGTCTCAAATGTGCCATTAATTTTCTTCTGCATCAGATCCTACATGCTATTGCCTCTGTCTACAATGTGCTCCTGCTTCTTCGTTTGAGTACATTCTATCCTTTCTTCAGATTTATGTCAAGTGTCACTTCCTCCGAGAAACCTTTTCAATCTCCACTCTGGATCAAGTTCCTTTTACACACTCTCTTTTTTTTTAATTTTTTAACGTTTATTTATTATTGAGAGACAGAGCGTGAACAGGGGAGGGGCAGAAAGAGAGGGAGACACAGAATCTGAACCAGGCTCCAGACTCTGAGCTGTCAGCAAAGAGCCCAATGCAGGGCTTGAACTCACAAACTGCAAGATCATGACCTGAGCCAAAGTTGGACGCTCGACTGACTGAGCCAGCCATCTTTTACACACTCTTATTAAAGATTGTTTGTTTGTTTTTTTTTACTTTGAAACATAACATTGTATAACTGTATACACATTATTTTAATTATTTGGATTTTTTTTCTTCTTAGTACACAGTCAACTCCCTGATTTTAGGAAGCATATTTACTTTGCCTTCACTTATATCTCTAATACAGAGTATAATACCTTCAACACAGTAGAAGTTCAATATTAAACCATATGTACTGTTTAATATTACACTTGTGTTTTTGTTTTGTTGTTGTTGTTTTTTGCTTCTGGTCTAGTACAAGTGTTACTAGTATCATATCCTTGAAAAGAGTAGTCACTGTTGAAGCACAGAAGGTTCAGTGGAAGGTGGAGATGAATTTGTTTCTTGTGCTTCAGAGATCTACCTCCCTCCCACCACACACAAAACCACCCTTTGGGAAATTAATGCTACTGTCTGAAGGGGTTTATAAATAACCTTTTATATAAAGAATGAAAAAGTGGATACTGGCAGGTGGATATCGGCTTCCCCTACAAGACAATCAATAAATAAGCTTCTATTTTGGCTTCAAAGTATGTGCTGCATTGGAGATGCTCAGTGGAAGTGAAGTTTAGATCCCTTTTCCATTTTGAAGATTAGAAATATGTATGTTCATGGTAAGATGCCCCAGGATTAGACAAGGAGAGTTGAGAGTTTTGTAATGGACAAAACTTGTGATTTAAGTAAGACAAGTGCCCCAGGTCTAATACAGCTGAGTATGAACGAGAAGATGGAACACTAAGAAAATTCAGCAAAGAAGTACTAAGGAGGTGAAGTCACCCTCCCTCCTCCTAAAGGCCTTATTATCCTAGGAGCTGAGCTAGGGAGATCATACTACCTGGTGGTCTATCTGGGGAGGAGAATAGCATTCACATCAATACTGTGTATCAGCAATGACTGTACCTGCTGCTATGGTTACAGCAAAGACAGTATCTGATGGATCTGAGAAAGAACCATCACCTTTGGAAATCTCTTCAAATGCTGGGTGGCTATTTCCCCTTATATCTTTGAAAAGTTCAGGCTTCATCCCACTGTTGCTGATGATTTAGTAATTCTCCAAAGGTGATGCCACTGTCATATTCAGTGCATCTAGAAAATGTCTGACTGCAGAAACCAAACTCTCAGGTTTATTAAGGATGTCTCAGAGGCCCTTTAAAATGAGAGATTCCCAGGAATGCATTCATTCCCAAGCTCAGAGACTTGCTAACTTTTTTGTATCTCATTTTCAAACAGGATGGGCTGTGGCAGATTAAAGATGACATCAAATTCTTTGATGTTCTTCCCTTCAAGAGGTGAGTTCCATTTTATCTCTCCTTCATCCTTGGCTGGTCTGTGACTGCTTTGACTAAAAGAGTCAGTGAAAGTAATGCTAAACTAATTCTGGGCGTAACTTTTAAAGCATTAGCCTTGACCTCTAGAAGCTCTGGTCTATGAAATAAGAAGTCAGACTACCCTACTGTTGAGATCACATGGAGAAACCTTGAGACTTGTTGGGTAGAAAGACATAGTGACTGGGGCTCCTGGGTGGTTCCTTGGTTAAGCATCTGATTCTTGGTTTCAGCTCAGGTCATGATCTCATGGTTTGTGAGTTTGAGTCCCACATCAGGCTCCATGCTGACAGTGGGGGGCCTGCTTGGGTTCTCTCTCTCTCTCTCTCTCTCTCTCTCTCTCTCTCTCTCTCTCTCTCTCTTTTTCTCTCCTCCTCTCTCTCTGCCCCTCCCTTGCTCACGTTCTATTTCTCAAAATAAATAAATGAACTTAAAGAAAAAAAAAGACAAAGTAATTTAGCAGAGCTTAGCCTTCTAGCCACTCAACAAAGATATTAAGCATTGAATAATGCCATTGTGTAACCACCATACCAGACAAGCCACCAGCTGAATAACATTGAGCTACCCCATATGCTATAGTATATCCTAGCTGATATCTGTCTGAATTTCTGGCCCAAAGTTGCATCATTAAGAAAACTGTTGTTGTTTTATGTCATTATGTTGGATGTCATTTGTTACATGGCAATAGTTAAATGGAAGTTTCTAGGAGGAAAGTTGAAGATAGGTGATCTAATCATCAAAGTGCTCTTGAAATTCACCTTTTATTTTCTCTTTAATTATGTTTTATCACTGAGAGATTTTTTATAAGGCTGAATTTATCAGATTTTGAGGTTACAGGTTGTAGACACTCATCACTGGAAGAGCTCATTTTCTGAATGTGGTATGGAGCTGTTATGACCTGAGATTCAAGCCCTGAATCCAGCTGTAAGTGTGTGTGGTAGATTTTATATATCTACTGTAAATTTAAAACATATCATAGGTTAATTAAATGAGATTACAAATCATATTTATAAATTACATGAGGACATCAACTTATAGAGTAACAGTAAAAACCTTGGTGACCTTACTCTCCCTCTAAAACGACAAAAATACAAGCAAAATAGCTAAAGCTAATCATTTAAAAACACTTGCAAGTTAACCAATACCACAGAACAACCTGAAAATCATCTATCAAAGAGAAACTAATAAACCTCAGTTATGTTAGGGGAGGCAAGCCTGTGAAGTTTTAACTTGGGGCTATTCACATGCCCCTTCTCCAGTTCAGTGGTGCGATAGCCAAAGGCTAGAAGCATTGCAGACAACAGAGAGATATGACCTATTTAGAGCTTGTTTAAAAACACCATCCCCAGAACATAACCAATGTTTTATCCAAACTTGCAACTCCCTGGGAAATCTCTATTCTCAGAGTATGGAGGCTATGTGATTTGATCCAGGGCTCAGCTCCGTGAAAGTGGAAAAGAGGAGGAAGTCTACCCCCAAAACAAGGGCACATCCTAGCAACATTTCAGCTGCCTAAGGCTGTGACTTCAGTTGAGGACAACAAGAGGTTGGCTGGGAATTTAAAAGAAAATCCAATAGAACTAGACAATCATAAGGAACTTTGAAACATTTCCACATATTTTTATATTAAAAGGCAATGAGAGGGGCGCCTGGGTGGCGCAGTCGGTTAAGCGTCCGACTTCAGCCAGGTCACGATCTCGCGGTCCGTGAGTTCGAGCCCAGCGTCAGGCTCTGGGCTGATGGCTCGGAGCCTGGAGCCTGTTTCGGTTCTGTGTCTCCCTCTCTCTCTGCCCCTCCCCCGTTCATGCTCTGTCTCTCTCTGTCTCAAAAATAAATAAAAAAAAAACTATTTAAAAAAAAAAAAAAGGCAATGAGAAAGCCCAGGAAAAACCTAAGAAAGAAGTCACCAGGCGCTCTCTCTGGCTCACTTTGAGTGCTTAAATAAGCAGGAAGTAAAAGCTAAATCTGTCTTGTAAACTGTCTGTAGTTTGAAGGCTTTCCTTTTCATATAGATCCATTTGGCAAAGGGTATATATATATATATATATATATATACACACACACACATATATGATATAGATATATGACATATACATGATATAGATATATGACATTTTAAATAACATATAGATATATGATATATATATATATGTATGTATGTATGTATATGTTATTTAAGAAACTCAGACCAACTATTGGCTGACCATTAAATTATATTGATCCCCCTAAGAAGCTGATTTAAAAATAAAAACAAGAACTTAAGAAAAAAAAAGGTAGTAGAAGACTCAACTCAGAGGTTACACACTGCAGAGAATATAGAATCTATAATTAATTCAGGGAAGTTACTAAACAAGTAAGTACCAATAAGAAAATAATAGCAAAAGCAAATCTTGGGTGACAGAGGGATCTGATACCAGAATCAAACAATATATTATCTAAATGTTTAGTTTTCAATAAAAAAATTGAGAAATGCAAGGAAACAGGAAAATATATCACATACACCAGAAAAAGAAATAACAAACAGAAAATATCCTTGAGAGTGCCCATATTGTGGACTTAGTAGACAAAGTCTTTAAGTTAGCAATTATGTACACAATGTGCTCAAAGAACTAAAGGAAAATATGTATAAAGAGCTATAAAAGCATTATAAAGATGTCTCACTAAATAGAGAACATCAGTATAAGAACAAAATTATTTTTTTAAAAAATAGAATCTCTGGAATTAAAAAGTACAATAACTGAAACAAATATTCACTGGAGAAGCTCAAGAACAGATTTGAGCTTGCAAAAGGATAAGTGAGCTTGAAGAAGTTAATAGATATTACCTAGACAGAGGAGAAAAAAGAAAAAAAGAATGAAAAAGAATAAACAGTTTCAGAGACTTGCTGGAAACTATCAAGTATGTCAACATATGTGTAATTGGAGCCCCAGGAAAGAGATAAAGAAGGAGGCAGAAAAATACTTAAAGAAATAGTGACCAAAAACTTCTCAAATTGATAAAAATTATTAATCAACACATTTAAGAAGCTCAACCAACTCCAAGTAAAGTAAATCGGAGAGATCGACACCTAAATATATTCTAGACATATCATGAAATCAAGAAAAAGAGAAAATGTTGAAAAGAGTAAAAGAAAAATGACACTACAGACAAGGAATCTTTACAAAGCCCACACTGATTTTTGTATTAGAAACCATGGTGCCCAGGGGCGCCTTGGGTGGCTCAGTCGGTTAAGCATCTGACTTCGGCTCAGGTCATGATTTCATGGTTCATGAGTTCGAGCCCCACCTCGGGCTCTGTGCTGACAGCTCAGAGCCTGGAGCCTGTTTCTGATTCTGTGTCTTCCTCTCTCTCTCTCTGCTCCTCCCTGGCCCTCACTGTATCTCTCTCTCAAAAATAAATAGAAAGAAAGAAAGAAAGAAAGAAAGAAAGAAAGAAAGAAAGAAAACAAACAAACATGGTGCCCAGAAGACAGTGGGATGACATTTTCAGAGTATTGAAAGAAAACCACTGCCAACTAAAATTTCTACATCTACTTAAATTGGTGAAAATATATTCACCAATCAAATATCTGAGACTATTAGAATGGGGGAAAAAAAGAATGTAAATATAGGCAAACTACAAAAAACATGGTTGGGATTAAAAGACACAAATAAGCTGAAAGTAACAAAATAGAAAAAGATAATCTGCAAACAGTAGCCAAAAAAGGACTGGAGTAGGATACTAAGAACATAGACTTTAATATAAAAATTGTTGCTAAATTCAAAGAATATTTTATATTGTTCAGGTCAATATAGGAAGGAGATATAATGATATTAAACACAAATGTATTTAAGCAGAGCACTACAAAATACATGAAGAAAAAACTAACAGAACTAAAGAAAGAAACAGACATTAGAATACAATAGAGACTTCAAAACCTACATGCAATAATGGAAAGAACAACCACAAAAAATCAATAAGGAAAAAGAATACTTGAATAGCAACTTCAGTAACACTATAAATCTATGGGGACTAAAAGACCTCTCTGGAAGACTCTATACAACAGTAGCAGAAAACTTTTTATTCTTCTCAAGGCAAGACCATGTGCTAGGCCATAAAACAAATCTGAATAAATTTAAAAGGACTGAAATTATACAAAATAGGTTCTCCAACCACAATGGAATTAAATTAGAAGAAAATTTTGGAAATTCACAACTATGTGGAAATTAAATAACACTCTTTGAAATAACCAATAGGTTAATGAAGAAAACATGAGGGAAGTCACAAAATACTTTGAGAGGAATGAAAATAAAAACACAGCATACCAAAATTTATAGGAAGCAGATAACACAGTGCTTAGGGGGAAATTGATAGTTATAAATGCATATGTGAAAAAAATAAGAAAGATCTCAAATTAATAAGTTTCCCAGTTTAAGAACTACAAAATAAAGAGCAAACTGAACACAAAACAAATAGAATGAAAGAAATGATAAGATTAGAGTGACAAGAAATAAAATACAGGATAGAGAAAAAGCAGAGATCAAAAGTTGTTTTGTTGATAAGACCAAACAAAATTGATACACCTTTAGCTAGACTCACCAAGAAGAGAGAGGGAGGGAGAGAGAAGATTCAAATTACTATAATTAAGGATGAAAGATGGGCATCATTACTGCTTGTATAGTAATAAAAAGGATAATAAGGGAATACTATGAATAATCATATGCCAACATATTAGATAATGTCAATGAAGTGGACAAATTTCTAGAAAGACAGAAACTAACAGAATTTATTCAAGAAGAAAAGATCATTTAAAAAGACCCACAACAAGCAACAAAATTTGAATTCATAATTTTAAAACTTCCAACAAAGAAAATCCAGGCCTAGATGGCCTCACTGGTAAATTGTATCACACATTTAAAGACAGATCATGACCAGTCTTTTACAAACACTTCCAAAAAAATTAGAAAAGGAAGTAACACTTCCTAACTTGTGTTATGAGGCCAATATTTTCATGGTACCAAAACCAGACAAAGATAACAACAACAAAAAGAAAATCACAGACAAACATCCTTTTTGAATACAGATACAAAATTATTCAGAAAATAATAGCAAACCAAATACAGCAGCATATAGAAAAGATTATACATTATGACCAATTAAGATTTATCTCAGTAATGCAAGGTTGGTTAAATATTCCAAAACAATAAATTTCATGTGCTATATTAATAGAATAAAGGACTAAAACCACATAATCATCTTAATACATTGAAAAAAAAGTCATTTGATGTAATTCAATGGAATTTGGTGATAAAAACACTCAACTAACTAGGAACAGAAGGTGTTCATTCAACCTGATACACACTATGAAAAAGCCATAGCTAACATAAGACATAATGGAGAAAGGCTGAATGCTTTCCCCAAAAGATCAGGCATAAAATGAGAATACCTGCTCCTGCTACTTCTTTCTGATATTCTACTAGTGGTTGTAGCCATAAAAATTAGGCAAGAAGAAAAAATAATGGACACCCATATTGGCAGTACAGAAATGAACATTTTCAATTTGCCATTGACTAGATATTGTATACAGAAAATCCTAAGGAATACACTAAAATACTATCAGAATAAATGGGTTCATAAATGTGGCAGCATACAAAATCAATATACAAATATCAGTTGCAATCCAAAACTCTGGCAATGAACAATCCAAAAATAAAATTAAGAGAATACTGTTTATAATAGTAGAAATAAGAATAAACATCTAGAAGTAAATTTAATGAAAGAAATACAAAACATGTACACTGAAAACTACAAATGATTGTTGAAAGAAATTAAGGAAAATCTAAATAAATGAAAAGACATCCATGTTCATGGATTGGAAAAATAAAAACGTCATTAAGATGACAATATTCCACAAACTGATCCACAGATTCAATATGGTCCCTATAAAAATCCCAACATTGTTGTTGTTGTTTCAGGAATTGACATGCTGATCTTAAAATTCACCTGTAAATGCAAGGTACTGAGAATTGCCAAAATATCTTTAAAAAGGTCAATCCTTAAAAAAGGATTCACAGTTTCCATCTCAAAACTTATTACAAAGCTACAGCTGTCAAGAGAGTATGGTGCAGTCATAAAAATAGATAGATCAATGGAATAGAATTGAGAGTCTAGAAATAAACCCTTTTATTTATGGCTGATTGATTTTAACAAGGGTGCCAAGACAATTCAATGGAGAGAGAATATTATTTTCAACAAATGTACTGGAAAACTGCATATCCATATGCAAGAAAATGAAGCTAGATCTCTCTCACACCATACACAAAAATGAATTCAAAATTCATTTGGACTCAAAATGGATCATAGGCCTAAATGTAAGAGCTACAATTGTAAGACTTCTAGTACATGATAGAGGAATAAATTTTGTGGCCTTAGACTAGGAAATGGTTTATTAAATATAAAACCAAAAGCACAAGTGACTAAATTTTCACTTCATATTTTTACTTAAAACCTTTGTGTGTCAAAGGGTAACATCAAGAAAAGGAAAAGAAACCACGGAATGAGGAATAGTATTTGCAAATCCCATACCCAATAAAGCACTTACATCCACAATATATAAAAAAGTCTCACAACTCAACAATAAAAAGACAAACGAACCAATTTTAAAATGGACAAAGGATTTGAAAACATAATTCCACAAAGAATATTTATGTGTCCAATAAACACATGACAAAATGTTCAACATCTTTGGTCCTCAGGGAAATGCAAATCAAGCCACAGTGAGATAACACTTCATACCCACTGAGATGGATACAATTTAAAAGTAATATCAAGTGTTGGTGTAAATGAAGAAAAATCATTGCTTGTAGGAATGTGAAATGATACAGCTACTTGAGAAAATAGTTTGGCAGTTTCTCAAAATGTTAAATGTAGAATTACCATGTGACCCAGAAATTCTACTCCTATTTACATACACAAGATAAGTCAAAACATACGTGTATGCAAAACTTGTACACAAATGTTCCTAGAATTATCTATAATGACCAAAAGGTGCAAACAACCCAAAAGTTCATTGACTGATGAATAGATAAACAAAACATGGTATACTCAAACAGTGGAATATTATTCATGAATAAAAAACCTCATTAGGTACTAATGCATATGACAACATGGATGAACCTTGAAAGCATTATGCTGGTTGATAAAAGCCAGTCACAAAGGCCAAATGTATGATTTTATTTATGTGTGGAATGTCCAGAATAAGCAAACCCGTGGTAACAGACAGTACATTAATGGGTGCTTAGGGCTGAGGGGAATTGGAGATGGGGACAGGGAATGATTGCTATGTACTTGGGGGTCTCTTTTTGGCTTGTTAAAAAAGTCCTAAACATAGATTGTGACGATGGTTGCACAATTTTGTGAATCTATTATACACACTGATGACATTTTCAACAGGAGAATTTCATTATATGTGAAATAAGTTTAAATAAAGCTGTAAAAAAAACAAGTGTACAACAGGGCGCCTGGGTGGCTCAGTCGGTTAAGTGTCCAACTTAGGCTCAGGTCATGATCTCAGGGTTTGTAGGTTTGAGTCCTGCATTGGGTTTCATGCTGACAGTGGGGAACCTGCTTGGGATTCTCTCTCTTCCTCTCTCTCTGCCCCTCCCCCACTTGTGCTTTCTCTCTCTCTCAAAATAAACAAATAAACTTAAAAATAAATAAATAATTAACTATATGAAAAAGATTAAACGCTTGAGTAATGTTACCAGAATTATTTAACTAATTAGTAAACTATAACTGGTTCTTTCTTGGAAAAAATATCATGTATAGCCATGGCAATACATAAATATCCAATCGTATATTAAATTGTTTATTGAGATTAGCATATTTTTCCTGAAACTGAAACCAGAAAAAAAGATGTACTTAAATATTTATTCCAAAAAGTAATATTTTCTTTCCACTTTGTCCTGTGTATTGTGCATCTTTTTTCTTACTCTGTTTTTCACTTTTTCTCTTCAACATTAATTGCTCCAATTCTAATACAATCAACCAAAACTCATGTACACGCTAGGGTGTCTCTCCTGGTTTTACTCAAGCTTTCAGCTTCCTTTTAAATTGTCCAGGTCCTACCATCTTCTTCTCAGCCTTGATAGCTTCAAAAGGAATTTTTTAGCAGTGGCAAATTAAACTAGTTAGATGATCAAGACTTAACCCTTTACTTTATCCTTGATTTTATCATTTGTTCTAAGCAATAGTTGAGTATTTTATTTTTTTAATCATCTCTTTTAGTTACCATTCATAGATCCATTTCTACAGTTTAATCAATAAATGAATTAAGAGAATGAAAATTAAAATAAATGGTCACAGAGGTGTCTCAGAATGTGGAAAAGATACATTTTTAAAAGATCTTAAAGATCTTGTCCTGTCCTCTTCTTTTTGCTATGCACTAAACAAGAATTATTGATTTCTTAATATATCCAGGAACTATGACCAGAGCCCAGATCACTTTTCTGGATAAGAATGTTATTAAATTCAAGATGTCTTCTTTCTGATACCATCAAAATGAATAAGTCACTAGATTTACAAAAATTAAAGAAATCCTAATGAAGCATCATAAAAAGCCACATTACTGTAAGCTGGAATTGATTTTCCTTGAATTGAGCATGTTTCTAAATGGTTATGGATGGATGAAACTCTTCCATTTTATATTGGATTATTTCAAAAACAGCAAGCCCAGAATCTGATTTAATTTTAAAGATGATAAAATTATATCCCTCTGCTGATTCTCCAGGTGTTAGAAGTATATGAGGAGAGGTTTTTTTTCCATTTTCCATCAGTCCCCCCTAAGTTAATTTGACAAATGGCTTTTACAAGACAACATGCAATTGGAATTGCATCAAGAATAATGAAAGTGTCAGACAAATGGCAAAGCATAATTGGGGTAGCTTGTTTTCTTTTCCTTGAAATTGTAATACATTTGACAAACCAAGATGTTATGCCTTGTATGAAAAGATCACTAGAACAATTTTCTGATAGTTCTACCTAGTTGATATTAATTAATAACAACAGAAAGAATATTCCAAGAAAAATAGGGGGGCAAAATTGTATGAACAAGGCTAAAATCAATGTTTATATTCCTCTTGTTTAGAAAATGAGATTTGATTTGAGAAATCTTAAAAAATAATTGAAAACAGAAGTCTTCTGCTCAGTTCTGTAGCAATTGACTATGTGACCTTAAGCAAGTTACCTTTCAATCATTTTTTCACATATTCATTATTGCACATATTTATATATATATATATATATATATATATATATATATATATATATATATATTATTGCATGCCATGTCTTTTTCCTAATCATGGATACAGAGCATTTCTTAAGAAATTCAACACCTGGTTATAGGAGCTGAAAGGTTTCAAGGGTTTTTAAAAGTTGCTATAATGGTAATACATTAAAAATAGATAGGATAATTGAATAGCTTAAAGGAAAAATCATACCAGTTTATTTCTCTCTCCTGCAAAAGTCTTAACAAGACCTGTCTTGGTCAATGGGGAACTGGGTTCCTTACAGTCTATCAGGGACACTTGTTTCAAGTCACTGCTTCACCACGTCCATATGTAATTGTTGCTGTCTACTTAGCAGAAGCTGAGCCACCAACACAGGAGAAAATGGTCAATGACCAATGACAACAGATAGTCGGTGACCAAGGATGGAGGCTTAGGAGTGGTAGACACCACTGCTATTCCAATAGCAAAATCATAGTCATATAGTTGTGCCCAAAGCAAGGGAATCTAGAAATTTTAGTCTACCTCATCAGCCATAATGTTCAAGAAAAATAGGAGACCAGATTTTAGTGGCAACCAGCTATCTCTGAGAACGAAAAAATTCAGAACGTGCAACAATTGCTATATTTCTCGTTGATAAAGTAAAATACTGCATTTAAATTCATTTGATTTAAGCCTTTAGAAGGAAGTCTCTTTGGCACAAGGCAATCTCTAATATACTCACTTTACATAAGAACACAGACATTTAAAATAAAAAGATCGCAAGTTTGGAAAAGCAATACAAACACATTGAAAATGTGATGCTCTACAAATTTTAAAGCAAAAAATAATTAAACTGTGGACCAAGAGATGCCCTCTGTGGCTAATTACTTTTTCTTTCTAATTATGATTGTCAACAGCCTCCAACAAATAGCTAGAGTTAAATTCATAGCATTCTAGGCACATTAGCTATCATAAAACGCTCTTTCTTGGTAAATTTACAATATTTAAACTTTGGCTAAGCTAAGTGTGCCTATATCTTGAAAAGCTCCAACACTATAAAGTTGCTAAGGTTTGATATCATCTTAATGATCTTTTGAATTATCTCTAGGTCCCTTTCCCTTCAAAGAGATTCTATATGCAGGAGTATAGTGGTTAGATTGGATATTATTATCATTAATATAATGAATTTTAAAAATTATCAAGCAAGACACATCAGAGTCATCTAGGAAAAATTCAGAACATATATACTTGGTTCTACACCCAGAGATATTGGTTCAATAATTCTCTGGAAGCCCCAAGTGCTGCATTTCTTATTAATTTATAAGCCTGATTGAGAATTACTATTATTGTGACCTCAAGAATAAGAACAAGTAAAGGGTTACTTCTTCCCAAGCCTGAGATGTTCTAAAAGCCTTCAAAGGCTTGAACTGAATTGGACACAGGCTATTAGAAGTGAGGATTAGAGACAGGGAAAATGGAGACAGAGTACACCTGTCACAGGCATGTCATTGGTCTCTGAGGTCCTGCCCCCACCACATCAGCACTTGGTACTGTCCCCATTGCTTCCAAGTGTCTGCTTTGAAACAGGTTTGGGATATGCCTTTTCCTGAGAAATCTTTTTACATGTTTGACGGTTTCTGCTAGCATGAAACTATTTCTCCGAAGAAAATCCCAAAGTTTCCTAGGGAAGATTTACTAACTCGGAATGCATCTGATACCTCACTGTTGAGTTCAGTGCTACAGAAAATTGACAAGGTGAAATAAAGAACAAAAGCCACTTTCCATGCATCTCTTTGAGTTCTTTCAGAAAATAGTACAGAGAAGAGTTCTTCCTATCTCTCAGAACTTCTCATTGTCACCCAATAAACAAGTAATAAAGTCAGGGGAATATTAGGTCTGTCAATGTCTATCCCCAGAGCTCACTAAGCTATATTATTTCAATTTACCATGTGCTTTCATTTTGAACATTTTATTAATAACTCATAAAATCAGAACATTTCATTCTTGAACCCAATGAATTAACCTGTCTTGTTTTGTAGACCCATTTTAGAAGGAGGTGATGGTACAGAGAGATATAGTGTAGTGGTTAAAATAATTTGGAAGAACGGAGTCAGAAGGTCAGAATTCAGCTTTTCCCTCTCTCATCCCTCACTTTCCCCACCCCCTTTTTCTCCCTGCCCTTAACCTCTATCTCTGTTTTTCCTGCTTCCTCTAAGCTCTTTTGGAACGTCTGTATCTCAGGCGTTTTTTTCCACTGAACTATGTTAGTACTTAATACCAGTGGGATCATTTCTATCCAAACAGGCCATTTAGCAAGACTTGCCTATAGTGCTCAATTGCTTGAGTAGGGACAGTGCTTAATTTGCTTTCAAAAGAACCTATCCTACTGTGAATGATAACTACCATATTTACTCATATAATTTCACCCTTTAGTTTACTGGTAAGAGGGAAGATTTTATAGTTCCTATAGTGATGAATATACAATGCATATTCTGTTGTTCACTGTGCAAGAGCCTACCTATCTTTCAGGATTTAGCTAAATGTCTGTTACTTTGTGATATCTTCCCTTACTTTTTACTTTCAGAGGAAGTTGGGTTTTTCCCCCTGTTCTGTGGTATTTTGGCATTATTTTATTACATAACTATACTTATTTGCATACTCATCATCTACTCTAGACTGAGTCATATCCAATCTTCTAAATTCAGCTACAGGCCGGGTTTGAATTTTTGGACTAATTAAATGAATAGCAAATGAATATACATTAAAGTGGATTTTTCATTGGGAGGGAGGGAGAAAGGAATAGTCAAAGTGTTATAACAAGAAGCTAATTTTTTTTCCCTTTTTTCCCCTTAAACTTGATGTAATTAAGTATGGTTATCAACCAAGATTTCTATATTTAGAAATCTATATATTTTCTATATATCAGGGCTAAGTAGCTATACTACTAAATATATTCCCTATTCCATCTCTTAGGGCTAAGAAAAACAAAATGTTGTGGGTAAAGAAAGTCAAACTATTCAAGGTAGAATAATTTAAGAAAACAACAAATAGCAGCATCCTATGTGTTCAATATAATGCATTTTTTAATCCGTTGCATAATTTGACTTTGACAACCACCCCCTGAGGAAAGTAAAGTAAGTATTATCTCACCACATTATAAAGCAGGAAGGTAGGGGTATTAAGGGACTCATCTGGGTTACACAGCAAATAGTAGAACCAGAGGTAATCTAATTTCAGATTCTGAATGCAATGCTCATTTCACTACATCTCATCATAGATATGAAGTGTGAGTGCTTGGTTGGCATACTTGATGAAGAATAAAAGCATCTCCCCTCTTTTCAATCCGGAATTTGCTTGTTTTGTTTCATTGTATATGTGTGTGTATGTGGGTTTTTTTTGTTTGTTTGTTTGTTTTGTTTTCTTTTTTTATTAAAAACAATTTTTTTAATGTTTATTTATTTTTGAGAGAGACAGAGACAGAATGAAAGTGGGTTGGGGCAGAGAGAGAGGGAGGCACAGAATCTGAAGCTCCAGAGCTCTGAGCTGTCAGCACAGAGCCTGACACAGGGCTCGAACTCACGAGCTGTGAGATCATGACCTGAGCCAAAGTCGGACGCTCAACCAACTGAGCCACCCAGGTGCCCCATGTGTGTAGGTGTTTTAAGAGATCTGAATTTGAACTACACATTTGGAGGCTCTATTCAGTTCACAAGTATGTAGACAGGCTCATAGGCCAAGTGAAGAGATTTATATATTCTCAGTTCTCCCTTAAAGTCCAAAAGACCAAAGGAAGAGAATCTCTCTTTTTTTTTTCTTTTTCCTTCTTTCCTTTCCTTCCTTATTATTTTTTTTAAACAGTCATGAGCTTATCATTCATGTAGTTCCAAAGCACGCCTCACCCAGGCATATGGGATTGGCAAGGCTAGTGTTCCTCTCTGTCAGGACTGATATTTACTAAGTAACTTAAATTGAGAAATGCAATTGATGATGACATAGTGTTTTTAAAAGTTGCTCTTTTCCCAGGTTTCAAAGCTGTCTTTTAACATTTGGAGAGTTTCATGTAATTGTCACTGTCGAATTGGCCTTTAGATAAATTGTATTGTTGGGGCCCCTTCCTTTCTATCATCTATATCTTTGTGGTGACTTATTAAGATAAATATCAAGAATAGCTTTGAAGGAGAAAATCGACAGGGAAGGTGACATCAGAGGACAGCAGGCCCTGCTGGGGAATTGTGTAAGAATTGAGACACTATTGCAAAGCAGTTTGTTTCAGTTCCATTCAGATGACTTGGATGACTCATAATGTCCCAGTGAGTGGAGGTGGTTATACTTGGGGTGGCAGCTAGGCCCCAAGAGGAGAGGGTAGCAAATAAATACCAACTGTCACTATGGCATTCTTTTCCTCTAACCTCACTCCTCCTTATGCTACAGCAATGCCAGTGACTGGAGCTCATAGCAGTATAGACACTTACTCTGATTCATCAGTTCATTGAAATGGGTTCATGTTTAAGAGAACCTGAGTTCTTGATTGGCTTTTCAAACAGAAGCATAGGTTTCCTGATGTGATTAACAAAGTTCAGAATGATGGCACTGTCAGCTAACTTCTTGTCCACAACTTTCTGGCCATCTTAGGAAATAGCTTACAAAACAGGAAACCTTTTCATGTTCCAGGTGATTTCCCAGACTTATTTGCCATGAAATGTCACCTTCTCAGCTGGGAGAACAGAATTTATCACAATAAAAGAAAACATTGACATGTGGCTTTAAGTGGTTAAAGAGTTCCTTTTAACTTGAGATCTTTACTCTATTTGTTAAACGTGCACATGTGCATGGAAAATTTATTATGACTGTAAACATTATGTGTTCTTCAAGAATGATCACATAATTTTTATTGCTTTTAGAAATGTCTGCTGCAAGAAAACTTTCTTGTCTTTCAGAAACTAATGAACCATGTTTATGATCTACAAATGTGTACTGAGTAGTGAAGTAATACACACTGACCTGCTGGGTCACTCATTCTCCACCTTGTGCTGTATTACTATACAAAGTGAGAAAAACAAATTAGGATAATTATTGGGAGAGGGGCATGATGCTTCAACGTATAATTTTCTCCAACCAGTTGACAAGGGGTAAAGGCATTAATATCTAATTAGACCAGTTTAGAAATGAGCAGCAATTTAAATCCCTACACAGCCTTCTTAATCTAGGATTGTTACATCAATTCTTGCAAACTTTCATTGTAGATATTTTTGTCCTCTCTAGTCATCAGCTGTAGAATGTGATTCTTAATTGTGCAAGCTTCTGTTGATTTGGAGGTGCTAATGGAATTTGCTGTTTTCTTTTGTATCTTTTGTATTTGTAAACACATGACAAATAGTCAAACAGGCAAACAGGAATGACTATGGTATGAGTTAACAATTGCTTCCCAATAGTTTTCAAAGTACAAAGCTCTCTAGTAATGTTGAATTGGAGAAAGTATCACTCCTCCTACAATGGAGCAGGAGAAAGGTAGAATGTGCCTACAGGAGAGACCCTTCCCTGGTAAGCTTTTTGCATGGGGACAAGACACAGAGGAGAGTGTGAGCCACCCACAATGAACCAAGCAACTGGCTCCTTTGCTATTTCAATGCAATGGCCCCACTTCCTACTTAGCATTGTCCAGTGGAAGCCAATATGTCACTAGTCTGCTCTCTGGGAAAATTGAGTAATAGGGTTCGAGAAGAATAAGATCTGTTTCTGCCCCACATAGCTCCTTCATAGGGAAGGGAAAAACAATACTCTCATTAGTAGTTCTTCAAAGGGTTAGCTTTTAAGCTTCAAGTACTACTGCTTAAGAAGTCCGTAAAGTTTGGTTAGTCTAAATACCAATAAACAGGGAAACTGAGAAACTTTCAATCATATAGGCCAATGTTTCTGTTTGCCCTTTGAAAATTAGGAATAATCAGGTCCTGCTCCTTTAGCACAAATGAAAACGCTGTGCTTAAAATAGAGTGGACTAGGGTGGCTGTTGGTAGCAGTGGGTCAGAGTAGAAATCCTTCTCCCCTGATTTTCACAACCAAATGCAAAACTCTGGAGTTCACTGTTTACTTGAAACATATTGTTGACAGTCAAATATCCCATATACTGGTGTGACTTTAAACAGATTTTCTTAGTCCAAGAGTAAAAGAAAATAATAATAAAGTAAACCGAAGTCTGAATTTCACATTCCCAATAATAAGCAGTCAAGCCTAGTAGGAACACCTTGGGATATGATTCAGGGGACTTAAGTCCTTCTCTTCCTCTACCTAAATGCATGACCTTGAGCAAATTACTAAAGGCCTTTGCTCCCATCTTAATGCACTCCAGAATAGAGATTTAAAAGTGTTAGAGCTGGAAGAAATGTGATATAACCTATCCAAATCCCTTTTATACAAATAAAATAACCTAGGACAAAGCTTAGGGATCTTTTTCAAGGTCATATCAATTAGAAGAAACAGAAGAATAAGATCAAGGTCTTGCTTTATAATGCCTTTTCCTTTAGTGCCTATTTGCTGTGAGAACAACCTGAGAATGTATTATGTCAAAGAATGACATGATATAAATCTAAATGAGCATTACCGATGTTTGCCTGCATATCATTAGGGGAAATCATAAAGATTGAATTTTACATACCAAACAAATGAACTTGAGGAATATTTAGAAAAAAAATACTAAAAGAAAAAAGCCCATTGAAATGGTTAAAACCACAATCAATAATTTCTTTCCATTCAACATTATCATAAATACTTTCTCACTTATATCCATTCTGTTTCGTTGCATTAATTTTGGCTCCTTTGGTCTCTTGCTAGTCTATCTGGAATTACAATGAGCAAGGGAGAGCTAGAATCCAAAATTTTTTCTAAGATACACTCCAGTGATAATAACTAGAAAGGATAAGGCCAGATCCACCAAAATCTGTGCTTTAAAGGCTCTGGAGAACAAGCAATGTTTAAACACATTAATGAGGGCTGTCATTACTTGTGTCATTGGTGCTCATAACCCTTGGCCCACTGATAATTTGCCATGAAAAATAAAATTTTCATGGTCTTTTTTTCTGAGAATATTGCAGCAATCACCTTCAAGAGACATCATGAGAGTGTTCTTTGTGATCTGCAGTTTCTTTAAGGTTGCCCTTGTCGATGCTATTCCCGAGAATGACCAACTTCAGCCTCTCCTCTGAACCACACTGACATGGATCAGTTCTCATTTAATTAAATGAGTCCAACCTTTGGTAGTCCTGTTCCGTCATTCTGTCTTCTCAGCCACACACAATGCAATACCCACCGACATTTAAAGAGTGAGTCCGGCACAGGTATTCTCAGCTGCAGGCGTGTTTTGCTTTACTTGATCAATGTCTCCAGAACTTGTATATGGACCACATTCTGGTAAATTAAATGACATCTTAGATAAGGCATAACTCACTTAAAAAAAAACATAATGAAGCCCCCACGAAACCCCTACCCCTCAAGTCCTTAATTTAACTAAATTACAATTCTATATTCTTATATTAGTAGGTCTATTTAAAAATCAACTCAACCATACCTCGATTTCATTGTTAATATAACCTAATACCGCCAATAGTCCAGGACAAAGAGAAAGGTGTGAAATATTGAGAAAATATAAAACTTAAACCCAGATTTTGATTTTATGTTTTATTAATGTTTGTAACCAGTGTCTGACACTGGTTCTTGACTGTAACTTGTTAAACAAATAGTAATAAATGAATAAATGAATTTCTAAAATAAGCATGTGAAACTGATTATATGGAGGTAGGTTCTTAACCTTGAAAGCTAGAATACAATCTTACATCATTTCATTTCAACTAATAATCGTTGTGTTATATATTGCAAATGAATTCAATTGTTTGTAAAAGTATTTTGTTTCATTTAGCTGTGACAGAAAAGAAAGAGGAGAGGCTTGGCAGAAATATTTCATTATGTTTGGCATTTATCACTCAATTGAACAAACCTCTTGCCAACAATTTAAGGAGGTGAGGAATTTGAAAATAAACTGAATTTGTTCAGTTTAAATCGTTAGCTTAGTGTTATTTAAATTTCAGGGGGCATGCAATTTTAAGAGGAGTGATGAGTTTTCTGTCAATGAAAGTCATTAAAAAAAAAAAAGGTTGGTTGAGGAAATTTCTGCGTTTCAGGGAAGATGTTTCCTGACCAATGGCCTGCGATCTCTGTTAGACCTGGAATGACAAGTGGAGGTTCTAAGAGAGAACGTACAGGACTTGATTGTTTTGAGCGTGAGCGTTAGCATTGTTTAAAAGCTCCCCCAGTGATTCTAATGTGCAGCCAGGCTAGAGAATCCTTCCTGTAGATGATATTTCTATTTCTCTCAAACCCCTGAGATTTTGCTAATTAGAGGATGACTTGTATGCTCTACTGGCTTAAGAAATACAAAACCGAGCATTATGTTGGAGTTTTGCGATTAAAAATGTAAATCAGGGGGTGCCTGGGTGACTCAGTCAGATTCTTGACTTGGGCTCAGGTCATGATCCCAGGGTCTTGGGATTAAGCCCCATGTCAGGCTCTGCACTGAGTGGAGAGCATGTTTAATGTTCTCCCATTGTCCCTCTGCCCTTCTCCCCAACTCATGTGTGCTCTCTCTCAAAAGTAAATAAACAAACAAACAAATAAATAAATAAATAAATAAAATCAGAAATAAAAATATATATCAGGGGCGCCTGGGTGGCTCAGTCAGTTAAGTGTCCAACTTCGGCTCAGTTCATGATCTCACAGTCTGTGAGTTCGAGCCCCAGGCCGGGATCTGTGCTGACAGCTCAGAGCCTGGAGCCTGCTTTGGATTCTGTGTCTCCGTCTCTCTCTGCTCCCTGACCCCCCAACTCATGCTCTCTCTCTGTGTCTCTCAAAAATAAATGTTTATTTTTTTTAATATATAAATCAGAATGTAATGAGTCGTCTATGACCTAAGCTACCTAAGCTCTGTTGTGTTAAAAAAAAAAAAAATCTAGTCTTTGCAGCCATGGTATAAGTGTCTATTATGGTGTAGGCATGGTATAAATACTTTGTATATATTAGCTGATTGAGGTCTTAGAATAGCTGTATGAGGATGGTGCTATTGTCATCATCATCACCATCATTATCATCATCACCATCATTATCATCATCCCCATCACAGGGAGACTGGTACAGAAATTAGGAAACATGTCTATCTGCTAATAAATGGAAAACCTGAAACCAGCCAGTTTGGCTTAAGAGAATATATACTTAGTGAAAATACCGCACGGCCTCTCGTGGTTTTACAAACAAACCCAGTACAACCCTGTACACCAAAATAATTCATCCAACCAAGTGGCCTCCTTTAGGACATTATAAGGCCTTTGGGAAATACTTGCTTTGTTTTGAACGAATGAGTGCAGACAGAATTCAGCCCTGCCTGAAAGAATGAGCTCCACTCTCTAAGATCATCTAGACATTCCATTAGAAACATATCGAAGACAGATGGAAATTCATCCTTGTTGTGAAACACTCCAGAAAATGATGTGGCACAGTATCCCTGAGGTGACACATTTTAATACCTATCCTCCTTCCTCGGGAAAGTTTCTTCTATTTAATCCAAATCCCTCCTCCGCTAATTTAGACTGTTTAATTTTGTTATATTCTTTTCTGTCTTCAGAGAAGCTGGGGGTGGTGGTGGTAAACATTGGTAAAATGCTATTTCCCTCAGCCAAGAGCTGGGGTACAGGCAGAGCTTTGTGCTCCGTTCCTGTCAGGTAACGGAAGTGCCTCGCCACTGGCTGTCAACCCTGAACGGTCAGGAGCATTGCTTAGGGAAGTTTAAAACAAGGCCCATACCCAGGCCCATCCCAGACCGATTCCATGTTGTGGTCATCTTTCCATGTCAAAATAGTTATCTACTTCATAACTGCTAATGTCTCTTAAGTTATTTGCATAGCTGGTACTTTTAACACATCTTGGTTTCCTTTACAGCAAGCATATGCCAGGCTTTAACACAATCCAGAGGTCGTTGCTCGCTCTCCTTCCCCCAGGGCCAGTCGTGCAGGTGACCTCTCACCTGAGGATCACAGCCTGACCTAACGGTGGAGGGCATGGTGCCAACTCCGCTCTTGGCTGCTTCACAAAATACCAGACACGTGCTTGAAATCCCTCCGCTTTTGTCCAGGCGAAGGTAGTTATATCTCGGTTAAGCCTGTGCCTAAGGATTCCTGAAACGTCAGGAGAAAGGACTCTCGTCCGGGGGCTACACCATGGAGTACCCCCCACCCCGGTCTCCAGAAAGCAGAGGCCTGTGATACAACAGCTGAGCCACTGAAATGAGGCCCTCAACCCTCATCCTGGTGGCCAAAACTCCCCTGGGGTTTGAGCTACTAAAAGTGAGTGCTTATGAAACACAGAGTATGAACCAAGAAAATAAATCTCGCCACTTCAACTCAATTTAGAGTTCCACTCTACTCACATAAATGTTTGATGTCTACCCCCCAAAACTTCAGCTGAATCCAGTCCTCTTGATGCTAAGCTCAAATGAGGCTCAGGAGAAAGCCTCCTCCACTTTTCTTGCAGAGTGTCCTCTCAAAACACAGATGTTTCTTGTCCTTAAATAAAAAGCAGATTTTTCTCCTTTGTCTTAAGAATTGCACCAAAGGATCCATTTGGAAATAAACATATTTCCAAATTGTATGTGCAAAAATGATTTGGCATGTGCTATAAATCTAACAGGTTGGCAGGCAGCTAGATACATCATGGTTTTCTTACTAAATAGCAGAATTTTTGAAAGCTGGAGAGTCTGTATTATACAGTTGTGCAAAGCAACAATAAATCCACCTGTGACATAAAAAGGCCTATTTTGAAAAGTTAAAAACAAAGTCGATCGGACAACAGAATCGAAGCAACCACGTGGCTGTTTCAAACCATAGCTCTGCTTGCTGTCACTGTTGACTTACATCAAAACGATTCTGAGGTATAAAATAACAAGCAAACTGAAACACCCACACCTGTTCCTGTGAGGGCAAAACAAAAACAGAAAGGCAACAAAATAAACGCCACGACATCAGCCACAGTCACCAGCACACAGAACACCACATGGTCTCCCGAGTTCGGGGGGAAGAGAACCAGTGGCCTCCACAGGGCAGCCGAGGCCGGCCCAGCTGCATGCAGGGCCAGAATGGGAAGAGGAGAAAGGTGTCCACTTCTAATTTTTACCTCAGGTTTTTTCATAAGAGCTGCCAATTCTCTCCTTGGTGATTTATTACTCTCACTTCGAGGGGGAAATTTAATATTTGGTTTAGGAAAATGGCATGAAATTAAAGGATACTGAGAAAGGCTCTGAACTGCTCTGGGGATGACAGAAAGCATTTTAGAGGTTTCTGTGGACTGCACCTTCATTTATTAGAGAGTGACAATTTTTTAAACAGCCTACTTTCTGAGGCTCTGGTTTTCCCTGCTTTGCAGGAAGGACAAAGTCCCTGGGCTCTATCACAAGTTTTAGAGCCTTTGTGAAAGGGGAAGGCAGGAGGAGAGAGTATTGCCTTTCTACGTTCAGCACCAAAGGGAGCCCATCTGGTGGTAAGGGTTGCTTGTAGGGTTATGCTTTGTCTCTTAGCATCTCTGGAAGGGCTTCACGTGACCTTCCATTGTTGCTGGAGGGGCAGCCAGTAGGCCTGCCATTCTCCTGGAATCTGAGCTGAAGGAATGTGGGCCCAGAGATGTGCGAATAGAATGTTCCTGCAGCCCACCGCCTCCCAGGGCCCAAGCCAGCACCTCCCCAGGGTCTTCTGGTGCTCTCAGTGAGGACCATCCTGCATATCAGCTTTGTGTACTAGGAGCTGAGGAAACCAAATTCAGGAGATTTTCCTTTTCTGTTGGCAAATCACAATCTTCCTGGATCCCCAATTTCTCATTTTGAAAACAATGGGTGGGGATGGGTGTAAGTGAAAGACTCTCAACTGGTCCTTCCAACCCTTGACATTGTATAATTAGTGATTTAGTGTGTGTTTTTACACAAACAGCCACACACATACGCATGTACACCCACACAGACACACACACATGCACACGCTTCCACAGTGTGAGGAATCACCGTGCAGAGAGTTAAGTGCTATAGTTTTTCATCCGCAGGGACACTGAGATAACTCAACAGAGCGAAATTTTCTAAATGTTTGCATTTGCTGCTTCTACTTTAATGTGCAGCCTCTGGGATAGCTTCTTCTATACCCTGTAGCATAAGCAAAGGCAGCAAGCTACCAACATTGTTTTCAACCACTAATTATGGATTACTTTGCATATTTAATATACACTTGGATGAGACAAAGATGATTAACTTTTAAGTGTCCCCAGCCTCCCAACACCCCAATTTCATCCAAGGAGAGTTTGATTTTTGCCTTCTCAGCTTTTTTTTTCCTGTCTTCAGAAGCCCTTCCCCCTCTTTGTAGGTCTCTACCAGCCTTGAGTATTTGCAGTGCAAAAGGAGGAAACAAGGTTGAAAGAGAACTTGAGATACTAGAGGAAAAGGAGGAGGACTTAGAACATATCAATTGAATTAAATAACACAGAAGTAATAGAGAGGGGCAAGCAAAGTTATAGGAGCTGGAGTAGAGAGTTATCTCTGTTCAGGGGCTTTTAAGAGAGGCACATCTTAGGGGTGCCTTGGTGGCACCTAAGTCAGTTAGGCATCCGACTTTAGCTCAGGTCGTGGTCTTGCAGTTTGTGAGTTTCGGCCCCGCATCAGGCTTTGTGCTGACAGCTCAGAGCCTGGAGCCTGCTTCAGATTCTGTGTCTACCTCTCTCTCTCTCTCTGCCCCTCTACCGCTCACACTCTGTGTGTCTGTCTCTCTCTCAAAAATAAACATTAAAAAATAAAAAAAAAAGAGAAAGGCACATCTTAGCAACTTCAAATAGAAAGGAAGAGGGGATGGTTATAAGGTTCCATTAAACTGTATATTTGGATCCTCTTAGGGCTTTTCAAGAAAAGCAAGGCAAAGACTTGAGCTCTTTTTGTGTTTTATTGACTGTTCATAGCTCTGAGACCAAACCATATAGACCAGTTGTTATAAGAGTTTTAGTTCTTTCTTTCAAGGGAATGAAAAGGTAGTTCATAAGATGAAAAGTTTGTTTGGCTCACAATTTGTGCCAGCATAAGTTATGATGAAAATGTAAACCCCCTCCTCCCCAAAGGAAAATGGAAACAACCAGCATTCATTAAATCTTGATTTCAGATAATGTTGTCAGTGCTTAAGGCATGTATTATCTTAACAGAGATGGCCCCTCTGGTTCCTCAATTGCCCCCCCTTTTTTTCTAGTGAAGATGATAATTATGATAGCTATAAGAAGCTACTCTGTTATTCACGCTTTTGGCGTAAATACATGACTGTCATTATGCCAATAAACAACCCAAGGCAAGCGATAATGAGACCAATGCTGAACTCAATCCAATCTTACACAGTGCTTCCTGAGCTGTGAGGCTCCAACGTGTCATTTGTAATTTCAATCTAATGACCAGGAAGTTATCCCCGAATTCCCAGAGTGTCTGATGAGGCTGGGGAGATCTCTCCCGACATAGAGAAAGGCAATGCTATAAAGGAAAAGTTAGAGGCCTCCAGGTCCTCCAATTCAAGCCATTGTCAAATCTGCTATTTAGATCAAGTGGAGGGTCCTCTATTTCCCTGAATTAATTATCTGTGAATGAATTCTGTGAATTCATTCCTTGGGAAAGGAAAGCTGTTATACATTAAAATAGTCATTAATAAACTGATCACTTATAAAATTAGAACCTGGTCAACTATCCCTGCCCAGTAAAATTGCAGAGTAACACTACACATTTTTCAAAAAGGCAGGATTACATGTAGTTAAGGAGAGTGGCTTTCAAACTGCTGCAATCACAAACTCGGGCACCAATGAATATGGATCTGGGAGAATTATTCCCCTTGAAGGCTGAGAAAAAAAGGATGTATTCATCAGAAGGGAATGATTTGAACATCAAAAGAGGGGAGAGGCCCTTGGGAACATGGATGAACCCACTGAATGTTTCCACAAACAGATATATGAGTCTTGTGCTAAAGTTAAATCCAAAGTGATCAGTCCTGAATCTTGCTTTCATATGATCTGTTAAAAAAAAAAAAACATGCTTTAAAAAAACCATTTTGTTTCTTCTGTTTATTCTAAGAATTAGTAAAGAATGGAGGCTGAAGTCTGGGATTGTGATGCCTCCTGCTTTAGTTTTCTTTTTCAACGTTACTTTGGCTATTCGGGGTCTTTTGTGGTTCCATACAGATTTTAGGATTGTCGGTTCTAGCTTTGAGAAGAATGCCGGTGCAATTTTGATTGGGATTGCATTGAATGTGCAGATTGCTTTAGGTAGTATTGACACTATTTGTTAGCCAACTTGACAATAAATTATATTTAAAAAAAAAGAATTAGTAAAGAATGCAGTGATATCCCAAATCTTTCCAAATATAAAATCATTTATTCTCATACTTACAAGGTTTAATCTTTTTTGTGTGAGAACATCTGAAGTTAATCCATGGATACACACGTACATCTGTGTGTTTGCTCTATCTGACCAATTATTCTGAGCTACCCCAGAATATTTACCACCTTTCAGATCGGGTGACTGTTTTTTGTGGTCATGGTAATGGGGATCATGATTCTGAGGTAACTATCAGGGAACTTATATCGCCTCCTCTTCTCCTTCTCCTCACTGTTTAAACTGAACCCAAATTGTTCTCAAAGGCTGTGTCTTTTAGAGTATTCACTGATACTTTCCCAGCCACACACACATGCTCTACCATCAGGCACTGCACAGAACCAGCCATTAGAGGGCACCGGTGATGCAGACCGTTGGAGTCCTCGTCATGCAGCAATTTTCATCAGCAGTTTTCAGAAAGGAAACAGGTTGCTTTTGGTGCTGGAAGGTGACGATCATTGGTAGATGACTCTGTTGTATTAGGTGGAAGCACTTGGCCCATTGCTTTAAGGTAAACAAATAAGTTTGGCTCCTTTCATTACAACTGTCCCCCTTTGCTTTTCAGTGACATTAACCCCAAGCCACCCTTCAGTTACTTTATTTATAAGGACGACTCTTGAAGGTCCCCTGCTATGGAGGGACATGTCATAGAAGGTGAAGGAAGATATAAGGGTATGTCAGATTAAAAAAACAATTCAATATTGATAATCAGGAAACTAGTAGGGTTAGAAAATAAATATGTCGAGGAGATTTGTCAAAGGACACCATCTCAAGGATATAGTGAACTCGGATGTTAAATGAGAATTACATCCCAGTAGGATTCAGATGGAACCTGGCCAAGGATTAGAGGGTGACATTTCTTGTCCTGGTGCTTATATAGAAATGTTCCATTTTGTTAATGTAAAGTAATGTAATTAGATGAATGTGACTGTAAGCAAGTGATGTCCATTAGCAATAGAGGATCATTCCCTCTGCAGCATGTTCAAGAAAATCTTCAGTATTAGAGAGTCTGATGTATTTATAAGGGAGAGCCCATTAGTTTGGATATGGGTCTGACAAAAATGAATTGGGAACAATAAATTTCCTTCTTCAAATTGTCATCATAATGCATTCCAAAGACTAAAAGAAACGACAATTGGATTATCTGTTCCACAGTTCTGTTTCCTTAATGCAGATAACTGATATTTGTAAGTAATTTGGAAATGTCGCTTGAAAAAAGCAACAGCCAAGCAAAATTAAGAGCAGATAGATCAATAGGTAAGCTGTTAGGATCTCTATTCAAAATATCACTGTGGAATGTTACAGTCCATGTATTTGTGAATCACTGTCCTTTTAACTGTTAGTTCATTTTTCTAGCCCTGTACAAATGCAGCTGATGGGAAAAGAAAGATGCTGCAAATAAAACCAAGGTCACTATTCCCACACACTCAGGATGCTATTGGTGGTAAGTCCTTGTGTTGCATTGTTGTGGCCTTCTTTGCCAATACTCTAGCTTACCCCATGCCTCTCAGTGGCATCTCTGTGCATGCTTTTATTCCAGCAAGTCCAGAACTGATTCCATATTCAGTACTACCTTTTCCTTGTTCATAGGATTCTTCTTCATATCTAACTATTGGAAGTGTATTCCTAATTCCAGGTCCAGGTGACATGCCACATCCTGTATCAAGCAAGGTTTTCCTGATCTCCATAGTCTAAGAAACAGGTTTGCTCCTCTGAACCTATGACATTCTGTGTGTCACTTTATGAAAGTTGTCTTATTTCACTTGTGATCATATCTTTTATCTTCTAGTAATTGGGTTATTTCCTTGAGAACGGGGATAGTTTCTTCCCTTTTGTATTCCCCACACCACTAATACATTGTTTGGTGGAAATCAGAGGCTCCAAAAGGATTTATTAACTGGATTATTGTATTAGTAACTTAATTAATTAATTGATAATGGTACCCAAGGAACAGAGCGAGTTCAGCCTGGTACTGCTCCTGAAAAACCAATTAAATAACTTGTTGGAGAAGGAATAAGTTTGTATCACTCTTGAGTCTGTCTGCCGTGGAAGGGTAAACTATGAAGTCATCTAATGGAAGGCAAAGAAGGATACAAGGGTATGTCAAATTAAAAGGAAGCACAGTAAATATTGATTACTGGGAAACTAAAATGCAATCATAGTAGATTGTATTCTCTCTCTCTCTCTCTCTCTCTCTCGTTTTCCTAAATTACAGTTGTACTGTGTACTCTGGACTGGGAGGTAATGGATTGCTATTTTGAATGCAGCTAACCAAGTCAGGAATAAATATGAAGCCTCGCTATTCATACTTATGCTTTGATTTATCTTCGGTAGGTACAACACGCAAAGAGGTGAGTGAGAGGAGATCTATTTTATGTTTGAGACTCCAATGCCCTCTCTCTGGAGAGGAACAGAAGGAATTCTTTAGGAAGGAGGGCAGTTTGTAAGGCAGAAGAATCTATGACACTGAAATAACACAAGAGGGAGCCCTTTCCAACCCAGTCATAGGAAAGAACTGTGCCCTTGGGTTTGAGAATTGAGTTCCCTAACCCCTATTGAGGCAGCAACTAACACTTGTATTAATTCTTTGCCTTTTTAAAACTCAAAACCATGAAAAATAAAAAATTATAAGATGAAATATACTAAGTTATAAAGAAGTAGGGTGAGATGGTAGCTAATAAAAATATTCTACTGAAGTTTTATTCCTATTTTTATACTAGGAGCAACAACTGAATTAATTCTATTTTGCAGTAAATATTTATCTTTCTTTACATGTATATGTGTAAACTCTGCATGGTGTTTAGCATTTCATGGGTTTTGTTCTGTGCTCTATAAAGCGAGGGAAAATATCCTGGCCTAGGGATTCAGGGGGTTGAATTTAATCCCATTTTTCTCATTGCATGCCTTTAAATAATTAACTACTTTCTCCTTTTATTTTTCAGTCTGTGAAATCAGAATTTGGATCTGATGTTTTCTAAGGTCCTTTGCAGGCTAAATAGTTTAGTGGGTCTATGAAATATGACAGTTTTATTAAGTGTTTGATAAATATTTGGGATATGGTTATTGAATGGATACAAGTCATAAGATATCTAACTCTTAGGTCTCTTACTGAAAAAAATCAGTATAAATTGAATATATGGAAAATGCAATTGTTTAGAAACCAGGAGGAGGTACTTGAACTTTGAAGTCAAAATATTTTTGTACATTTTCTACACAAGGGTATTACTCATATGGGCTTGAGGTGACTCAGTTTTGGTGACTAGGTTAGGTCTATAAATACATGAGGACATTACTTGATCTTTTTGATTAGTGTGTTGGTTTAACTGACCCAAGGAAGTGGTTTTATTTGTTGGGGGTGGGGGCTGGAGCGAGTGATGGCTGGTTTTGTTTTTTTGTTCTCTGAAGCAGTATTTTTTAAGTGTCTGTAGTTTTAGAAGAGTAAATAAACTTCACTAGATTGAAGTTACTGTTTAAAGGGCTTACATTATAACTATCTTAATTAGGGGGTAGACAGCATTATTGCTATCATGTTGAGCTAAACTACTTTTATCCTGTCCTTAACCCATGGATGCAGACATCATTCTAGGTCTTGGTTTTCATTCTCTACCTCATTTGTTTGTATGGGACCTTCTTCCTTCTCCTCCAACCTTTCTTCATTTTGTCTTCTTTCCCTCTTGGTTTCTGGAAATCTTGCATTCCTTTATCAAGCTGTACGAATCTTTGCTAAGTAAAATGGCCTGGCTAACCATGTGAGGAGAATTGGAGATTGTGAAAGAACAGGAAAGGATGGGGGCTCCAGAAGTTATAAATCAGTGGCCTGGTGGTTTGGGGAAAGGAGAGGCAAAAGAATAATTGGAGGATATCATCAGTGCAAAGAACTGGTTATGTCATAAAAAAGGATAAGGTGCATATGGGAAATAATGAACAATATGCAGCCATAATGAAGCAGATGGATATTCTAAAGCTTAGGCATGAGCCTCCTTCCTTTCTTTCTGCATTCTCTCAGTGAACATTGAGTACCATCTATATGTCAGGCCCTGTGCCAGGCACTTGGTATCAAGGTCAGAGTAGATGTGTTTTACGGTTTCGAGACTACAGGAGTCTAGCCATAAAATAAACAGGTGAACAAATAAGAATGGAAAAAAGTAAGCATATACCAGAGCGTTGTGTATGATGGAGGAGTAATGGTCCTGCTTGTCTAGAACAAGGGAGCTTCACAGGGGAGGAGTCAGTGGTGTTAAGTATCAGACAATTGCTAGTTTCCCAGGCAGATTTAGGGAGGAAGGGCATCGCAAGAAGAAGGAAATTTTTACAACTGCACAGAGATAGGCGATGGCACAGTGTGTTCAGGGAACTGAAAGTTGTTTGATATTGTTGGAGACCAAAATTCAAGGGAGGTGGTAAAGGGAAGCTGCTAAATCAGCTACTGGTCAAATGCAAGAAGCCTTGTGAGCCATGTTAAAAATGCCTCCTTGATGATGTCAAGGTGATGCATTATATGTGGGGATAAGGATGGTAAGATGAATATTTTAGAGAGATCACTGTAGAAGTTCTGAAAGATTCATTTGAATGGTATAAGAATCGAGGCTCTAGGCATGAATTGATGGGGATCGGTTGAGAACAATGTTTATAAAGGAGCAAGCTTTACCTACCTTTTCTGACCTGGTTTTGCATAAGTACACTACTCTTCACAGTGATCTATTCTTGGAGTTTGAGAGTGTTTTGTAATTTTAAAAGCCCTTCCTCTCACTTCATCTTATCCTCTGCTCTGATAGATATGCAAAATAGCATTAACTTCATTTTACATGTGCAGAAACTATGTAGAGTCCATAGTGAGATTGGGATTAGAATTTGCACTTCTATGTGTTTTCTTCTTTTCTTGTCTTTTATTTTCTCTTCTCTTCTCTTCCCTCATTCCATCTCTTCCTTTCTTTCTTCCTCCCCTCTTTTTTTTTTTATTTTCTCTCTCTCTTCTTCAATTACAAAAAGCCTCTTTCCTAAGTTTCTAAAGAATGGCATTATGTAGCAATGAAGCTATGCCCCAAATGCAATCAATATAGTTACTGAAAAACCAAGCAATAATTAATGTAATGTATTTTACTGGATGAAAAATTCAGTTGCCAAGCATACAATGTGTTTGTTCAGAGTGCAGACACACACACGTGTGTATGTGTAAATGTATACACAGTTGCATATTGGTTGTGTGTTTTCTCATATAGATGAACTTAGGTGGACAGGGTCAAACTTTGTTCTTGATTTGCTATGTACATGTGTTAGGAAAGAACTGTAAAATATGTTCAGAGGCTCTTGATCCTTTAGAAATAGAGTTTTTGGGTGGGTATCTTTCAAATGAGAATCACTGAACAACAGCTGTAGTGCCAACCATGTGTTTCTCTGCTGTTGGTTTACAAGCAGCCTAACCAATAATCCTATTACCCAGAGAGAATAAATTTCCTTAAAGGCCAGATTTCTCCATAAGATTTCTTTTTAGCATTTTTTTCTTAAAAAATATGCCCAATAAAAAACACCTTTGCCCATGTTAGCAACGGGTTCCAATTATGCGTGGGTTTTTTCTTTCTTTCTTGTTAATGGCTATAAAGAGGCAGGTTGTGGAACCAGGCATAATTTTCACAGCTAAAAATAGCTTAATCTCTCTTACCAGGTCTTCAGGCACAAAACAAGGAAATTTTCTTCACGCAGCACTCATTCCATGGATTCGCTTTTTACTTATCTGAGGTCATGCCCCTTGAAGGGCAATTAGTCATAAGGATTCTGGCATGGAGTATTAGCAAATGTTGTAACCATACATGTCAAGGAATAAAATTCTCCAGAAAAACAAATAAGTGCCTTAGGAGTTTCCCAGATGTCTCAACAGTACCACGCAATAGCCGGCACAGGCTTCTTTGTCCTGTTTGACTAGGCTGTTGAGCCCTAGATAATATATGTTGGTATTATCTCAGGAATGTTGCAGAGAGAAGCAGGATTCTTCTGGAGGCATGATGAGTGGATAGATCTCTCATCCTCTCTTCAGTATAATTGCAGTCAGCTCAAAAATAGTTTATTTATCTGATGAAGGTAGGCCCGGCTTCGACACAGATGCCATACTGACTTTAAAATTGTGGAAGGCATGGTTCCTCTAGAGATGAAAATACATCAGTAGAGCACAGCTGTGAAGCAGGAGCATGAAGATTTAAGGGAGAGATTGTTCTTTATCTGGCTCTTGTTCTCTTGTGTGTGCTTTAGCACCCCATGCTGTTAGGACCCATTTTACACCGGGATCAGAATTAATGGGGCCGTTCACTGGGGCTCAATTAGAGAGCACTCACCTGGGAAACTGTGAGGAGCGGAACTGTAAATCTTATAATCAAATATTGAATTATCTCTAATTTATTTACTTAGGGAATTGAGAGCCCTGAGTTCCGCAATCAAATGTGTAAAGATTTATTATGAAAGGACATGTTTAAGAGCAGGAGGAACAAAGCTTTTAGTTTTTCTGTGGTGAAAACACCTCTAAACAGCAGGGTTGTTAAAAGCTAAACCTAATTTGGCAAAGTAGAGGTAGAGTCGCCTCCTGGTGCCAGGCGCGGTGAACACCGTGGAAAAACCGCCCACAAGGGTTACCTCCCAACACTCTCCTGCCACCTGTCAGAAATGAAATGCAACCATAAATACCTTTTGCCCTCATAAGTAGAAACAAAATGAAGTTGGCCAGACCACCACAGCATTTTTCTGTCCTTCTACTCCTCCCATATTAACAGAGACTAAAAGTGATCCCAGCGAGGATTGTCTCCCTGTCCGTGTTTTAGTCTTCCAATATAGTGGACAATTGTGACAGCTCTGTTTGCTTCCTCCTGTTTCTTTAAAGGTGCAGCATTATAGAGAACATTGAATTGAATTTTGCAGAGGATCAATAATTATAGAATCTGCAGCATTCCACCTGTGCTCCACTGCAAATTTTATTACTCTAACATCTTGAATTAAAACGTGAGACCATATACAATATTTACCAATAGGAAACTTACTGGATACTCCTTAGATTTTTAGAGGTGACTGATTATGTAAAATCCAATGTGAGCAGTCAAATGTCTCAGTCCTAGACAGGGGGACCTCAGTTTACACAATATAAGCACTCAGTAGTTGCTATGCATCTTATGTTTGTAAAATAAAACTGAAGTTATCATATATAGATGAAGGGGCCACAGTCGTATTTCTGAATTTCCAGCAGGACTTCCTCATTGCTGTCCACTGTCACTCCCAGGTGTTCTTCAAGGAGAGGAGACAGATCAGAAGATGTACCAAGAGAAGGCCCCATAGGTGATTCAGATATGAACACCTCCACCCCACCATGTTACACCTAAACTCACATGTTTTGAACTTTACTCATTTAAAGTAGTGTTTCTCAACCAAGGGTGAATTGGTCTCCCAGGGAACATTTGGCAATGTCTGGAGACATTTTGATTGTCTGACCCTGGTGAAAGGATGGGGGCACTACTGTCATTGAGCAGATAGACAGCAGGAATGCTGTTAACCACATGCTCAGGGCAGATTTCCACCACAAAGAATTATCTGGCCAAAATGTCCATAGTTCTGAGATTGGGAAAGCCAATGTAAAGTAAGTAACTAGATTGGGGCGCCTGAGTGGCTTAGTCGGTTAAGTGTCCGACTTCAGCTCAGCTCATGATCTCACGGTAGGTGGGTCCAAGCCCTGTGTCAGGCTCTGTGCTGACAGCTTGGAGCCTGGAGCCTGTTTTGGATTCTGTGTCTCCCTCTCTCTTTTGCTCCTCCCCTGATAGCACTCCGTGTCTCTCTCTCAAAAATAAATAAACATTAAAAAAAATAAATAAAGTAACCTTAGATCAAGGCTTGGCACGCTATAGCCTACGGGCTAATGCTGGTCCTCTCCCTGTTTTTGTAAACAAAGGTTTTTAGAATTAGAACGCAGCCATGCGGATTCATTTACGTATCAGCTATGATTGCTTTCGTGCTACAGTGACACAGTTGAGTAGTTGTGCCAGAGGTTGCGTGACCATCGAAGCCTAAAATATGTACTATTTGTCCCTTTGCAAAAGAGCACAACTGCTTTTTGTAATACAACCATTTTAATTTTAATTTTTTCAAATAGATTTACACAATAATTATGTGATCACAAAAACAATAACATTCAATGAGGGCCCAGATGTAGGATCAGATCCTGGTTCTGCAGGGCCTGAACTGTATACAATTTTAGATGACCTCTTCTAAAAAAAAAAGTGGTATAAATTATGTATTTATTTACAACAAGATAATAAATCTCAACAAATTATTGCAGTGCTTTTCTTTTAATATGTATTTAATCGATTTTCCAGATTTGCTTGCATAAAAAAGCTTCCTGATTGTATTGCAGCTGATCCTGTCCCAAAACACTCTACATTTCAGTAGTCCCCAGCACCCACATAGGCTAGTGCAACCCAAGGGAGCTTCCAGCCCCCAATTAGCTTCTCTGTATCTTTAACTCTGCACAAATATCCCCAGCATGATGTTTTTGTTCAATAATCAAGATCAATGAGCATCAGAAAATCTGGGCTTTAATTCCGGTTTTGCCATTCATTAACTATGTGACCTTGAGCAATTTAAGTGTGACCTTGGGCAAGTGAATTCATCTCTCTGTGTCTCAGTTCCTTAAATGGTTATAATGTAAACTGTAGCTTTAAGTGACTACTCTCTATAAGCTATTGCTCAATTTTCTTTGATTTTAAAATTTTGGATGCTCTTGGAGTTGTCTTAGAAAGTTTTTATTATCTGTTATATTGCCATTTTCCCCCCTAGTTAAAAGAAAATTGGTGTCTTAAGACCAATATTCCTATTCAGTTCCAGCTCCATTCCAGTCCTAGACATTTAAATAGTTATGAATTGTCTGTCTATGAATCATTACTATTCCTTAGGGTTCCTCTCTTACAATTTGTTCAACCAAGCCTGCTCCATTGAAATGTGTTTTCTGCTTTGTTGCTTATTTTTCATGCTTAGAAATATTTTTGAAGCACTCCATATAAGAGGCACAAATAATTCAGCTATAAGAAGGTGGAGAAATTCCTTTTCTTTCTGAAAGTTTTTTTTTAAACATTCTAGTGACTATAAATCTTGTCTTTCCCCCCCAAATTATCAGCAAATTATTAACTCTATTGTTTAGGTTTCAAATACGAATAATCTTCTCCACTGGCTTTCTTCACCCAAAATAGTTCTCTAGTGTACTTTAAATCAGAATCTAATTTTGGTTTGTGTGTTCAGCCCAAGAACTAAAGAATTGCCACTTTGCGCTCACCAAAGATTTATACTGCCTGCAACGCTGCAGACATGGCACTTGTCAAAGTGGGGCAGGGGGAACATATGGCACTGATGGTGGATAGGAAGGTTGGGAAGGGTGGGGACAGGGATAATAGCCACCATTACCATCAACTTTCATGTTCATGATGTGTCCAGACTTTAGAGTTCATTAAACAGGATGAACTTATCCCCTCCTATCCCTATGACTGTCCCCTCTTCCAAATTCATAACATGAGGTTTTAGCATCATCATAGATAAACATGACTGGTAAACTAAGTACCTTAGAAATAGTTGTTTATGTGGGTAAACTGAAGTGCAGATAATTTTAGTAACAGCTGATTATAAATGTCATTAAGCCTTAGAAACAATATTCTAAAATTCCAGTTGAAACCTCTTTTTTAAAAAGTAATTTGTTTTCAAAATCAAAAACACAAGCAATAAGAAGTGTTGGTGAGGAGGGCACCTGGGTGGCTCAGTTGGTTGCGAGTCCGACTCTTGATTTCAGCTCAGGTCATGATCCCAGCATTGTGGGATCAAGCCCTGTGCTGGGCTCCACACTGAGCATGGAGCTTGCTTAAGATTCTCTCTCTCTCTTTCTCTGCCCCTCTCTCCTGCTCACACACTGTCTCTCTCTCTCTAAAATAAATTTAAAAAACGAAGTGTTGGTGAGGATGCATAGAAAAAGGGAACTTTGTGCACTGTTGGTAAGAATGCAAATTGATGCAGCCATTGTGGAAAACAGTTCCTCAAAAAATTAAAAAATAGAAATACCATATGGCCCCATTATTCCACTACTGGATATTTACCTGAAGAAAATGAATACACTAATTTCAAAAGATATATGCACTCCTGTTTATTGAAACATTATTTATAATAGTCCAGATATAGAGTCAACCCAAGTGTATATCCATAAATGAATGGATAAAGAGATGATTCATATATATATCCATTTGTATCTATCTAATATTTATCTAATTATATATATACATATATGTGTATATCTCTCTCATATATATGTATATATGTAGAATATATATATATATATCCATATATATATGTAGAATAAGATCTTGCCATTTGCAACAACATGGATGAATCTAGAGGATATAATGCTGAGTGAAATATGTCAGTCAGAAAAATACAAATACCATTTTCAGTCATATGTGGAATTTAAGAAATAATACAAAGGAAAAAAGGGACAAACAAAAAAACCAGAAGTGTCTTAAATACAGAGAACAACCTGGTTTTTGCCAGAGGGGAGGTAGGTAGGGGGATGGGTGAAAAAATAAAGGGGATTAAGAGTACAATGATCATAATGAGCCCTGAATGATGTACAGAATTGTTGTATCATTATATTGTACACCTAAAACTAATATAATGCTGTAGGTTAATTGTGCTGGAATAAAAAATAATAACTTTTCACTGTAATCAAAGCACATACAGTTGACCTTTGAACAAAGTGGGAATTAGCCAGCCCAACACCCCTTCAGTCAAAAGTCTTTGTTATTTCTTTTGCCTCCCACAAAACTTAACTACAAATAGCCTACTATTGACTGACAACCTTACTGATAATATATACAGTTGATTAACACCATTTTCTATGTTATCTGTGTTATATATTATATTCTTATATAAAGTAAGCTAGAGCAAAAAAAGTTTAAGAAAATCATAAGAGGAATATGTTTACAGTCCCATACTGTAAAAAATCCACATGTAAGTGGACCCACACAGTTTAAACCTGGGTGTTCAAGAACCACCTGTACATACTTTGACACCTTGCCTGGGTCACCTGTACATACTTCGACACTTTGCTAGATGGAACTGCCTTTCTTCTATCACCACAGTCGATTGACAGCTTTGAATTCTAGGTTGAACATCATTCCCTTTTGAATGTTTAAGGTGGTGTTTTCTAGCTTTTGAATAGTTCGTTACTCTTTTTGATTAATGGTACTTGTTTTTAAACAATTTTTATTGTTCTGAAATCTTACACGATGTCTATCATCAGTAACTTTTCATTATAATGTGAAAAAATTTCATTTGTTGTTTTCATGCATTGTGCTTGATACTTAGAAAACCATGTAAATTTATATAGTCATGTTCTTCAGTTCTAGAAAATGTTCCTGAATTATCCTTTGCATAAATTTCCTCCCATTCATTTTCTCCATTCTCTTTATGTAACCCCTATTAGTCAGATAATGAACATCCTGGGTTAATTGTTTTTTTTTTCCTGTCATCCCTCTTACTGCTTTTTTTATTCTATTTTCTGAGAAATTTCTTCAACTTTATGTTTTAATTCTACCATGGCCTTCTCTCATTTTTACAATCGGGTATTTTCTTTTCAAGAATTCTTACCTATGCTCTGATAGTTTGCTTTTTCTTTAGCATCCTGTTTTTGTTTCATGGCTTTAGGAGTAAACAAGTTTTTAACCAAGCCTATATATCCATCATGCTTCATATCATGGAGATGACAGTCCTGTATCCAGTCCCTGGCCATAGACAGGCATACCTCATTTTATTGCCCTTTGCTTTATTGTGCTTTGCAGATGCTGCTCTGTTTGTTTGTTTGTTTGTTTGTTTACAAATGAAAGGTTTGTGGCAACCCCGCATCCAGTAGGTCCATTGGCACAATTTTCCCAACAGCATTTTCTCACTTTGTGCCTCTGTGTCAGTTTGGTAACTCTTGCCACATTTCAAAATTTTTCATTATTATTATAGTTGTGGTAATCTTTGATCAGCTATTATGACACACTGAAAGCTCAGATGATGGCTTCCATTTTTTCTATGTACATCTGTTTTAGACATAATGCTGTTGCACACTTAACAGACTACAGTATAGTATGAACTTAACTTTTATATGCACAGGGAAGTAAAAAATTCATTTGACTTGCTTTATTGCGATATTTGCCTTCTTGTGGTGGTCTGGAACTGAACCTGCAATAACTCTGAGGTATGCCTGTACATTCAAGGGCAATGAGACTGTACGAGATAAAGTCCCAGGAACAAAATACATTAAAAAATCAATTTATAGAGGCAGATCTGTCAGGATGACAAGAGAATTGAGATATGTAAGCTAGCGCAGTCTTTCCCAGTATCAAGATTCTTAGAAATGTTATCTTTCAGTTTGATAAGCATGGAATGTTTGAACAAATGAGTTGGATGGCATGAAATAATAATTTTATTTACTCATGAAAATATTAAAATATGTCCTTATTTTCTATTTCTGGACTTGTTCTAGCCATATTGACCTACTTTCCTGCTCTACTGTCATGCTTGAAAACAGCCACATTGGCAGAACAGAACCTAACTGGGCTTTAGAATGACCTGAGAAACTAATTTAAAAAAAAAAAAGCAAAAATATATATACGTGTGTGTGTTCATGCATGTGTGTGTGTGTGTGTGTGTGTGTGTTGTGTGTATCCATATCGAGACCAAACCCAAGACCTGATCACATTCTTTAGGAATTGGTATACCAGCATCTGTTTCAAGCACATCCCTCTGATTCCATTTACATGATAACTGAAGATCCCTGAATTGAGTGCTCAGACTAGTCTCCATATAGTCCGTGAGTCAGGTATAAGATTTTGCCTCAAAGTCGGGTCCCCTGGGAGTCATTGTTTTTTTTTTCTTTAGGGCTCTGAACCTACTTAACTCTGAGCTACCAATCAGACTGACTTTATCGTCAGATAGAGATGGATTTTCACCCCTTTCCTGCCGAAATATATGATCTTGGCTAAATTATTTAACCTCTGAGAACCTGAGAAATGTATAGGGAAGAATAAGCACCAATATGGCCCAAAATATGCCTATTATGTGGTAGAGTCTCAAAAAAATGTCTGGCTTCTTCCCTCTTTTGATAGCAGTTTGGATGAGTGCTTCCTGATGAGGTAGGAGACTGTAAACCCACTGATAATTCATCTCCAGCTACTCGATCTGATAGCTTGTCCTCTCTAGATCTCTTGGACAAGTGAGTCTCATCCAGGGGGTGTGGATCTTCCCTAGATTCTGTCCCAGACAGCGGCACTTCCTGATCTGAGTGCCTTATCCTTTTCCTGACTTTGTGACTTGCTGACCCTGTTCATCTTGAGAGGCAGCCTCCGTAGAAAGGAAATAGCAAATCTCACCTCCTAACTGCATAACCTGGGAGGTTTCACAGAGACAATTCTGGACTTCAGAATATAAAAGTTTCCTTTTGAAAGGAGTTTTCTTTCTCTTAGTGCATTTTCTTCCTGCTACTTGTCATCTATATAACATGGGTATTTTGGAAATATACATTATGAGATCATTGGCTTAATGTCTGCCTGCTCTTCTGAACTCAGCCCCGTGTCCATTTTGCCCACCACCATACCCCCAGCACACCTTGTGCACTGCTCGTCACCAAGTAGAATCTCAGAGCATATGTGTTTTGTGAATGAATGACCAAAATAATAATACAGAGATAAAACCACCTGCCTTTTCTGCCTTATATGGTAATTATACTGATCTAATGAGATAAAGTACATGCAAATGATTTTTAAGCTATGTGTTAGACTACAAGTGTAAAATACCTTAATTTTATTAACCTATACTTCTCTGCAGTGTGTTCACAAAAAGCATCAAGCCTACAGCAGTGCTACTCAAAGTGTGTTCCAAACTCCAGCAGCAACAGCAGCATCTGGGAATTTGTGCACTGGGAATAAAGTGCACATTTATAGACCCTATCTAAGACCTATAAAATCAGAACCCCTAAAAGTACAGCTCAGGAATCTGTATTTTAACAAGCCTTGTAGGAGGTGATTCAGATATGGGCTAAAGTTTAAGCGTTACCATCCTAGTAGTGTTAAATAATAATCCTTTATTTTTAAGATTTTTTCTTTTTTTCCTTTTTTTTAAATTAAGTTGCTTTAGTTATTTTGAGAGAGAGAGAGAGAGAGCGCACAAGCAGAGGAGGGACAGAGAGAGAGGGAGAGAGAATCCCAAGCAGGCTCCACACTGTCAGTGCAGGGCCCATCACAGGGCTCAATCCTGTGACCCTAGGATCGTGACCTGAGCCTAAATCAAGAGTCTGATGCTCAAATGACTGAGTCACCCAGGCGTCCCTGTACAGTAGTAATTCTTGAAAGACTTTTTAGAATTGCATAAAGTAAACTTAGGATTTATCTTTAAAACTATTCTTTTATTCACCTAAGGAATTTCTCTGGATCTCAGACTCTGATCATTTAGGTCTCAGAAAGGCCAAAACTTCAGAAAAACACTCAGTCTCAACATTACTGCCTTGTTTATTAACTTCATAGGTCATAATTTATAGTTGCTTCATTATTTTTGCTCTATTTATTTGGTTTTTCGTCTACCCCCGCCCCAGAGATAAATGTTCTACAAGAGAGGATACAGTTTGTCTTAACCTACAGCCGTATCTATCCCCAGTTTTCACACAGTGTTTTGGTGCATAGTAGAGTTTAGTGAATACTTCATTGAATGGGTATCTTTAAGAATGTATTTATTGGCCAAGAGTGTGTGTTGAAGAAGTATAGCATTCATGTTAAGGGTCATGCTTTGGATCCTACTAAAATTTGTGCCTGCTTCCATTTTCCTGAGAATCAATACAGATTTGATGGATTCTAAAATTCTCCAAATTTTCCTTTTCCTTTTTCCTTTATAAAAGAAGTTGAGGGGCATCTGAGTGGCTTAGTCAATTGAGTGTCTGAATCTTGTTCTTGGCTGAGGTCATGATAATACAGCTTTGTGGGTTCAAGCCCTGCACTGGGCTCTGTGCTGACAGCCCTACTTAGGATTTTCTCTCTCCCTCTTTCTCTGCTCCTCTTCCACTTGCACTGTCTCTGTCTCTCTCAAAATAAATAAATAAACTTAAAAAAAAGAAGTTGAGACTTCATCCAGTAGAATGACACCCATGCCCATTTGCCAATGTCATTCAATCATTTTTGCAATAATTTGGAGGTTTCTCAATATAGTGTTTTCAATGAAGTTAATTCTTGGTTATCTGTGGGTAAATTATTTTTCACAAACTTTCCTTTAAGTCCTTGATAAAATTGTAGGATTTACTGTGTACTTCCAAGAAGTATTCGAAGAAGAATTCAGTCCAAGAAGAATTCATTCTAGTAGGGTGTCCTTTTAAGCAAATAATCACCTCTCCTAGAAAAAGAAATATGTGCATTATTAATAGAGCAAGTCTCCTCAGACTGGGATCGGAAGAGAGACTGCCTTTTGACATTTCCTTAGCTGGTAATTAGGGAGAATTCTGAGCATTTGGGCTAACCAGAAAAGACACTATGTTTCTCGTTTTTCTGATTTACTTCTTTTTCCAGTGCAAGATGATTATATAAAAAGAATTAGGCTCTAAATAGTCAATAAATCTACCCTCCACTTGGAGTAGTTTTTAAAAAAATGTTCACCACTGTATTACAGATACACAGCTCTGTTCCATTATTCCGGCAAGTCAAGGGAAGACATTTAATATAAAACTATGTTTGGAATATTACCAAAACAAGGAACTTTATCTTATATTTAAGAACTATCCAGTTAGGAGGACAAAAATAATTTTCTAAGAAACCTTAAAAAATTATCTTCCGAGGGAAGGAAATTGTCTTCCAGAGCCCTTCCTCTCCTACAACCAGAATGCCAACCAATGAACTGTTTTTCCAGCTGGAGAAACCACCTCTTTGTACTTAGCCTGCTTCCTTTCCCCTCTTTCTAGGCTACTGTCACCTAATCTTTGCAGGTCTGTTCTCCCCAAGATGGACCATGATGTGCTCAACACCTCCTTAGGCAGGCACTGAGACATTTCAGAGTGAAGGTTTTAGCTGCTTTCATTTACAAGAAAAAGCAAACTAGAATATCAAAAGTAACATAGAGGAGTTAGGGCATGACTTAGAACTCTTGGTCCCTGGTCTGTCACTCATCAAACTTAGCCCCCTTCTTTTTTTAACAGAGGATTTGAATATCTTCTTCCAACATGGTTCCAATTCCAGCCTAAGGAGGAAACCTGAAGGATTTACCTTAATGAATAAATCACATTTCTGACAACCTTTGACTGGATTTCACTTATCTTAATAGATCTCTGCCCCACATAGAGATGATCCCTTTCAGGGCATCTCCTGGCATGCTCTATGAAGTATATGTTATCCTAATTCTTATAAGAAATGAAACAGCAAGGATTTTAAAAGCTTAACTGTATTGACCAAAGGCATACAGCCAGTTATCTAAAGGAGGATGCGTTTGAACAAGAGGTGCCATATTGTAAAACTCCAGGGGAGAGGAATCACATCATAGTCTACATGAAAGGTACCCATGGAGTGGGGCAGTGGCAGCCTGCAGAGCTATGTATCGGGCATGATTGCACCTTGAGGCTTTACCATACCGTGCTGCTTCATGCTACCTTAAGGCAATGCACTTGAAAGTTTTGTACCATAGGGATGACCACGAATGAAAAGAAAAAAGAACGAACAACATTTACTTATGTATTTATTTATGTATAATTAATAGACTTTATTTTTTTTAGAGTAGTTTTAGGTTCATAGCAAAATTGAGTAGAAACTAGTACATGTCCCATTCCTTAACATTTGCACATCCTTTCCCATTATCCACACCTTCCACCAGAGTGGGACATTCGGTATAATTGATGGACTTACACAGATACATTATTATCATCCAAAGTTCATAGTCTATATGAAGGTTCACTCTTGGTGTTGTACATTCTAAGGGTTTGACAACTGTATAATGATAGGTATCCACATGGAATATGATATCATGTGGAATAATTTCACTGTCCTAAAAGTCCCCTGTGTTCTGCCTATTCATCCTATCTTTGCCCTAATCCCTGGAAGCCACTGATCAAAACCATGGTTTTGCTTTTTCCATAATGATATAGCATATAGCCTTTTCAAATTGTCTTCTTTTATTCAGCAATATACATTTAAGTTTCCTCTGTGTCTTTTGTGGATTGAAAGCTAAATTTTTTAAATAGTTTATTTATTTTTTTTATTTGAGAGAGAGAGAGAGAGAGAGAGAGAGAGAGAGAGAATGAACAGGGGAGAGGGGCAGAGGGAGAGAGAAAGAATCTCAAACAAGCTTCACGTTCAATGGAGAGCCCAATCAGGGGGGATCAATCCCACGACCCTGGGATCATGACCTGAGCAGAAATCAAGAGTCAGATGCTCAACCACAGAGCCACTCAGGCACCCTGAAATCTATTTTTTTTTAACATGAAATAGTATTCAATTTTATGGATATATCACAGTTTACAGCAACATTTTTTAAATTCTGAAGTGAAAAAGTTAGTGTTTCTTTAAAATAGAGGAAATAATTTTACTAAAAATAAATTACTTTAAAAATTCTAACTACTTTTAATAGATCATTAAAGTTCCTTGTTTTCTGTCCTTTTCTGAGACTATGTAACAAAATGATATAGGTTTGTGCCCATATAACATTTTGTTTTTAAATTGTAGCAAAATGAAATAAACACTGGACTAGGAATTAGGAGACCTGGGATTATTAGTATTCCCTATTCAATCTGACACTTCATACAGATCCAATCAAGTCACCTATCAGAATCAATACTTGTTAACTTGTAAAATAAGGGGGTTAAAAATCTCTAGTATTCATAGTAGACTGTGAATCTAGTCCACAAAACTATATTATATAATAAATAAATGTTCAATTAGTTTTATTTGATTTGCCTAGCAAATTTAACCCATTGTGACTCTACCTTATCTTAAAATATTAAATTCATATCCAGGAATTAAAAACAGTATACTATTTATATAAAAATATACCATTATATGTACAGAAAATATACTATTTTAGTAGTATAGTATTTCTTCACTATCAAATGTTTTAAATCCATTAGATGAGTAAGTCTTTTTTAGCAGAGAAGTTTTAAAAAATACCAGCAATTTCTTTTTGCAAAAGGTTGTGTGGTTTCTTCAGAAGGTAAACATCGCATGTCCAAATTTTTGAAATGCAATGCCTTGTCCTTCATTAATTCACCAAATATTTATTGCATGTGTACTACATGCCATGCCAGACAATATCATGGTGAACAAAAGAAACACACAGTTGCTGCCCTCCTGATGTGCACACACAGGTGCAGAGCCAGGCATTGAACACGGAGTCCTACAAATGGGCAAATAATTACTCTGTGTGATGAACATCATGGTCTCATCTGGATGTGATTTCTGAAATGTAGCAACCATCATATGATCACGAAAGGAATGAGCCCAGGCTAGGATTAAATACCAAGGTTACAGAAGAGAAATATGAATATGTGTGTTAACAGGGAGGCTTCATTTTGACCAGGATAGTTGAATGAATGAGATATGGGTGGTAAGGAGGTGTTATATACTTCTAATTACAATTCAGAGCTTTAGTTGGAATGTTCGAGGCTTCTTTTCCTGATTTAGGGACTTGAGAGTTATTCTATGAACTCTTCAAATTAATACACAAGAAGTTTGGAAGAAAGCTTGGAAATAAGCTGTCTCAATTATGTCTTCACCCATTACTGGGCAAACATCTCTATATCCTAAAATTTCAAGCCAAACCAGTAAGTATGAACAGGGCATTAGCAGCAATCTAGCTAACAGGTAGCATTCCCTGATGATCTGAGCTCAGCGGTTCACTGGCTCCACATGTGGCCCTCCTTGGATTATTTTCTCACAGTTGAAGCTCAAGTTTGGCAACTGGCCTGGGCGATGATAGCACAGGGTTAGACTGCATGGACGCACTTTTTTTTTTTTTTCAACGTTTATTTATTTTTGGGACAGAGAGAGACAGAGCATGAACGGGGGAGGGGCAGAGAGAGAGGGAGACACAGAATCGGAAACAGGCTCCAGGCTCTGAGCCATCAGCCCAGAGCCTGACACGGGGCTCGAACTCACGGACCGCGAGATCGTGACCTGGCTGAAGTCGGACGCTTAACCGACTGCGCCACCCAGGCGCCCCATGCATGGACGCACTTTGTCTTCACTCTCTATGTATTTATATTGATTGATTGATCCATATATCCACTTTGGGGATCCATCTAATCTACCACAAATCTGCTGTCTCTAGAGATGAATATTTAAAACTTTTGAGCAGCCATCTGGCTACATTGTGTAGTAACTCATTACAGAGTACAAATAAAATACTAACAATTGAAACACGGGTATTGTTACTTGCAGGATACTGACCAGTCGTGTTAAAGAACTAAAATCATGTACTCTTGTTTATTTTTTCTTTTAAAAGATGGCAGAAAGTGGGGCGCCTGGGTGGCTCAGTTGGTTGGGCATCCGACTTCGGCTCAGGTCATGATCTCACAGTCAGTGAGTTCGGATCCTGCGTCGGGCTCTGTGCTGACAGCTCAGAGCCTGGAGCCTGTTTCAGATTCTGTGTCTCCCTCTGTCTCTGATCCTCCCCTGTTCATGCTCTATCTCTCTCTGTCTCAAAAATAAATAAAAACATTTAAAAAATTTAAAAGATGGCAGAAAGTACTGTCAGTCCCACTGCTATTAAAAAGCAAGGCCATCACTAGAACACAACTCTGATTTTATTTGTAAACGAAATGAGCATCTGAGAATTTAGCAATCTCTTAAAGTTACATAACTACAAGAGCTATAACCCAAGTTACTGTCCCTTTGGTTGCACAGCATTACTGTATACCATGGTACAAGAGCATACATTTTGGAGCAAAACGAACCTGTGTTCAAATCCCACCCCCTGATCTAAGGCAAGTTACTTACACTCTTGTGGCTAAGTTTGCCCACTCCACATCTGCAGGATATCTTCCTCTTTCTTCCTTCCTACAAAATGCCATTTTGTTTAGTTTCTTGGGTGCAGATTTAGGAAAAGTTTTTTTTTTTTTTTTTCTAAAGAGGAGAAACAGCTTTTCTTCTGCTAAGCATGGTTTCATCTGGATGTGATTTCTGAAATGTAGCAACCATCATATGATCAAAAAAGGAATGAGCCCAAGATAGAATTAAATACCAAGACTACAGAACAGAAATATGAAAAGAACCCAGATTCTTGACCCATCTTTGAACCATTAAGTTAAGTAATACCAGAGTTGCCCTACCTCTGAATTAACTACTATGTAGCATAGTCTATTTGTTGCTGTTGTTTAAGGTATTTGGTGGGGGGGTGGGGAGTGAGGGGTTCTGTTTCTTCCTGTTGAAAGCATCCAGCTACATGATACATTCAGAATATCACTCTAAATATAAATCTTGAATATCTAATTCATTGATTTATTAAATGAAGATCATAATTGCTATTATCAATGAGTTGCTACAAGTTGATGAGATAATGTTTACAAATTATTTAACATGGTGTCTTGTACAAAGTAGACTTCCATATGTGATAGCTACTATCTCCCTAGACCAGTGTTACTTTATTATATTACCCTGCCTTCTGGGCACCTGGGTTGCTCAGTGGGTTGAACATCCCACTCTTGATTTCGGCTCAGGTCACAATCCCAAGGTTGTGGGATCGAGCCCCGTGTCAAGCTCTACACTGAGTGTGAAGCCTGCTTAAGATTCTCTCTCTACCTCTGTCCCTTTCCCCAGCACACACACCCTCTCTCTAAAAAAAAATCTTTTTTTTAATTTAAAAGTAAAAATAAAAAAATAGAAGCATAACCTGATGTTAAATTGGAAATTACATTTGAGATACCGAGAAATGATAGATATCATATTTCAAGGTAAGATAAAAGACCTAGGTGCAAAATCCCAAAGATTTCATGGATTTTTTTGTTGTTTTTAAAGCAGATCCACTTTTGAAACACTGGCCTACAATTACAGTAAAAAGCTTGAGGAAGGAATGTTCAGGAGTATTACCTTGGAGAAAGCTGTGATTCGAATTCTCCTGGCTACCTCAGACACAGAAACACTGCAGGTGGGAGAAACATTCCCCTATCACCTCAAGTCAAGACAGAAATTTCAAGGAAACTAGTCAGAACGCTAAATATATGTGACCTGCAGGACATAAAAGAATGGAGAGAGAGAGACAGAATTTTAAGTTCTGAGAAATATAAAGGGTGAAATAAGAACCCGCTACCTGCTGCTGGTAGATGAGCTGAAGAGAAGCTATATTGGGTTTGAACTTCTTTGGGGCAAAGGGCACAGAAGTATTTCTAGTGAACTGGATATGGACTATCCATAAAAAAAAAAAAAAGCATATCTGGAATTTCCCAATAAGGCTACCAGCAAAGGCAATTTGGCTTCAGCAAAGAGAGGCTGAAGTGTTGCTATCTTCCTGGAGACTAAGGAAGGAGAAATTGACAAGCCACAAAAGTGTAAATCATCCATCTCAAGAGAAGTGTAGTCAGCCAGGGATGCAGGACAGAAGAGTCTCTAAGGAACCTACGAAGGCAATCACACAAGACAGAAGCGTGTGAGCTCCTTTGCCAGCCCCAGAGGCATAGGGCCATGCCACTATAGCACTGTGAGAGGTCTCCAGCTCCCTTAGATCTCTCCCTCCAGCCCTGGCATGCCGCTGGCCTATTGCAAGTGGGAGAGAAAACCACTTCCAATGAAGATGGAACCTTTCACTATTGCATGGCTTTGGCATTCTAAGTGTTGAGTCTGTTTTGTGATATAAAGAAACTTTAGGCCTTTTAATTTCTTGGACCCTATCCAAGTTTTTATCTAGGAGTATGGAAAAAAATACCATGATGAGCAGGCTTAAAGGGAAAATAAAAGTCAAGTACAGTTGCTTATATGTTTATACCCCATGAGTTCAGCTTTTCGATGTACCAATTACACAATTTCCTATTATACACTCATTATGTGCTCTGCACTAAGATAAGTGTTTCAGAGATGAATAAAATCAGATACAATCACCATCTCACTAAATTGTATAGTGCTGAGGGTACCAAGAATGGCTCTTATCTGTTATTGCATCCACTATAACAGTTACCACAAGGTCTTCTTTCTGAAACTTTGCAAACTATTGATGGTGTAGGAATGGCAGTCAAAAAATAATTAGAAGTTCTGAGTGCTAGTTAAAGTTTTGATATGGAAAAGCATCAGTGAGACATGGCCTAACCATCCACCTTTTCTGATGTTTCTTTTGCTTATGTGTAAATAGAGAGGGAATGGGCTGGATAAGTCATATAATACTTTCTAGGTTTAAAATTTTAAAATCCTATAGCGGCATTAGTCATAATAACCAAAAATTGGAAACAACCCAAATGTCCCTTAAGGGATGAATGGGTAAATAAAATGTGGTGTGTTCATACAATGGAATTTATTGGCAATGGAAGGGAATAAAGTACAGATGTATTCTCAGAGATTGTAGGTTCGGTTGCAGACCACCACAATAAAGCAAGTTTTGCAATAAAGCAAGTCCGATGAACTTTTTGGTTTCCAGTGCATATAAAGGTTATGTTTACATTACACTGTAGACTATGAAGTGTGCAAAGCATTATTTCTAATAAAATAATGTATGTACCTTAATTTAAAAGTACGTTGTTGCTAAAAAATGCCAACCATTGTCTGACTTTCAGCGAGTCATAATCACTGGTCACAGACCACCATAACGAATATGAAAAGTAATGACAAAATAATTATTTAACAAATAATGGAAAAACTTAAGATATGGTAAGAATTACCAATATGTGACACAGACATGACCTGAAAAATGCTGTTAGAAAAATAGCACCAGTGGACTCACTGGATGCGAGGTTGCTACAGACCCTTCATTCACGGAAAAAAAAAAAAAAAGCAGTATCTGAGAAGTGCAGTCAGGCAGAGCACAATAAAATTAAGTCTGCCTGTATTGGTACATGCTATAACATGGATGAACCTCTAAAATACTATGCTAACTGAAACCAGCCAGACACAAAAGATCGTATATGATATATTTCCATCCCTATGACAGTCTGGAACAGGGAAATCTACAGATACAGAAAGTGGTTGCCCAGAGCTAGGGGAGGGGGATGAGCCAGAAAAGGGGGTGGCTGGGAAAGGGTATAGGGTTTTGTGAGAAGTGATAAGAATGTCTTCAAATTCACCGTTGTGTTGGCTGTACAATTCTGGGAATATAGTAAAAATCACTGAATTTACAAATTAGTGAATTTTCTGGTATGTGAATATAGGTCAATAGTGCTGTTTTGGGGTTTTTGTTTTTGTTTTGAGAGAGAGAGAGGGTGCAAGTGAGTGAAGGACCAAAAGAGGGAGAGAAAATACCAAGAGAGGCAGAGAGAGAGAGAGACAGAGAGACAGAGAGGTAGAGAGAGAAGTGGTGCTCACCTGAAGCAGGGCTCCAGCTCACCCAGAGGAGTCCAGCCCAATGTGGGACTCGAACTCATGAACTATGAAATCATGACCTGAACCAAAGTCAGATGCTTAACAATGAAGCCACCCAGCCACCTGTGCTATTGTTGTTTTAATCTATGATTTCTATGTATAAATTAGAGGAAAATGTCAGAAAACACATTAAGTTAAATAATGTAGGAAGAGCTCAGAGGAAGTGAATGTGATAAATTTATTTTCTAATAACATCATACCCATTAAAAGAGAGGATATCTTTGTTAATATTTTTATTTGTTGCATCTCAGTAATATATGTAATCTATAATTAGGTATGATTTATCAGAAAGAAAAAAACTCTCTAACTCATAGTACTACTTAAGTTCTGAGAGTAAAACTGTTCTCATCATTAATGGGTGAATAATTAAAATATACAGGTGTTCTTAAATTTAGTTTTTTAAAATTTCTTTTAGCTTTTTTAAAGGTGAAAATAATTTCACCTTGATCTTCTATTAAGGAGAAAGAAAAAGGACACATGTATTGAGCTCCTACTATACACTAAGCTTTATACCAACTGAGTTTACATATATCATCTGATTTACTCCTCATAGCCACACTAAACAAAGGTAGAATTACCCCAATATCACAGAAGAATAACTTGATGCTTAGAAAGCTACATTATTTACACAAAGATGCGCATCAGCACTCAGTACATTTGGATTTAATTCTAAGTTATTAAACTTAAAAAAAACAGAAATTGATGTAAGCTTCAACTATCTCTGTCTTTATCTCTGAAATAACTCTCTCTATAACCTGTCACATTCAGTATAAACTCCCCAGCCTAGCACTTGATGCCTTTCCTAACCTGGCCCTATTTCTTATTCTCTCTCAGGACTTGGGTCATAAATTCTTAAACCTATCATGGTATTTTCTTACTGTCCATCAGCTAGAATTTCCTTCCCACTTAGATAAGCTCCATCTTTCCTTAGTGGAAGATGGTAGCTTGAAGTCAAGTGTGTATTCTGACCTGTCTGAACATATTTGCTAAATGATGGACAAGACCTTCAGAGCTGAGTTTTCATGAATAATTGGGGCTGGAAGAGGGGAAGAAACATAGCACATGGGTTTGGGACAATACTTGCCCCCTTCTAGGCCCATGGACTAATACTGAGCTCTATGAAGAGAGGGATATCAGCAGAAGCAATAAACAGCTCTTTTCTTGAGAAGCCACAGCATTCAAGAACCCAAAGAGTTTACTTCAATACCCAAAGGTATTGTAAATGGGAAAGGTGGAGGTATGTTCATATCCTCAGGGAGGGGAAGAGGAGGGGAGTTCTCCTGATCCTTCAAAATGCCAGTGTCTCTAGGTGAAAGTATCACCCAGTGCCAGCAGGCATTGTTGGCTCCATACCCTTGCTATATTCTGCATAGTTGTGGGAAGAGCAACAATGTCACTATGAGTGATGAGTGACCACTCCTAAGTGACCTCACAGCTAATCAACATCAACAAGTACGAACCTATGGACCTGAGAGACCAGGGAGCACACGTGAAACTGTCTCTGTTGATTCACAGAAATACTTGGATGAGATTTTGCAAGGGACCACGTTCCTATAATGTGAGAGAGCACAAGTCAGTCAAGTTGAATTTAATATCGTTAATGTGACTCATTAGCATGCATAGGTGATAGATGGCAGGGGAACACTGAATAATAATTTGAATTCTATCCACTCCACCAAATGTATCTGTCACTCTACTCCATGTTTCTCTCTTCTCCACCTTGTATTGTTCTCTTTCTTTTGTGCAATCTTTTACATATAAATAGAAATTCATCAGGGCTAGTAGTCATACACGTTGCTTTCTTTATATTGGTCAAAATGCCTAGCTTCAGGATTATTTACTCCAACTTTTCCAGTTTATGGTCACAGCTCATAGAAGTTAAGTCACTTCCCCAAGTTACATCATATAGCTCAAGTGAGATGGAACACCTGAAGGGTATTCAGGCTGTCCTAATTATAAATCTTTTTTTAAAAAAAAATTATTCCACATTCTCTACCTGTTAATTCACTCATCTTGCCCAAATGCAGCTGGAAGTGCTATTAAGCAGCAAAATGGCTAAAGGCAGCTAGTCTAATGGAAAAGGAAAGGTTATTAACAATGATTAGGTATCTACTCTGTATAAGGAACTGTTCTAAGTAATTTCCCATTTAATTTGCTTGGTCTTTATAACAACTCATATAGATAGTACTATCATTTTATGAATCTAGGTCTGTCTGATTAAAACTCCTTGCTGAAGAAACCACAAAGCATGCCATTGATCTTTGAATAAGCAAGAGGACCATGAACATACAACTTTCTTGTGTCTGAGTTTTCAAAGATGTGTAGATATCATCACAGTTCAAGTAGCAAAGATCTGTCAAGCATCTCTCTAAAGTGCATACTTCCCAAAGTAAACCCAGTGGCTATTAAGATTTGACCAGAGATTTTGCCAAGAGATTGGGATGAACCCAGAAGAGATAGTGTGAAGCATTCTTAAATTCCTATCACATGTGTATAGTTTCTATGTTAGCAAGGAAGCAGCTTTGATCTAACGAACAGATAACCCAGGAAGTAATTTGGAATTCTTCAGCATATCTATAGCATCCTCAGGGCAGAACATAAGGGCATGTCTGTTATTTTGATTCACGTGAAAAGAGCAACATGGGCTCCAGGCAGTGCTAAATTCTTTAGCTTCCAATTTGAACAGGGCAGGAAGTAGCTAAAGATTAACAAAGTAAGCAAACTTGTTTGCTGTATAAACCTATGGGTAAGTTTGAGGCTAACTGCAGGAATTCTGAACTCTTGGGTTTGTGCTGTGTGGTTTCCATAACAACTAATGACAGAAAATGAGGCAAACTGACATGACTCATATGAAATGTTTCTGTCCGGTTCTCAGAGGCCAAATTTGGTCATTGGGAGACCTTTAAGAATACAATCATCTCTTTCCTACTAATCACACTCAAAGGGCAAAGTGTTCCTCAGACGGAGCGGCTCTCTCCACCAGCCACCAAGGCGGCAGGCCCATTCATCTGTGGGGAACAATGGGGGGGGTCCCTACAAGTCACACTTGGCTAACCCCTCAAAGATGGTACACATCTGCATGTCGGAGAACGTCAGAGTGTGCACGGAGACTGACTTGGGCCAGGGCCACTGGGAAATAAATGGACAGCAATTTTTAACGCGAGGGTCAGTATTGCTGCATGAGCCAACTTCACTTCTATTGGATCAGGGTGGAAGTGGATGTAAGGAAGAGAATGAGGGGGCTGTTCTAGGTCTTAAAAGAAAGTCTGAGGTTTACAGTGTGCAAATCACCTCCCCACCACCTCTAGCCTACCACTGCTGTTAAGTCATTACCAGGGCTCCCTCTCTGTCTTCACTCTCTGCTGACCTGTTTTGCTATATCCCACAGATTTTGCACACAGCCTCTCTCTTTGATGGATTCTTTTCCTGTTCTGTACCTCTAGCCACCTTTTCCATAATTTTTATCTTTTCCACATCACTGATTAGGGTCTCCCTTAATGCTCATTGCCACTATGATTCCCTTACCTTCTCCACTTGCCCCTTAGCCTATCCACTTTGCACACGGCAACCACGGTGCACTTTTAAAAATATGTGCCCAATTTGCATCCTTCTCTGTGAAATACTTCACTGACTTTGCGCCGCTTGAAGAGTGAAGTCCAAACTGCACTAGCTCCACCCCAGACACCAGGCTTGTCTTCTCTGCCAAGCTGCCAAACCAGCTCTTGTATCAGAACCTTTGCATGCCCAGACCTTTCACACACTCAGGCCCTCTGTCTCTTCCTCCCATCCTTCACCTGCTTGAGATATCTTTTAGATCTCACTTAGAAGTCCTTCTCCTAGTAAGGCCCAACATAAATGAGGTCCTCCCTGATACTGTCTTTCATAGCAATCTATACTTCAGACCTATCACCATATTCTGAAATGATATATTTATTTATATCTGTGACTTCTACTTACTCATGCAAACCCAACTTCTTATCCACGCCTAGCACAGTATCTGGCTACACATATATGAGTATGTAGAAACTATATACTATATACAGAGCACTTACATTGAATTTGACTCCTCTCACTTAAACAACAGTGGGGGGAGGTGTAGGAACTTTGAGTATTAGTGGAGTATTAACTCTCCTAGGTACTGCTTGTCCTCAGGTAAAAGAACAAAAACACAGCACGCAAAAGATCTCCCTTACCTCACGATGTTTGGACCCTGATGAATCACGGGGAAGGCTATTCAGAGAAGGTTTGTGATGCAAGATCTCCATTATTTCATGCACAGAGGAAACCACCACACTTGTTCTGGCGAACCCTGGTTTTGAATCATTTCCTGTTCGCTCTGGAAACGCCTTGAGTGCGGACCAGACTTACTTGTGACAGATGTCAGTCCTTAGCAGGTTGATTTGCCTCTGTGACATCAGTTCTGCACTGCAGATTAACCTCCATAATCCAAGTGCATTTCTCAGGGAAGCCCTGGGGTTTGAAATTGGTGAGTCAGTTTGAGACTGGCTAACACTGGAGGTCAAAGAGGAGTTCCCTGAAAAACATTTGGCATGGTGATAATCTGCCTTTATTTTTTCTAGAGCAGTGGTAAAATTACAGAACAAGTTCATTCAGAAGGAATTTTAAACATAATACAAGATGAAAATTGAAGTCTTTGGAAACTGAAATGTTGATAGTTTCTGTTCCAATGTCTTCAGAGGGAAATAAGGATAAAGGGATTGAGAGCAAGAGGACTAGAAATGATTAAACAAGTCTTTGGGTAGCTCATTCATTAGAGAATGAGCCTCTGAAAGAGGTGAAATTCTCTCCATTATCAAATGAGAAAAATGAAACCAAAAGGTTAAGTGACTTGCCTGGTGTCACAGAGCAAGGGAGCGACGGAGCCTGGATAGAAACGCAGTGTGGCTCCTTCAGGCCAGAACCATCTCAGGGGGATCCAGACTTGCATTTAACCCAAAGAAACAGTTCACTTCCATATCCAGTATAATTGAAATGTTGAGAAACAATGTGGAAATGTTTTCCTTTCTAAAATATTAAGTTAGAATAATTGGAATGAAGTGTGCCATTCTCTTTATTGGATAACAGGTTTTAGCATAAATCATGAAAGTGACATTTTTGTAACTCAAAAGCAGTCAAATGTTGGCAATTTCAAATTGCATTCGTCTTGAGTTTTCTGTGTCTCTTGACATTGCTGTAGTTTATTTCTATTTTAGCACTTAACACATTGCCAATTACATAGTAGAAACCCAGTAAATGTTTATTGAGGGAATGAACAAAGCGAAGTTATGCTAGCTGAGATACAGACATCCTTGCATGTTATACTTTTTACACAGAGGTAAAATAGATAACAGAGGGGCACCTGAGTGGCTCAGTCAGTTAAGTCTCTGACTCTTGATGTCTGCTCAGGTCATGGTCTCATGGCTCATGAGACGGAGCCCAGCACTGGGCTCTGCACTGACAGCAGATCCTGCTTGGAATTCTCTCTCTTCACCTCTCTCGGCACCTCCCCTGCTCATGCATAAGCCCTGCACGCACACACACACTCTCTCTCTCTCACTCTCCCTTTCTCTCTCAAAATATATAAAGAAATAAACTATAAATAAATAAATAAATAAATAAATAAATAAATAAAATAGATGGAAGCTTTCTAAAAGTATCTGGTACATGTGGGGTCCAGGGTCAGGAAGACAAGTCAGACTTTCACCTCCCACGTTCACATGAGACCTTGGACAAGTTATTTATCTGCTCTGGTGCTGAGTTCCTCAGCTGTAGAGTGGGGCTGACAGTAGATACCTGCCAGCATTATTTCCCGGATTGAATGAAATTCCATTTCTACCAAGCCAATCTTACAGTGGGTTCTCAGCAGTGCAGTGTTATTCCTACTCTGAAATCACCATTTAAAATTAATTGCTACTACATAATTCTTCAGGGAAAAATGTGGATTCCTAAAAAGTTTTTTGTTTGTGACTCTGTCTTCAGCTAAGCCACAGTGATTAAAATGCTTATAAGGCAATGGAACGTGTCAAATTATTTTTTAAATGACCATTCAAATAAAAATATAGAAGGAAGCAATATTTCCCAAGTATGAATTGCACGAATACCTTAATATACTAGTACAGCCTGGTAATATCAACAAATTCCAGAAAATAAAAATTTAGTTGCTTTTTCTCTGTGGGAGAGGTATCTTTGTAATAAGAAATTCTATTTTAATGCTGTGAAAGGGTAAACTTCCTGTGTTCTGAGTTCATTATCATTGCTCCGCCCTGTGAAGATGATAATGGTCAGCAAAACAGAGCTATTTTGGTACCAAGTAAGGCTGCAAAATCTTCCTCATCAGCAAAATTGAAAGGAGAGGCAAGGAAAAAGCTTTTATGTTTGCAATTAAATGGGTCTCCTTTGATATTTAATAGTAAAAAAAAAAAAAAAACAAAGCCTTTTGTTGATTTAAAACAATCTGGTATTTTAGGGAAAAAGACAATTCACATGGAAAAATATCTTAGATTTTGCTTTATTGCTACGAAGATACACTTAGTGAAAAAAAAGTTAACATATATTCTTCACAGAGGAAGATCTTCATTATTTTTGGCCCTTCTTTTCTTGAGTGGAAATACCCGGAATATTGTTCATTTGTTTGTTTTTACTTTATCACAAAAATGAAAAAATGAAGATCATAACATAGGTTTCATTTTTGGGGGGTTAATATTGTGTTTTTTATTTTAAGGAATTGAAATTCAGTACCTATTCTCTTTATTTACCATTTAACAAAACTTTTTATTTACTACATGCAAGACACAGCCCTCAGCTCTGAGGACCCAGTGACCTACAAGAGAAAGTGTCTTGCCTTCATCAAGCTTATATTCTAGGGGACCTTCTCCCATCCTGATAACTATGATCCATGTTTTATTGTAATTCTTGGTGACACATTAGTAAAATGACCTGGCTTCTCTATGTATTCTGACCTGCTCTACCTACACGGAGTAGGGCATACACACAAACATACATACACATTTATTCCATATGCAAGCATATTTTGAGTTCAATTCAAATTCAACCGAGCAAGTATTTATTAAGGCCCAATTCTGTAACAGACACCAGCCTGGAGTTTGGATGAGTTAGATCAAGTCTGAGTGAGTTAGACCATGTCTTTCCCTCAAGGAGCTCACAACTGGGGAAAACGCTGATGCACAACCCTGAAGTTTAGAAGCTACTTCCGCTCGCTGGGCAAACATTTGACTCAGACCATAAGGGACGGAGAGGATTTGAGTGTGTGGAGGAAAGGGTGTTTCAGGGCCACCACTGTGGTTCTGCTGCATTGGCATCTCCTGGGAGCTTTTCAGTAATGCAGAATCCCCGGCCTCCACTGACCTCCTAAGTCTTCTGAGTCTTAACAAGATTCCCGGGTGATCTGTAGGCACATTAAAGTTTGGGAAGCTCTGGGTTAGAACACAGAGGATGAGGCATGTGGGGTCTGAAGGTAGTGCCTGGGGCCAGCGAGGCCACAGCACACAGCAGGTGTGAGTGACTGCCAGGTGCACAGAGTGTGAGAAAAGATTATAGTGGAGTCAGCGTAGACATCTCCAGTCAGACTAGGGCATGAGCAAATTCCAGTTATCAATGCTTCCCTGGGCACAAGCACACTCTTCCTCTTCTAGGTTATTATTGCTATCTTGTGTATTTTTTGTTGGTAGTGTTTACTGCCCTAAGTTATCATTATTTGTTTATGTATCCGTCCTCCTCCTGCCCTTCCCCCAACTGCATGGCAGATATTTTCAAGCAGAACCTATTCATCTTGTGTCCCTTGAGCCATGTTTTCAGAAATGATTGAACTGACCTAGTAAGTTCTAGCTATGCCATCATTAAGAGGAGGCCATAGCTTATTCCCAAATTATGTATAGTTCAAAATTGTAGTTAGACAAAGCTGTCAAACATATATTTATTTGTTTGTTTGCTTACCTACTTAGTTATTCAATACTGATATTACAGAATGCCCGGCATTTCCTGCCTTCCCTTCCTGGTACCTGCAAATTTTTCTTTTCTCCTGCCTCTCAGACTCTCTGTCCCTTTGCCCATCTTACTGCTCTGGCCAAAGCGTGTGGTTGTTGATTAGGTCATCAGTAACATACTCTGCACATGGATCACATTCTCAACAGAAAGTAAGATTTCTATTTCTACTGACACCTTAAAAATATTACTAGCAATGAATGGCAGAGGATGGTGGGGAGAATGGCTAGCTGGTGTAGGAGGAGTTAAGGCTCACTGAGTGCTTCCTAAGAAATGAGTTCTGATCCAGAACAAGAAGTGGCATTCACAGAGGGAGAACCAGGGTGAGGGTGTTCCATAAAGACAGAGTGAGTGAAAATGTCAGAGAGGAATGCTTTATAACACATTGCTGGTGATAATTCATCTGGACTGTAATGAGTGTCAAATAAATAAACACAATTTTTTATTGAGTCCATGTGAAGGGGATGAGGTAGAGACATTAAGAGAGATGGAGTCATAAAATGGTTTGCATGCCAGGCTGATGGAGTTGGACTTGATTCTGTAGGCAGTGGGTAGACTTTGAAAGTTTTGAGCAAGCAAGTGATGTGTATGGAGTGGCAAATTAGAAAGCTAAATCTAGCTATCATGTAAAGGGCACACTGAGAGGTAAAAGCTGAAGGTAATGGTCTCCATCAACAACAACAGTGCTCTAGTGGACTGTGATAGAGGTCCAGGCAGGGTGACCAGGACATTGGGAGGTCCAGGCAGGGTGACCGGGGCATTAGGAGGTCCAGGCAGGGTGACCGAGGCATTGGGAGAAAATGACTTATTAGAGAAATAACACTGAGGATTAAGCCAGTGTGCCTCCAAGTTCTGTTGGTGTCTCCTCTCAAAATATCTCTAAAATCCAACTACTGCTTTCCATCTTCACTCCCATGCACACCAATCTGGGCAACTGCAGTAGCATCCTTAAAAAGCTGTGTACTCTCATGCTACTGCTACCCACTGGCCCTTTCTACAAAATACTGCCAGACTGACCATTTAAAGACACAAACCAGAATATTGCCTTTCTACAGCTTGAAATTCTTCAGTGGCTCCATTTACATGATAACACAATGCAAAGTCTGTAACCTGGCCCCAGAGGATTCAGCCCTGTTTCTGTCTCCATTTCCAGCACAAGCCATTCTTTCCCCTACTCTCTGGACTCCAGCAACACCAACTTGTTTTCATTTTCTTGGACAAGTTATGCTTTTCCAAACACAAAATCTTGTCATAAACTAGTCCCATTCTTTGAAATTCTCTCTTCTTTATCATTTGTCAGAATAACTTCTACTTATCCTATACACTGAGATTTATATTGCAAGCACCAGTAGTATTTTGAAAGTCCCTAAAAATAATTAGGAAATTGAATAATGCCAACATTTCAAGAAAGGGGAATACTCTTAAGTTTTGTTATAAAAATCCATCCCACATTAAAAAAAAATTATGTTTATTTATTTTTGATGGAGAGAGACAGAGCATGAGTGGTGTGGACAGGCAGAGAGAAAGAGGCACGGAATCTGAGGTGGCTCCAGGCTCTGAGCTGTCAGCACAGAGCCCGAGGCGGGCCTCAAACTCACAGACCCTGAGATCATGACCTGAGCCAAAGTCGGGGGCTTTACTGACTGAGCCAACCAGGCACCCCCATCCCACATTTTAAAACTTTTTTTTAATGTTTATTTATTTTTAAGACAGAGCATAAGCAGGGGAGGGCAGAGAGAGAGGGGGACAGATGATCCAAAGAGTCTGAAATCTGACAGCACAGACCCTGATGAGGGGTTCAAACTCTCAAACTGCAAGATCATGACCTGAGCTGAAGTTAAGAGTCAGTTGTGGGGCACCTGGGTGGCTCAGTCAGTTAAGCATCTGACTTTGGCTCAGGTCATTTCTTGCAGTTGCATGAGTTTGAGCCCTGTGTCAGGCTCTGGGCTGACATCTCAAAGTCTGGAGCCTGCTTTGGATTCTGTGTCTCCCTGTCTCTCTCTGTCCCTCCCCCACTTGTTCTCTCTCTCTCTCTCAAAAGTTAAAAAAAACATTAAAATTATTTACGAGTCAGATGCTTAACTAACTGAGCCACCCAGGCACCACAACCACAACTATTTTTGACAGTAAAAAATTTACTATTGTAGCCATTTTAAGAATATAATTCAGGAGCATGGAGTATAGTCACATTGTTGGGCAACCATCATCACTATCCATCTTCAAAACTTCTTCTTCTTTCCAAACTGAAACTGTACCTATTACAAAACAAAACAAAACAAAACAAAACAAAACAAAACAAAAAACCTCCCTACTCCTTACTCACCCAAGGCTCAATCTCTGAATTTGAGGGCTCTAGATATCTCAATAAGTGGCATCAGACAGTACTTGTCTTTTTGTGACTGGCTTATTTCACACAATAACGGCTTATTTCACTGAATAATGTCTTCAGTATTCACTAGTGTTGTAGCATGCATCCAAATTCCCTTCCTTTTTAAAGCTGAATGATATTTCACTGTATGTGTATACCACATTTTGTTTATCCACTTATCCATCAATGAGCATTTGGGTTGTTTCTATGTTTTGGCTATTGTGTTTTGGATAACACTATTTTGAGCATGGGCATACAAATACATGTCAGAACCCTTGCTTTTAATTATTTAGGGTATATGCCTGGAAGTGGAATTGCTGGGTCATATGGTAACTCTGCACTTAATTTTCTAAGGAAATGCCATACTGTTTTCCACCATGGCTGCACCATCTGCCATCCCCACCAGAAATGCACAAGGATTCCAATTTCTCTACATCTTCATCAACAACTTATTATTGTTTGTTTGTTTGTTTGTTTGTTTGTTAATGGTAGCAATCCTAATTGGAGTGTAGTCGATACTGCATTTTATAAACAGTTATAGATTCAGGTATTAGAAGGCCTATAATCTCATTTAGTCTCAGTCTTTAGTCTCAGTCTCTTACATTATTAATAGGACTGAAACCAGCAAGTTAAGTGACCATGACCCAGGTCAGAATAGGGAGAAAACCAACTCTCCTGATTTCCAATGTTTCATAGAGCCTTTGGAAATTGGGGAATCAAAAGTGTTTAGCATCAGAGTAAAGGGTACATCAGGGTTGAAATCAAATCAAATATGGGATTGAGAGGTAAAATTCTTATCTGGTACTTCCCTGAATTCTTATGAGGTTAGAACAACATTGGAAAAGTTGGTGAGCCTCCCAGACCCTCAGTTTCCTCATCTATAAAATGGGGATAATAAAACTTGCCTTGCAAAAATATTGAAAAGATTAAAAGTATTCAGCATCCCGCTTGGCCCTGACACTGTGAAGGGACTGAACAAAACTCATCTTTCCCTCAACTGCCAATATCCAATGTAACAGCAGGCACTTGTTAGGTGCTAAACCAAGGCTTGCTAACTTGACTTGCTTTAACAAGAAGCAGGGTCTAAAACTGCCTTAGGCTTAGTTTTATTCTGGTAATTTCTTTCCAATTTCAGGTGGGTTCCAACAAAAGGTCAGAGGAACAACAGAAGCAGATGGCCTTCCTGAAGCGCCTGCCAGAGGAATTCGTTGTGTGTCTTAGGGGTGACGTCTCCACCCATCACACAGCTCAGAGGCTCAAGGGCAGATCCCCAACATTGTCCATGTCCCTTCCTGAGCACTCCCTGGTGCAGACTACAAGTCTGACAAGGAAAATGTGCTGTGATCATCACAAGGGGAGAAAGCAGCTGCTCTAAGGTGGAGTCTATTGTCAAGGCTCTCCTGGTAACAAAAAGAGGAAAAGGCCTATCAAAGCATTTCCTGCCCACAGGAGCCATGTGCTTCCATTAATTCTTCTCCCCAGTCAGTCTGTCTCCCTCAGGCTAATGTCTCTCCAAGTCGACCATCCCAGAGAACAGAACAGGCATTTTTAGCACTTAATTTTACACCCGTTCCAAACTGTGGTTTTTAACGAGAAAGACTGGCTTGGATGTTCCGTGATGTGTACATACACATTTTCATAGGGAATGAAAGAGTGTGGTTGGGGCAGTTAGGATTTTTCAGAATTCTGCCCATACCTGTCAACTGCTTTGGCAACAAGGAGGTGAAGTCGCTGCCTTCCTGCACTATGGAGGGATTTGAAAAAAACAATGAATATTCTCTTGAGTGTGACATTGGTAAAATTTACACTTTATGGAAGAGATTAGCTAGCCATGGGAGTCAGTGGAAAAATATTCCCAAATGAATGACTAAGTTTTGTGAACGAATTCACTAGCCATGGGAGTAATTAAAAAAAAAATCTAAATAAGTGAGTGTGTTTTGCAGACTGATCTGGATTTAATCTCAGGGAAGCAAGCCTGGTGTGTGACTCTTATGATTAGGTAATGTCTAGTTTTTTACACTGCACCCCTCTTCTGGAAAGGGTAATTTTACAAAGAAGGTGAGTGGTGAGCATGGTGTGTACAAATAAGGGAGACCGAAAGGTAGAATTTGGCAAATGACTATCTAGCCCTTTCATGGTGAGATCTCTTATGTACTGATATGGTAGATGCAAAAACCAGTGGAGAAAAATCAAGGTGCCCTGGCCAGCATCCTGCCTGTCACCAGACATGGGAGTGAAGTCATACTACAACATCTAGCCAATGGATGGCCTGGCAACTGACCACAGATGTAGGAGAGAACCTACCAGAGAATGGCTGAGGACAGGCCAGAAGAACCCCCGGGGCTGCCCCACAGAAGCAGGAGCTAAATAGAACTCTTGTCACTCGAAGTCACTAAGTATGGGGATGGTTTGTTCCATAGCCAAAGCTAAATGTTGCAGTGGTCAGTAAGTAGTAAGAAGTCTCTGCTGTGAAGCTAGTTCTTCAAACCTTAACAAAGATGAAATCGTCCTCAGGACACTCTCCCTTTGTTTTCACTAATCACTTGTCCTCCAGCTTGGCAGTTAAATTTCTCCTATGAATGAATAAGTCGGTGGTCATTGTTTATATTGTGGACTGCAAACTTAAATAGGATGAGTGAGTCTTTCTGAGTCTCTCAATCTCGATGCCCATGGTATTGAGTCTCTGGTCTTTCTTGGCCGAGGGGCAGAGTTTTCCACAGTGACACACCCAGCATGTCCCTGTCCCGACCAAGCTAGCTACCAGCTTTGTGACATTTGTCTAGAATTTTCACAAACCCCTTATAACAGTAACATTGAACTGTTACATCCAAAGAGAAAAAAGATTCAGCTTCTTACATTGGTTTTAAAATAATAAGAAAAAGCTGTAAAAGAATGAAAGTTCACCGAAATAGGTGTGAAATCTAATCAGCAAGATACAAGATCCCGGTCTTGACATCTTTCAAGAATAATGAGGATTCCATTTGCTAGGCTGGGTAATCATGGAAGAATCACATGTGCCCTCTTGATCCCATAAGAAAGGTGAAGGTGCCATTATCTGTGACATCCAAATGTATGCAGAATAAAAAAATAACACTTGTTTATGCCTACTCAATGTGACTGATCAATTTAAAGTTAAAAACCAGATACTCAGATTGTTAGTTTGCTACATATTATCCCACATTTACTTGGCTGACTTATTTTAGTCAATTAAATGATTGTTCATTGACACGTTAATATTATCTTAATTGTTGGTATGATATATATAAATATACATTTTAAATATATATAGAAATGTATAGAAAAATATATATATTATATATATATATAATATATATTTCCAATTGAAATTAGCTAATAAGCAATGGCATTTGATTCCTAAAAACATGTTGCAGGCTTTATTCTGCAAAGGTTCCCACACTTCTCATGCACAGATTATGGAACTCTAAATCTGTTCTATTCATTCTGAATTCCTTGCTATATAAGGTAAGATATATAGAATTACATTTGTGCTCAGCACAGTCTGTTTTCAGTCTGTATTTATCACTTGGAGTTTTTCAACCTTTCTGCTCTCATCCCCCACTACTTCACACTTACCCAAATGAAATGCCAAAGTTGTGGCAGTGACTGGTTATATACTAGGACTCTGAAGCTAGAAAGAGAATGGAGGAAAACAAGAACTTTTCAGTTTTAGACCGTAACCAGAGATACAAAAATTATGTCAAGAACAACATGATCAGCAAACTCAGTTCACAGATGTTCGCAGAACTTGCTCACTTCCACTGAACATTCTGAAGCCATTCATGTATAATGAAAAGCAAACAAAGTGCTTAGTGGCAGAAATGCACCATGGCAGAATGCCTTCCTGACATGACTCTTAACATGAACTATGGCTTGTGCCAGGGTTCAGTCACTTAACACTAATGGGCCTCTGTTGGCTACTCTCCTTTGAGATGTTAAGGAGACAAAAAGGATGCAGATGATTGCATGTTCATTTCATATATTAATAAGTTGATACATCACATCAAACATTTTATGTTTATGTGAAGTGTGTGCATTCATTCAACAAACATTTAGTAAGTGTCTAACCCATGTTACGCTCTGTGGTAGATGCTTTGTAATGTTCAATAATAAGCAAAGCACCATCCCTGTCCCCAAGGATCTTACCCTATAAGTACTTAACTTCTGACCATTTTTACATACATTCTTTTATTTTGTGCTTGTAGCAATCACAAGAAATAAGTACAGAGGTGTTATGAGTTGAATTGTGTCCCTTCTATATTCATATATTAACATCCAAACACCGAGTACCTCAGAGTGTGACAGTATTTGGAGATACGGCCTTCCAAGAGGCAGGTAAGTGAAAATAAGGCCATTAGGTGGGGCCCTAATCCAACGTGACTGCTGTTCTCATAAAAGGAGAAGAATAAGACACAGAGAGGGAAGACCCTGTGAAAACACAGAGAAAAGATGGCTATCCACAAGGCAAGGAGACAAGCCTCAGAAGAAATCAACCATGCTGACACCTTGAGCTTGAACTTGTAGCTTCTAGAACTGTGAGGAAATCCATTTCTGTTGTTTAAGACACCCCATCTGTGGTACTTCGCAATGGCCACCTTAGCAAACTAATACAGGAAAGAGGTATTATCCTTGTTTTATAGATGACTAAGTAAGGCTGATAGAGAGAGTAACCAATTTACTCAAAATTTATGTACCTAACTAGTAAATGGCAGAGGCAGGATTAGAAGCCAGTTCTTCCTACACCCTCCACATAGCTCTGTGTCTCTTTCTGTTGTCTACTACACCACACATTGAACAATCTAGCCATCTGACAGCCAAGACCACTGCTACGAAAAGTTGGAAGAAGATGTCTCTCTTTAGCACACTACCACCTTAGGAAGCTTTCTCCTTTACCAATTTCAGACGTCCACTTATCCCTGGTTTCAATCTTCCTGTTCTACCCACTCTCCCCTTAAAATTAAAACCACATTATCTCAGTGGAGGCTATTTGCTGTTAGGAAGAAAGTGTTTTATTAACTGCTTGTATGCTAAGTTATCAGTGATTGTTGGTGATTAGTGCTAAACCTTCCTTTTTTAAGGACTAACATTAAAAAGAATAATTTGCCTAAGAAATGATTTCTTCAGGATAGCAGGCAAGTAGTAAATATACTTATGGAGGGGGGCAGGGGGAGAAAGGCCTTCTATTCATTTGGAAAATGTATTATTATTGCTAAGTTTATGTGCCTTATGGAAGTTTAGCTAATGGGGATCAGGAGATTTCTTAGAATTTATGAGCAAAGGGAAAATTATGGTATTTGATTAGATGAGAAAGAATAGAAATAATGTATTACAGGATAAGGTGCTAATCATATCTTGAGTCAACAGTTAGTTTAGTCAAAAATGTATCGAAGGCTGCAATGTTCATGGGGAGACATGGGTGATATAAAATGAGCCACATGCTCACACTGCACACAGTTGGTGACTTTAATCCTAGGTCAGTGGTTCTCAATCTGATTTTGCAGCAAAATCACCTGGGGAGTGTTTTAAGAACAGGAATAGCAAGTGACCAGCGCCAGAAATTCTGAATCATTAAATCCAGGGACCTGGATTTTAAAATGTTCCCCAGGAGATTCTGATAATAGTAGGTTTGCAAACAACTACAGGCAGAGCTGTTCTACATTTATCAGTCAGGAAAGATACTTCTACACAGCACTTCTATTTACTGTGGCTCCCATGGCTTTCTGGGATCTGTGGGATTCTCCAATATTTTTCAATGATAAATCCTAGGCATAAATAACATGGACAAATTGCAGAAGAATAAGAAGAGAAGGTAGTGACAGGAAGCAGATTTTCTCCTGGCAAAACACATATGTATCAAAGTAGACAAATATCAGACTGAAACTCAAGGAAAGAAATCACAAAGAAGTTATGGAAGCATTAGTCTACACACAAGGCAATTATCAAAATTCAAGAGAAATTATACTTTCCTCAACATATGTTCTTACTTGGTCATGATTTTTCAGTGAAGGACAGAGTCAATATAGTAAGAAAAACTTTAATGCCAAAAATCAAACCCTCTTTAAGTCTTCTTTAAGAAATGTCATCAACAGAAGATCCAACTGTAACATAAGAAATGGTCTCCTCAAAAAACTAAAAATAGAACTACCCAATGACCCAGTAATTGCACTACTAGGCATTTATCCAGGGGATACAGGTGTGTTGTTTCAAAGAGACACATGCACCCCCACGTTTATAGAAGCACTATCAACAATAGCCAAAGTATGGAAAGAGCCCAAATGTCCATTGATGGATGAATGGATAAAGAAGATGTGGTATATATATACAATGGAGTATTACTCAGCAATCAAAAAGAATGAAATATTGCCATTTGCAACTACATGGATGGAACTGGAGGGTATTATGCTCAGTGAAATTAGTCAGTCAGAGAAAGACAAATATCATATGACTTCACTCATATGAGGACTTTAAGAGACAAAACAGATGAGCATAAGGGAAGGGAAACAAAAATAATATAAAAACAGGGAGGGGGACAAAACAGAGGAGACTCAGGGAGAACAGAGGGTTACTGGAGGGGGTGTAGGAGGGAGGATGGGGTAAATGGGTAAGGGACACTAAGGAATCTGCTCCTGAAATCATTGTTGCACTATATGCTAACTAATTTGGATGTAAGCTTTAAAAAATAAAAAATAAAATTAATAAAAAAGAAAGAAATGGTCTCCTACATCTGACATTCTCTGCAGTTAACTGTGGAACTTTGTAAGAACACCCATTACTGGGCCCAATGCCCAGAGTGATTGGGAACAGGAATCTGTATCTTTAAAATGCTATAGGTGAGAGGCACCTGGGTGACTCAGTCAGTGAAGTATCCAACTTCAGCACAGACCATGATCTCGCAGTTCATTAGTTCAAGCCCTGCATCCGGCTCTGTGCTGACAGTTCAGAGCCTGGAACCTGCTTCAGATTCTCTCTCTCTCTCTCTCTCTCTCTCTCTCTCTCTCTCTCTCTCTCTGTCCCTCCCCACCTCACACTCTTGTCTCTCTATCAAAAATGAATAAAAATTAAAAACATTTTAAATGCTGTAGGTGATTGTGATTCTCACCAACAGTGGAGGCTGTCTCAGTGACTCCTTCATTGCATGGATGTGGAAGAGATAGTCAACTATCACCAGCTGGCCCAGCATGGGCACCCACAACCAAAGAGGTAGGCTCTTCAAAAACATAGATGGATCCACCGAAAGTTATTTTCCTCACATTCTGCCTTCAGAACCATGATTAATGATCAAAACTTTTTAATTACCCTTTTGTTTGATTTAAGAGAAATTCCTGCCACACATAGAATACCGTTTGATCCAGAAGGAAGTCCTACCGTGTAAAGCATCAGAGTTATTATTTCCCATTTATGTCAAATCTGAAATCTGGAAGAGGTCACAAACATGGTCCAGTCAGATCTAAGTTTTTTCCCCTTACAGATGAAATCCAGAGATGGAAAAGAAATTTACTTAAGGCACAGTTGGGAAAAACCCCAGAACCTCTGCCTCAGTCTGGTGGTGTCGGCTCAACACCATGCTGCTGCCCGCAGACGAGGAAATAAAGGCTCAAGAACACAAACTGACTGTAAGTGGTATTTGTATGTGTGTGTGTTTACATATGTGCACATGTGTATGTGTGTATATATGTGTATTTGTGTGTGCATGTGTGTATATATGTGTATTTGTGTGTGCATGTGTGTATATATGTGTATTTATGTGTATATATGTGTGCATACGTGTATATATGTATGTGTGTATGCATATATGTCAATGTGTGCATGTATGTGTGAATGTGTGTTTATGCATGCGTATGTATGTGCACACACATGCACACAGAGAGCCAATGTTCATAAGGGGGAGGGAGGAGAAAGGTGGCTACAACAAAACTCTTTGACTCCTCAACAAAAGTATTTCTGACTTTTTTGAATCACTGATAAACCATATTGGAACAGGATGTCTATTTCCAAAATTCTGTAAGATGGTTTTGCTAATACATAACCAACCAAACCACTGTCAATGGGTACATACATTAAAATAGAACACATTTGTGTATATCAGTAATAAACACTTAAAATATCTGGAAACTTTGTAGAAAAGTTATGTAAGTGAAGAGAGAACTTAGTAGCCATTTCTTTATAATATCTGTTAAATCATAAGACTATTATAAGGTCAAACATAATTTAAAAATTTAATTAGGGAGGAGCGCCTAAGTAGCTCAGTCAGTTAGCAGCCGACTTTGGCTCAGGTCATGATCTCACAGTTAGTGAGTTCCAGCCCTGCATCAGGCTCTGTGCTGACAGCTCGGAGCCTGGAGCCTACTTCAGATTCTGTGTCTCCCTTTGCCTCTGCTCCTTCCCCGCTTGCACTCTGTCCCTCTCTCTTTAAAAAATAAACACTAAAATTTATTTTTAGATAAAAAAAATTTAATTAAGGAATATACTAGTTTCAGTTTCCCCCAATCTGGCCTCCCAACCCTTTTCTTCATTATCCCTTCTATTTCAACCTCAGCTTCCACATAATTGCCGATTGATTACTGAACCACAAAGGTCCAATATGGCTTTGCACTTCAGTAGACCAACAGCAAGGCAACAGAGTTCTGGAAGAAATCAGTGTAAAATCTAACCGTGTATTCAGCTGCTAGACAGAGAGTGCATTCTTTTTCTTTCTTTCTTCCTTTCTTTCTTTCTTTTTCTCTTTTTTTTGTCGTACATTGTTTATTAGGTAAGAATTTTACAAGAATTATTTTATTAGTGGTAATGGCAGATCTGAAGAGTATTGTGTCTTCTCTATTCCGCATAGTGAAAACCACCAATGGTGTGATACAACTGTCCAAGGCCATGGCTCTCATGGTCTGCAGATGTCAGCCTTTCCATCTTCCTGAGCTTGTGGACTGGTTTGGTGATCCACTGGGTGTCAGGCTTTCTTCTGATAGCTTTACGGAATGGATCAATGAGGATAATCTCAAAGAATTTGTATGTGGAATCTTCACTAGCCCAGCAAGAATTCAGGACTCTCAGAGTCCCACAATGGCATCCAGCTCTCTCCTCTGTGACAGGCTGAAGGCTTTGGCCAAACTTTAGCTGGATAACATCATGAAGGACAGGCTTGCCATAGGTCCCACCCATAGGGATTGGGCGTTTGTGGCCACCACATGGCACACGAGTCCAATAAATGGACTCAGACATCAGACTGGTTCTTCCTCCATAGATCCTTCATGTACTTGTAAACTCCCATCTTTGCTTACCTGTGAGATGCTGGCTGCAGCCAGACAGAAAGGAGTATATTATTTTTCAAAATATTAATCATACCTTTTCCTAGGTTCTGATGCAGAGTAGTTAGGCAGTAAATGCCACTCTTCTATTTAAGGTCCTTAATGATTCTCTATTACCTTCAGAATAAAATTAAGACTCAAGCTTGTCATTTAAAACCTAGTTGCCTTTTTAATTATTGCCCCCAAATGCTTAGGCCCCTGCCATACTGAACTGCTTAGAGATTCTCAGACAGTTCACACTTTCATGCCTTCTTTCCTTTGCAAACACTATACCCAGATACTGAGATCAAATTTTCCCTGTCTACTCTCCTTACTAAATCCTACATTGAAACTTCTCCATGGACTCTTCCAGGATCTCCCCAGATTGGGTTAGATTTCCTCCACTTCTGCTATCCCCCAAACACACACAGACAGAAACCCCCCTCTCCACACACACACCTGTGTTCTCATAGCATCCTGTTTAAACTCCTATTATATATCTCACTGCTTTATATTTATTTTAAAATATTTTCTGGCTCCTCTGATAAGGAGAACAGGGATCTATTCCAATCATAGGGACCCACACATATGGTGCCTACTATATTTTTGTTGCATGAATGTATAAGATATAAACCTAATTCCACTCTACAACTCCTTATGTGCAAGAAAGGGAGTGACCAAGTAACATGCTGTTTTGGGAAACCCTTATGTGGACTTTAGAAGGGTAGATGAGGTACTACGAAAGGCCATGTAATACCTTGGCTGTGGATTAATTATTTGTTTATTAGACTAGGCTTTCCAAGGGAACATCAATTGCATCCTCTGACTACCCTCTAACAATGGAGGAAATAGCAGGCACTGTTATACCCTGGGCCCCTTTATCAGTAAATCCCATCTATTGGAGGCTCCTATAGATATAAACCCTCTTTGCTATGGGCCATAGTGATGAACACAGGAGCTCTTCTCTGAGGGAATAAAATCATGAATCTACAGTTTCTGATTTCCCCCAATGAGCAAATGGAGACCCAAAATGCTGACTGACAATGGGAAGAGATGTTACATGTGATCTTTTGTTCCAAGCGTTAACCCAGGTGTTATTTTAACTGAAGACTTGAAAGGCTACATTGAAGACTCTTTGATACAATTAAAATGAATAAACTATGGGGGTGCTTGCGTGGCTCAGTGGGTTAAGTGTCTGACTTCAGTTCAGGTCACGATCTCACAGTTCATGGGTTCGAGCTCCGAGTTGGGCTCTGTGCTGACAGCTTGGAGCCTGGAGCCTGCTTTGGATTCTGTGTCTCCCTCTCTCTCTGCCCCTCCCCGGCTCATGCTCTGTCTCTTTCTCTCTCTCAAAAATAAGTAAATGTGAAAAAAATTTAAATGACTAAACCATGAAGTTCCCTGTATAGAGCAAGTGCCAAATAAACAGACAAGAGTCTCAGAGCAGATAAAAGTGATTTCTCAGAGGCCATGCCTTCCTGTCTTTCTGACTTACTAGCATGTAAGTGATTGTCATTTTATAGGAAAAAAGGAGGAGCTAAGTTTCTCCTAGAGAAGCAGTCTACCTAGTGGCTGGAAATGAGGATTTGGAGCAAGGCTCCCTGGATTTGATTCCTGGCCTTCTTAGCTGTGTGTCCTTGAGCATGTGACTTCGTCTCTCTGTGCTTCTGTGTCATTTACACCATACACATAAGCACATGCATGCACACACTTGCTCTTATGTCACAGTACTAAGTGATTCAATGCATAAAAAGCACTTTGAAAATTGCGTGCCAAATAGTAAACACTCAATGAAATGTAGTTGTTGTTATTATGATCCTAATAATACTAGTGTTACTAAGGAGCTATTTCACCTTTGCTGCTTTTGCTTTTATATCTTCTATTACAATGAGGTGTCTTTAGACATATTTGGCCATCCCTGTGCCATTGAAGGATTTCTGAATTGAACTAGTTCTACCTGTTCTAATGATGTTTATGTACACCTCACATTAAATGATGAAAGCATTATGAAGCTAAAAATCACCCTTTTGTAATCACATTGATTCTGACTTTTGTTATCTATGAAGGAGAAAAACAGCATGTTTGTGCAATAATCTACTACAAGAGTTATTCTTGTCCACACTATTGTGGATTGTATCCCAATCGCTTTTAAATGTGTTTCCCACGTTATAGTTTTGCAATCAGAAAATAACGATAATATATTGCAAGAAAACTAAGTTAATACATGCTAATTTTCAGAGTGGATAAGACAAACATTATTCTCTATTGAAAACCACAGAGGCATGGGGTGCCTGGGTGGCTCAGTCGGTTAAGCGGCCGACTTCAGCTCAGGTCATGATCTCGTGGTCCGTGAGTTTGAGCCCCGCGTCGGGCTCTATGCTGACAGCTCAGAGCCTGGAGCCTGTTTCAGATTCTGTGTCTCCCTCTCACTGACCCTCCCCCGTTCATACTCTGTCTCTCTCTGTCTCAAAAATAAATAAACGTTAAGAAAAATTAAAAAAAAAAAGAAAACCACAGAGGCAGAGTATATAGTAATGCATCAGTGCAATAAATTCAAATTTTCAACTATGTTCAGTACCCAAGATATGTGTAAATTCTTTAAAAAGAATATAAGCCAAATATTTTTATAGGAAACAGGGAGTATGATTCTGGAGTTAGTTACGAAGTTTCCTTCCCAAGTCGTTCTTTAACGTCTTTGGAGGACTAATTCTAGACAGACAGTGAAAATGTGACATTGACAAGCCAGATCAGAGGTAGGAAGCTTATTCTTAGCATGTGAAAAGAAGACTTTAGGTGAGATCATTAAGCAAGCTTAGTTTGCAAGCATGTGGAAATAACATCATGGAGCAGAAGACTCCTTTACAGTCTCTGCTCTGGTAACACCAAATACCATGACGAGCTGAGCCTTCCACCTGACAGCCTTCCTCTTTTATTCTTCATTTATTTGGATGTCATGGATGTCTGTGCAAATCTGATAGAAATTATAAATACTCCTTCCAGAAAAATACACACACACACACATTTCTGCATATTAATTTGTGGCTTTCATGGATGTTCTTATGTAAAAAATTCCTTTTTAATGGAGTGATTTTATATTATCTTCAGTAAATTTATCCATTGACATTTGAAAATAGATTTGACCATTTCATTCCCTTTTTAAAAATTGATTATTTAAAATTCTGACTTGTAACTCTCCCAGAAGATTTTAAATTATTCACTTATTATTCACTTGTTTTGTTTTACTACAATCAGCAAATTTCAGAAACCTCTGTAGACATTCTAAAATGCCTAATTTCTGGGAAATTTTGTTTCTGTGTGCTAGGAAAGCGCAGCAGGCATTGATGTATGCTTTCTTAGAAAGATTTTACTATAATTTTATGAGGAAATAAAAATGGCTGTAATGTTATTCCCATATTGGTATATAAGGAATAAACATTGATAACCCACAGAATCTTGATCCTAATTTGGACTCCAACCCCAAAATATACTGTTTTGGAAGAAATAAATGTGTATATATATATATATATAGTCTCTATAGACACAGAGGAAAAATTTCAAAAATATGGTGAAAAAGGTTTTTTTAAAACTCACTCTCAATGGACATATAAACAGCACTTGATGAGGCAGTCAATGAATTTCTGTCTATATCTTGTATTCTAAAGTTGGGACAGAGAAACTTCTTAGATATTTGAAGAATTTGTTTTGAAAGTTTGACAATTAATGTAAAGCTACTTTAAAAGCATATGTTACTTTTAGAGCAAAATCCTTACAAAGGTTCATAATAGTTTATAATAATAAATATTAACCATCCTACTTTTTCCTTTGAGACCAATCATCACAGACCAAGAGCAGCTAAGTTTATAATAATTTATTACAGTTGCATATCATTTGTTTTGTATAATAAATTATAGAAACCATAGCATCTTTATAAACTATTTAGTATATCATACTCACTTCCTAATGCTTACTGCAGTAACTGTAAGAAATCTAATTAGATTATGTTTTAGCATTAGAAGATAAAAAAATTATAAAATTTTTTCGCAGTACTTTGGATTTATGAAAGACCCCATTATTTTAACTTTTTTTAAACCAGTTTGAAATGTATATAAACTTTTTATAAACCAGAAGGTGGTCTAACCGAGCTGCTAGAAGTATTGCATAATTTGTAACTTACACCCTTACGGTGCACTTTTTCAGGCACTGTAAAAAACGCAAATAAATAATCAATTACTGATCTCTAAAAAACCTATACCAGTAGACAACATTGAAATTTGGCAACACTTTGAACACTCAGATAAAAAATTTAGTAAACATCGGAGCAGAGTATTCTCTCTCCCTGTTTCCCCCTCTCCCTCCTCCCTCTTCCTACCCACTTTCATTATGGAAAAAAAAAAGTTCAGGTTGAATTTAAGTCCTAGGGCCTGAGAAAGAGACCCTGGCTGCAGTTCTTTCTTCAGCCTTAAGAGCCCATAACAGCCAGCGTTCTGTTATCTTCAGCCTCAGTCCTCATTACATCTGTTCAGACTCTTCTCCTGACACCAGCATCGGTCCTTTCCCGCAGGGAGAGTTTTCAAATCCTTGTCGAAAGCATTTTGTTCTCCACTGTAACAGCACAGGCGTGAAATTGGTTGGAGTCTTTGTAACCGGTTTGTTCTGTTCCTTTCCAGCCTCTGCAGTCCTGATGGAAGAGAAGCTCTCAGGGCAGCAACAAAATGCTGCATGTGTTAGGGTCTCTCGAACCCTCTCGGTCTTTAAATGTCTATTCTTGGATAATGTCCTTATCCATCCTCTTGTCCTCAGTGAACTTTGATGGAATATTTCCGCAGTTTCAGAAATTGGAAAAGCTTGTCTTTCGTCCTCTTCTTCAGGGCCATCAGGGCTCGTGTTTTCTCCTCCAGATCTTGATCTATGGCAAATATGATCTTAGCTCTCTCCTCCGCTTTCTTGTCCCCAGAGTTTTTGAAAAGTCTCTGTAGAGATTCTTGGTCTATGTTTTCAAAGATGTTGGCCACAGCTTTCTTCCGCGAGGCTGTATCGAAGTGATAGCCGTGGATGGAAGGGCTCACTCGCAGCGAGGTGGACATGGTGATGGTGGCTTTGTGGCTTTGCCTTGCTTTCATCGACGTGAGGATCTTCGGGAATTCGGCTCCCGGGCTCTCCAGAGAGTCTGTAGCAAAATCATTCCGGGACTGCTATTTAAAGTGTGAACAAAAGCTCCAGGCTCAAATTACACTGGTGACATCAGAGTGATCTCAAGGAAGAATAATCACAGACAAGTTTAACAGTTGAGTTGCCAATATCCTGTTCTTGTGCAAAATGTCAAAAGCTGTGCTTGGTGATAGAGCAGGGATGTGGGGATTTCTTTTTACCTCATCTGTGGCAATAGGATTATACTGGCTTGGGTCCTTCTTTTAAAAATAGCCAAAACCAGGGAAGGGCAAAGATAAGACACAAACAAGGTGGCTTAGACTCTCAAAATCTTTCCCAACAACAACCGAAACAAAGGCTTCTGTTAACTACAGGAAAGTTTTAATTCCTGAAGTCATTAGAGTGTATTCCAAACATTTGGCAGCCCATGCCTGCGCCCTTTGGACATCCCCATCCAGGGCCACTCCACAGCTGCTGAGAGGAAGCTGAAGAATCAAGGACATCAATTTGGAGTACATCTGATTTTAAAGGGGAGTTTACCTACAAAACGCTTACATGACACACCGTGACACTGTGACCTTTCAGAGACTGTGCACAAGAGCTAATCTGTAATCACTGAATAAAATTGTAATTTATTACTCTTTATTTTTTTAATATTTTATTTTTAGGCAATCTCCACACCACCCAACACAACCCCAAGACGGAGACTCGAACTCACAACCCCAAGATCAAGACTCTCCGGCTCCACCGACTGAGCCAGCTAGGTGCCCCAATATTGTAATTTGATAGTGACAGACAATATCTCCTTAGGTTTCTGCATGTATCAACAACAGTACCTATCAAAAACAAAAACAAAAACAAAAAAGTAGGGAGGGAAATTCAATCAGGTGCTTTACAAATATAGTACTCAAAGAAATGAGCTGATTTTTTTCCTTTAATATTTACTTTGGCACTCCCCAGACATAGAGCAATACCTTTTTGTGGAAGAATTTAAATTTCTTTGGAAGAATTTAAATTTCTCACCTTCCACAATATTCAGCTAGCCAGTGTCCCCACTGATGTGTGGAACACCTACATGCAATCAAATGGTAGATGTCAACTTCAAAGGGCCCTAGAGACTTCTCTGTGTGAACCTTCTGTCTGAGCTACAGAAGCAGGGCTGAACTTATGAGTTTCCTCTCATTAGTCAAATCAGGTCTAGAAAATGCACAAGGGGAGAGAGTATGGGGAAGACACCTCACTAGAAAACTGAGTTAAACTAGGGGCACCTGGGTGGCTCAGTTGGTTAAGCGTCAGCCTTCAGCTCAGGTCATGATCTCACAGTCCGTGACTTCGAGCCCTCCGTAAGGCTCTGTGCTGACAGCTCAGAGCCTGGAGCCTGCTTTGGATTCTGTGTCTCCCTCTCTCTCTTCCCCTCCCCTGCTCGTGCTCTGTCTCTCTGTGTCTCAAAAATAAATAAAAACATCAAAAAAATTTAAAAAAAGAAAATTGAGTTAGACTCTTCATACATATCCATTCATTCACTTATTCATTAATTCAATCAATATTTATTAAAAGTCTACTTTAGCTAGAAAAGTTTTAGGCATTGGAAATATAACAGTTAGCCAAACTAAATCAAACAAACTGAACCAAACAAACAAAAATCCCTACCTGACCTTAATGGAGTTTACATTCTACCAGGAAATAGATAATAGAATATACATTTATAACCTAGATGATGTCAGAAACTACTACCTATTGTGGATAAAAGTGTGGCCAAGTTGTACAGGAAAGGAAGGGGAGGGTTGAAATTTGTACAGGATATTCTGGGGCAGTTTCTTTTAATGTGACATTGTACAGAGACTGGAAGGAGGTGAGGGAGTTAGCTGTGGAGGCATCTAGAGGACAGGTGTTGTGGGCAAAGGGTACAGCAAGTACAGAGGCTGGAAGATAAGAGTGTATCTGAAGTGTATGGAGAATGGTTGGGGACCAGTGTGGCTGGAGCAGACTGGCCAGAGAAGAAGGGAAGGACGGGAGGTCAGGAGGAGACACCAATGGGGAAAAAGGCAAGGAAAGACTGAGTACAACCTGCAAGACTCTTTTCTGGATTGAGCTTTTACTCTGTAGGACATGGGTAGCCTTGGAGAATTTGAACCAGAAAAATGACATGATTTCACTTATAATTTAAATTACTTCTTAGTAGAGGATACATTTTTAGGGAGACAAGCAGGGCACGAGAAGCAAAACGACTGGTGATGTGGCTGTCAAAATAATCCAGGCAAGAGACGATGAAGGTCCCCACAAGTGAGGTCATCATGCAGGTGGTGAGAGCTGATCAGATTCTGGGCGTGTCGTGAAGGCCAAGTCAACAGGATTGCTGAAGACTCTGATGTGAGAGGAACGGAAGACAGACAGGAGCCCAACATGCTCTCTTCTTGAAGGATGCTTCGTCGAAAGACCTTTCTAGGTGAGCTGGTGTTCACCCCCTGGACGTGGCCATGACTGCTTGCTCCAGCTTTCCCGTGGAAGAACCCTATGATCTGCTGCCTATGGGTTGCCTATGGGCTTACCAACATATGTGGCACATCTTTGTGGCTACTAAAAATATACTCATTTTCCTCACTGTTAAAAAGTTATTATTATGTCAGCAAGGATTTGTACTGAATTTTCCGAGGTGCCAAGCACAGTGCCAAAACATTACACAATCCACCTTCATTAGGGCTTTGCCACCCTTCTCGTGTTATGCTCTTTCTTGAGGCCACTTGTATAGAGCTCATGCCTTTATTCCCTACTAACTGATTACTCTCAAATTTTAATTCCAGCATGCCTTTGTCTTCTGAGGTATATACTCATTTATTTAACTAAGTGATCAATACAAATAAATGCAAATGTAGTACAAATAGCTGTTCAATTATCAAAGTCAGAAACCCAGCTATAATCTCTGATTTCTTCCTCTCTTTTTTTCTCCTATCTAAACTATCTAGATCTCTCTTTGTCTCTGTCTCTCTCTATATATATACACACACACATATGGTTTAGATGTATATAAATTGTATCTAGAAAATACTTCTCAAATCTATCCACTTTCTCTTCGTTGTTTATTTTTTTTAATTTTTTATGTTTATTTATTTTTGAGAGAGAGAGAGAGATAGAGCATGAAGGGGGAGGGGAAGAAAGGGAGACACAGGATCCAAAGCAGGTTCCAGGCTCCGAGCTGTCAGCACAGAACCTGACGCAGGGCTCAAACTCATGAACCACAAGATCATGACCTGAGCCCAAGTCGGACGCTTAACAGAGTGAGCCACCCAGGCACCCTGTCTCTCCATTGGTTAGACAAGCTTCCATGTGGTGGATGCCGCTGTGCATAACATTTATCTCCATTTAAGGTTTCCCCAGATGCTTTTCTGTCAGCCCTCTTCGGGGACTGCCCCCACTGAAGAAGGTTACCCCCCCCCCCCATGCAGCTGCATCTGATGACTGATCAACATGAGGATGTAAAGTCCACTTCCATGACCCCCAAGTCTGAGGGGTCACGCACACTTCAGAGTATCTTTTAGGGCCAGCTGAGACCTCCTTCTGCCCAAACCTGTTTTTTTTTTCCTATCTGTAGGCACTGGTCCCAAGAACACTCCATAATAAATCACCTGCTTGCTCATCCCCTCTCAGGGTATGCTTCCTCAGAAGCCCCGTCAGTCTACGACAGACTGTCTTCTGTCACCTAGACTAAACCCAACTTCTTTCCTGGCATTCCTGATTTTAGTTCTGTCCTCCATTCTCTACAAAGCACCCAGAGAAATAGTTTCTAATAAACAATCTGGTCAGACCACTCTTGCTTTTACTCTTAGGATAAGCCCCCAAATCTTAACATAATCTTTCTTTTAAAGTTTATTTATTTATTTTGAGAGAGAGAGAAAGAGACAGAGAGAGAGAGAGAGAGAGAGAGAGAGAATGCAAATGAGGAAGGCACAGAGAGGGAGGGAGAGAGAGAGAAGCCCAAGCAAGTTCTACACGGTCAGTGCAGAGCCCTGTGTGGGGCTCGAATTCAAGAACGATGAGATCATGACCTGAGCTGAAATCAAGAGTTGGATGCTTAACTGACTGAACCACCCAGGCATCCCCTTAACATAACTTTTTTGAGCTTGATTTGCTCTGGTTCTGACTACTTCTACAACATTACAGTTTGTTACTCTCCCCCATGCTTTTATGCCTTCCAATTCCTTGATTACATCACACTTATTCCTGCCATGGGTCTTTGCACATATTTTTCCTCTTTCTGGAATGTTCTCTCCTACATTTTACCTCAGCTAGGTAACTCCTCTTCATTCATAAAATCTCAGCTAAAAGCTACTTGTTCAGAGGGCCTTCCCTGTCCTCTGGTTCTTTTAGACTTAGATGGATCAGTTCTCTTTGCCAAAGTACCATTTACTATTCCTTAGTAGCACTTGGTACAGTTTTGAAGCATACATTTGTTTGTCCAAGTATTCATGTAAAGCCTAGCTCCACTGGGGTGCCTGGCTGGATCAGTGGGGAAAGCATGCGACTCTTGATCTTGAGGTAATGAGTTCTAGCCCCACATTGGGTATAGAGATTACTTAAAAATAAAATTTAAAAAAAAAGTCTAGTTCCACCATGAACAGGGATCGGATTATTCTTCCTCATTACTGTGTCTAAAGTTCCTGGATCGATTAATATTTCTCCATAGTAATATTTTTTTTTAATTTTTTTTTCAACGTTTATTTATTTTTGGGACAGAGAGAGACAGAGCTTGAACGGGGGAGGGGCAGAGAGAGAGAGGGAGACACAGAATCGGAAACAGGCTCCAGGCTCCGAGCCATCAGCCCAGAGCCTGATGCGGGGCTCGAACTCCCGGACCGCGAGATCGTGACCTGGCTGAAGTCGGACGCTTAACCGACTGCACCACCCAGGCGCCCCTCTTCATAGTAATATTAAATAACATGTGTGCAATTCTATTTGATTCCATAACAACCCTTTATAGTAGGAACTATATGAAACTATATGCAATCCTCATGCTATAGATAAGAGTACTGAGACATTGACAACTTGCTCCCAGTTTTAGGTGAATAATGCACCCCTAAAATGTTTTTGTTCTAATCCCTGGAAACTATGAATATAGGCAAAAGGAAACCTTATACTGCAAAAGGGACTTATATGATGAAAGGAATTTTGCAGGTGTAAATACATTAAGATCTTGAGATGGAGAGATTATTTTGAGTTATCTGGTTGGCTCATGTAATTACAAAAGTCTTTACAAAAGAGAGAGAGAAGGATGCTATGCTGCTACTTTAGAAGAAGTTGGAGGAAGGGGCCATGAGCCAAGGAAGGTAGACAGCCTCTAGAAGCTGGAACAGGCAAAGAAACAGACTGTTCTCTGCATCCTTCAGAAGGAACACATCACTGTCTATGCATTTTAGACTTCTGGCCTCTTGAACTATAAGATAATAAATTTGTGTTGTTTAAAGCCCCTAAATATGTGGCAGTTTGTTACAGTGGCAATAGGAAACTAATTTCATCTGCAAATCCTTCAGCTCTGATGAGACAACTCGAATCCAGGGCTATTTGACACCAAAGCCCATGGTTCTGAACTCCATACTGCTTTGCTCTCAAATCATCCACAAGCTCTGGCACTGAAAGGCTTGAATAACATTTCTACGTGACACTGAGCAGTTCTCCTTGAGTGTTGCCTAGAAGCATTCAGATGCAGTTGAGAGATTAAGGAGCTTCAAAATTGTTCAGAGGGCAAGACCATCTACAGGGAAACAATGTCAGTTTCTGTTTCCCAGAAACGTGATACAAGCCTTAAGGTTATAATATGCTGATGGTCTTTGCCAAAGGTAAATCCATAAGTGCCTGGAAAGCCTTTTACTGCTGTCACCCTGTCCCTTCCCTTCTTTGTATAAATATTGTCAGTGAATGATGTGGACAACAGGATCTGAAAAAATTGCTGGTAAGGATTCCCAAATTGCCTGTGAATGGAACCACATCATATAGACATCTTACAGAATTTTTGCTTTCTTCAGTAAAGACAGGATCTAATGAGGACTGCTTAAAGAAAGTACTTGTGAGCATGCGTAGTTTCTTCTGGAAGCTAGTTTTCCAGTGTTTTTTCATCATACCAAGAGACTGAATTTCTGTTTGCCAGTAATACATGTGCTTGGCTGGCTCTATGTCTGATGAAGAGATTTGTGAAAACGAGGACAATGAGTGACCTGTATACCTAGTGTTCTTTGGACAATGCCTCAATGACTCTTCATAACAATGCTAAAGGCAATTATTATTGACTTCCGTTTTCACCACAAACAAGGAATTGGGCTGAACAACCTGCCTAGGGTAAGTGGTGAAAAGGGAACTCATTTGCAAATGTTTTTTAGCCCCCAAATCTCTTCCAGGAAGGTTTTCCTGAACTTTTGCTGTGTTACTTGCCCCTCCTGTTTGTATCACCAAGGTTTACCTTTTTAGATAAAAAGTTATGACTTGCGAGGAGCCTGGGTGGCTGTGTGGTTGAGTGTCCGATTTTTGATTTGGCTCAGGTCATGATCCCAGGGCTCTGGGATCGTGCCCTGCATCATGGAGGCTGCTCTCTCTCCCTCTGCCTCTCTCCCCTGCTCACGCTCTCTCTCTCTCTCTCAAAAAAAAAAAAGTTAGGACCTATTATTATATTTATTAAAGCACTGAAGATATAAATGAATAGTGACTGGTACATAGAATGTATCCAATGAATATATACTGAATTATTGCCTGAATAAGTGAAAGAAAGCACACAAAATTTACATCGAGGCTGCCTTTGTCTACCAACTTACCTACCTAGCAACTTCCTGAATACGAAACGTAGAGTAGCCAGCAACTAGAACTTTGTGTCTTATACTTCAATTAAATTACCCCTGGACATTTTTGTTTTGGCAACAAAATTTTCTCACAGCATTGTAATTTACAAAGTGCTTTCACATGCATTATCTCATTTGACTTTCACAATATCTCTGGTATCATTGTCCCTATTTTATCAACGTTTTTTATTTTTTATTTTTGGGACAGAGAGAGACAGAACATGAACGGGGGAGGGGCAGAGAGAGAGGGAGACACAGAATCGGAAACAGGCTCCAGGCTCCGAGCCATCCGCCCAGAGCCCGACGCGGGGCTCGAACTCCCCCGGACCGCGAGATCGTGACCAGGCTGAAGTCGGACGCTTAACCGACTGCGCCACCCAGGCGCCCCATTGTCCCTATTTTACAGATGAGAAAACTGAGTATAATAGAAGTGAGATAAATTTCCGCAATCTTGGAGTTAGTTAAATGACATAGCCAGATCTGGAACTCTCATTTTCTGATCCTAAATTCCATGGTTTTTTTTTCCTTACTATTCTATAGCTTCCTGATTATGTTCATTATTTACTTATTTCTTATAGTTTGAAAATTCTGCCAAATTGTCTTTGATTTTCTTTTTCGTGTATTTATTCAGTGATTTATAGGTTCATTTACACAAAAAGTGTTGAATACTTACTGTGTGCCAGGTAGAGTGCCATATGCTTGAGGGATACATTGAGGCAAGTGGACATGATCCTTGTGTTTGTGGAACATGAGGTCTAGAGAAGAAAAGAGACTTTAGATAAATAAATAAACATACAAGATATGAAGAACATTTTTACAAGTTTTAGAAAATGAAAATCAGGTCATATAAAGGAAGAAACAAGGTGAGGCTTCATTTCAATTGTTCAAGTCACAATAAGATTTTCTTAAGAAGATATATTTAAGCTGAGACTTGAAGTAACTATTGCAATTAACAAGCAGAGGAGCAGGGCAAGGAGTTTCAGATGCAGAAAAAAGTCTTGTGCAAAGACACTGAGGTAAGAATGAGTTTGAAGGGCAAGAAAACAGACATTAAAGAGAATGCAGGTTGGAAACAAACCAACAAGGAGATTAGAGAAAGGCAATATTAGATTTGGTAGACAGGCTCCAAATTATGTACAGGAGAGTGTTGAAAGCCATGTTAAAGATTTAAAATTTTATTCTAAGTCAATGGACAGTCTTTTAAAGGTTTCAAGTGTGGAAGGGGAATTGCTGGGGCTTATTTATTTATTTATTTATTTTTAATTATTTTGGCTTTCGGGCCATCAAAGACAGCTAAAGACAATTATTATGGTTTCAGATAGTAAACAGATTATTCTCAATGCATTTGGGAAATGAACTTTAAGGAACTTGGTGGTGAATTGGATAGAGAATGGGGTAAGTGTCAAGAGTTGCTCCCAGGTTGTCCTGGGTTCCTTGGTGGGAAGGCCGAAAGGGGAAAGGTGAAAGAGGGCTTGGATTCGGGAGAAAGATCCAGAGTTCCATCATGTACACAGTAAATCAACATGCATGAGAAAGCACCAAAAAGATAGCTGAAATGCATGAATCTAGAACTCAGAGGAAGAGTCTAAAATGTAATTTTCATTCTTTATCTTTTCTCAGTAATAATTGTCAAGAAATCAACACTGACTGCAGCTTTTTTTCTTATACCACTTATGCATAAATCCAGAACCCAGCAATGCCTGGCACCAAGTAGACTTTCAATAAATAGTTATTACATAACTATTACATAAGAAAAATACTGAATCTTGAGAGGGCTAAGCAGACACAAAAATGAAATAGCTGCTCAGTGGCTGTTGTTTCCTGTGATACAATGTTGAAGTCTTCTGCATTTTTCTGTACTTAACAGCTGAAACGGTGGTCATCCTCTTCAGTTATAGTTTTAAGGGTCTTTATTATATTCCATATTTTTTATAAGACCTATTCTAGATTTCCATTCCTTTGATGGTTGTGGTTAATCCCTTTCTAAAATTAATCACCAAACATTTTTGTTCCAGTACATCTTATTACATGTATCTTCAATCTTTAATTATTGCTGATGAGAAAGAATGGCAGTTTTATTTAGAAACTTTAATTCTGAAATTTATTTTTGGATCATGGAGAGGAACTAATTATAAATTCTGGAGAAATACTAATTTTAAAAAAAATAACAAACTGAGGAAATGCATTTTCAAAACCTTTCAGTCAAAATATGGGGAAAAATCCACAACTTTATTGAAGAGAATTATAGCCAAGACCATTTTTAAAAAGTGCTTCTTTGTAAGTGATGCTTTTGCATGTGAAATGAAACAGCTGTCTTTGCTTAACCATCAGACTATATTTGCAATGTTTCCTAAAAAAAGAACTGAAGATAAGCTTTTCTTTTTAAAAATTTTAATTAGCTGTTCAGATTCAGATATTGAGCTCCTGGTATTTATAGCTTCTTTAGAAAGAAAACAGTTGTGAACATAAACTAACATGTTTTTCCCAGGAAGTGAGCATGAGATATTTTTGAATATTTATAGTAGCATGTGTGTTTCTATAATCTATGACTAAAGCCAAAATAAGTTTTCGTGAACCACCTCCTCCCACTCCTAGCTCCCACCCCCTCAATGCGTGCTTCTGGCTGAGAGTAGTGACGTTGGCAAGTTTCATTCTTTCTCAGACTGGAACTATTAGCAGAAGGGGGACTGCTTGCATGGGCTTCCCAGATTTTGTAAGTCATGTTGCAAAGAATACACGTGGTCACTCCTAAAGCTCCTCCTCTCTTTTCTTTTCCTGAGTAGGGTGCAGTCACATCTGGCTCCTCTCCCTGCAGACCGGCCTCATTCTGTATGACTTGCCAAGAATGTAGAGGGCTTAAAGAGAAATCTGGTCAGTGAAGGCTCTCAAAGTCAATGAGGGACATTTGGGGCCTCAGAATTCTTCATAATGTGAAGCAAATTCTTACATCCGGTTTGAATACCCAAGGGTTGTTATGCAGAAGAAAAATTAGGCTTGTCTGAAAAGTGCCTATGGGTGGAAATAAGGCCAATACAAAAAGTAAGCTCCAGGAATACCAATTTTGATTTGGTACAATACAGACATTTATTCAAGGAGAGAGTAAACAGTGAGAACATTCAATCAGGGCCACCACTTAGCAGGCATTTATTGTAGAGCCATGTAAGTAGTGGGAATAAATCAATACTTGTTCTTATTTATTTTATTTTCATACTCACCAAGTTACACAGACATATAAAAGTATGTAACATTTTTGTTTCCATTATTATACATGAATATATATATATAAATGAACATATATATATGAACATATATATATAAATGAACATATATATATAAATGTATATATATAACTAAAACACAAATTCCAAAAAGACAATTAAACTTACTAATTTTATGCACTATTTCATCCATTCTGCTGTATTCTATTCTCTCATCTTTGAAAAATGGGCTGGTCACAACCCATTGAACTGATTTCATAACTCACTAATGAGTCTCAGCTTTCAGTTTGAAAACCATTGAACTAGACAATGAAGTGAACTTTCCAATGATGAGCAGAGGACATAGTCCTCCCTCTCATCAATAAATGTTTGTGTAAATTAGTTGTTATGTTGCTGCACCTGTTGTTTTTGACAATTGTCAAAATATAAGAAAGGCCTTCAATATGGTCACCCTGGAATGATAGCCCGTCCAGTACTGCTGCCATTACTATGATCATTTTGCAGATTTAAAAAAAAATGTTTAGGGGTGTCTGGGTGGCTCAATCAGTTAAGCGTCCGACTTCAGCTCAGGTCACGATCTCACGGTCCGTGAGTTTGAGCCCCACATCAGGCTCTGGGCTGATTGCTCAGAGCCTGGAGCCTGCTTCCAATTCTGTGTCTCCCTCTCTCTCTACCCCTCCCCCGTTCATGCTCTGTCTCTCTCTGTCTCAAAAATAAACGTTAACAAAATTTTTAAAAAAATAAATAAAAATAAATGTTTATTTACTTATTTTTGAGAGAGAGAGAGAGAGACAGAGCACAACCAGGGGAGGAGCAGAGAGAGAGGGAGACACACAGAATCCGAAGCAGGCTCCAAGCTCTGAGCTGTCAACACAGAGCCTGACTTGGAGGCTCGAACCCATGAACCATGAGATTATGACCTGAGCCAAAGTCAGACACTCAACTGACTGAGTCACCCAGGCACCCCTCATTTTGTGGATTTTTTTAAATGTCTCTAGAAATAGATTGTAGAACCACATAAAAATATCTTAATAGTTTAGACCATTCAGGCATTCATTCATTTCATTCATTCATTCTTTTGTTCATTTATTCAATATAAAAAATTGTTTTATTTTGAAAGCCTCCCCCTTTGCTATGTCCTAAAGAAACAAATACTATATATGTAGATCAGTCCTAATTGTCCCTCATCCAAACATCCCAAGTGTTCCCTCTACTATTTATACAGAGACAGTGACATCAGAGCTGGAGGACCAAGTACTAAGAAGGGAGCTGTGACAGAAGGCGGTGATGGTGATGGTAACCATCGGGTGGAGACTGTGAATAGCATTGGGTGAAAGTTGACAAAGTAGATCCAAACAGATTCCCAAGACACTCAACTGCCACCTGTTTTCAAATGCCTGGGATGAAAAACTGACCCTCAGCTAATTTACTATTTATTGACACACGGATACAAGAATCCTTAAAATGCTGGGAAAACTGCACAATGTCTGTGAAATCTAAGCTTATCTCCTATTGATAAGCCCACTTTCCTACTCAGAGAGTTAAGTAGACCTAAACTACTATCCAAGTTTTTAGACAGCCAGGAAAGGAAGGGAAAACAGCATTTATTGTCTTCATGTGCATCAGGACCATTCAGAGAGCGGCATTTAATAACAATTTATTCCGGATTTTGGGGTACCTGAGTTTCTCAGTAGGTTAAGCATCCAACTCTTGGTTTTAGCTCAGGTCATGGATCTCACGGTTCTTGGGTTCAAGCCCTGCGTGTCAGGATCTGCGCTGCTGGCAGTGCAGAGCTTCCTGGGGTTCTCTTTCTGTCTCCTACTCTCTGTGCCCCTCCCTTGCTAGCTCTCTCTCGCTCTCTCTGTCTCTCAAAATAAAGAAATAAACTTAAAAAAAGAATTTATTGTAGATTTTATATTTCAAATGCAGAGGAAGTGGATTCTGGTCCCTGAACTTGTTCTGTTTTTGTTTTGAGCATTGAAGAATTTGTCCAGTCCACAGTCACTGAAAAATACTAAATATTTACTGAGCCCTTAAGCATGTGTAAACTTTGCTATATATATTTTTTAAAAAGTGTGACATACACTTAGTACGTGTTTTGTCTTTTTCTTTCAAAGTATAGTATTTTACACATGCTCTTACATCTTGTTAAATGTTATTTCTAGTTAATTGTGTTCTAAGTTCTCCTGTGCATTAAATAATTCTTCTAGTAATAAAAATGAATTAAATTGAACTGTCGGCAGAGCCATGCCATCTGTCCTATTACATAGATTTTGTGACCAGAATGGCACCAACATACCTATTTAACAGATTAGATTTGGGAAGATGAGGCAATTTTCTAAGAGTCTTTTGTTTTCTTGTGGTGAAGCAAGGAGAACAAACCAATGGTTGATGTCCTGCAAACTTGGGTAGTGGACAGAGTTTATTTTGAGTCTCTCAGACTCCTCCTCCCTCTTCTTTTCAGGTAACAAAAGCCTTCCCTTCCCATTCAAACTACTCTCCAACAGGATTGAGAATCAGCACTTTACACTTTAAGGCAAATCCGAATAACTTCCTGTGGTAGCTTTTAGAGCGTATTAACATTTAAACCATATTCTCCTAACACAAGGTCGAACTTCAGCTTCCTATAGTCAATGAAAGCACACACCTGGCTCTCCTTTCTGGTCCCAATTTCTACTCAGTTGCTTAATAGATTATCCACCTGACCAATAGTAGTTACCAATAAATTACAAAATATATGTTGAGGGCCTACTATATGTGTTGCATGATGCCCACATATTTTTCACTTTCAGAAGAAATGTCCACAGCACCATGTTGAGTTCTGCTCTCTTGAACTGAATGATGGTGGGTCTCTACCACTAATTCCCAGCTCGTTTCCAGCACTTTCTTTGTCTAACGTTGAAGTCACTTCAGAACACCAAGTTCCCAGACTTTCCCCTGGTCTAATCAGGCCTCTGTGTCCCAAAGTGGACTGCATTTCTTGGCATACTTATTCAAACACCCCCAAACCCAGCTCCCAAGCCAGAAGGAAGTAGGGAAACAAGGCCAGAAGCTGCACCATGAGCAGCTGTGAGGTTACACATTCACTGGCCCTTTGTGCTTCTCTCTGAACCCCAAGTCCTTGGGGATGCAGAAGAGGTTAAGGCTGTGCAAAAACAGAATATGGCTGATCTGGTGTCCTCACCTTCCTTCCTCTTTGTACTCTTGGCAGGAAGTCACTGATATAAGATGACACATTTAAAAAAAAAGAGGGAATAATGGGATAAGTCTAAATCTGAAGTTTAGTTTACAGTTTTCTGCTTGCCCAGAAGCCAATAAAACTGAAAAATGACTTCAGATTGCACCATCAACTTAACTGGTATTTTGAGAATGGCCTTGTTACTGGACTCCTTACACTAAATCCAAATGCCCTAATCATTCCATTTTAGAAATGACAAGGGCTACAGAGTCTTTTAAAAAAGAGATGTGGGTGAGGCAGAGTCCTGGGCTGTAGGGCTCAATTCAGCTCATCTCTGCATGTTTGCTATTATTTCTCTGAAGCCTGCTTGGCTGCAGTGATCCAGAGACTCAGTTTTTCAGAGACTTGCAGAACTGCAAGAGACAATAAGACATCTGACTGTCCATCTAGCCTCTGTCCCAGACCACACAGTCATCATTTAAAGGAGACAAATAGGAAATTCTCCTAATTTTGTTCTATACCCCTGGGGGTTGCTTCTTTGTTGACTTACCACTTATTTTTGTTCTGATGATAGTGGTGGGAGAGGGTGAATTAATTCCTTTTTAAGAACAATTCTGGAGAAAAGCTAAAGTCTAAAAAATGCTTGTCTGGAATTTGGCATGAGATAGATGATGGCCATAAATAATCAGCATTCTGGCAAACAAGGCTCCAAGTCTGGGCAGAGGAAAGAGGGAAATGAAGTCCTATGTCATGAGTTCCCCTTGTTCCAGACACCTTTCATACACTTTCCAATTTGTCACCAGAATGCTGAGAGAGAGTCAGACATTTGTGGAACTTGAGGTTCAGTTACTCACTAGTTCACAGTCTCTCTCTCTCTTTTTTTTTTTTTTTTTTTTTGCGTGGAACTGAGAGCTTGTTTGGAAATTCTAGAAGGGGAGCGCGGCTACATGTATACACTTGTCCATGAATGGTCCTCCTCCATCAGGGAACTTTGTCCTCGACAAAGCACACAGTTAAATTAGCAGTTTACACTCTAATTATCCTCTGATCTGTTTAATTAAGTTGGTACTAATATTACTTTCTGTTTCTGTAGTTTAAAGTTTTGCAGATGTGTTGAGTATCATAGATGACTCTTAACATTGGAAAATCAAGTTCATTCCAGTGGGCAAAGCTCAGGTCGCAAGAATCAAAACTATCTGATTTCTATCACAGTGCACTACATGATCCAAGTAAATAACTCTAATTTTCTGAGCATGATGTGTCATTGTTTTTCATGTCACTTGTTACTTTTAAAAAATTATCATAAAAGTACAGAGATTAATAGCAACAATTTAGAAAACACACGAAAAAATGCCAAAAAGAGAAATCAGTCATAGTCTCAGTAGCCTCACATATCAACTGTTAACATGTTACTTTATCTTCCTCCAGCTGGTTTTGCATGTACATATTAATAAAAAATATATACACAGAAGTATAGATATATTTCTCACAAAGTTAAAAACATAGGGTATACAATATACAGTTTTTGCATCCTGCTTCCTTTGGGGGCTATATAAATATTCATTTCTTTTATTCATAGTCTATGTGAATTTTGTGTATGAATATGACTTTAAAGGATTGCCCTAAATTTAATTACATCAATACACTATAAATTAGTAAGAGGCCTTTTGTTGAAAATCGAGTCTATTGCTAATTAATAAATGATGTTTCAGTAAATATTGTTGTCCATAAATCTTTGTGTACATCACTGATTATTTCTGTGAGGTAAATTAATGTAGGTGGAATTGTAGGGTCAATTTTGTGTCTCTCCCCAAATTCATACACTGAAATCCTAATTCCCAGGTCATCAGAAGTGACCTTATTTCAAAATGGGGTCATTACATATGTAATCACTTAAGATGAGGTCATTCTGAAGGCGAGTGGGCCGTTAGGGCCTTTAACCCAATATGATGGTGTCCTTATAAAAAGGTGAAATTTGGCCATGCATTCAGGGAAGACACAGGGAGAAGACTCCATTTACAGACCAGGAGACAGACCTGGACTAGATTCCTCCCTCAAGCCCTCAGAAGGAACCAGCCCTGCTGTCATCTAGCATCTGGACTTCTAGCCTCCAGCACCGTGAGATGATAAATTTCTGTCATTAAGTCCCCCATTGCGTGGTGCTTTGTCATGGCAGCCCTAGTTCACTAATACAAGAATAGTTGAAATAGACACTCATTCAAAACGAAAAGAAATGAGAGGCACATAGCGGTCATTGTTCCATAGCAATATGTTCTGAAACCTGTCCAGGTGCACGTCACCAGTTTCTTAATTTGACCCTCTTGAGGTAAGATTTTTTTGTGCATCTCATCTCTGGTCTCTGAACTCTAAACTCTTCACTCTGGAACACCGTCCCTTTTTCATAAGACATGGCCCATTTTTGCAGCCGATTAGTATTGTCAGCCTGCTTTCTGCAGGAACTTAGGGGTGCACTTTTTATATCTATCACTTTTAATCCAAGTTTACAATGCTTCTGCTAGTATAATCATAGTAAATATTTTATAGGTGTTCTATAAATCTTATTAGGGCTTATTCCACTAGACAAAATCCACACCTACAAATCTCTGGCTTGGGCTGAGAGTCTGGTTTCTGTGAGACAAACTGCCTGAGGTTTGTTAAACACCTTCTGGTCTAGCTGAGAAGACTTAGCATAACCCCAAATCCTTTTGAAGTTTCAACAAACAGACATACATTCACACTCGCATTTCTTCTTTATTCTGATGTTATTTCTTACGTTGAGAACCTTTTGCCATCTAGAGAAGCGGACAAGAAATGGTTTTATTTTCAAATCCAGCAGGGTCTGACTTCCTTATATTTCTTTAAATTCTGTTTAAAAATAGACATATTACTTTATTTTAGCTAATGTTTCTATTGATAGCTCATCATATGTGATTACAAGAAATTAGGCATTTTCAAACTTCTGCTGAGAAATCTCTTTCCCCAAACTCGCTACTTCATTAGGCATATTTTTTATTCTGTGTTACTACAGACATTTACTATAGTATTGTCAAAATCTCTGCCATTGCACAATACAAATTTCTTTTTCTTTAGCATCCAATAACAATTTTCTCACTGTCTTTAAGGCTTACTAAAGTCACTGTAGACATTCTAGTTTTTGTCCCCCCTAAAGTTCCAAAGAGAATGTGATCTGTTTCCGTTTTATGTTTTAACAGTTCTCCAATTCCAGACACTAATTTAGGTGTCAGGTACGGTTTGATCAGGGAAACAGAACCAAGAATGGATAGAATAAGGGATTTATTACAGGAATTACACCTTACTCGTTGATAGGATCTGGTGCAGAGGATGTTTACTCTGACTCTAGCGGTATGAATAAAATTCCTGTGGGTCAGAAAGAACAAAAATCAGGAAGAAAAACCAAAATTGAATTGGGGGAGAGTGAGGAAAAGTTGGAACCTGTAGGGACAAATTGGAATCCACAAGGATAAATTGCAGACCATCTCTCTCACCCCTTATGACCTTGATGACACTAGTGACTCGCAGTGGAACTAGTGGCCTTTGCCACAGAGCTATATACACCCACACACCTAATTTACAAACTCACAGAGGCGGAAAACATAAGATCCAGGGGAAGCTGGAGGAGCTGGAGGTCTGCAAGTCCAGCAGCGTCCCCATCATCACAAGGTAAGTCAGCAGACAGAGGTGCCAACCATGAGATGCCAGGGCAGCGGGCACCCTACACCCTTAGAGTGTAATGGCCGCTGTGCCACTTGCACTTTCCGGTAAAAACTGCTTAAATGGAAAGCGATTGGCTCTGTTCCTATAACTGAAGGCAGGAGGAGGCTACACGTTGACTTAAATCTGATTTCTGTAATCATGTGCATTTCACACAATGCACTTTTTATTATGGGACTGAACTCTAAGAGGAAGTGGAATCTCTTAATGTAATGGTTTTCTCTCCATTAATAGGATAATGAAGGTTTTTTTTTTTTTAAATGTATTTTCAACTTCTGCTTTGGCTGCAGGAAGCTCAGATTGAAAATGTGATGTTCAGTTTTCATAATTATCTTTGGTCAGTGTTTTCTGCTTTAATAACCGCTTCCCCTTCATTATTGCTTTTTTAAAATTTTGATCATTATTTTAATTATTTAATACTTAATTTTGTAAGCCATCTCAAATAACTTCTGGAAGTAGGTTGAATGTAAATACAATGTGTTCTTGTGGTGGTTGTACAGAGGCTGCCAAGGCTGTTTCTCTATATCTGTCTGGTTGATCCTTTTCTGTTTTCCAGTCCCTCTGTCTCTCTCTCTCTCTCTCTCTCTCTCTCTCTCCCTCTCTCTCTTGCCCCTTTTCCTTTCTGTCTTGAGTGCAAACCTTAGTTCTTAGACTTGAGAAACAGATCTTGGATTAAGTTCAAGTGTGGTTATATGATATTTCAAGAGAGCAAAGTCTAAGGGCTCATTTCACTCAACAGAGTTTTCATACAATGAGGAGGATCATAGAAAGCCCTCAGAAGAAGCATGGTCCTTCCAGAAAACACCATAAGGCAGAGGCTTCCAGTTTGCCAGCAGGCTTCAGCTTTTCCTTATCTTATTCAAGCATAAGTTAATCACATTATGCAAAACCAGGAAGAAAAGAATATGATGAATTTTAGATTCTCATTGAGAACTAATAGTCTGATACTTCCCATAAATTCAGTGCCATATCTTGAGTTCTTAATAGCGCAGTACATGACAAGATAAATTGCTACTGACTTTAAGTAAATTACAGAGTTTTACCAACCTTAGGAACAAAGCTGAAACATGTGACATTTTCAAAGTGTTCACAAAGCAACATGAAAGATTTCCCAATTAAAGCTAAAAAAAAAAAATGGCAACCGTTAACCTACACACAGGTCTTGCTTTATATTCTTTTTAAACCATCTTCTTGCCTAGAATATTTTTGTACAGGTCACAGACATGGGGGCTGAGGATCCACACAAACATCTATACAAACACACACTCCCTCTTTCTTGTAATTTGGAGGCATCTAGCTTTATCTGGTCAAAAAGCAATATGCAAAGAGGGTCAGGAAGAACCACACACTACTGTCTTTTTTTTTTTTAATTATTTCCTTTTCCCTCTTGGTTACTGCTCCATAGACACTAAGTTATCTCCCACAGTAACTTATGTTACCATGCCCGAAGTTACATAGTCCAAAGTAGATATTAGGTAAACAGTCATTAAACTAATTAATGATGTTGAATATAAATTGTCTTTAAATGGCGAGAACTTGTGTTTCTGTGTGTATATGTGTGTGTGCGCACATGCATGCCTGTGTGTGTGCACGTGTGTGTGTGTGTGTGTGAGAGAGAGAGAGAGAGAGAGAGAGAGAGAGAAAGATATAGAAAGATTGTGAAAAAGGAGAAAATTTCATATGGTTATCACTCCAAGTGATACCACCAGCAAGAAGTACTAGAGGTCTTTGGTCACCAAAATACAAAATAAGTGCCATGTAAACAACAGCTAGAAAACTGAAGTGATGAGAAAAATTCAGGCTCCAAGACAAAATAACAGCACAAAATTACCTATTTCCAATTATTTTCTTATCAAAACTAACGAGATTGGAAAATCTCTCTTTTTTGCTTTTTTTTCCTCAGCTCTTTTTCTATAGCAGAAAATAATGACCTTTATGGTTCAACAACATAGGTAGTTAGACCATGGAGTCAGGTAATCAAGAACAATGAGGGTGTGAATATTTGTGCTTGGCTGTGGAGAGAAAGATCTACTGTAAGAACTGACTGGACAAAATGCAATTGAGTCTCCTTGTTTGTGGTTGTCAGGTTCTGCAGGCACTGTGAACACTGAAGTAATGGATAGTGAACCATTGCTCCCAGGGGAAATTGACTGTTAGGTTCCTGAGAGCCTCTGGTCACAACATTCTCATCAGCAGATCAACACATATCTTCTTTTATGTGTATTCTTGCTTGTACATATTAATGAATATTCATTGTTGGCTCACTAACATTAAACTCACAGCAGCAATACTGTAAGTCATGTGTGAACAAAGCTCATCTAGTACATGTTTCCTCCCTAAGGGCAATCACACTGGACAGCACTTAACACTCGATCCAGGGGCCTTCTGGAACAGCAAAATCACCAACAAAAAAACCCACAAAAATGTGGCACTAAATAGATCACAAAAAGACACTTGTTTATAGTATGAGAGATAGAACAAAAAGGTAGAGTGTCTCCTTGTTTGACCTCAGCTGGGAATGTGTGTTTCAGATTATGCACATTTTTTGGCTGCATCCACATGTCTGCAAATGACCATGAAAATACCAGAAACATTGGGGTTGGGGGTTACTGATAAATTTTAATGTTTGGGTGAATCTGCAAATACAGAATCCATGAATAAAGAAAATTAACTGTATATACATTGGTAGGCAAATTGAGACCCCTTAAATTGAATCTAATTAGGTGCTCCACATGTATAATCATGCTCCTTATACATCAACACGGGTTCAGGAGGAAGCAGAAACAAATGGTTCCAGGACATGTTTTCTACTAAATGTGTTTTCCCATTAAATTTATGATGGGTGAGAGGCTTAAACACTTGACATAGCAAAGAGAATTCTGAAAAAAAAGTGCCTATATATAGTTTAAAACCCAATGGCATAAATGGAGAACATAAAATGGTAATTGACAAGTGAAAACAGCAATCAATGAAGCCTTTTGAGGAAAGCTTTCCCCAATGATAGTTTAGTGGTGTTTGAAGTGTCCCTGGGCTGGTGAGGAAAGCTTTTCCCAATGATAGTTTAGTGGTGTTTGAAGTGGCCCTGGGCTGGTGAGAAGCATTAGACACCAATTATGAAGGAGATATAATGATCATCTAACTGGGAAAAACTTGCAGGTTATCTGTATCTTGCTTTTGGATAAGGCCAAAAAAAGAAAAGAAAAGAAAAAAGAAAGAAAATCCAAAGAAGTGGAAGGCAATGCCTAGGAAGTTTCAGTACAGAACTTTATTTGAAAGATCTAATTATAGCCAGGCCAAGCAGGCTATAACCAAACTAAACATTGCTGAAAATCTTAAGCAATGCAGTGAAAACAATGAAGATAAGACAACAGGGAAACACTCTCTAATGCAGGTATTTTTATACCCATTTGATATCAAAAGGATTTTGCTGAGTTATGAATTGTTACAAGTGTTGCATAAATGAAATTACTGCACAGATTAAGAATAAGGCACAGAAAGTGGTACATAATATTCAACATATGGTAGTTATTGCTATTTTCACTCTGGTTTTGAATGAAGAGAACAGAGAGGCTTTGAGACTACTTTGTCCTGGCAGGTTTCTGACCAGGAATAGGCATTGTAATGGACTTCTCCATTGTAGGAGAGCCTGATATCTGCCATATGCTTATTCTCCTTTTCCTTTCTAACAGACCCCGACTGAAATACTACCCTCCAAGCTTTGCTGCAGAAAATGTGGCCATGTGCCCGAGTTCGGGCCAATCAGGCACAAGCGGAAATCTCTGGGAGGGATTTCCTGGAAGACTCTTTAAATGGAACTGAGACATTGGAGTACTGTTTTCCTTCCTTATTCTTCCACGTGACCACTCTTGTGGGTATTTTGAGAGTAGAGGGCACGGGTTACACCCAAAGATCTGAGGAGCACAAAGTTAAAAGGAGACTGACTCCAGACTGAAATTGTGATTTCTCCCTAAGAACACGAGACTGCTGACCTCCAGTAAGAACAACAAATAAACCTTAAATTGTTTAAGCTGTTGAATTTAGGGTTTCTGTTACTAGCAGCCAAATTCACTTCCAGGGATGCTACTATGCCTGACTAGAGCTCAGGAGGATCTAGTAGGTATGGTTGTGGAATGTACTCAAGACTTTTGACCTTGTTAGGAAATACAAGTGGCAAGTTCTAACATAGAATGTGGGACTTTACACTGTTCTGTTGGTGCTTTTGCATGATCATCGTTGGGTGGCATTGAGTCAATAGAAGTAGAAATTTGAGAAACAGTTTTCTCTTCTTTTGTATGTTGAGTTCAACATAGAACAATTCATGCCCAAAACTATGGCACACATATTTCTTTCAGTTGGGTGAGAGCTTCCTGGTTTTATGGTCAGATATTTGATTCTGTATAATCTTGTCTAAAATGTCAACTGTAAACAGATATTGAAGTGATCCAGGATATGGTCTTCCGATAAAATTAAAGTCACTTAGGTGAGTGAATTATATCTCTCTTTTAAGTTGGTCGCCAGTTCTTCCAGGTATTACTTTATATGCCCCAGCAGTTTGACCCGGCTTCGAAAGATAGCCTGAGTTCAAACTTTCTCCCTCTTTGCCTTAATGGTGAATGACAGCAGACCCCTCCCAATTACTGAAAAGAATGTTACAGATTTCCTGTTTAACAAATTATGGTGAAGATGGGCAGAGGATGAGGCGTCAGTGATCCTACCTATGAAAATATGGTACATGGCTTTGCTAAAAAAGGATAAAGATGAAAGGTTTCTAAGCGGCTGCATATCTATCCATTGTTTAGTGCAGACGGCACTGACTCACTGTCTTTAGGGCAAGGGGAAATCCTGTATTTCCCTCTCTGGGACTTTTGGCTTAATCTTGCTTAAGAGGGGCAGACACTTCATTGTCCTGCTGGAGCCTTGGTGTCACTATTCTTGACACACTTGTGCCTGGTTTCAGGTGGCCTCTATAAATCACGTCATTGGAACTTGGGGCATAACTTTTTTTCTCTTCTGTTTCTCTTCTGTTTGGATACTGGCTATTATTGTGTTTGTATGTGTGTGTTTGTATGTATGTATTGTGTATGTGCATATGTGTGTCTTCCTATTCACTAAGACAATTCAGCTAGGTCTTCATGGCAACATTCTTCAAGTTCACCTGTCATTTTCAAGAAGAATTATTCACTTTTTTAATTGTATTAGGACAACTCCATACTACAAAAACTCCAGCTACTTATTTCATCATATTAAGAAAATACTATATAAATTGCCAATCATTTACAATATCATGTATTCAACACTATGCTCATCAATTTACAGAAAGGAACCCCCCCCAAAAAATTAAGATATAGCATCTGCCTTAAATGGATGAAAAGAGTGAGACAATCAACTTGAGAACAATATGGCCTAGAACTCAGGAAACCCCCTAGTCATTTAACTGCAAGTGAAAACCACAAAGGATTCAATGAGAAGTCAAATGGACTACAGTACTGGAAGAATTCACCAAGAAGGTAGGTGGCTTGAGGGGTTATAGTTTATGCAGATTCTAAATTAGGAGGGGGAAAAAGGCAATTCCAGCAAGAATCACTGTATTCAAAAGTTTGGAATCAAAACTACTTGTTAGCAGGGATCAGTCAACTAAAACCCTGTCTGAAAAAAAGAGAATTTGCAGAAAGCCAGCAGCATTTTAAATTGTTTAGGTGAGGCTACATTTTGGAAAGTGTTTCAGTTTAATCCACTGGAAAACAGAGAATCTTTAGACATGCTCAGGGACAAAACAAAACAGTGTTTAAGGAGAAAGTTGGCAAATGTTCATTAACTATTAATATAATGCTTACAAAACAAATGAATAATAAAATTAAAATTTAATGTAGGGGTGTTTAAAATTACTTAAAAGGATAAGCAGTTTACTTACATTAAAGGATCTATTTATGGACAATTAAGATGCTATGTCCAAATTACAGAATGATGAAATTGGTGGAACAAAAATTTCATGAGTTTGAGCCCCACATCAGGCTCTGTGCTGACAGCTTGGAGCTTGCTTGGGATTCTCTCTCTCCCTCTCTCTCTCTCTGCCCCTCCCCCACTCATGCTGTCTCTGTCTCTCTCAAAATAAATAAGCAAATAAATAAACAAACTTAGAAAAAACATTTTGTAATTTAAACTTAAGCTGAGTTCTTCCACTAGTTGCTTTGAATTAGGGAGTCATAGTAAACAAACTCTGGCCTTCTGCTCTAAGTTGTAGTTGAGTTGGGGGCCATGCTGCCCATGCCCATTATATAATTTGTCTTCCAGTTCAGCCACTTCAGACAGTCATTTGTACTTGACAATTATTTTGTCCAAAGTCCAATTCTTTGATAACTGTGAATTAATTTGACTTGTTACTGTTTCTGTCCCTCTACCTTCCCCATCCAGCTAATTTTTGTTTAGTGTATTATTGCTTATTTCCTCAGGTTCAGCACTCTGCTCTGTCCTTTAACTCTTGTAAAATCTGATGGATTTAATCTTTCTTATTTGGTATCTTGGCTATTTGCTGTGGTGCTACTTCTGAGTAGCACTAGCTCTCTGGCTTTCACAGTTCATTTTGAGAGCAGTCTAACATTACACAGTCTTCCAGTGTTCACCTGTTGGGTATTGTGGATGTCACTCAGGGCTGTCTTTCAGAACTCCCAGCTTGCGAAGTAATGGCCAGTCGGTTCAACCACAATAATTTCCAATAATTTTAATCATTACTATATGAAATACTTTTATTCAAGGACTTTAAATGTAAAACACAGTCATCTGAGTAATAACCAGGTCAGATCTCTGGATATAACTTCTCTCAACCTGAAATAGAAATGGTGATTTCATTCTTAATTTAGGGAATGTTTTGGCTGTATATAACCTTTTAGTGTCCAGATTTTCAATTTGCATGTTCTCTTTATCATTTGCATACTTATATATTGAAGAGTCTTGCTCTCACATCAAAGTAACTTTTGAAGTTAAAAGGTTTTATTGTCATTAAGTCTCTTTCACTGACAGATTTGCATTGCCAGTGGTAAGACAGAGTGGGTCTCAGCCCAGGAAGAAGGATCTGGGAAAGACAGACAAGACTGACCTTGTAATTGCTGGGAAAAAAACATGTAGCATCTTCTAGTTCAATCTTTTCAAAATATACCTTTTTATCTGCTTGAATTAGAGGAGCAGTTTCTCTGTTGTAGTGCACCACATTGTACTGATTCATTCACGCATTGTAAATTGGTTGAATCGTTAGCCAGGTGATTTAATTCAATCTCTATTCCCCTCCTTTACCTGTGGATGGGAGGTTGGACTGACCTTACAAGGCTCAAAGTCCCAACCCTCTAATCACACAATAGACTTTTCCAGCATGGCCAGCCCTACACTGAGCTAGCTAGGGGCTCCCCAAGAGTCATCTAATCAGCATAAACTCATGTGTGGTCTTAGGGGTCTACAACGAATAACAAAGACATTCCAGTATCTTGGAAAATTCCAAAGATTTAGAGTCTTCTTCCCAGGAACCAGGGACAAAGACCAGTCAAATTCTTTATTATACAACAGGATTCAATAAATTTATTTACATTTGTGAATGTTATTACTCCATTGAGGATCATAATAACTTTGTAAAGCAGAGAGAATTTTTAACATAAATCTTCACCCTGTGTTTTTTAGAGGTGAGAAAAGAGTGCAGATTGAGGGTGTGTTCAGTTCAAGATAAACCTTCTGAGACTCTTTGGGAAACCAAATACTTTTAAGCAAGTAAAGAAGAATGCTAGGCATTTCACACATTCAATTTTCACATTTGTAAGCAAAAGAGTAAAGGGGCTAATATTGTCATAACTTTGCATGGTGACAGGTGTTAACTACACTTACCATGGTGAGCTTTTCATAATGTATATAATTATTGAATCACTATGTTGTACACCTAAAATTAATGTAATACTGTATGCCAAGTATGCTTCAATGAAAAAGGAAGAAAATATTATAAAGCTTTTAAAAAAAGACCAGAAGGGCTAACTGTAGCATATTTCTGTAAATTAAGTCAAACTAAAAATATGTGTGCTTGAATTCTATGCTAATTACATATAACAACTGTTAAAAAATAACTTCCGTGCGAAAGCTGATTAATTCATTTTTGGAAGAGAAAATAGAGATGGAAGGTAAGCCAGATCCTCCAAAAATACAAGGTACAGATGTTTGGCATATGCTGTTTACAACCATTATCACTGGTGGCAACCAAGGAAAATGAACTCTTGTCAAAATGCCCTGGGTTTTGCTGTATCACTATAGCTTTGATTTACCTTATATTTTTCCCAGAGAAGCAATAACAGACTTATAAAGATTACATTAGCATTTTTATACCTTTGTAACAGTGGGTCTGATGATGGCTTTGCATCCTATTAAACAAAAATAAAGGCATTTGAAAAGTGTTCTGCTACAGTTTTAAGATGTAAGAAGTCTCAGGGTTCACTTATTTACCCAGATGGATCCTGACTCAGCATATGAGTGACACAGGGAATGAGACCTGCCTCACCGTGGAAGGTTGCAAAGTAGAGGCTTTTGAAAAGGATTCTGAATAGAGTATCTCTTCAGGCCTTTTTCCTTCAGACAGTTAGACAATTCCATAATATTTTATATTTCAGACAATTGAGGCCCAAAACTAGGTAACTTCCTCAAAGTTATGTGGTAGATCTTGTTTAAATAAGAATGATGTAAAAACAAGTAAGCCTGAATGTCCATGAGTTTAAAACATTTCTCAGCAATCCATCTACTTTCTGTGAAAGGATGTGACAGAGACGGTTAGAAACTATTTATTAGATAACCATGACCTCTCTGAAAAGAAGCAGTTTTTTTCAGACATTCCAAGTTGCCTATTTTGTATCACATTTAAGTACACACTTCACTTCTCAGGTTGTTTGTATCAGAGTAACATGATTTATTTAGGTGATTATCTTAAAGTTTTAAAAGAAACTGGTCCTTCGGTGGTGTTGGAAATGCTTTGTTAATATAACGTGTCAGAGTCATAAACCACCAAAGGGGACTGTTTGGTTACTATGCAACTTGGAGAGGAACTCTGAGACAGATTATTTTCGTCTGTTTCTTGGAGAAAAGACTGTAGAGAAAGCCTGGACCTAAGGACAGAGATAGCCTCAAACCAGTACAGAAGATCCAGATCATTTCCACTTCTAGGTAAAGAGGAAGAGAAGGTGAGGTCAAACCATAAGCAATGTAATTGGTTGCCCTTGTGGTATAAACATAGAGTCCCTAAAAAGCCACTTTTTTGGTAGGCTCTGGTTTCTGCAGAATTTTACCCTAACATTGACTAGCTGTCTTATCCACAGTAGTTCACAAGGTCTGTTTGTGACTCAGGTCCTTGTCTATAAAGCTCAGGACTTTTTTTTTAATTTTTTTTAATGTTTATTTATTTTTTGAGAGAGAGACACACACACACACAGAGTGTGAGCAGGGGAGGGGCAGAGAAAGAGGGAGACACAGAATCCAAAGCAGGCTCCAGGCTCTGAGCTGTCAGCATAGAGCCTGACGCAGGGCTCGAGCTCATGTAGCTGTGAGATCTTGACCTGAGCCAAAGTCAGACACCCAACTGACTGAGCCACCCAGGTGCCCCTAAAGCTCAGGACTTTATAATGGAGCATTTAAGATGGACACATGATTCATGTTTTTCATGTATAAGTAACTCATATAAAAAGAGGACTACTCAACAGATAAATCGGTAAATGGTATGTAAATGGAAATTTATAAAAGGATAAATGTAAATAGGCATTAAGTATATTATTAGTGATTATCAAAATCATTAGCCGTTTTTATGTACCAAATTGTCAAGTGTATAATAATAATGAATGTTCAGATCATTCTTACCTTACTGTAGTAATTAGAAAGCAAGATGATAATAAGTATGAGTCATTTTTAAAAGTTTTATATTTTTGAAACAGAAAGCCCACATTTAAGAATTTATATTATATAAGAGATGTACAAAGACACTGTTGAAAATGAGCATTCACTGCACTGAGATTTGAAAACGATATTCCTTTCTAACTATGGAGAAATCTTAAATTATAGGACATCTTTAAGATGAAATATTTATATGCTGTAATTAACATCACATTCTCAAAGAATAATTAGCATGTGGGAATATATTCATGATATATTAAATGCAAAAGGCAAATTTCAAAAAAGGAATATGATTCCTATTTTGCTATAAAAGATGATAAGCATAGGAAAAGTACTGGAAACATAAGCTAACATTTTAACACCAGGTGTCTCTAGGTCTAAAAATACATTTTGAATTTTATATTTGTCTTAATTCTTCACTTTATTTAAAAATAAAATGTGGATTACTTTTAGAGTCATAGAAGACAAAGAAAGTTATTTAAAAAAAAAAGCTAGGATAGAGTAGAATGATCTCTAATAGCTTCTCATTAACAAAACTTCATGATTCATTTTTTGGACTAAAAGAGCATATTAACACATTTGTCACTCACCAGTCGATCGGGATTTGTTTTGCTTGTTAGCTAGTCCTTCATGACTGCCTTTAAAACTTACTAGAAGTGAGGAAATATGCATCTTGATTTGGGAGAAAATGGAGTCCAAAATTTTAGGAAGCACTGCAGCTTTATTGGAGGCACCGCAGCACAGACTAAGCGCTGGCCTGGAACCGGGTCTGCAGGGGCAGAAGACACTCTTTTTCTGTTGTTCTTGTCAAATTCTGAGCGCAAAGCCTTGACAGACATCATCCGGTAAAGCATACATCCAATTTTTAACACCCACAGTAATAGATACATTTTACAAACCAACTCAGCACACTCAAGTGCAGATGAGTACATGTGCAAACACACACACACACACACACACACACACACAAATGGAACAAAAGTTCCAACCACATACAAAAACTTACCACTCTTATCACATACTGATAACGCTGGTCTATTTCATTATAAAAAAGATCTGGGTAGAATAGCATAGAACTTTGCATTGTTAAGGGAAGTCACAATATCATAAACACACACACAAAAAAAAAATCTAAGGGGCGCCTGGGTGGTGCAGTCGGTTAAGCGTCCGACTTCAGCCAGGTCACGATCTCGCGGTCTGTGAGTTCGAGCCCCGCGTCAGGCTCTGGGCTGATGGCTCAGAGCCTGGAGCCTGTTTCCGATTCTGTGTCTGCCTCTCTCTCTGCCCCTCCCCCGTTCATGCTCTGTCTCTCTCTGTCCCAAAAATAAATAAACGTTGAAAAAAAATAAATAAATAAATAAATAAATAACTGAAAAAAAAATCTAAGCACTGAAGATTGAGGGAAGATCCAGATTCTCCAAAGTGAAGCAAACTCATAAGAGTGAAAAAAAATGTTTGAGCTTTTATTCATATTTATTATATTGATTTCTTTTTGTCCATCTTATTTATATATTTATATTAGTAATACACACATATAATTTATAAATAAACATATAAATTAGCATAGTATGGAGAAGTGTGCCCAAATTATTTTTTCTTTGATAGGGTTTTGTGATCAAAACGTACGGAGAACAGAATATGGTGTATATGTGCAAAAAGAGTTGAGAGGAGAAGAGATTTCTGGAAGTACATAATTAGGAAAGTTCCCCGGAGTAGAATATTATTTTATTTGAGCCTTTAAAGATGGATTATATTTGGCCAGATATATGTGTAAAATATGTCATATAAAAGTTTGATGTTCAGAGGATCAAGTTGCAGGGCAATGGGCAGAGGGACCCTGGAGAATACCAAAAGAGATGGGACTCAAATCTTCAGACAAACCACACAGGAAAGTAGGGGCAGAGAGGAGATCAGAACGTTTCCCTTCCTTTTAAGGACACCAGGGCTAGGGGGTTATGGATGGTTTCTGAAGCCCTTTTGTTACTGGTGCCTTAGAAGTTGTGGTGCATGCCTCCATTTACTCATCCAGATTTATTCTCCATTCATCTCCATCTGCTTCATGACCCAGAAAGGCCCAATTTGAAATGTGTGATCTATTTCTTGGGACCCAGATTGACAGAGGAGCAAAACAGGTGGGGTGGAATCCTAGAAGGCAGAATGTGGAAGAACTGGAGTCTGAGCACTTGAAGGCTGGCAGCACAGGAAGAGAAATGCATGTTAGTGTGGGATGCAAATAAAAGATTTATCATTTCCAAAAGTAATCATATGCAAAAAGGTCCTAAGGAGGCGAGTGCACTCACTGTAAGGTATTACTCTCCACCCCACCCACCCCACCCCCCACATCCCCACTCTCCTACCTGCCCCCAGCCCAGGAAAAGAACAATGAAGAGAAGGACAGATAGAACACTTCAAAGGTTCTGGCTGTGTCCAATTTCCTGGTCTGGTGGTTGATTCACAGGCATTCATGTATTTTTATAGACTCATCTGTATGTTTATGCTTTTCATAATTAAATAAGTGGAGGAAGAGTGAATAAGGATACGCTGAACAAAATCACCCAGGATTCCTGTCAACATCATATCTGATATGTTTTACATACTATTTTCTGTCATTTGATCTTCATCCCAGGACTATGAGATAGAAACATTCATCCTTTATTTCAGATATTCTCAAGAGTGTGGGAAAGAGGTTTATATTAGATGGCAGTATTCTATGAAACGACTTAACCAGAAAAAATATCGTGAAAGCTGCCCAGATTGTGATGTCTCACTTTGCAAAACATCCTTACTTTGCATCTCAAATCAATTTGTGAGCCAAGAGTGTTTTTAATAAGTAATTATCTTTTTAAAAGAGTCTTTAATCATTAACAGGAAATTTTATACTTCAGTGAACGCAAACTCAAAAAACTATTGCCAACCTGTGAAGCAACCTTAAAATATTTACCATATTTTTACACTCTGGCTTTCAAAAGCAAAGAAAATTTCCAATTTTTCTCAGTTATCAGAACAAAATAGAATGCTTATAAAAAGCTAAGCAGGATGAAGTTTGGCATTATATTTGGTTTCTAAACAGAAAGTTCCCCAGTACATATGTGCATAAAGTCCCCTTGAGAGTGACCTAGCAACAGTGAATAGTTTCAAGGATAAAAACAGAAAACTGTTTATTATACTCATTCCCTACCAAGAATACAAATGAGTAGAGACGTTATTATTAAACCTCTTTGAATTGGAGTTTTTCTCCAACAACTCACATTTACTACTGTTAGTTTCATTTTAAAGTCAATGTGAATTCAGATGTGAGGAAGGAAATGCTTTATTCATATGAAATTTCTGCAGTGATTTATACACGAGTGCTTCAGGCAAAAAGTGAGATGAAAGCATTTTATTCCCCATTTAGAATTCTTTTCCACAGTTCATAAGTAAAATTCCTTCTCACTGTGGTTGAGTTTAAACTCACTTAAAGTCCTGAAAAAAAATCATGGAAGAGGTACTCTCTACTTGGACTCGGTCCCATCCTTCTACAGAAGTTGCTTAGACAGAAAGTTCAGAGAAAGGGATATAGGAAAGTCACCAGGATATATACTAGCCTCACTTGATTTGCATGGTGGATCATTAAGAACAACCACAGGGGATTGGATTATGGAGAACCTTGAAAACTCGACTGAAAATTTAGTATTTTCCATTTATCTGTAGTAAATCATTAATATATTCTTAAAAAATAGAATAGTCCAGTACATGTAGTATTTTAAGAGAGTTAGTCTGATAGTGTACCAGTTAAATTGTGTGCAGAGAGGACACATTTGGAGTAACCCACAGCTGCAACAATAAAGGAAGGACTGTGTAATTATGAGGTGGGACAAACAGGGAGATAAGCTTCAAAGGTAATTCAAAACTTCAGAGAAAGTAGAAGACACTGATGGAAATATGGACATATAATGGGATGGAAGCATAGGGCATAAAGAGGGCATAATTGCAAAGCTTCCTGCCTTCAAGATCCTAAAGATAGATAGTGGGCACAGCAAGACTGTTGGGAATGTGTTTGTGATTTGCATTTTGATTTGAGTGAGTTTGCTTTGGGCCTGTGGGGTTTGTGATGGCCATGGAATATCAAATGAGAAGCATTTAATAGGAATGGTAGTCATCTATGTAAATGTATTGATAGTCACTAATTCCACAAAATAATTAGAATGAGAGAGAAGAGGAGAGAGGACAAGAAAGACCTTTGGTAAAAGTAAAAAGGTGTACCATGAAAGCAGAGTGAAAGAACAGCAAGAGAAGTAGGAGAAGAAAGCAAACAGGGGAATGCTATGGAAACAGAGACAGAAGAATCTTAGGAAGTAGGTGGATACCAGGGTCACACCTTTCACTGATGTCAAGGGCATGAAAGTTCAGACTAAGTCACTTTGTGTAGGGCAGTTGTGTTCAATGGAGTAGTTACAGAGAAAGTTGAAGGTAGAGCAGAAGACAGCTAAAGGAAGGTGTTGGATGCAGATCACAGTAAATGAACAGGGACAAGAAGAAACTAGAAGGCATCGAGTAGATTACAACTACAGAAACAGCAGGGTCAACTGGAAGGGTTTATTTTAGGACTTGAGAGTCTTGGGGCATGGGAACACTTTTGAACCTGGGGTGAAACGGCCACATATTTGGAAATACAGTATGTGGAGTATCATGGGCCTGATAATGGCTCCAATGCTGTAATCTGATTTCTGGTTTTCTGTTTGTGGCTTCAGTGGATGAGTTTCAGAGACCAGCTCACATGATAAGAGAAAGAAAAATGCTAAAATACCCTTCGTACTCCATTTCATTGTAAAAGGCAGCCTTACCACCCCCTTCTAACTGGTTAGAAACCGGCATCTTCAGAGCCTACTTACTTCCTGCTCAAACTGTGAGGATAGACTAAAACCAGATGTGTTGTGACCTTATCAAAACCTACACACAGGCAGGAGGCCATAACATACTGTTTCAATACAGCCCACGTGTCGCTAATACAGGCTTTCATTTTCCATGATGTGCCGAAGGGCTGGGGCCCAGCCAGCTGCGAGAGCCCCAGGCTAGAATTTTACAAAGAACCCGCTACCCTAAGAGAAAAGCCTGTGCCATGGACAGATAAGTCACGGAGTGGCCATTCTTCCACATGGAGATGTTTCACCTTAAAGCTTAAACCACCTAGAAGAAAAGTGACATATAGTTTTGACCCTTTTCAATTTTCTCATAATGAAAAGAACTCATGAAGATGGGTCCCTGAAAGGTCAACTTTGAAAAACTGGAAAAGACAAACAAAATAATATTTTGTTTTCTTTTTTTTTTTTTTTCGACATGACTCAAGTAACAGACTCCCTCCACTTCCCTTGTGGTTCAGCTCCACCATCCAGTGTATCTCTCATTGGGAATTTTATTTTCTTTTAAATACAGCTTTGACATTTTTCTTAATTTGTTTCCATCGCTTCTTCTAGACCACCCTGAAAATGTTTTTCTTTTATTTTCTGTACCCTCTCTGTCTCAGACACACAAACACACACACACTTGCACAAACGTGCACATGCACATGCACACACATCACAATCTCTCTCTCTTCATTCTCTCTCTCTCTCTCTCCCCACCCCCTTGATTTTGAAGAATTTCAGCTATGTTTCATTTCTCGCCTTCAAATTTCAATTCGACAAACATGCACTGAATACCAATTCTGCAGTAATCAGCCATTTATTATTGTTTTATATTGAAAATAGCTGTATTGCTTTGGGGGGAAAATAAAGGGCTTAAAGATAGAAAGGAGAAAAATGAAAGAAGATCTTTCAGATTCCCACCATTCAAATATAACCGAATTAACCATTCATTAGCTATTTCTTCAGACATATTTATAATATATATGCTTATAACTTTGTAAAATGGAATCATATAGATTTCCTATAAGGAGCTTCTTTCACTCACTATGCTGTGAATATCTTTCCTAGTGAAAATGTATCACAACATCATTTTTCATAGTTAAATCGTGTTACATGATACACATTCACTAGATCATCTAAGTTCCTATGACTTCTTTTTCTTATTTGAATTTCCAGAAGCAACCTTTGACATACATAGTTTTTCAGTTTTTTCTCTAGGTGCTTATTGTTTGTCAGTAGGTTGCTAACTCTTTTCCCTGATGCTTCCTCTTCCTACCCCAGATTGGCTTATAAGGGCTTGAGAGTGATTTAAAAAAAATAATGTTTTATTTTTTATTTTTGAGAGAGAGAGAGAGAGAGAAACAGATCATTAACGGGGGAGGGGCCGAAAGAGAGAGGGAGACACAGAATCTGAAGTTTCCTTCAGGCTCCAAGCTGTCAGCACAGAGCCCGACATGGGGCTCAAACTCATGGACCAGGAGATCATGACCTGAGCTGAAGTTGGATATTTAAACGACTGAGCCACCCAGGCACCCCGAGAGTGATTTTTCATACAAAGATCTTTCATGGAAGCCACATTTTATGGGCTGCTCCAAGCAGATGAGATCACAGGGTGGAAGTTACACACAGGAAGATTATAGTTCAACACTCAGAAGTATGTCCAGAAATAACTTTATTAAATAAATGGAATAGTATAGATTTAAAAGTGTGCTGAAAGTTGATAGCCCAGTAATACCAAACAAATACCATTATTATACTGTAATTATGGAAGTATCTGCTTCATTAAGTGGTGAATTCTTAGGTCTCTTTGTTTGTACTAAAGGCAGATGAACACTTTCAACAATTACAAGACATGTTCTTAGGTGAAATTTGAGAAAGCTAACCTCTTATATATTATTCTCCTATAAGTTTCTAAGCTTCCAAAATGGAACTAGTATTGAATTGCTCTTTAACCTCACCACCATTTCCTTAAATCCTTCCCCCCTAAGGTCTTATTTTTTTATGTTAATTTATTAATTATTGACAGAGTGATCAAGGTAGGGACAGAGAGAGAGGGAGACAGAGAATTTCAAGCAGGCTCTGACCTCACAAACCATGAGAACATGACCTGAGCCTAAATCAAGAGTCAGTTGTTTAACTGACTGAGCCAGTTAAGCAAGCCTCCCTGGTATTTATGCTATAATAAGGGATTTTGGAATATTTTAATTTTGCCAAATTCTTGGCAGGTAGGTAGAGAGAGAGAGATTTGGAGGGAGGGAAGACTTATGGGTGTCCCTTTAAATCATAACTTTTCTATTTATATGTACCCAACTCAGATTTCATGTGTCTCACATGGGACTAACTCTCTTCCTAAACTCTCCTCCTATGTACACACACACACACACACACACACACACACACACAGAGGCACACGCATCCAGAGTTTTAGTCCATAAAATTTTCTAGTTTGGGGGATTATTGGGTGGATGAAGAAGAAATAGCAACAGGGAGAGACATGTATATTCCATTAGTCCATTATATCCCCAGTTATGAATTATGAAAAGATAGGATATGCTAGACATTGAGGCACATGGAAATAAAAGTTGTCAATGCAATCATTGGGGTGGGAGAGCTTGGATGATTCTGTCTTAAATTCCCTACAACAACCTCAAGGAAAGATGTCTTTCCAAAAAAGCTTCCTTGCCCAGCAGCTAGGGATCGAGACCAGCCAGCATGCACACATAGAGTCTCAACTATGGTGTTCTTGTCTTTGTTCATACAAATAAATTAATGGAAAGTAGGATTACCCTGTTGGTTAAGAAAGGTCTCATTATTGCAGAAAGAATATTTATACTTGGAAATTTAATATTTCCCAAAGTAGAAACTTTTTCAAATAAACTCTTGACTTTTTAATAAAAGAAATAGTGTCCTCAAATAAGGAGGAAAATGTACAAATTTTCCCACTGGTCAACTTTTTGTGACCTCTGAGCCTGCCTTTCTTTCTTTTTCTCCCTTTCTTTTCTTTCTTTCTTTCTTCCTTCTTTCTTTTTTTTTTTAATTTTTTTTTCAATGTTTATTTATTTTTGGGACAGAGAGAGACAGAGCATGAACGGGGGAGGGGCAGAGAGAGAGGGAGACACAGAATCGGAAACAGGCTCCAGGCTCTGAGCCATCAGCCCAGAGCCTGACACGGGGCTCGAACTCCCGGACGGCGAGATTGTGACCTGGCTGAAGTCCGACGCTTAACCGACTGCGCCACCCAGGCGCCCCTCTTCCTTCTTTCTTTACTATGGTCATAGGTTTTGCTTTGTTTTGTTTTACTTTTAATTCTAGTGTATTACAGTACTATACTATATGTAATACAGTATTATATTAATTCAGGTGTACAATAGAGTGATTCAACATTCCATGTATTACTAAGCACTCATGAAGATAAATGTATTCTTCATCCCCTTCACCTGTCTCACCCATCCCCCCACCCACTGAAAGAATACGCTGCAATAAAAATGAAACCATGTATGTACAAGTGCTTTGAAGACATAAAGGCATTTATCAATGACACTGATGGTCTTTACCTTCACTGTCCTGTGAAGTCTTCAGGATGTGAGGAAGAGTTAGGAAAAGGAAGGATCTCCCAGAACAGAAAGAATTTGCGTTTATATGGAACTCAAGTTTCCTTTTAAAATTGCTCCATAACCTGAAATAGTGATGATTCTCTCCTTTTCAAAATATCTGCAATGGTTTTCCATAACTTAAGGCTGGTGCTTTTAGCTGGGGTAACTTACCTCCAGGGTTATTGGGCTGTAAGTACAAGGTGCTTAAAGCTCCAAGATAAAACATTTGCCTACAGCTTAGATTTCTTGGAATTTTTCATAAAAGAATGTAATAATTGTTATAATAAAATGAAATATGTATTATGAGTAGTATACAATATTGATATACATCATTTGATTTTATTTTAAAAATTATCTATGTAAATTATCATAAAACTTCAAAACTTTTTCCTTTACAGTCAAATGACAATAGGAGCATTCACATATTCAAACTAGCCTTGGAGATGCTTCTGTGGAGAATTGGGAGAGGCATTAACCTAAGCATAGAGCACAGACTCCCACCCTGGTACTCAAAATCCTTCATAATGTGGTCTCAAATTCTTCTTCAGATTTTTTCCACTACCCTCTATCTTAAATCTGAACACCAGCTGGCAAGTTCACCCCCTCACTATTCCCCAGACACATCAAGCTCTACAATGCCTCAACTAGCTTCTTTCCCTTCCAGCATGTTCCTTTACCTCTACTTTTCCCTCACTTCTGGTCTTTAAATTTCAGCTCTCCTTAACTCTTCAGCAGCCCCCAATCCCTTAGTGGTTATCCTCTCCTCTGTCCCACATCTGTACCTATTTATTTTTCATGTTATTTGCCACTAGTGACAAAATACATTGCTTACTCCAAAAACACACAACTTCTTGTTTTACTTATATTTATTTTCTTCCCAACTTAAACTGAATATTCCCCAAAGGTAGGGTTTTTAATATTCTTTATAAATCTCAGCACACTGTGAAGCACATAGTGATATAGGTTACAATAAATGGACAACATTTTAGAGATCGTTGAGTCTGAATTTCGCATTTTACATAAGATGAAAGAAGCCAAAGTTAGAAAGGTGACCAGTGATTGAATGAATGCGAGAAACAAAATGAGGAAACTTGGAGGATAGGACAAGAGTGATGTTCATGGAGTCCTTCTCCTTTTAGTTCTGTTAGAGGTTAGCTTTACATAATACCCTCAAGTATTAAGAGAGGCGGGAGGGACTGTTGCTTAGTCTATGGCACACAGATTAGGTCAGAAATAAGGAATTTTGTCTAATAGAAAGGATTGTTCCGTTTGTTTCACTCTGGCCTCTGGGGATCTTTCATGCTGATCTGAGAGAGGTCTGGCATTTCCTGACAGGAGGAGGCACCACATTCTTGCGATTTCCCTCATCTATACTCAGGACTAGTTTGGCCTTCATTTTTAGTGTGGCTTTATTTTTGGATTTCTACCCATTCACATGCAAAACCATAAATCCCATACCAACCCTCTGAAGATTTCTTTACAGCCTTCTCTGTGACTCTTACATCACCACTACATTTGTTTGTTCAGGTGTGTCAAGCCTCCTTTATATAGCATGATGTCATTTGAGAGGCTGGTGGAGGGCGAAAGTTGAAAGAAAGGCAGATGTCGGGGGCGGGGGGAAATGAGGCTTATAACTACCAATGTACAACCCAAGAGGGAAGGCGAAATGAGGACTTCTTTATTCACTCCCCTTTCTCTCTAGGAGAATAATAGCCTTGGTCTATGCATCCTGTATTTGTTGACTCATTGAATGTTCACAGCAATCCTGGAGAGATAGACACCTTTATAATCAGGATGGGGGCCCAGAGAGGTTATAACTCAACCAAGGGGGCCAGCTTAATAGGGGTCAGCACCAGTATTTGTACCCAGGGGTTCCAGTGCCATAGCTATGCTTCCATCTACGATGGACACTACTTTCAAGACCAGGAGACAGCTGACCTCCCTAATACATTGAAACAAACACAGGGAGTCACATAAAGTGAGGAGACAAAGGAAATGTGGCATTTTTGCATAACCTGGCCCGTGCTGACCTCTCCCGGACAAGCCTGCCTTGTCAGCACTCTACAGGGATTCTCTCATCACGTTTGCCCACCACCCAGACTAGCCTATCTCATGGTCTTCGAACCTTCTGGAGATCTCAGCTCAGATATGTTGCCATGATGGAAATTCATACAAAGTTGAGTCCTCTCAGTCATATCCTTTTAGAACCCCATGCTCTTTGCCCATCACAGATTTGCACTCTACAACAAGTGTATAGAACAGTGTTGGTCCTAAGCAGCCATGGAATCACTAAATATTGGATGACTACATATGTTTCTATGTTGGTATTTGACTTGCTTTTTCAGCACAGCAAGTTTATTTTTATGAGTGTGTTTTTAAACAATAACTAACATGGTATGGTGGAAAGATCACAGGCTATGGAATTAGACACACCTGAATTTAAATTGAGCTGTTGTGTTTTGGTTGTCTAGATTCAGATGAAAGAGATAGCAGTTGCTAACCTTCAGTTCCCACTTCCTTTGATCTTTCTGTTGAACACTCACTTTTACTTAAAAGTGTTCCCTGCCACTCTTATGATTCTCTTTCTAAATCTCTGAGAACTTCCTCAGTTTTCTTCCCTTTGCCTTCAAAGTGCTATTCTGCATCCTCTCCTCATTTTATATCATTATACAATGTTTTATTTTCTCTTGTGGTTCCAACAACCCAAACCTGAATCTTTCTACTGCTCCATTAGGATCTCCATGAGAGATTAATGCCAGGACCATGCTGTGTGATGTCCATCCATCACTTGTAATTTCTGTATAGTTTAAAGTTTAAGGTAATATTTTAGTGAATTACTTATGGTTTATACCCAAATGCCATGGTAAATGTATTTGGCACAGTCCTAGCTCAGATTCACTTACTTTGTTATAAAAACAATTCCTGCGCATGCACAATCTACAATAGATGGCTGTATATATTATCTAGTGCAAGAAGGAACATCTAATATTTCACTGAGTGATCACAGAGATAAGAAATCCCTTACAGTCCATCCATAGAAATTATTGAGTTTGAATACAGTCCTCTTCACTCAGATACTTAGACAACTTCTCAGGGCAATAAAATCCATATGGAAGGAGATATGAACTCTAAAAATAATTTCAAAAGAAATTTCAGATATAAGGATAAGAAACGCATCATCTAGATATATATCTGTGTTAAGGAAAGCATCTCCAAATTTACTATAACAATCTAAAATGGAAAGGCCTTCTTTAAGAAGAAGGATGAAGATTTGACTGATCATGACCCATCAAACTCAAAGCTGCCATTCATCAAAGAGAAATAACTTTTCTTTGTGTTTAAATAGCTTCTGCTAAGTCAAGACATTTTCTTTGATTAAAAAAAATGTGTTAGTTACATTTTTAACTTCCTATTGTGAGCCTTTGAATTATCTACAGGTTATAGATAAATATGTCTTTAAGTTACTCTGCAGCCATACAGAGCAAGAAAGACAAAAATAATCAGGCCATATTTGGGACAGTCACCCTTGGACAGACCTGAGGCATTGAGCCTTGCTTCTCCAACATACTTTGCCCTAAACTTTCTCATGAAAGCTTTGAAATCCATGGCTGCTTGGAGACATCTGGAGACTAGGTGAATAAGAAGATAAAAGTTCCATTCTAAACACTATCCTTCTAAAGTCATAATAGGAAAAGGAGGGAAAAAAACAATATTGAAAACATTGTCTATGCTCTTTCAAATCAGAAAACAGTTGTCCCACTTCTTATGGACCCAGACGTGGAAGCACAGCCTCTAAGCAACTGTCTGTGATGAAATTTATTCACTTGACTTGTAGACATACTCTTCAGTCGTTTATCCAAGTCCATTTATGGTTCTTTCATGCTAGTTTCAATAAATTTTCATATTTGATAGCTGAGCCAATATCAATTTATAATGTAGAAATTAGAATATAGAAATGGGAAAGCCTTACTTTCAGCAATGATATAAATCATTCGAATCTATTTGACAGAGAAAAGAAAGAAAAACTAAACAAATCAGTAATACCTCAAAGAACACAGAACATGTGACATCGAGGACATGCAGGGAATCCTACATAGCACAAGACGTCCTGATGAAACAATGCATTGTAAACAGCAAAAAAAACCCTGTCGATCCTAAGATACCAGGAAACGTGAGATTTAAACCTTCTGTGAAAGACAGTGCAGTTTTTTTAATTTTTATTTTTTATTTAAAATAGGTATCATTGGAGTTTTGATGTTTAAAGAACATCAAACTACTCAATTTTACTGTGCTAATTATTCATTATTTTCTCTCATTTCCAAGCCCATCCTCTATCCTTTGGTATGTGATGCTGAGGCTGGAGTCTCCCTTAGCTTTTTCCTTCTGGTTAGCATCTGACAGTGGGAGGCACTGAGAGTCAGTGGAGACAGAATGGAAGGAAGAAATAAGTCACAAAGCATCCCTTCATGTTTTTCTGTGCCCATCCGCTTTTCTCCAGCAACAATAGACAGTTGGTTCCAGCTCTCAGCACACCAGCACCTGCCTCAGCTGAGTCCTTCCTCAATAACCCATCCACAAAGTAGTAAGCACAATTAAATGTCTGTTTAATTAAGTAAATGTTTAATTAAGTAGAATGGAACTTTTACCTTCTTATTCACCTAGTTTCCAGATGTCTCTAAGCAGCCACTGATTTCAAAGATAACATGAGAAAGTTGATGGGTAAAACTTAGTACCGCTAAGTTTTAAGATAATTTCTTGTAACAATGGTAACCAGAACAGTAGATGTCTTAAATGTGTCCTCATAGTAGGTGCTCAAATAATATTTATTGATGAAAAGAAAATATGCAGAGAAAGTAGGTGGTGGCAGGATGCCAACCGTATACTCTATTTACTCCCTAAGTTTGCATCAGATTGTCCGTAGAATGAAGAAGCTACCTAGAAACAGTTCAGAAAGCAAATTCCATGACACAAAGTAGTTGTTTCCCCTTTTGTTTTTGTAAATAGAGGAAATGTGCTTTAACCTTAATACTGAGGAAGCCTGCTTTTTCAATATTGACACAAAACAGTAATTTCCACATTTCCCATCCCATCATCTCAAATTCCCTTTAATTCTCATTGATTCCTGAGACTAGACTAGATGTTCATATTATTTCAGGAATTCTAGGAATTGGTGTTAATAAAGTGCTTATACTATATCATAATCCTAGAAATGGCGGTCTTCTGGAGAGTGATTATTAAGGAAATTTTCATTCTTAATAGATTAGATGTACATTCCAGATGAAACTCAGATTTTAAATACTTACAAGAACATGACAGTAGCAGCAGGCACATGTAGCACCCAGATCTTGGTTTCTAATATAATAAAAGGATTTAGGGCTCCTTGGAAATGTAGCCAATTCTTAGATCAGAACAGGAAATATACAAGGTGAGTCTGGACCATCTTGTCATTCTAGAAAATAAGAAACTGCTCAAAAAATAAAAGACCCACACTGATGGGGGTGTGAAGAGACATAGAAGCCAAGTAAAAGAGTTCCCAGTAGTCAAATCTAGAATAATTTGAGTAACAAAATAAATAATTATTGGATTATAATCCAAACTATAAAATAAATATTTATTAATCCATACTTACATAAATAAATGATTCCACAAATAAATGGGGAAAACAGATAGATTTCCCATTTGGAAGAATTCAAATAATTAATATAAACATTCCACTTTGAGGGAAGTGTACCTGAACTCCTCACTTCTTACTTGTGGGCTGCATTGAGTGACTTGTCTCCTAGGAATACAGTATAGAAGATGGGGAGTAACTTTACAGTGGAGAAATTGACAAGCACTACCTCAAACCAGGTGATCAAGATTAACATCAATAGTCATAAGTCATGTGATAGTATGTACCCTCGATATAATATGATGAGAAGGATATTTTACCTCTGTGATCTTTTTTTCCAAGAATGATTGCCCCAGTCTAATCCTGAGAAAAACAGACAAATTTCAGTTGAGGGACATTCTATAAAATACTTGACCAACAGCTCCTCAAAACTGTTAAGGTCATCAAAAACAAAGAAGGGTATAACCAAATGGAGTCTAAGGAAGACATGACAACTCAGTATAATATAGTATCCTGAATGGAGTCCTGGAACAGTAAAAGGACATTAGAGAAAAACTGGGGAGATCTGAATTAAGCTTTTAATTCACAGTAATGTACCTATATTGGTTCATTAGTTATGACAAATGTAATATACCAATAAAAATTTTAATAATAATAACCAGGGAAGCTGGGTTGGAGTATAAGGGATCTCTCTGTATTGCCTTCACAACAATTAAATTTATTTAATTTATAATTATTAAATAAATAACACTTAAAAATGTTGACAAAACTCAACACAGTAGCTTCACTCTGCACAACTGACTGCCATATATTTCAATGGCTGGGTTTATGAGGACAAGTTAAACCTATACACGTGGCTACACATAACAGGCAGTATTAAAATCCTGCCAACTTTACACATGGGGGGCTCAGTCGGTTGAGCGACCGACTTCGGCTCAGGTCATGATCTCACGGTTCGTGGGTTCGAGCCCCGCATCGGGCTCTGTGCTGACCGCTTGCTCAGAGCCTGGACCCTGCTTCAGATTCTGTGTCTCCTTCTCTTTCTGCCCCTCCTCCACTCGTACTCTGTCTCACTCTGTCTCTCAAAAATAAATAAATGTAAAAAAAATTTTTTTAAACCCTGCCAACTTTGGTGATTAATAGTCTGAATGCTGCCATAGCAAGGCTGCTCCAAGTATTTAGAAAAACCAGCTTAGTCATCTGCCCACTCGCTCCTTCATTAAATTTAATTTATGGACTACGGATTTCAGTGTAGTGAAATTTGAAAACAACAGCAAATTGTTCCACAGAAATGGGATGCCATGGGGGCTGAGGCCCACGAATCTCAGAAACAAAGGGGAGATACAATTATTAAAAAAAAGTAATGGGGTCACATTGTTGAGGTGGTCCCAGAACAGAACTTTGTGAAATGATTAAAAATGTAATTAAAAAAAGTTAAGGCAGACATGTATCCCAACCTTATTTATGTATTTGCAAGAATTTATTTTTCAATTGTGAGATTTAAGATAAACTAAAAAAATAGGATACAAATAGAAAAAGTCTATGAAACTCTTCCAGAAGAAGTGATTTTGAAGACAATGTCTGTATCACTTGGGCAACATGTCTTAGAGGACAGACAAAATAAACCAAGACCTAACAACCAATCACAGAGAAGTTAAAGCCATGATTCAAAATGAAGAAGTTACTTCCATCATGGAATTCTATGGCTTTCTACTGGCTCCAGGTCAATTTCCTTTAAAAAACAGTGTGCTAACTGGGGTGCCTGGGTGGCGCAGTCGGTTACGCGTCCGACTTCAGCCAGGTCACGATCTCGCGGTCCGTGAGTTCGAGCCCCGCGTCGGGCTCTGGGCTGATGGCTCAGAGCCTGGAGCCTGTTTCCGATTCTGTGTCTCCCTCTCTCTCTGCCCCTCCCCCATTCATGCTCTGTCTCTCTCTGTCCCAAAAATAAATAAACGTTGAAAAAAAAAATTAAAAAACAGTGTGCTAAAAATGAATCCAACTGAAAGATAAATTTATTTACTTATCGAATTTAATAAATTTAATAAATTATTAAATTGTTGAAATATTTTTCAAAGTTTTTCTTTCACCTCAAACTCATGCCTCTGCCTCCCTCTCCCTCTTCCAGCAGTTCTACCTTGTGTTTGCTTCTACTCCAGCCTGTTTGTATAAATATAGGCAGGCTTACTTTTAAATGCTGCACAAAGAGAGCTCTGGCATATAGTGTCAGAATCTATATAAAGATAGCAATTTTTTAAAGTTTATTTATTTGAGAGAGAGAGAGAGGGAGAGTACAGGAGAGGCATAGAGAGAGTGGGAGAGAGAGAGAATCTCAAGCAAACTCCGCACCACCAGAGCAGTACCCAACGTGGGTCTCAAGCCCATGAACCGTGAAATAATAACCCAAGCTTCCGAAATCAAGAGTTGGATGCTTAACCGACTGAGCCACCCAGGCACCCCTGAAGGTAGCACTTAACCTTTTGGGCTAAAATAGGTTCAGGATGGAAGGCAGTGGCAGGACTCAAATCCACAAAATGAAGAAACTAAAAAGCATAAAAGGAAAGGCTATCATTTACATATAACATGGCAAAAATAAGAACAAGAAGTGTAGATGCAAGTCCTAGATAGGAACTGAATAAAATATAAACCTTGAAAAATCCTCAATAATTTGGCAGTTAGGATTCTTTAAAAAAAATCGATTTATTGGCAAAATGACTTTTTGCAAATTTCCCTACTTCTTTTTTGACAATTCCTTTACCATGAAACCAAATTGGAATGCTTTGATCTTTACCAAGAAGACATAAGAAATTATTTGGGAAATAAACTTTTAAATAGCCATGCACATGATCCTCTTTCTGATTTTCCTTACTGGTTTACTGTGTGCCTTAAGTAAGAGAGCCCAGAGCTCTCTGAGTTTCAACATTTCTATTTTAGGGAAGAGAGAAAAGAGAGGAGGGAGAGAAGAACTTTATCCTCTTTTAACTTCTGGATAAAGTCAGTTTATGCATAAGTAGTTGTTGCTGTCTTGCTTTAAACAAACCCACTGTGACCCCAGAAACTTCTTTGAAAGCATAGTGTGATTTTTCTGTTACATGATCATTTGCAAACTGCTCAAAAGAGTGGAGCAGATGCCAGTGATCTGGGGCAGCACCAACCCTAAATTCTATAGGTTAAATTCCCACATCCTCAAAATAATATAAAGTTTTTCCTAATATTATTGTGTTCTACCCAGCAATCTGTTGAAAGAAAGAACAGATAGAGGGGTGGAAAAGGAAAAGAAGACAGGAAAAGACATTGACGTTAAACCCTTTTGGTATGGCCAACATGTGGAAAGAAGACAAGATAAACGTTTTCCACACTTTTCGCACTAGGATCTTCCAGAAACAACCTCCTCGCTGTTGTCTGAACACACCGCACTTAACCTGACCTCCTCACCATGATTACCTTTCCTTTCTGATTCTCTGAATCCCACCTATTTGTCTCAATCCAGTTCAGCAACCCCTCTCCTATGCCTTTCCCAACCACCCTGACCTACCTTATCTCATCTACCCCTTCCATAAATTTATAGCAGATTTAAGAAAGAAACTCATCTGAGTTTTCTTTTAGCTTTTATAACTTACTTAGAAATTAATGAGCAACAAAGGAGCAGGATATTATTATTTCCTGTGTGTATTGTATAATAAAAGTATGAGCAGGCCCACAAAATTCACTGTCTTGCAATTCTTTTTCCTTCCAATGTGTACAGCCCACTTGGAGAACATATGGATTAATAAACAAATTGAAAAGTGAATGGATGCACTGACCTAACAGTTGCAGACATAAATGGAAGCAGCATGAGGAAGGGCCAAGCAATGGAACAAAGAATCAGGTCAGAACAATTTCATTGGCTCAGCTCTCCCTCTTTCCCACAGAGCTCTCAGCTTTCTTTAGAGACTGGAACTCTGTTGTTTTGAAATGGTCATGGCAAAGAAAGTGAGTGGACTTCAAAAGAGAAATGAATGATTCCATAAACATGGATCTCTACCTTAACATCCCTTTATGGACAGTAAAAGTCCAAGGAGGCAAACCTAAAATAAGTTTCCAGAGCCCAAGAGAAAAATAATCATTGAACATCTTTTTTTAATCAAGTTTACATTTCCAGTAATGGGGAAGCTTAAACAATTCCATTTCCTGTTTATGTAAAACCTTTTGCCACTGAATTTGGGGAAAAATGTTCATCTTGTTGGCCTTCACAAAAAAGGTATCACCCACTCACCAGTGCCCTGTTCTTTTAGAGTGTAATTTATTAATGTCAGTACCAGTTACTCAAAGACCATATTGAGGCAAACTTCATGTTTCCTTTGTGTCCTGCAGTTCCATAAGGGAAGAGATTCCATTTGCCTAATATTTAATTTTGTTCCATGCCCAGAGGTTTTGGAAAGCATACTTTAAAGTCCAACATGGGGTCTGTCAGAGTGATTTGGGCTGGTACAGTTTTCTACAGGGAGCCTGTCTGAGCTGGTGCCTTTTAGAGATCTCTTTTATTATAAATTGAACATGGGTTAATAACTATTTACATGGCATTTGTTTATTGCCTGTCTTAAGGTGTCAGATACCAAAACTACAGATTTGTTGAAACTATAGTTTTGTTCTGCCAACACATTACATAGATAGCATCAGCTAAAGCTGGTCATTGCTATTGCTGACTCCATCATTTGAAAGAAGGGGACAGCATGTAATTCTGCCTCCGGAAATCTGCTTGTGGCAGAGATTTTATTGCCTTCATACTTTTGCTTACTGTGCCCAGATGTTGCATATACTTTACCAAAAAATGCATATTTTAAAGAATTTGTATTAACTCTTTTGAAATAATTTTATGCTTATACCATGTTTGTTTTATCATTCTGTCTGCCTCTTTCTCTGTCAATGTGTGTGTGTGTGTGTGTGTGTGTGTAAATATTTTTTCTGAATGATTTGCCAGTAAATTGCAAGGATAATGCCCCTTCACCTCAGTGTGTATTTCCTAAAAACAAGGGTATTCTCTTACAAATCCAGAGTACCATTTTTCAAGTCGGGAAGTTTATACTAGTACAGCTTTTTAATCTATAGACCTTAGCCAAGTTTTATCATTTCTGTCACTAAATTCTTCATAGAGTAATTTTTTTTTCTGGTACAGAATTCAATCCAAGAATTAGTGTCACATTTCGTGTTCTTGTGTTTTTATTCTCCATTAGTTCAAAATAGTTCTTCAACCTTTCTTTGACTTTTGTGACCCTAATCTTTTTGAAGAGTAATTCCTATTTATTTTGTAGACTAACCCTCCACTGATAATTTTCTGAATCCTCTTTATAGTTAGATTCACAAGATACATTTTCAGCAGGAACCCCAGCAGCGATATTGTGTTCTTCTCAGTTGTCCCATCAGGAGGCACAGGGTATCTATCTGGCTCACTAATGACAATGCTCATTTTGTTCACTTTGTCAAGGTTTCTCATCAAATTGTCACCCACTGGTTTTAGAAGCTACTGATGTTTCTTGAATAAAACAATTATTACTACGGTGATTGTCAAATGGCAATTTTCTGAATATATCATGAATATTTTTGAATATTTATTATTTGCCATTCTACTATAAAGAACTTTCCCCTCCTGCTTGTTCATTTAATTTTGATTTATGTGCTTATGAATGCTCCCTTTCTGTATTCAGCATGGATTTGTGGATTCTTTTTTTATATGTTAAAAGACAACTATTATTATTTATCTTGATGTTCAAATTACCTCAGCTTAGGCCAGTGGGGCCTGTTTGAGCTGTTCCTTGTAGGGTTTTGTTTTGTTTTTGATGCATACCATCCTTCTTTGAGCATTTCCTTACTTTTTGGTATAAAAATATATTTCAGAATCAACTTGTACTTTTCCGGCACCAACTTTATAATTGGTAATTTCTGTAAAAGATCTTAATTCTTTTTATTGGAAAACAGTACTTATAGTCCAAAATCTTGGGCTAGATGTGCTAATTATTATTGTCAATGCCATCGCCATAACTGATTTCTAACTGATGCTCTCTGTTCCAATATAGGATACTAGTTCTCAAAATAAAATGCCCACAGAACCCTAAGCAAGATAAATAATAACAAACACGCTTTTTTAATCCCATTCAATCCACATTTAGAAGCATTTTTTAAGAAACATTTTAGCACATAAAATAGAAAGAGAAAATCTAAAATGGGATTTGGTGGAATATCTGAAAAAAAATGAAAATCTAATGGCACTAAAAAAACATGAAGCTATTAAAAACAAACTTTGGGTTGTAATTCTATACACAGAAAAACATTATATATTTTAAAGTTAATAGTATAAATAAATCTGTAGCAACTGTGATCAAAAGAGAAAGGCATAAGTCATGAATAAAGGGGGGATTCTTCATGAAACTTGATAAGCCATTTCTAAAATTCAAGTGAAAAAGAAACATGTAAGAATAACCAAGATAGCTATGAAAGTGAAAAAAGAGAAATAGAGAGAGAGAATTCTTGTCCTAACAAATACCTAAGCATAAGGTTTTAAATATCAAAACAGTGTGCTAATAGAACAAAAAAAACACAATTAGGCCAATAGACCAGGAAAATCCAGAAGTAGAATTTATGTATTCAAAGGAATTTTTTACTTAGTAAAGTGTTGTGCTTATATTGAAGAGAAATTCGAACACATTATACGGCATTGGAAAAACCATATAGCTACACATTTGAGAAAATATTAAATTAATCCATAATTTTCAACATTAACAGAAATAAAATTTATATGGATTTGACATCTACATGTCTACAGGTAAAAAAATACACAAATATAAGAATAAATGTGAAAATATATTTATTAACATAAGGCATGATTGTCCTTAATTGAACACATAAAGCAATTGATATAATGGAGAATACTGCGTTCAATAAATGTTCCAATTTTGTAAGGTGAATCACAAAAAAATAAAACCGTAATTCATAAACTATAAGAAATATTGGCTATAATGCTCTAACAACAATTATTTCTTACAAATCAATAAAAAATTAAATAATGTGCAATTCATAGAAAATTGGCAATAAACATTAAGAAGAAATTCAAGAGGGAAAAAATGGCCATAAATGGCCATTATACATATAAAATGTAAAAAATGTTCAGCTTCTCTAGTGATCAAAAAAATGCAAATGAAAATAAAAATAAAACAGCCTGTCTTCACCCAATGTACTGGCAATAATTTAAAAGTTTGATAATGGAAAATATTGGCATGTACATAAGAACTTGTTGTCATAGATGGGAATATAAATTGCTGTCTCCATTTTTGTTTAAAATTTAATAGTATGTATTAAAAGAAAAATGTGCATATCTTAAGTCTCAGCAATTTAACTTTCAGTTTCTACTCTGGAGATGTATTTGCAGTATTCAAGACAATGTATACAATGATATTAGTTGCGATTTATTTGTTGTAAGAAAATATTAAAAAAATTATGTGTCCCTCAGTATGGGAATAACTATGCAATATTACTGAACATGTTAACATTTATCTCTAAGGTATATAATTTAGTGGAAAAGACAAAATTTAAAGTGAGATATATTTTACCCTTTATGTCATGAAAGAAACCCAACAAAAACAAATCCTATGGTAGAAAAAGATGTATGCAAATATACAAAAAATATTGACAATACATCTCACCCAGTACTAAAACCTCTGAATGGATTAAGTGTCCCAGAGTAAAGGTTCACTTATGAATGTAGCACCCAGTGAACCATTTCAGTTGGATAGAAAAGGCTTAGGTAAAAAGGAGACTAAACTATGTGACTCTCCCATCAAATGCCAATGTAGGTGCAATTGAGAGAGGGAGGAGGCCAAGCAGGAGAGATGAAACTAAGAAAGCAAAGAGAAAACTTAAAAGAAAAACACTTAGAAGAGTATAGAATTTTGAATTTTTGAAATCTCACCTTTGCCATTTACTAAAGATCTGCATTCAAGAAACACAGAGAGATGAAGCCAAGTGATCCTCATGCCTCCATACTCGTGCATCAGTTCTATAGGCTCTCTTTTATTTATGAATACAACCCAAGATTCCCCTCCAACACTACCAACTCTCCAGAAATTGTTTTGGAATCCATAGGGTTATTAAAAAGTAAAAACAACACATAATGTGTATTTCCATATTTTCCTTCTCCAGTCGTTTACTGTGTGCCTTCTCCAAACAGATCATAAGCTCCATAATGGAGATGGGGGCTTTTCTGTTCTCATCAATCTATTCCCAAAGCCTACAACAGAGACAGGTACCTTCATAAACAAGTTTGATGCCCACTTAGAAATTTCAAGAGAGAGAAAGATTCTTCTCAAATTATCAGTGATATTCCATTTCTGAAGGATGGAACAGTTTCCTTTATATCCATTTTTCAGATGATCTCTTTCCAAGATCACTTGAAAATACCACTTTTTTCAAAAAATAAATGATAAATCTACGGCCATCTGGGGTGCTCAGTCGGTTAAGCGACCGACTTCTGATTTCGGCTCAAGTCGTGATCTCACAGTTCGCCTTGGGCACTGCAATGACAGCATGGAGCCTTGCTGGGATTCTCTCTCTGCCTCTTTCTCTCTCTGCCCCTCCCTTGCCCATTCTCTCCTTCTACCTCAAAATAAATAATTAAAACTTAAAAAAAATGATAAATCTATGTCATGGAAAAGAAGCTTCCTCCACTTGTGTTTCAGCCTCTCTTTCTCTGCCCCTTAGTAGTGAGATGTTTGAAGGGGACCAGGTAGGGCCTGATAGGCATGATTGGGGAACCAACAAGGATAGATATTATATATTTGAAGCCAATCTAAGTATACATTTTGAAAAAGAGGAGTGGTAATAAATAAAACCAAATATGCAATTTGAAAGCAAGGACAGGCATAGTGAATAAGGTAAAATATGTACATGAATAGAGACTTAGACAAACATTTAAAAAAGATAGTCACGGGGCAGCTGGGTGGCTCAATCGGTTAAGCATCCAACTTTAGCTGAGGACATGATCTCACAGTTCACGAATTCAAGCCCTGCATCAGGCTCTGTGCTGCCAGCTTAGAGCCTGGAGCCTGCTTCGGATTCTGTGTCGCCCTCTCTCTCTGTCCCTCCCCCGCTTATGCTCTGTCTCTCTGTCTCAAAAATAAACAGTTAAAAAAGATAAGTTTAAAAAAGATAGTCCCAATATAATATTCATTCAGGAAGACATGTAAGAATATGATGATACTTAATATAGATAAAGACATGACTTTTTTCAAGGCATAAAGCTTTGCATATTTTTACTAGCATTTATCTAATGATTGCAATTAGTTCCATTGTGTCAATAGCCACAGTTAGACAAAACCAGACCCTCCATATTTAATAGTTTTGTGTTGTGTTAAATATTCTAAAAGTTAAAAAATTAACCAAAGTCTAAAATGATTTTTTTCTTGAATTTTCTTGTCAAAATACTCATTTACCTGGATTAAAGGATACTGTGTCTGTTCAAGTTTAAAATTAACCCTCGGTTCTCACAAAGGTTCCTGAGTAAGAGATGGAACTTAAAAAAAAAAAAAAAGCCTCCTAGTCCCTAAGGATGGTATATTCCCCAATGTTCTTTTCATATGTAATCAAGGAGGATAATGGGGAAAAAAAAAAGGAACTTCCAGAAGGTCCTAGGAAACAGTGTGCATGGGAGCACAAGGCACTCCCTTGGAGCAACTGAGGACTTAATCAAGGAACATTCCACACTTTCAAGATAGGGAGCCCTTAAATACCTCCCATGAACTTGAGGAATTGCTACAGATCTTTGTCAACTGTGTGTCTTCCATTTTTGTCCTCTCAGAAAAGGGTTTAGTGGGATTTCCTATTCCTCTTCTACTCCTGCATATTGACTATATGTGTGGAGACGGGTCAGTTAAGGCTGCTTTCCAGTTCATAAAACTGTGTGTCAAGAGGTCCCATATTTGGACCAGAGGTAGAGACTATATTGCACATTTTCCTTGGTGTTGAGACTATTCAGCCTCATCCAGAGATCCTGGCCCTTGATCTCAATGCCATAATGAGAGTTTTGGCCTATTTCCTGATTAAAAGTGATGTGGGCATTTTGCCTGTGGAAAAGGGGATGGGCAGAATGTTTAGTAATCAAAAGAGGAAACTATGATTTGTCGTTAGGGCTAGTCACAAATATTCAATTTCTCCTTCCTCAGGCACATAGGAGGAATGAATTCTACACCTCATTCCCACTCTTGTAGTTAAATGTGGCCAACTGTCCTGTGTAAAATGTAAAGCAGGAGTCTGTGCCCTGCCACGTGTAAGCTTTCAGGGTTGGTATATGTATCACTATATGCTTTTCCTCTTTGCCATGGCACTGCCTACACTCCAGACTATGGCTGCTTCATTATGTGTTCTGGAGTGAAGAATGATGGCCCTCAGGGCCCCTATGAGGAGGAAGAAATAAACCTTGTTTTACTAAACTACTGAAATTTTAATATTGTTTGCTAATGCATCATGTCCTAAATTGTGCTAACTAGTTCAGCTGTTATATATATATATATATATATATATATATATATATATATTTTTTTTTAATAAAAATACAATGAAAATTACCTATATAGTGTTCTAAAGAAATCACAGGCCTAAAATGACGTCACTCAGGCCAGGCCAACTTACCAAACCAGAGCTTAATTAACTAACCTAATTGTAGTTTTAACCTATCCCAGAAATGCAAGTCTTAACCTGTTAATCAGGAATTTTCTGATAAGCACCAGTGAGGTGATCTGTCACTTGGGCTCTCTCCATTCCTCAAAGGAAGATGGAGTAGTAATCCCACCTTATAAGACCCCTTGCCCTTCTACCTAACGGAAGGTGACCTTTCTTTTCTCTTGCTAATAATTTCTTGCCCCATCCTCTTTCCTATAAAAATTTTCCCTGTTGTACAGTTCCTTAGGGCTGCCCTCTGCTTGCTAGCAGGGATGCTGCCTGACTCATAAATCACTTGATAAAGCCAATTAGATCTTCAAATTTACTTGGTTGAATTTTTTTTCTTTAGCAATAGTTATGCTTTTTATAACAGTAAGAAAAGATCAGAGAGATGCCTAAGATAAATGAATTACAAGAAGAAAATGCAGATGACTGGTCTTTGTGAAAGACTCTTCTAGGGAGGGAACTGGCAATATGGGATTTAGCCCAAATTGCTTTGTGAAATTTTCACGGTCATCCAAAAATAACTAATTGAGCCCTCAGTACAGCAGGTCATGTGCAAAGGGGACTTCCTATAACCCACTGAGCTGGGAAGATGGGAAAGCAAAACACCAGTCAAGTCTTAAAATAACAAGGGTTAACTTCTTGGATTTTTCTGGCTTCATAGCCCTTTGTGGTTAAAAATTAGAACAAAGAAAAATGGATATTCTCTCTTTTCTCACTATCAGTCATAAAAACTTCTGGGAGACAGGCAAGGGTAAGACGTGTTTACCTTTACATTCCTCTGCTATGCATGTCAATAAATTATTCAATGGTAAAATAAATATGAAAGAATGGATAATTGAATGAAATCTGTATCAATGGTTTGGGCAAAAGACACACCATTTTGGGTATATTCAACTCATTTCTTAGCAGCCAAGTGAAGGGTATAATGAAATGCCTCCTTTTGCACAAGCATACATACACATTTAGTTCTTTCCAAAGGCTATTGATTCCATCAGTTAAACGTACCATATCTGCCTCCATTCTCTAACTTCAGTAGCTTAATTTGGAACCTCATTATCTCTTGCTTAGGCTATGGCCATAGCTTGCTAATTGGATCACAAATTTTCTCCATCTTCACCCCTGCAATTCATCTCCACATAGCCCTCTGAATGTAAAGCAGATTATGCTACTTTCCTACTAAAAGAAAATTTTAGGCTTCAATTATAACAGAATCAAATTCAACTCCTTAGAAAGTCGAAGGAACCCTCATCTTGGTCTATTTATATTCTCCAGTGAAATTTTAACTCATTCTTGGCCAAGCACGAAATTTCCTGTACTTTTTGTCTTTCCCTCAATATTTTGTAAATGTGGCTGAACTCTTTCATTGGGCATGCTATTCCCTTAGCCGAGACCTGTCTGTCTGCCTGAAGATCTCTTACACAGAACAGAACAGAACAGAACAGAACATCAGCTAACTACTACTATCTATTAAGTGCCTGCTATGTTCCAGGCACTGGGCTATCCTATTAATTCTCACCACCTTCTGAGACAAGTATCATTTGGACAAGTAGATGGTGAAAAAACCTGAAGCTTAGAGATAAAAGAATAAAGTCAAGTTCACACAGCTAATAGATTTGGGAGCTTGAATAGACCCTGGGCTGACTCCAAAGCCCATTAACTGCTGTCTGATACTCCCTCACACCAAACTCCAATGTTAACTCTTTCCTCTATGCTGTCATTCCTGGCACCCTGAGGCAAATTACCCATACATTTTGTCCAAAATTCTCTCACAGAACTTAACATATTATAGCTATTTACCACACATCTCTCTCTTTAAGTAAACTATGAGCTCTTGAAAGTTGGGTAACGTATCTTACTAAACTTTGAATTTTCTTTTCAGACATCATTGTTGAGCCAAGTGGTTAGTGAAGAGAACCTAATAAATGTTTGGGAGAAGAAAAGTAGGGGGAAGTGTGAGAACAAAAGTTTGTTCTCAGTGCCAAGACAGAGACACAGAGAGACAGAGACAGAGAAAGGGGGAGAGAAGGATGGGGGAGGAGGAAGGAATATGCACAATTTAAACAACAAAAATGGTACCAACACTGTAACACTGTATGGAAAAGATAATGTTTTCTAGAGATACTCCATATTCCCAAAGAAAGGGAGAGGACATAACAGAGATTAAAAATGACAAGAAGACAGGAAGTCATAGAGTTGATGAAAACTGAAATAACTGGGCATTTTTTGATATCGTTTATTTTTATTATTTTTTTTTATTTTTTTTTCCAACGTTTATTTATTTTTGGGACAGAGAGAGACAGAGCATGAACGGGGGAGGGGCAGAGAGAGAAGGAGACACAGAATCGGAAACAGGCTCCAGGCTCTGAGCCATCAGCCCAGAGCCTGACGCGGGGCTCGAACTCACGGACCGCGAGATCGTGACCTGGCTGAAGTCGGACGCCTAACCGACTGCGCCACCCAGGCGCCCCGATATCGTTTATTTTTATAAACACATCTCTGCAAATATCACAGCCTGCCTTCATAGCTGCCACTGCAAGGGGATAGTGGTGGTCAAGGTGGCAAAAAGGTTCAAAATAGGGATAGGTGGAAGACATTGCCAATGCAATGAACCAAAAAGAAGAATATAAAATTAAAATTAAGAATTAAAAGTGCCAAAGACTTGAAAAGGGAAATGGTAATAACAAACTGACACTGAGCAAAGATGATTTGAATCAAAACATTAATCAAGAGAGCAATTCAAAGAACTTAAAGATGACATTAGAAGCCTTTCAGATAACTTGACCAAAGAAAATTTTTATTACCGGACAAAACTTTCAAACATCTTGGAGCTAGGCAGCATAGAATATTAATTGAAATTAAGGGGCAGTATACCAGTGCAAATAAGTCCCTAGGCAAACCTGACTTTGAAAGCTAGGGCAGAAGTGCTCTTACACAATTTGCAGAAAAACAACCGCAACGTCAACAGTAAAGCCTGAATCATCCTGCGCATCCACACAACCTGGTTCTAGGAAATTAGCCAAATGTGATAGAAGCTCAAATTGGGAAGCATCTAAAATCCAAGTGTTTTCAACCCAGTTCCATTTCAAATACTCATAAATATGAAAGTCAAAGAAGAGAAGCAGGAGACTCCTTTGTTTTGTGCAATCCTGCTTCAGGGATTGTAGAAGGCTCTGAGGAAAGCAAGTAGAAACACGGGGAGGGTGAGAAAACCGATGGGAACAATTTCAGAAGCAGTAGGTTGTGCTTGAAATGGAAATTTAGCTTTGTGGAATTCTAAACAGGGGGAAAGGGCATCCGAGGTTAGCCAAAGCTGGCGGAGGAGAGATATCAGCTGAGTGTGTGAGTAGACAGTGAAGTGCTTACAGAGTAAACAAACATGCCAGACTTTCCGAGTAAGCTTTTTTAAACCACAACGTGCACTAATTTTCTCATCTGTTTTGTTCTCGAAAGGAGTGAAATCAAGGCAAAAAACTTTCTTTTCCTAATGTGATGCCCAGGGCATCAATTTAATACCAAAGGTACTCCTGTGAGGCATTTTGTCCGTTAATACGGTTTAATTTGGTTTATTATGGTTTAATACCAGATTGCAAATGCCTCAATCAACAAGTATTTACTGAGGAAGTGCAATGCACAAGGCAGTACATGCCCCAAGGAATACCCAGAGTTTGAGGTGTGTGTTGAGAACTGACTGTTGTGGGTAATTTTATCACCTTAGTTGGCGTGTTAGCATTTATTTGGAAGAAGAAAAATGAGAAAGTAAATGTTGTAAAGGGCTTTTTATCTAGCTTGCAACCTCCTGCAACTTCATTAAAAAATACACGAACTTATTTCTTAAGAGTAGTCTGTAGTCCCTACTTCCCTTCCTCATGTCTAACTCATCCTTCCAAAAAGGATGGACTTTGCATCTAGTTTAAAAAAAAAATAATAATGTTTGTTTATTTTTGACAAGGAGAGAGACAGAGCATGAGCGGGAGAGGGGCAGAGAGAGAGGGAGACACAGAATCTGAAACCGGCTCCAGGCTCTGAGCTGTCAGCGCAGAGCCCAACACAGGGCTTGAACTCACAAACTGTGAGATCATGAGCTGAGTTGAAGTTGGACACTCAACAAACTGACCAACCCAGGCGCCCCTGCATCTAGTTTTTAAAATGTAGGTATTTAGGGGCATCTGGGTGCTTCAATTGGTTAAGAGTCTGACTTCAGCTCAGGTCATGATCTCGCGGTCCGTGAATTTGAGCCCCGCATGGGGCTCTGTGCTGACAGCTCAGAGCCTGTAGCCTGCTTCGGCTTCGGATTCTGTGTCTCCTCTCTCTCAGACCGCGCCCCACCCACCCCGTTCATGCTCTGTTTCTGTCTCAAAAATAAATTAAAAAAAAAAACCTTAAAAAATAAACATAAATAAATAAATAAATAATAAATAAATAAATGTTAAAAACGTTTAAATGCAGGTATTTAGGAGACGCTGAGTATATAGAAAAATAAACAGCCTTAACAAGTATCCCTTTTTCCATATCTGCCATAGATTATCGTTTAAAAAAAGAAAATATCACAAAACACTTAAAAATTCCTTTCCCTATCCACCCCTTACCTCCTGCCACTTAATATATAACCATTATTTTCAAGTTGTTAAGTGAAATTCCATGCTCATGCTTATAAATTTAGTAAATAAGTGTGTAGAATTTTTTTTTTTCCTGGCCTAGTATCCTATGTCCTAAAATTGCTTCTTAAAGTTTTAAGGTTTGTGTTCACCTTTAAGACCTTGACCCATTTTCATCACAATTGCAATTGTGTGTGGTAGTTAAGGGCTCAGGATCCAGACCACCAGAGGCGTACAAAGAAAGCACAACTCCACTTCTACTGCTAGCTGCTGTGTGACAGGGGGCAGATTCTGGGTTTTTTGGAGACTCAATTCAGTCATCTGTAAAATGCTTCCTTGACATGTAGAAAGGATTAAATGAACTGACACGGATACAGCATTTATTTAGACCAGTGCCTGTAATCTAATGAGCACTCAACAAATGTTAGTTATCATTATTGTTGTTGGTGCTGCTGTTTCTATTATCATGTGAAGTAGAAATTCGATTTATTATGAAGGGGTAATTACTCCAACTATATTTATCATGCAGTCAGTTATTATTTCACCCTTGATTTCTAAGCCACTTCATAGACAAGCTTTTAAACATGCACATGTCTGTTCTGGGCTCGTTTGCTCTTCAGATGTTCTTATTGCCCATCCCTGCATCTAGTCCACACTGTGGTAATTAGTGACCTATAATAAACCTTGTATCTGTGGTAGCTAGTCCATCCCCCTTTTCTGCCTCTTTTGTGTCGTTTTGGCATTTGTGGTCCTTTATTCTTGCATGTTACTTTTAGTATCCATTAGTTAATTTCTTTAAAAACAACAAAGAACTGGGGCCTCTTATGGATCAGTTGATTGAGTGTCCGACTTCAGCTCAGGTCATGATCCCACGGTTCATGAGTTCTAACCCCACATCAGGCTCACTGCTGCCAATGCAGAGCCCACTTCTGATCCTCTGTCCCTCTCTTGCTCTGCCCCTCTCCCATTTATCCTCTAGAAAGGAAGGGAGGAAGGAAGGAAGGAAGGAAGGAAGGAAGGAAGGAAGGAAGGAAGAAGAAAGAAAGAAGGAAAGAAAGAAAGAAGGAAAGAAAGAAAGAAAGAAAGAAAAAGAAAAACAAAGAACTACAGATATGTAGTGTTTCCATTCATGAACATACTTCTATCACCAATTATTTTGATCTTTTTAAAATATCAATAAATTTTTATAATTTTTCCATAAAGTTTAATCTCAAATTTTCTGAAATATTCCTATGTACTCTTGCTGCCATCATGGATAAGATTTGTTAATATGTATTTTCTAAATTTTTATTGTCAATATACAAACATTGTTATATTCAGTGATGTTGATGCACTTCTATTAATTCTAATAACTTGTGCATTTTCTTTCTTTTCTGTGCAGATAACCATGCTATCTTTGAATAATGTCCATTTTGTTTCTTTCAAATTTCACATTTTTGGCATTTTCCTATCTTATTTGTCTGCCTCAGACAGAAGGTATAATTCTGAAGGAAATTGCTGATAGCAGACATCCTTATATTTGTCTTTACCTTAGTGAGAATGCTTTAATGTTTTAGCATTAATATTCAATTTTGAATGTTGATTGACAAGCCTTATAAAGTTAATGCCACTTTTTATGCCTAGTTTGTTAAGTGATTCTTTTAAATCATGAACATTGAATTTTAACATATGCTTCTTTTGCATTTGTTAATCACAAATTTTATCTCCTTCAATCACTAATTTGTTAAAGTAGTGAATTATAGTTGTAGATTTTCTAAGTTAAATTATCTATGAATTATCAGGATGCATACTACTTGCTCACTGAAAAAGTGGCTGGATTCAAGAACCTACTAATATGTTATTTAGAATTATTGCATCTGAATTCCTCTATAAGATTGGCTTACAACTTTTCCTCTTGATACTTTCTTGGTCCAATTTTAGAACTGATATTATATTAATTTCATAAACTGACTTGGAGAGCTTATTCTCTTTGGCTATTTCCTAGATTATATTATATATTAAGAATGCTTTAATTTACTTTCTAGGTAGGATTTTTTTTCTTTTTTTAAGGGGGGAACTAATAAAGGGAAGGAGGGATAGGTAGATTTTTGACCATTAATTGAATAACTTTAATGACATAATTTCTGTCTGCCTGTCTGTCTCTCTGTTTTTGTCTTTGTCTCTATCAGATATTTGCCTGTGTTATTACTTTTTCAAAGAACCAGCTTTGATTTTTGTTAGTCCTCTTTTGCTTTATTTTATTTTATTTTATTTTATTTGGTTTTGTCTTTCTCCTTTTAACTGATGAGCATGCTCTATATTTGTTGGTATTGTGGATATGTTTGGAATTATTTGTATCATTTTTCTGGGTTTTCATGCTATTTCTTGATTCTTTTTCACTCCTTTTCTTAATCATCCTTCTTTAGATGTTTTAGAATTTTTTCTGCTTTTCTCCTTTCTATCAAATTAAAAGATATTCAAAATATTTTGTCCAATAGAATGATGTAATGTTAAAATGCATACCTGAACTAACAGGTTTTTTTCATGAGTAATAAGGAAAGATCAAATGGCTATATCTTCCACATTATTGTTGTGCAGTATTTTAAGACATTCTGCATTACCCTTCCTCCCCAACTGGATATTATTTTAATTACAATCATTAACTATTACAATAATCATTTCGAGTTATTCACACTTTTCTGATCTATTTCCTAACCACTCAATTTTGCTTCCTATTACTTTCTTTGTCTCAATTCCCATTTTTAAAAGATGGATTCCCATCTTTTACTAGTTCTTTCAGCAGTGTATCTGAGTGGTAAAGTTAGTATCTGTGTGAAAATATTTCTGTTTTACATTTTTCCTTGAAGGAGAAGTTTAACTGGGCACAGAAGTCTAAGTGCACATTACATTCCTCAGCAACTTTAAGATATTATTCAATTATCTTTACAAAATTCCTATTTTTGTTGATGGAGCATCTAATTGCTCATATTTTACAGGTAAAATGTCTTTTATGTCTGAATGCTTTGGAGTTATCCTGTTTCTCCTTTCCTTTGTGGTTCCATTATGATGCATCTCATCAAATGTTTGTTTTTATTTATCCAGCTCAGAAATTCATATGATTCTTTACAATGAAGATTCATAGTTTTCTATGAAGACTGAAAATTCTTAGCCATTTATCAGTTTGTACATCTTTTGTCCATCTTCCCCTAATTCTCTTCTTCTGGAGCTCTTATTAGACACATGCCAGTCATCTCTATTCTATTTGCCAAGACACTCACTCTACATTTCCATGTTATTATTTCCTGTATTATTTTCCACACACTATCTTCCAGTTCACTAATTCTTTATTCAGTTGTGTTCAAAATTCTTTATTCAAGTGTGTTTAGCATGATGTTAAACTAAATCTTTGAGTATTTAATTTCAGTGACTGTATTTTCATTTTTTAAAATTCTTTGCTTTCAAAAATATTTCTAAAATGTTACCTTTTATTATAATTTTATTATGTCTCCTTTAACAATTTTAAACACATTTTATGTCTTTCTATTACTTCTAACTATTTTTTTAAATGTTTATTTATTTTGAGAGAGAGAGAGAGAATGGAGAAGGGCAGAGAGACACGAAGAGAGAAAATCCCAAGCAGACTCCATGCTGTCAGCACAGAGCCTGTCATGGGGTTTGAACTCACAAAACATGAAATCATGACCTGAGCCAAAACCAAGAGTCAGACATTTAACCAACTGAGCCACCTAGGCACCCCATTTCTAATTCTTGAGACTTATTCTTCATGTTTATTATTAACCAGATTCTCCCTGAGGATAGATTTTTTTCCTGTGTGGTTTGTAGTTTGTGTGTGTACCTTTTTATTTAGGTGAGATATGTTTGTGTGTATGTGTGTATTTGCATGTGTGTGAGCACTGGGCAAAAAAAAAAAATCCTAGAAAATTTTTTCTTTCTTTTTGCTTAAAGTCAGGATCTTAGCATATCTTCACTCTGGGACCAATATTTATGCCAGGTTTTTCTCTCCATTTGGCTAATATTCTGATGAATATTTTTTCCCAACTTACATTTCCTTGAGTTAGCGGCTGGATTTAGTTTTTCTTTTACTCAGTTCTGGACTGTATGCCAAAGTCTTGATTACATATTGCTTTTTTAAGTGTGCCTGATGTCATGAACCCCACTTCTTTCTCCCTGGAAATTCAATTCCTGCCTGGGCTACCATGGCATCACTCATGAGCTTTTCTCTATGACTTTAAGGTATTCTTTGTTTCTGGCATCTAAGAATTTTACATTCTTTCTTTTTAGGTCAAATATATATTAAAATATTTTTGTTTACATATTACCAAACACTTCTATGTATTTGTTGCAAAAAGATAGGCAAATACCTCAGTGTGTCATGTTGTAAGAAACAAAAGTCCAATTACTCTTTAAAAAACTATTATTGTGAAATAAATCTATGTACTGAAAAATGCCGTGTGTGTGTGTGTGTGTGTGTGTGTGTGTGTGTGTGTCTGTCTGTGTGTCTGTGTGTCTGTGAACTTTATTACCAGCATCTGAAGTCCTCACGTCTCTCTCCCCATGATATTTTTCTCCTTCCTTCACGGTAACTTCAGAGTAACTTTTGTGACAGGCATTTTCTTGCTTTTCATTATAGTTTTAATATTTACATTAATCATGAAACAAAAGAGTTTACTTTTGTTTGATTTTGAACTTAATAGGACTGGAATGATTCTCCATTCTTAAGTCGTGCTGCTTTTGATATAGAATACGTTTGTAACATCCATGTCAGGAGTTGACGAACTTTTTCAGTAAAGGACCAAATAGTAAATATTTTAGTCTTTTCAGGCTAAATACATTCTCTGACACATATTCTTTTTTGCTTATCTGTTTGTTTTACAAGTCATAGAAATGTAAAAAGAAAACATGCTTAGCTTGTGGGTCATACAAAAGTAGGTCACCCTGGATTTGTTTAGTCCATGGGCTGTAGTTTGCTGATTTTGGATCTATGTTATTGCAGGAAACCATAGTTATTTGTTTATATCCCTCTACAGCAGGCTACATTTATCATTCTAATGTTGATGTGCATTTGAGTTTTTTCAAGTTTTTTGTTATTATTGTTATTACTCTGCTAGGAACATACCTGTACCTATTTCCTGGCGTGTGTGTGTGTGTGTGTGTGTACTACATGAGTGTATGTTAAGGGTGGAAATGCTTAGTTTGCATATATATGACTTTTGAAAACATTGCCAAACATTTTCTAGTGGTTATATGAATTTATATTCCCACCAAATAGTATAATTTTTTTTACTGTTATATATCCTTGCTAACATTAGTAGTAATGGAATGTTAGATTTTAGTCAATCTTGTTGACACACAATATATCTCATTATGGTTCTAATCAATGTTTTCTTGATTATTAGTGAGGGTGAATTCATTTGTAAATATTTATTGAATATCTTGATTTCTATTTTTGTAAAGTATCTGTTCACCTTTTTTGGGGGGGGGGCATTTTTCAAATTGGGTTATCTGTTTTTTCTCCAGTTTCTTTTTTTATAGGAATTCTTTATATATTTTGGACAGTAGTTTTTGACCAGTTATACAGATTGAAAATATTTTGTTATACTCTGTGTCTTGCCTTTTCTCTCTATAAATGCCATCTTTTGGTTAGCAGAAGTACCTACTTAATTCCCAGGTAGCTCAATTTGTCAATCATTTTCTTTTTTAATTTTTTTTCAACGTTTTTATTTATTTTTGGGACAGAGAGAGACAGAGCATGAACGGGGGAGGGGCAGAGAGAGAGGGAGACACAGAATCGGAAACAGGCTCCAGGCTCCGAGCCATCAGCCCAGAGCCTGACGCGGGGCTCGAACTCACGGACCGTGAGATCCTGACCTGGCTGAAGTCGGACGCTTAACCGACTGCACCACCCAGGCGCCCCCAATCATTTTCTTTAAGTCCTCTTTAATAAGTATTTTCCCATTGATAGATGATAAATATATCCTTTCATATATATGAAATGTTTATATTTTGCCTTTTATATTTGGATTGTTAACCCACATGGAGCTGATGTTTTGTGTATGGTATGTGGTAAAGTTCAAATTTATTTTGTCCACATGGAAACCTAATTATTTTAAAACCACATATCAAAAAAGTGCTAATTCTGTCATATATTAAATACTCATTTGGGCCCAATACAAAGGCCCTCTATTGTGTTTCATTGCACTACTCAGTGCAAATAGACAGCTTTTTAATTATTATAGTTTTATAATAAGACTTGAAATCTGGTAGAGCAAATTCTTCTGAAGAGCTTCTTTTTGAAGGGTGCCTTTGCTGTCCTTGACAATTGCATTTCCATGTAACTTTTCCAATAAGCCCATCATATTCTAATATAAAACAAACTGCCGAGTTACTGATTGTGATTGTATTGAATTCTTTAACCTTGGGCCTTCCAAGCCATCAGTGGGATCTATCCCTTTTTCTATTTATATTTTTCTTCCTTAATGTCTTTCAAAAATATTTAATGTCTCATAATTTCTTCACAGAAGTCTGTCACACATTTTAATAGATTTTTCTTAAGTGTTTCATATTATTTGGTGTTCTAGAAATAGTAAAATGCTTTTTCTAAATTTTATAACTTCCAATTACTAAATGATCATTTTTTGCCTTAATATAGAAGAAAAATTCATTGTTTTACATTTCTTCAATATTCAACTAGTATTTAGAAACACTCCTATCAACTTAATACTTTATCTACAGTTTTTTATTATATATATATATATATATATGAAAGCGTATTATCTGTATAATTGCTCTTTACTTTCTTTCATGACAATCCTTGTGCTTAATTCTTTATCCTGTCTTATTCTCTCAGTGTAATGTTGGCTAGGGGCCGTGATAGTACACACATTTGACTTGTTCAGCTTGCAAAGGGAAAGCACTTACTATTTCACTATGATTGAGCTACACATTTTATGTAGATTTCTCTGAGGCTAAGTTTTTCTTCTACTCCTATTATAGGCATTGTATCATGAATGAATATTGGATTTTATCAAAATGTTTGATAAATGTCTTAAGAGAGTCTTAGGAATTTTCTCTTTTAACCACTTATACTGTTAATGAGGTAAAAAAATGTGAAGATAAAAATTTAGAAATCATTTGTAGATTAAGTTATTCTGGAAGTCAAAGGATGCATAAGCTTATACATGGAAGAGTGTAGAGATGCAGGAGAAAAAGTCAAGGTAATTTACCAAGTCTTTGGTAATTCAGGTTCTTTAAAGTATAAGCAGCTGGAAAGTAATATTAGAGAGAAGAAATATTTGGTGAAGTAGAAGAAATACCAGTGTTGAACAGTCTAGTAAAATATCTGTTGGTTGACAACATGGAAGTCTTGAAGTAACTTTTGCAGTCAACATCTTTACAGGGTGGTGAAGAGTTGTAGAGTAGACATAGAGAAGCCAAATTGGAAAGAATCCAAATTGACTCTGATTTAAAAAAAAAAAAAATTATTGAGATCAATGTTCTCAATAAAAGCAGCTTCAAATTTAGACTAAAATATTTTCAGTCTCTTTAAAGGCATGAAAAAGCTCACCATACATGTAAGCTTCCTGGAAGAGTTTGGCAGGGAATCTGGAACCCAGAGAAATTAAACCGAAAATGAGGGTAACCAAACCAATTTTCTCTGAGACTATTTTGAGTATAGCAATCAAGGGCAAAAAATGCTGTCTGAGATTTATCCATTGGCCCAGTACTGTCTTCAGACCTAGATAAGTAGGCTTCCTACCCTGAACCCTATGCTTCAGATCCTCCCTCATGACACAGATCCAACAACCATGTTACAACTATGAACTCTGCTTGGACACCTCTGTCATTTGGGATCCCACACTCGGTGTTGGCCCAACCCTGCTCATAATTGGTGACATCTGCTCCTTGAATAAGAAGACTCAAGGAAGTATCTTTCATAACTTTTGCCTTACAAACTTGAAAGAAAAGGCAATTTTCCTGTACGTCTTTAAAGATTTGAGAATTATACCACTGCTGACATCCGAGGACACAGCTTTGAATTGCCCAGTTGGTTTGAGAAGGAGAAGCGCTTACACACATTATTTCACCTGTCAGACCCTACCTCTTAGATAACATGAATGCCATAGATTTTTATATTCCTCACAAGTGTGCAGTGCTCAGTTTTGGTTTCTTTTGGGTTCCAGTTTGATTCAGGAGATATTTACAAACATGGCATATGGTACTGGTACAAGCTGTACATAGTGTCTGAGGAACATTTCATCATATTAAACAATTTACATTTCCCTTAAATTTGTGTATATGTCAGACCAGATGTAAAATGCATGAAGAATCGTAGCCATTATTTACCCTTGCAGTGGAAGGGATACTAAATGTTAAAAGTTAAAACTTACTTTTGCAAAACTATTTAATGAGGCTTACTTATGTTTGAAAGAAAACATTAAATTTTCACCTTTCCTCAAGTTATTTGCATTTCTTTATAGATTTTAATGTTTAGACATATGGTCTGTAGGCCTCCATTTATACTTCTGGCCTAGGCCTTATAAACATCAGAATGGGCTAGATCACTAAGGCCTCATAGGTCATATAGTAAGACAAGTTGATTTTATTCTTTAGGTAATAGCATTTTAAAGCAGAAGAGTGATGTTAGCTAACTTTGAGTTTAAAGTAATAGTTTTCATGTTATATGGAAAATTTACTGTAGGATATAAGAATAAATGCAAAGCTAAACTAGAAGATTCTTATAGTCATCTAAGCTGTGTGGAATGATGGTTAAGACTATAGTCTCTGGAGGCAGACTTCTCACGTTTGAAATCTGTTCTTGGGCACAAGCTATCTCTAGGACATCGTGAAAATGACAATGCCCATCTTTTCACTTCCTTATCAGTAAAATGGAGGTAAAAATAAGATAATTTATTCATTTTTTGTAAAGATTGAGTTATGCAAAGCGCTTGCAACCGTGCCTAGAAATGAGTAAATGCCATATGAATATTAACTATTATTATTACCAAATGTGGAATGGGGAAAAAAGAGTGATATTGAGGGCAGTTTTAATGTTTTTGGTTCAAGTAACAAGATGAATGGTGGCAGCATTTACTGAGCTAAGAAACACCGGGAGATGAGTTGATTTGGGTAAAGAGAATGGAATCAAGAATTCAGCTTTAGACTTACTGGGTTTGCAATTTCTGTTCGATGCTTAAATGGAGATTGGATGTTGAGCAAGCAGCTGGATAAATGAGTCTTGTGAGAAAAACAATTTATATAAATTGGGGAACCAACAGTGCACTGGTTGAGAATACCTAAGAAGTGAGTGTATATTTAAAAGACAAGAGGTTCAAGGAAAGAGCCTTAGGACACTACAAAGTTGAAGATTTGGGAAGAGAAGAGGATCCACCCAAAAGAATCAGAAAGAGCAGTCAGTGTGGTGGTAGGAGAGCCAGAACAGTATGGTGACACGGATGCCACATGTAAAAAGGGTTTTAAGAATGAGTGGCCATTTGTGTAACAATGTTCTGAGAGGTCAGATAAGAATGAGAATGAGAATTGGCCACTAGATTTGACATTGTGGAGGTCATGTTGGTTTCAAAGGTATGTATTGAGTGGATTTGAGACAGAAAGGAAGAGAGAAACTTCAGACTGAGTATAAACACACTTCTGACAGGGTATCTGCCAGGATTTCCCCTGTAAATATACTCTTTTCCTATTTGAAGTAAATAAGTTATGGGTGTTTTCTTTGATATTATGTAAATATTGAATTTCAACTAAAACATTCAATGTATTCATTTATTTATATCAGAATAAGACTCATGGTTTCCTATTTTATTCAATTAGTTATAATCTGTTACTATAATGATTTATTTTGATGCCCAAATTCTTTCTTATTTGACCAATGGGACCCTGTTCAAGCTGGCATCCAGGTCCTTTTGGTATGCACAGCCTCTTTATCCTGCTTGACTTTGATACTTCATGCCAGTCTCCCTCTTGCATGGGTGCCTCCTTACCCCTTCTTGGGATATGACACCATTTGTTTTTGCATCCCTCCCCCGAGTCCACTGTCACGGATCCCCCCTTGCTCTGCCTGGACTTTGACACACTGCTGTGAGCTACCATGGCTCTTACCACCCTGGCTCAGGCACCTTGACTCCACTTAATGATTTGTGCACAGAATTGTTCCTGAAAGGAAGAAGGTGGAAGGGAAATATAGATAAAAGAAAGGAAAGGATATAAAGCATAAGAAAGAGAATTAAGGAGAAAGAAACTAAAGGGAAAGGAAGGGGTGGGGAAGGACGGGGAAGAAAAAGAAGGGAAGGAAGGAAAAGAAACAAAAAGGCATGAGAGGAAAGGAGAAAGGAAGCACAAAAAGAGGAGGAGCTAAAATAATTTCTTAGTCTTTCCATGTTCACTCGTGTCCCTTTCCCAGCCATTACCCATAGAGCAGCTGAGTGCCATTTGCAAAATCTACATAAAATCATGGGAGTATGTTGGTTATTCAAACTGTAATATGATCTAAAAGGGCCTGAATCCTCTTCTGTTGACTTCTCCATCACCATCTCTTCTACTGTCCCCCTGTTGTACTGTGATGCTGCTGTGCTCAAGTCGCTCAGACCTTCTTTCACGTTCTTATGCTGTTGGACTTTTTTCCTTCCTTCAGATCCTCAGTGTATGTCTCCTTGTGTCTGGTATGCTTTGCTTCCTGTCCTTTGTCCAGCAAACTCCCAAAAGTCCCTCTAATCTCAGCTTTACCAGAACTTCCTCAGAGATGCTGTCTCCAACCTGCCAAGCTATGAAACACCTTCCCTGGTGTTTTCTCTCACCGAACCCTGTACCCACCCCCTCCTTGCACTTAACACAATGGGTAATTACGTGCATTTATTTTTTAAACGTCATTCTCATTCAGCAGGGATAAAGTCTACTTTGAACATCATTATGTATACAGTGTCTCACATATATAAGGTACTTTATAAATAAATGTGGCCAGATGAATGTCAAGATAAATTAATAAAGACAGCTGACTTCCAAACCAGGTTGAGCCATTATGCTACTGATTGTCTACCACTTCTTTCCTAGAAATTATGCTTTCTCTCTTAGCATGGTTTCTTTTAAACCTTCCACTTTGATCTTTAATGGTAGCCTGGGGTGCATACACCAGAAATAATTCTTCTTGAGCTTTCCCACCATATGTTACCTTAGAGACAACCCCCAGAGGAGCCTTTTGGGTTATTTCCTAATTCTGAGACTCTACTGTTGACACAGTGTGCATCACGTTACCAAATGGAAAAGATTTCTTTAGAGCAAGATCACAATGAACTAAACTTTAGATCAGCAAGCTCAGGTAGGCCATATGCCACTACTCCTAGTACTACTACTACCGACGATAACATTTTCATGCATTTAGCACTTCCTGTGTGTCATTTTCTATATAATTTCATTCATTTATTTCAGCTGCAAGTTAACTACTGGGATGTATGGTACTGTTTTCAAACTCCATTTCTGAAAAATAAGTAAAAGAATAGGATCCTGTTTACCTCCAGATGAGAAAACTGAGCAGCAGAGCAGTAGGTTCCGAGGTGAGATTCGAGCCCTGAGTAATCTGACTCAAAATATCCTAACAATAAGCATCCAAAGAAGGCAAAAACAGAAGGAGAAATAAGAAGCCCTTCATCATATGATTTACCACATCTGTTGCAAAAAGAAGCCCCATCCAGAATTATGGCACCTGGGGGGAGGACAGGTTGGGAAAGATAATTTCTAAATGTTAACACTCTTTATTCTTCACCACGTTTCCCTTTCTCAGAGTCTGAAACTACATTATCTTACTGTAGCTGCACCTCTTGAAGCAAAACATTACCATTCTGTGCTGAAAAAAGGAAACCTTGACAGAAGGGGTCTTTGCCTATTTGAGATTACTGAGGAAGATCCCCGATGACATTTTCCCTTTCTAAGTGTCTCCACTGATGTCTAGGAATAAAAAGCACAAGTCCTCTCCATACAAGTGTCACTGAGTTACATGATCCATCCTGAAGTGAAAGGCACTCCATTATGAAGAGTCACCAGGCTGAGTCACCTGCTGATTAGCACTTTCTAAAAGGAAGTGCCTGTAGACAGTGTCTTTAGATGCAGAATCCTTTGGTGTTTGTTTTGGAGACCATTTGCTCCACAAACATTGAAAAAAATACACCTTGGACCAAGAACTCTATAATAAGCTGTTTCAGTTCCTGGTAGACTGAATGCTAGACATGGGGACTGTGGTTTTGATTTTTTTTTTTCAATGTTGAAACCTGAGTGATGAAGTGACCAAGCGTTTCTGTCTTACAGTTATTTCTCATGACTGGTAGGTACAATGCCCCCTAGAACTTGCTTCTTAACTTTACAGACTGAGATTTGCTAACCTTACAAAAAACTTCATCATCCATGCATTTGGGTTGTATTGTGATGATTTCTGATTTCCTCAAACATTGATAGAAATTAGAAAAAGATTTTGTAAAACCTGGAAGTATTTTTTGACAATCAGGGTATTGGCTCTGCTGGATGTCCATCTCCAATTAACATAATACATTTTATATTCTGGCATCCAAGTACTAGGTAATTACTAGTGTTTGTATTATACCTCATTGTGTGAAAGACTTGATTGAGTCAGCTTGCAAAATTGCAAGGGAAAATTTTGATTGGAATATAAGATTGTGCTTGTGGGGAGAGCTAGAAAATAGTCCCCTGAGTCATGGCGGTGGGGAATGTGTCTTGGTTTAAAAAAGCCTGAGCAGAAACAAAGCAGAAGACCTGAGTCCATTGGCTGACTCCATTGGCTTGTGGCAGGACAATGGAAAGATTTCACCTTTGTATCATTTCCTCTCCGCCCTAGTTCTGTGTCCAAAGCTAATGAGTTGACTTTGATAGTCTGTGTGGAAAGGCACCCTGTGCTCCTGAGCCACCCAGTTCTGGGGCTGCAGCACGGAGGGGTGGGAGATTCCATACCAACAGTGTTTTCTCTGCCTCTGGTCAGATGCCCCCAATTAGTTCAGGCCTCACATCCCAGCAATTCCACTCACCCTTGCTGACTCAAACACTTGTAAATTCAAAACAGCTTAGTAAGCGCTTACAAAATTAATAATCACTATTTTCTAAACATCATTTTATATGTGCTGAGCTCCTAAACAATGTTGGTCATGTAACACAGGATATGATTACTATTGTGTATAACCATCTGTAAGATTCATTATATTCTCCTCATTTGAGAGAAGAGTGAACTGGCCTAGGAGCAGCTGACTGGCTTAGTTGGTATAGTGTGTGACTCTTGATCACGGGGTTGTGAGACTGAGCCCCATGTTGGGTGTGGAGGTTACCTTAAAAGGAGAGAGAGAGAGAGAGGAGAGAGAGAGAGAGAGAGAGTGAACTGGGCTTAAAGAGATAAAATTATTTGCTTCACTTTACACAGCTAACAAGTGAAAGTATTAGAATTAGAACCCAGTTTTAGTGTTTGGATCTACACTCCATCATTCTGTACTGCCTGCCAGGATAACAGTAGTGACAGGAGCTTTGATGAATACCTCCAAAAGGAAGAGAAGTGTATCTATTGTAGTATTCTCCATATTCTCTAATAGAGAAGAGGTACATATATGAAACTGACCAAAAATAACAAATGGCAATAGATAAAAAGTTTCAGAATTGAAAGCAGAGACTTGAAGAGATATTTGTACACTTATCTTCCAAGTGGCATTATTCTCAAGAGCCAAAAGGTGAAAGCAACCCAAGGGTCCATGAATGGATGAATGGGTAAGCAAAATGTGGTATATACTTGCAATACAATGGAATAGTATTCAGCCTTAAAAAGGAAGGGCATTTTGACTCATGTTACGTGGATGAACCTTGACACTGTGCTAGGTGAAATAAGTCATTTAAAAAAGAACAAACACTGTATGATTCCACTTACATGAGGTATTTAGAGTAGTACAGTTTGTAAAACAGAAAGTAGAATGGTGGTTGGCAGGTCTAGGGGAAGGGAGATAGGGTGTGATTGTTTAATGGGTACAGAGTTTCAGTTTTATAAGTTCTTGTGGAGGGATGGTGGTTGTGGCAGCATAACAACATGAATGTACTTAATGTCATTGAACTGTGCACTTAAAAATGATTACGATGGTAAATTTGATGCCGTGTGTATTTTATCACAATTTAAAGGAAGTATGTGAGATCACCCAGCAAAGACAAAGATCTTGGTTGGGGAGTGGTCTGTGAGAGCCGTGGGGACTCTACCATAAGAGATACTTTGAAGGAGTGGGTTAGATCGTGCTTCTCCCTTTCCTGTGATGGTCTTGATGCAAAGCCACAGGACCAGAACAGCCAAATTAAGTCATCCTTTCCTTTTGCAGCAACCAGGGTAATTTTTCTGTGGTGCAAACATGGTCACCTCTCTCCTCTTTCTAAAAAATGTCATTGACTCCCTATTGCCTTCCACATAGAATCTAAGACCTCTAATATAGCTCCAAGGCCCTTTGTGATCTGAACCCTGGCGAACTCTAAGTCTCTGCCCCCTCTTGCCTTTTCCACTGCTTACTCCCTGAGCTCTGGACCCACTGAGCTGTTTTCAGACCCTTAGATGTACTAGATTATTTTAGATGTACTAGATTATTTACATATTTCAAGTTCTCTCTCTCCCCAAACCTCTCCATGAGCCCTTCTTGAAACATTCTTCTATCCTGCTTTCCCTGACTAACTCTTTTTCATCCTCCAGAATAGATGTAGGCATTACCTTCTTCAGGAAGCTTTTCCTGAGGGCTCTCCCCAACCCAAGCATGAATAATGTGGTCCTATTTGCATTCCTATAGTACCTTGTACTTCCTCATAGCACTTACTACACTTCATTAAAACTTCCCTGTTTTTGGTCTACATTCCCCCAAACACTACAGGCTCAGTGAGAACAAGCACATTATTTGTCTTACTTACTGCCCTATCTTTAATGCTTAGTGTAGTGTCTGACATGTAATAGGCAGTTATTCAATAATATTGGTTGAGTAAATAAATTCAGTGTATAATAATGTTTAGTTTTATGCAAATATCTATGCAAGCACTTTCTCATTTTGTCCTCCTAAAAATTTTGCCATCAAGAATGTATAGATCCTATAGCTTGCAATTTCACAGATGTGGAAATGGAGGCCTAAAAATACATTCAGACAACAATGTAGGCCACAAATAGAAAATGGTGGAGCTACCTCTTGTTAAAGCCTTTGCTTACATCACAATACCTCATGTCTTGGTTTCTTACTTCATATAAAGAAGATTCCTCCTCTCTCAGTATCTCTTCATTTGTTTCCCTCTAGATGCAAATTTTGAATGTGTCTACTGACTAGCAAACACCACTGATGTGCTCTCTCCAAATCCACAGCCTACCTCTGAGTACACGGTGGTGGTGGTGGTAAGTGGTTTCCAGAATGTGGAGAACTCTCCACCTCGAGAAGCTACATTTACTTCCCCTCTGCCTAAGGGTTTTCTTCAATACCACCTGCCCTTGCTCTCTGTATTTCAGTGCAGCCTAGAAATGTGTGCAGGGGGCTAATGCCCTTGGGAGCATTCCCCAGTGAATGTGGGTGGGAGCTGGATAAGTCATGCAGCCTCTACACTCTCTGGTGAACCAGTTCTAAGGGGTGCTTTCTCCTCATTGATTTTTATGGGGTCTCTTTTGGGGTTGAGCCCCAATTGCCTACAGAGCTTAGCCCACACAATAACATGGCCTTTAATGGTAATTTTCTCCCTCCCTGAATTGTTGTCATTTCTCATTTATGCTTCTAGAGGTCGCTACACAAATAAATTAGTGGCACCCAAGTCTTTGTCTCAGGGACCTCTCTTGGAGAAAGCCAACCCAAGATATTGATAAATACATAGCAAATAAGGACAGGGAAAAAACACAGCTTTATCTCCACTGCTAATTAAGCGTCCTTGGAAGACACTCCTCTCCCATGTTCCTCACCTGCCTCCTCACCAGATGATCTTTCAGGGGCTCTTTCATCTTCGGGAGGGCACTCATTCTACTCTAGGGTATTACTGTTTATCAAATGCCAGATCTGGACGTGGCTGTTCTTCCCATTTTGGTGTTCCTATAGTTGTGCAGACGCCCTGAGGACACTGACCTATGACAGGCTGGCAATTGGCACAGAGCAAGCAGTTTTCAACCTCTGTGCCAGTTCTCTCTGTCCTCTGTTTATCAGAACTGGCTGGAATTACTGACTAAAATCCCTAAGGGGAGTGCAGAAGTTGCAAACAGCCATGGCTGTCTACACTCCATTAGCTAAAGCAGACAGAGCCAGCAGCACAAGAGAGTATTAACTTCCAGACGTACGCATTTAGTTCTAGACAGTCCATGAAGAAGGGTGGATAGTGTATAGAAGAAAATGTACCCACGTACTGAAGTGCAAATGAGCAGAGCACCAAATGCCCTTGGTCAACTGTTGCACAACAGATTTTCAAAACCAGTTTTCCCAGAGTTGCTGAAATGTTTGTTTGTTGCAGGGACATTTCTCTAAATTCCAAAGGTCAATTTAGCTGACTCAAGTCAGCACCACCTCCACCACAAAATGTGCACTTCTGACTTGCACCCTCCTTTCACCTCTCCCTGGGGTCCATGGTGGCCACCTGCATCGCACCACCTGGGCACCAATTTACTATTTTCCTTACCCCAACCACCTTAACCTGATGACTGCTTGACCACACACTCTACCCTAGCAGGAAGAAATCACAGGCGCAAGGAGGCAAATGTGTTCCATAGGTAGTGGCTGACACTTGATCAAAGTTTGGGCACCTACGTAAACTTTTGCCTGATTTATCTTCATATGCCATTCCTAAGTAGAGTGTCTGGCACTTAGCAGATGCTCATTAAATATTTGTTGACTCTTTGGATACATGCATGAATGGATTAATGAATATATGCATAATTATTTTAGCTTGAAGGAGTGAGGCTTATGCCATGAATATATTTTCTGAATAATTAGCTCCGTGCATAGTGGGTGCTCAATAAATGTGAATTTATGGATCAACAATGTACCTGAAAGGGCTTTGCAGATAATAAATCACTGTGGAGGCCTGTGAATATGCCCCCACCTGGCTGTTGGTGGATTGTATGTAGTACCCATTGAGTGATTATAGTCATTGTAAGTGATTCTTGTATTAGTTTGCACTACTGAGATTAATAAGACATCATTTTAGTTGGGCTTTCTATTTTGTCATATACCCTTTTCCCATATCCCAATTTGTATTCGTCTTTTGAGGAATCTAGGCAGGGTTAGATAGTGGGGGAGGACCGGGGCTATAATTGGGGTCCAAACAAATCCTTTAATTGAATAAGAGTTTGTCTGTAGTGTTAAGTGTAGGCAATTAGTCCCCAAGGGGAAGTACTAGCTATGTTATCTATAGTACACTGTGACATGCAATACATTTTATAAAGCCATAATAAAGTAATAGTTAAATCATTCATTGTTATCTTTATCCACTTAAATGTGATTCAGAATGCTCTATCAAATACAGCTTCTTTTTTTCACTTTCTAATGATACTGTAGAATTGAGATAACTTGTTTTTCTACCCTCATATAGCATTAAATATTTCCAGAAAGTTGTATAAATAGTACACCTGAGTCAACATTTCTTATATTTAATAATAATGATAGTAGTAAAAGTGGTAGCAGTTGCTGTTTTTGAGCATTTACTATGTGTTAGACTCTACTAAATGCTTTATATGCATCATCTGATTTATTCTTTGAATTTTTTATATCTGATTTAGATAAATTTGAAGTATTTTGTTCAGTTTATGTGTGAGGAAATGTATATTTCGAGAAGTAAGTAATTTGATCAATATTATATAGCTGGTAAGTCATAGCCTATTTGATTCAGAATCCTTTGCTCTTAATCATTTTACTAGCATGAATGAAGGAACACTTCACAGAAGGTGGAATTAGGATCATCATTTTAAGAAAATGGGACTTAGAATAGAAACAACTACCATCAGATGCTGTGCTAAGCATATTATATAAGTTGTCTCATTTAATATTTAGACTGTGCATCCAATAAATTGTTTTAGGTCCTTTATATAGATGAGAACATTTATAGATGAGCTTCTAAAAGTCATGTGATACGCTATAAGCAACCTGCAAGTGGATAGTAGAGCTATGACCTAAACCAGCTCCGCCAGACCTTGAAATTTTGCCAGCATCCCCATAACAATATTGTGTCTAATAAGGTAAAGATTGCCGAAGTATCTATAATGAACATTTGTCATTTTTTGCCTGTATAGCATTCATTTCCCCCTCCTATTGACTCCTTGATTTTGTAATTTTTAAGTTGTTGGGGAAGGGGCAGATATCTCTTCTCATGTATGTAGAGTTACTGAGATAGTGGATCCATGTTCATACCTTTCACTAAAGAAGCTAAAAGGACCACTTTTTACTTTCTATCATTTCATGTGAGCAAGATGTGGACAGAAGACCTAAATTTGACAATTGAAATACTTTTGTTGCTGTTGTTGTTGTTGTTTTCAGGGACTTGAATCATGATGTCCTGATGTAAGTAGTAAAGAAACAACTGAAATGTATTAATCTCATTTCTCTTCCATCAAATTTCCCTGCTATGAGAGTATTCTTGTGATTCCCACATCACTATAACCTCTTTCAGGCATAACCCTGATGCATAATGAAGAAAGAAAATCCTTCCACGAGCTGAATTCTAAACAGCATATTTCATCAACTTTGTTTAGGAGAGATGGTATGAGATAAGATCCTCACTTAATCATGGGCAGTGGATAACAGTCTGATCAGATGATGAGGAATTTGGAAGGAGCCTGATTAGGAAATTATTGAGAAAGAAGTTTTGAGAAGTATGTGGATGGACCTTGAAGAATGGATCCTATATTATTTAGGATTCGTTTCAGCTTACTACAACAGAAAACCCTACAAATAGTAACCAAACAAGGTGGAAGGTCATTTTTTTTTGTTCCATTTGTTTATTTGTCCTCACACAGGAGGACTGATATACCTGCTCCAAGGTCATCATGGTTACTTTATGGCCCAACATGCATGCTGGAACTCCAGCCAATAATGTTCTAGGCATTGGAAAGAAGGAAGAAGAAAAAAATCAAAAGAGGAGCACCTCCCAGCTGAATTAGCTTCTTTTTGTCAATCTCCCTGAAAATCCCATGCAGTACTTCCACATACATCTCATCAACCAGAATTTAGTTACATGGGTGTACTTAGATAAAATGGTGATTAGGAAGTATAGGTTTTTTTTAGCGAGATGGTTGGACACTCTAAATAAAATCAACTTTCTATTTTATATAAATTATTACCAACAGTCTGTCACTGCAAAAGAGGATCTTAATAATTAGGTGGACAGACATGCATTTTACTAAGTTCCTTTCCTAGTCACCCCAGAATTAGCTCAATACACTCACCAACAAAGTAGCCATGTTGGCAGGCATGGAAAATGTGCATTGGCTCAACAACAGGACATTCCCTCACCAGTGTTGATATGCACTCAACCACTGCTGAATATCCAGTGGGCCTACATTGCTGAGCACCCAGTTTAGCACCACTTGCTGATAAGAGAATCCAGCATGGTGACAGGCGATTGTTCATATTAGGCCACTTCCTTCATGAAGAAAGCAAAGATTTTATTTTACTGGCACATTTTTTCCCCTTACATTTGGATTTTCTTTCCATGTCTTTCATGGCTTTGCCAGTACTATAATCCCCGAGCTTGTAGAAGTCTTCATATAACATTATGGTATCTCACAATTACATGATATCAAATATATTGCCTCATTATCAAAGTAATAAGGCAATAATTCTATGCTAATGGTATTCATTGATCCTATTCTCTGTCTTATCACCCTGAAAAAAGAGGTGTACCACAACTAAGAAACAAACCTTGCTAAGTTGTACTGCTGTCTTAGGGAATGTAATTAGTGCTATGAGGCAATGACCTGAAATATGATGGTGCTTCACCCACAGCCAAAATATATGGTTCTTAGGACTAAAATATGGAAATGGATTTGGTGCTTCACAAGACTACATATCTACTTGCCATCTACAACATCATTGCTTCCTGTTCTCAAGACTTGGAAATCTGAAACTTTTAAAAATGAATTCACTTGGGAACACACTTGGGAAGTTGGAATTCCCCCTGTCCCTAGGTGAAGAAGTCAAAAAGGAAGTTACATGGGGAAATTGAATTACTCAAATACATTTGGTCAGGAAAGAACATGAGTGAAATCCAAGTTATTCCCTTGGGGATTTCCTTATACAACAATGCCTAGTAGTGAATGGTTAACTGAAGTCTTTAATATAAGGACTGCCAAGGTCTCAGTTGTTGGCAAGGCAAAGGTATTGGTCACCATATTAAACAATCTTCTGATGAACTGGTTGTTGGCAAGGTGGCAAGGAGGAAAATAATATATGTATGGGAGAAAGGGAGAGGGAAATTTTAGCTATTGTCTTGTGACCAGTTATAGAAATGAGATCTATAATCCCTATCTTTACAGATTTATTGTGCATATCACTGCAGAACTACTGGAGGAATAATTGTCATCAAACACAGTTCTTTGATTTGGAGATGGAAATATAACTTACAAGACTTAAGTTACATAGTTTTCATTGTATGTGAAATAGTTGTAATTATATTAGTTGGGGGAGGTCTTCCAGAAAGTTTAACCAAGGGAGAAGTTTTATGGATATTGGATATGGAGGTCACATTTGATGGATATTATGTGTAAGTGAGAACTTGTGTAAGTGAGAGTGCAGACCCAGGACATTCATCCCCACTAGACAGTAATTAGCCTTCCTACCCTACATGATGTCAGCTGGATTACCACCACAACCTAACAGTCGTAAGGTGCCCTCCATTTCTTCTGTTGTAGTAGTAGCAGAAGGGGCTAATGAGAATCACCACCCAGTGACCTCAGTGGGGAGCAGTAAGAAGATACCCGCTACACTTCTCAACCAGGAGAGTATTAGCAGAGGTATAGTTCAGATACTGAACTCCCAGTAATAAAGAAGAACACCCCCATTCCATGGGTGTTGATGGAGGCATAGTGGGGAGCTCAAACTGCCACACCATCTGGCAGTAATGAGAAGGTGCTTCTCTTCTCCTGCTGAAATGGTGTCAGAGAAGGTTTGCTACACCAGAAAGTATAAAAGGATATAAATATAATACATAAAGTATCCAAGTTTATTCACCAATCACTTGTCATATAAAGACCAGGAAAACCTCAACTTGAATGAAGAAAGATAATCAAAGGACAAAAAAGGAGATGGCAGGTAATTAGAATTGTCTCACAAAGGTTGTAAAGCAGGAATCATAAATGAATGCTTCAACAAGCAATTAAGAACACAGCTGAAACAAATAAAAAATATAAAATGTCACGAAAGAAATAGAATGCATAAAGAAGAACCAACTGGAAATTTTTGAGGTGAGAAAAAGAATAACAACATTAAAAAAAAACTTAATGAATGAGCTCAACAGTGGAATGGAGAGGAAAGAAGAAAGAAGAAGGAAACTTAACAAGTTTCCTTATTCTTATAAATTATTTAGGAGTTAGAACATTAGAAATTATGCAATCTAAAAAAAAACAGAAAAAAACAGACTGAAATGAATAAATAAATAAATAAATAAATGGACTCGGGACAAAAAATAAAAAAATAAAAATCCAATATTTGTGCCATTGGAGTATCCTAGAGGAAGAGAAGAAAGAGTTGACATTGAAAAATCACTTTAAGAAACAATTTTCCAAATGTGTCAAAAGATACAAACACAGATTCAATAACTTGAGCCAACACCGAGGATAGATCCCTCAAAAGCCAAACTTCTGAAAACTAAAGACAAGGAAAATTCATGAAAGCAGTAAGAATTGACACTTACCTATAGGAGAAAAACAACTTGAAAGATAGTAGATTTACCTTTGGAATCTAGAAATGCCAGGGGGAAGTAGCACACCATTTTCAAGTGTTGAGAAAAGGAAATGTCAAGCCAGAATTCTAGTCCCAGTGAAAATGTTCTTCAGGAATAAAAGAGAAATGAAGGCACTCTGAAATGAGAGAAAACTGAGAAAATTTATCTATAGTCAAACTACACTAAAAGGAATTTCCTTAAGAAGAAGGGAAAGGATATAAAAAAGAAAAATCTTGGAACATTAGGAAGGAAGAAAAAACAATAAGCCAAGTAACAATACATGTAAATATAATAGAATATTTTGTGCTTTAATTTTAAGTTTTCTAAGTTATATTTGATATTTTTCACAAAATTTATAACAATGCTTGATCCAGTTCTCAAAGTATGTGAAGAAATACTTAAAATAATTACATTGTACATGGAAGATGGTTAAGGTGTGTAAAGTGAGGTGAGGTTTCTACACTTCACTTGAACTGATATAATGTTCATACCAGTAGACCTTACAGAGCTGTGATACTGTGTATATGTTACATAATAAAGCAAACACTAAAACTGCTATACAAAGAGACACAGTAAAAATACTGTAAACAAATAACACTAAATTGTAAAAATGTTCAAATAAGTCACAGGAAGATAAGACAAAACAAACAACAACAACAAAAATGACAGACATAAGCCCTACCATATCAATAATTACATTAAATCCAAATACTCTAAATACACTAAAAATCAGAAATTAATACAGTGGATTAAAAAAACAAAAACGAAGAACGCCTGGGTGGCTCAGTCGGTTAAGCATCTAACTTCGGCTCAGGTCACGATCTCCCAGTTTGTGGGTTCAAGCCCCGCATGAGTAGCACTGTGCTGACAGCTCAAAGCCTTTAGCCTACTTTGCATTCTGTGTCTCCTTTTCTCTCTGTTCCTTGCCCATTTGTTCTCTCTCTCTCTCAAAATAAATAAACATAAAAAAAAAATAAAGGGGAGCTTGGGTGGCTCAGTGGGTTAAACATTAGACTCTAGACTCTGGATTTCAGCTCAGGTCATGATCTCATGGTTCGTGAGATTAAGACAGCATGGAGCCTGTTTGGGGTTCTTTCTCTCCCCTTCTCTCTCTGCCCCTCCCCTGCTCATGTCTCTCTGTCTCTCTGTGTGCTCTCTCTGTCTCTGTCTCTCAAAACAAATAGGCATTTAAACAACAACAACAACAACAAAAACTTATCACCTAGCCATGTGCTTTCCACAAGAAATTCACCTCAAAAGTGACAGTATAAATGACTCAAAGTAAAAGAATGAAAAATATACCATGGAAACATTAATCAATAAAAGTAGAAGTGGCTATATAAAATCAGGTAAAATAGACTTTAGAGCCAAAAAAGGTATCAGGGACAGAGAGGGACATTACATGATAAAAGGATCAATCCACCTAGAAGATAGAACAATTCTAATGGTATACACCAAACAAAAGAACTGCAAAATGTATGAAGAAAACATTGATACAACTGATATGAAATATAAATATTAATTCATAATTAGAGTTGCAGACTTCAATACTCCTCTCTCAACAATTGATAGAACAACTAGACTGAAAATCAGCAGGCATATAGAAAAAATTCAACAATATAACTGACATGATCTAATTGACATTTATAGAACACTTCATCCAGCAATGCCAGACACATATTCTTTCAGGTACTCACAGAACACATCTCAAAGTAAACTATATCTTAGGCAACAAGTCTCAGTAAACTAAAATAACTGGAATCATACAGACTATGTTTACTAACCACAATAGAATCAAACTAGAAATCAATAATAGAAAGAGGAAAATCTCTAAATATTTGGAAACACATTTCTAAATAACCCATGAGTCAACAAGGAAGTTTTAAGGGAAAAAAATTTATATATAGATTGAACTTACCGAAAATGAAAATCCAGCATATCAAAATGTGTGGGACAGAGCTAAATGGTGATTACAGAGAAATTTATACAAGTTAAATGCTTACATTTGAAAAGAAGAAAAGTCTGAAATCAATAATCTAAGCTCCCACTTCATGATATGAAAAGAGAAGATCAATATTTACCCAAAACAAACAGAAGGAAGGAAATAATGAAGACCAGAATTCAATGAAATTGAAAGTAGGTAATAATAGAGAAAGCTAATGAAATAAATGTTGGTTCTTTGAAAAGATCAATAAAATTAAAAAAAAAAAAACCTTTTGCAAGATTGGCAAATGGAAAAAGAGAAAAGACATAATTCACCAACAATAGAAATAAAGACTACCACTACAGACCTTGAAAATATCAAGGCACTAAGGGAATACTACAAAAACTCTATATACATAACTTGACAACTTAAAGTGGCCAATTTCTTGAAAAGCATAAACTACCATGATTCATTCAATATGAAAGGGATAATTGAATATCCCTATAACTATTAAGCACATTAAATTGTTACCAAAACCAAAATAAAACTACTCAAACAGAAATCTCTTGGACCAGATGGTTTTACCAGAGAATTCTACCAAATATTTGAAGAAGATTTAACCTAAATTCAACACAATGTGTTCCAGAAAATGGAACAGGATGGGACACTACTGAATTATTTTATAAAGCCAGTATTAACTTGAAACCATAACCAGATAAAGCCTGTACTGAAAAAAGAAACAACCCCCCCCAAACTATAGACCCATAGTTTTCATGAATATAGATGTAAATATCCTTAACAAAATATTTGCAAATAGAATTCAGCATTTTATGGAAAAATTATGCACTGTGATTAAGTTGGTTTTATTCCAGGGATGCAAAGCTGTTTCCATATTTGAAAATCAAATGATATGATTCACTATATTAATAGATAAGAAAAAAAATCTCATAATTATATAATTTGCCACCACAACAAAAATATATTTGATAAAATTCAACATTTATTCATGATTAAAATTCTCAGGAAGCTAGGAATAAAGAACTTCCTCAATTTGATAAAGAACATCTGCAAAAAGACTTACAACAAACATACTTAATGGTGGAAGATGGAATGCTTTTCTCCTAAGAATGAGAACAAAGTAAAGATGTCCACTACCATTCAGAATCATCTAGATGACATAATTGTCTTTGTAGAAATCCCAAGTAATCTACAAAGGAACTTTAGAACAAATAAGTGAATTTAGCAATTTAGGGATACAAGATCGACATATATTTGACTACACTAGCATTAACATCATCGAAACTGAAATGAAAAATACAGTATTATTTACAATCACCTGATAATATGAAATATTTAGGTATAAATCTAACAAAGCATGTACAAGATTTATATACTGAACACTACAAAACACTGATGAAAGAACTCAAAGAAAATCTAAGTAAATGGAAAGACATACTGTTTTCACTGATTTGAAGACTCAACTTAGTAAAGATGTTGGTTGTCCCAAACTGATATATAGGTTTAATGCAACTCTTAATCAATATTCTCACAAGACTATTTTGTAGATATTGACAAGATTATTCTAAAATTTATATGGAAGTAGAAAAGTACTAGAATTGCTTAAAAATTGTTTTGTGGGGGCGCCTGGGTGGCGCAGTCGGTTGAGCGTCCGACTTCAGCCAGGTCACGATCTCGCGGTCGATCTCGCGGTCCGGGAGTTCGAGCCCCGCGTCGGGCTCTAGGCTGATGGCTCAGAGCCTGGAGCCTGTTTCTGATTCTGTGTCTCCCTCTCTCTCTGACCCTCCCCCATTCATGCTCTGTCTCTCTCTGTCCCAAAAATAAATAAACGTTGAAAAAAAAAATTAAAAAAAAAATTGTTTTGTGAAGAAAGTATAAAGTGGGAGGAAAAACTACCTCACTTTCAGAGTTATATAGCTAGAGCAATCTAGAATGTGCAGTATTTGAGGAGGGATAGGCACATACATCAGTGGAAAATAACAGAAAACCCAGAAGTAACCCTACATCAGCATAGCCAACTCATTTTTTTTTACAAACGTATAAAAGCTGGAAGAGAGATAGTCCTTTTAATAAATGACTTTCGACCTAAACTTCACACCTCATGCAAAAATTAACTCCAAATGGATCATAAACTAAAATATAAAATTCAGAAACAAATCTGTTTGAAGAAATCATAAGAGAAAACCTCTGCAACCTAAGTCTTGATACTGAGTTTTGGAATGTGTGACACCAAAAACAGAATCTATACAAGAAAAAAGTCAATAAAGTGGACTTCATCAAAATTAAAATCTTTTACTCTATGAAAGACCATGGCAATGGTGCAAAGAGACAAAATAAAGACAGGGAGAAAATATTCTCAAGCCACATGTCTGGCAAAGGACTCATATCTAAAATATATAAAGAACTCTTAAAACACAACAATAAAAAAACAACCCAATTAGAAATGGGCACTGACACAAAAAAACATTTTACCCAAGGCAGGCAAATAAGCACACTAAAAGATGTTCAGCATTGCTAGTCATTAAGGAGACGCAAATTAAGACCACTATGAGATACAGTTTCAACTTTTCAGAATGGCTAAAATTAAAAATAGTGACAAAACCAAATTCTGGCAAGAATGCAGAGACGCTGGATCTCTCAGACATTGCTGGTGGAAATGTAAAATGATACAGACACTTTAGAAAAGAGTTTGGCAACTTCTTAAAAAAATAAACACTCATTTACCTTATGATTTAGTAATCACACTCCTGGACATTTTTCCCAGGGAATTGGAAACTGATGTCCACACAAAAGTCTGTACAATGACTGTTTATAGCAGGCTTATTTGTAATAGTCAGGAACTGGGAACAGGTAAGATTCCCACAATAGATGAATGATTAAAAATCTGTGCTCCTACAATATCATGGAAGACTACTCAGAAATCAAAATAAATAAACTATTGGTACAACAGCAACTTTGATCAATGCCAAGGGGGGAAGAGAGGATTTTATGTAACCATTAAAAGGAATAAAAGGGATCTCTTTTTTGATGACTGAATAGTTCTGCACCATAATTACACTGGTGGTTATATGAATCTACACAGTTGTTAAAACAACATAGAAAGACAAATGTATACACACACACATACCAATATGCCAAGGTCAATTTTCTGTTTCAATGTACAGTACTATTAATTATGTAAGATGTAATCATTGAGGGAAACTGGATGAGGAGTATACAGAATGGTTCCATACTATCTTTGCAATTTTTTGCAAATCTGCAATTACATTAAATAAAATTTTGAAAAACAAATGGTTATATAGCCTTTCTTCAATTTCACAAATTCCCAATGTCTTTTAATAAATCCATATTTTGCTTAATATAATAACTCTTGCTTTCATCCAAATTATCCTAACTAAATATGTGACATTTATATGAATAATTCATCTCATCCTTGGGAGAATGAATAATAAAAAGACTTGTAGAAGGTATGTATTGGAAAAAGGGATCAGAGATTAGAACTGCCTCTTTCTTCTCTTATGTCAAAATCAGGTTATATTAAATTTGACTTGTGCTCTCCTTTCTGCTGAACACAATCATGTATTTCACACACACACCCTCACCCCAAAGTCCCTCCCCCAACTACTCTGCCTTGGTTTAATCTGTTGAGATGATCAGAGCACTCCTTATGTTTGGTAAAGGAGACATTATGTTTTTACAGCCATTTATTGAACTGATTTGTTGCAAGGGACAGAGAGACACCTAGCTAAATAAGCACCAGGAGCTCAGAGAGAGAATATTAATTTCTTTTATGTATAATGGTTTGGGAAATGGGCACTCCACGGATATTCAAAATCTTTTTTTTTTGTCAAGAATCCATGGTTATTCATGGACCTTCTTTGAAATTTTAGAATGTTTCTCCTTTAATGTGAGTCAAATATTCAAAATGTTTCTCTCTGTCAATTCTACTGTCACCTGCTTGACCCTGAAGCCCCAGAGGACAGGGTAACACAGTATAAAACATGGCCCACTAGGTAGTGGGGACTATGGATGGAGTGGATTTCCTTAGAAGGGAATGTGAGTAGAACAGGAAAAAAGCAGCATCATGAGTGTGGCTCTGCTTGAAGAATGCTGGGAAAGCTCAAAGCCCGCCGACCTGTTGAACTGCTTGAAATCACACCTGTATTCCTTTTTACTTAAAACATCTCTGCTTTCAAAATACAGAAAAACAAGTGGCAGTACTAATGTGGACATACTCCTTCAGTTAAGGAGTTTCAAGTGCTACCTGATATCCTGAATGGGTATTAAATCTCAGCTGTGTAGGTTGGTAGAGTTGCAGTGTACTTTCAGGCCAAGAGGGAAGAGCAGAGAAAACCAAGGGTGGAATGAGAAAGGTGAGTGGAGTGTGGTGTGCTTAAATGCACTGGTGTGGCTGCAAGATTGCGAGCAAGACCGAAACTTACCTACAAAGCAAAAACAGAGGCAGAGGCCTGGCCAGCAAGAGAAACTCAGCACCAGGGAGAATGTAAAACCTCATCCAGGAATCTGTAAGCATGAAATTCTGTTAATAACTCTTGAGATCACATCTGACAGAATTAAACAAGAAAGCCAGGTGCAGATTCCAGGACAGGTACATAGTGAGGACAAGTAGTTGTAGACAGTAGTTCATTGTGTTTAGCTTTTTTTTTTTTTTTAATATAATGTATTGACTTAAGAAACTGGAAAGTCCAAGGGCAGTGCCGGCTTCAGTTACAGTGCAGTGGCTTGGGACATGTCTTCTAAGCTCTCTTCTGTCTCTGTCTCTTTCTCCCCCTCACCTTTCTCACTGCCCTCCCCTTCTTGACTCCACCTCCCTGTTTCTATTGGTTTTATTCTCAGACAGGCTTTTACCTACATTTTCATGAACTTCTCTCAGCAACCCGGATGTCCAAAGTCAGAGAAGAGTCTGATTGACTCTATTTGAGTCACACGTGAACCCCCTGGCCTGGGTCATTGTGAATGTGAATAGGGTTATTCACACGTGATCCAGTCCCCCCACATCTGTGGGCAGGAGAGCTGGAATTGGCCCTTCTGGTAGTAGATGAAATGCAAGACAGCCATTCTCACCTTGATCTCACCTTGAGTTGGGGGATGCTCTTGCATGTAAGACAGAGCCAGCATGGGGGAATTAGGAGTCAGGTATAAACACATTAGAACTTTTGAGATTACATAAAAAGAAACAGAGATGGAGGACAGCACTGCAGACAAAAAAAAAAATTTACTTAAGCATGTTTTCAGAAAAGGTACATGTGGAAGGAAGCCACACATGGAGAAGTTTTGACATAGAGATATCACATTAAGATAGTCACATGAGAGGCTGAAGGAGAAAAAATAATTTCCCTCTGACTACACTGGGCTGTGTCTGGACATAAAAGTTACCCCCAGGATTTGCTTATATGGAGTAAGAAGTCTCCTGTCTCAGAAAGAAACGAAAGACAGATTGTGATTGTCCAGTCTGTGTATCTTCCTGAAAGCCTGGACTCTGAAATAGCCTACACCTACCCTTAAAACCATGAGTGAGACAGCATATGGGTAGGCTAGGAATAGAACTCATAGAGCTTAATACTCAATACTCATGGAGTGATGGATGTTTTGCCTGGTATGAACACCAGGCATCATTTTATGCATTATGCATTTAATGCATCATTTTATGTCTGAGGCTCATGGTCTCTAGGTACCAAACAAGGAACAGAGCCATTCTGGTGTTTTGCAAGGTGCCACATAACACTAATAGTGTGAACCTTACCCTTTATCTACCATCTTAGATAGACTGACAGCTCTTTGAGAACATGTCTTGAGACCATTCTCTGTGTATTTTATTTATATATCAAGACCCTAGCATGTATAAGGTAAAATGTGCTCCAAAAATGATCATTTATTTGATGGTCTAGAAATCAATGGCCATTTGAAATATGTCCTTTGGGGCACCTGGCTGGCTTAGTTGATTAAGCATCCAACTCTTGGTTTCAGCTCAGTTCGGGATCTCACCATTCGTGAGTTCGAGCCCCACATCGGGCTCTACACTGACAGTGCAGAGCCTGCTTGGGATTCTGTATCTCTCTCTCTCTCTCTCTCTCTCTCTCAGTCTCAAAAATAAATAAATAAACTTTTAAAAAATTTAAATATGTCATTGGCTTGAAAACACACAATATACTCCCTAATATTTTTATCCATTTCTAAAGTCACTAAATTATTTTATTATGCTCTATATAAAAGCTTATATGACCATGATTCAGCCCCTTAGCTGTAAATAGCACCTGCATGAGGCAGCTCTTTGACAGACAGTATTGCTGTGGATTTCAGTTTAGGTTATACTTTTTTATGCCTGGATTAGTAAACCAAACCTTACTTTCCTCTTTAGACAGAAGAGTCCCGGTATATAGCTTTGTGATGTCGTTAGAGTTTTGGAGATGGGGAGTAATGAAGCACCAAATCAAACTTGTTCCCCTGCCTCCACCCAGGGAGGCCCTGTGGAGGACTGGGGAGGGTATTTCAAAGTCTCACCTACGGAGCTCCTCCATTACTGCTGTAATAATTGGTGATCCCTGTCTCTGGATTAATCCCAGAACAAGGAAGCCAGATTGCAAATGCACTTTAGATTACTCCCTGTTTCACCATTGAGGAGTCTTGGCGGTGACCACAAGGGTGAGGATTGAGGGGAAGATGCTATATTAATGGGTATTTCTATTGAGAATGAAAAGGGACATCTGCTTTCATTTTCTGCTCTCTTTGGTCTCTGTGAGGAGACATAATGCCATAGCTGTTGCCATTGCCCCTAACTATTAAATGAAAGATGTCTCGAGTAAATGGAGCTGTTTATGAAGTATGAATTTAAGATTAGAGTTAAATGGCCTGACTCACTGGTGATTGAAGGGTAATTCACTATAGGGGAAATCTCTGCCCAAGGCCATTAAGTATAGTCTGACCAATTAGGGCCATCTCGTTGGGATCCTGTACGTCTGAGATGTTGCTGCCAGAGTGACAGGAGCAACTGTTGGGACAGGAGACCAAGTGACCAAATGCTGAGGCAAAAGAACCAAGTCCTCTGTTGAGCCATTTGGCAGAGACTGAGATAGGCTGCCTGACAACATTCTCCTCCTGCTGCCCACCCCCCTCCCAAGGAAACATGCATCCCAGTGTTTGAAATTGCTTTTGTTTTGACAACAATGTCATGAAGGAACAATACAGATGCCGTTGCTTTTGGAGCTAAAAAATCTGGGTTGGGTTCCAGTTCCACCATTTACCATGCTTTTGAACTTTGGGGAGGTCACCTAACTCCTTTGAGTTGCATTTTCTTTACTAGCAGAAGTGAGATAACAATAGTACCCACTTGACCAAGCTGTGGTAAAAATCAAATGAAATAACATCTGTGAAAGCACTTCACAAACTATATACATATTATAACTATTACTGTTTTACTACTATTGTAGTAATCGTAATGATAATAATAACTGAATGCTTCTGTCTGAGGTATTCCTGATGCTTATGCTGTAAGTCTGTCAACATCTAAAGCCTCACTTGATGTAGATTTAAGTAAGATTTTACTAGCATCAAAATGTGGTGAGGGAAATACTCATGAAGTCATTCACCCCAGGCTGCAGATTTATAGGGATAAGTAGACTCTTATTCCCTGGTAAGGCAGTTTCTTTCCCCTTTTACCAGAAGTTCTAACTGTGTTTGTATTGATGGCCCTACCACAAATGGGTTCTCTCCACACACTCTCTGAGCTTATTCAAATTCCTTCACTCATTGAAAGAATATTTACTAAATACCTCTATACTGGCATAAGGGACACAGAGGTGACTTCATGGAATTTATAGTTGAGTGGAGGAAGCAGTTATAGAAGGTAATTACAGTGACCCTGTTAGACAAATCCAGAAAGAGGGGCAGGTCCAAGTTTTAGGCAGCATCTAGGCTGCAGATGGCAGGTGGAGTGTTAGCAGGAAGGGTCCCATAGAGCTGATGCCTGAGTTGAGTCTTCAAGGATACACCCAGGAGCTAGTCAGGAAGGTACAAAATGGGAAGGTGCTAAGGAATTCCAGGCTCTCTCTACATAGAGTAGATTGACTTAGTTAGCTATCATAAATGATGAGAAGTTAGAATAACATAATTTTAAATAGCAATAGTCACCCAAATGTTCCATGATACTGTTTGGGAGGAACAGATGGCCATGCATCGGGAGGGCTTGTTCAAGAGAAGCTGGTGGTTGTGGGTTGGGCATTTCAGGTAAGGGAGAAGATGGGTTTCTCTGGTGAATGCCATTATTAAACTATGATTAGTTAGTCTATTATTTACCACTTTATTTGTCATAAATGTTGCTTATGTTCAATGCAAACAAGCAGAGTCCAGCCTAAATAACAACGAACCTCCTAGGACTTAGAATAACTCCTGATCAATATCACAGATAGAACTAATTCCCTGTGCACGTAGCCCAGGACCGACTCTTGCATACTCAGAAGAGCATTGCTGAATATTAGGAGAGACCCAGAGATCATGCATCACAGCAAACTCACTAGACAATCTAAGACCCTGAGGCTCAGTGAGGCAAGGTCATGTACCTAAGATAGGCAGCAGGGAGGAGTAATCCAATCATTTAGCTACTCAGTGTGTATTTATTTGCAGAAGTATCCTGATTTGTATTAAACATTTTCCAGCTCTGTCTCTTCTCACTAACTTTTAAAGGGGTATTTTATTCATTAATGTTAGCATCATTTAAGAAACACACAAAACTAGATTCAGTTCAAGACCCAGAACCAGATTTCCCTCTGATAAAATCATGGTTAGTCAGCAGTTGATTTGGGATTGTGCCTTTATGGGGAAACCATCCATCTCCTTTCCTGTGTCTTTTGGCCCAAGCTGTCTTATTTTTTTTTTTAATTTTTTTTTTTTTTACTGTGTCCTTCATTTAACAATAGGATTGCTTTTTTCCTGAAACTTAAATTTTTTTTTCAATTTTGTTAAAACTTAATGGTGCGAGAGAATGATCAGAAAGATATATTTCTCTTTACAATGTAAGCAAACACTTTCTACATGTTTTTTTGGAGAGAGATGCTTATGTAGGCCACCAACACAGCTTAGGTATTTTGTGCTTTCACATTAAGATGATTATAAAGAGCTTAAGGTTTCCTCCTTCAGAAAGTAAAACTCACTTTCATTACATAGAGGTAATAGTTCATGGTGCCCTTGATAACAAGGAAAAGAGGAAAACATCATAAACCAGTGATTCTCAAACTTTAGCTTATGATATCATCACAAGTAAATTATCAGGCTGAACCTGAAACCTACTGAGTCAGAAACTCTGGGAGTGGTCATATAGATCTGCGTTTTATCACGTTCTGGGCAATTCTAATGTAGGGCTAACATTTTGGTTGTAGACTGCTATACGCTCATGGAATGCAACTCATTTAAAGAGTTGACTCCTGACCTTCAGAATTAAAGAGTTGACTCCTGACCTTGAGAATAGGTAGAATTTCTTCCAACCTGAAAGCAACTCTTTACACTAGCAGGACTTTTTCCATATCAGTGTAGCTGCAAGTTGAAGACAATATTGCAATTTTTAGTGCCAGCTGCCTGGCCTCAGGTGAAGTGTGGGTTTTCCGTGTGCAGAGATTTCACCCTCTCTTCCTGTCAACACTGCCTGTACTCTCCTTGTATCCCCCTACTCCTTCTCTTGAAAATTTACTAGCAATGTTTAATAACTGTACTTAGGTGTTTCATCCTATGGTAATTCACATTTCTTAGGCAAGGTTAATGCTTTCATGGCTTATCAATCTCTTATACAATAGAGTGAATTTTAGATTCTTTTCTGAGGAAAAGTTTTGAGAAACATGAAAGGCCCTAAGAAAATTTGACTATGTAAGGAAGATATAATACAAATGGCTTTTTGTTGCTTACCTCAACATGCATTCATTCCCTTCCTTTTTTAATGTATTCTTTTTTTAATGTTTACTTATTTTTGAGAGAGAGAGAGAGAGAGGGGGAGGGAGGGCATGAGCAGAGAGAGAGAGGGAGACACAGAATTTGAAGCATGCTCTAGGCTCTGAGCTGTCAGCACAGAGCCCGACGTGGGGCTCGGACTCACGACCTGAGCCGAAGTCAGATGCTTAACAACTGAGCCACCAAGGTGCCCCCCTTTTCTTAACAACACTATTTTTTACTAGGTGTGTGGTTGTTCTGTTTAAAGACTACGTTTGCGAGTCTATGGTAGCTAGGAAGGCTGTGAGACTGAGACATAGTCAATAGAAAAAATATACATATATACATATGAATATGTATATATATACACGTGTATGTGTGTGTGTGTGTGTGTGTGTGTGTGTGTCTGTAGGGGTCTTCTTAGAAGTTTCCTCAAAAAAACCCAGAAAATTGTCCTTCTTTTCCCTTTTCTTCTCATGACCTACAGGGCAGATAGAATGGCTGGCATTCCAGCAGCCATCTTAAGCCAAGAGGTGGAAGAAACCTCCTGAAGATGTCAGGGTACAGAGAGAACAACTTGAGTCATTAATGACCCAATGGAGCCGCCGTTCTATCCCTGGATATTTTGAAACATGAGAGAGAAAAACACTTCTCTCCTTGGGACATTTTTGATTATATAAAATACAACATTGCTCTGATAGAAGAGATGTCACCAATATGGAGATTGACAGCACAGAAAGGGGAGGTTCAAGTGTGGGAGCTAAACTTCCCATACTTTACAGCTTAGCCAATCCTGTCAGGTGCTAGGATATTACATTCCTTCCCCCAGACAATTAACTTCTTGCCAGTATGCTTATGAGTCCTTTGCTCTGTCAATCCTAGTTGTAGGTTGTTGGGTTTTTTTGTGTTTTTTTTTTGTTTTTTTTCAAAATCTACAGTATCTCCACTTCTTTCAAATCATGTTGTAAGATCTCATAACAACACTGACATGATTTTAGTTTGATTTTAAACTAGAAATTTTATTTTATTCAGAATTTAGAAGGAATGTTGGCGAAGTCTTTGTATAGTGAACATGAGAGCAATCAAACAGCGTCAGAAAATATTTCCCTAAAAAAGATGAAAAAGCAACACTCTAGAAATTTCTCAGTTTTTCCAAAAGACTTCCTCTTGCATTCTTAGATCATAAATTTCCCCTTTCAGGTGAAGAGAGGTCACTCTTCTGTGACTCTATGTCCTAGGTTTTTGAAAGCAAGCTTTCCTTCCACACTGTTCAACAGTGTGTCTAACAGTCCTTGACAATTAATAATAACAATAATAATAGCAGCAAGTAGTTAAATAATGTTTGCTCTGCATAGACACTGGTCTACTACTACTACATATAGTAACTTATATAATTATCATACCCTATATAAGTGTTATTACCCTAAAATTGACACATGAAGCTGTTACAAATTGTAACAAATTGAACTGGAATTTGTAACCGGGCAAGTGACATAGAAAGGAAGGATGTTATGAGTAGATTTGTGTGGTCTTCGTACTCTGTATCGAGCTCACTAATCTCGAATTTATGTTTGCCATATGGCTATAGCAGATTGAGTGGTATATAGTCTAGATTTGTTGTTTCCGTTAGTTTCATATTAGAATTTTTAATTCTCTGGTCAGCGTCTTTATTAGTTTTTGGAAATTAATGGACAAGGGAGATGATAAACAAAAACACTATAAGTGTCCTTTCTTTTATGCTTCTTTTATATTTTCAACACAGGTTGAGCTTGGCAACTATGAGCAGATCAGCTAGAGATGTGCCTCAGTCCATCCACATTTCCCTCTCCAGAGTTTGCATATAATTCCAATGCTTGCCATAATAGGACATTTTTAAATGAACTGTGTGCTTGCAGGTGCAGATTGCATCACGGAGCTATTATAAAAGGAGGTATCCCACACAAGTCATACATGGCTAAGTGCCACAGAGCTGGGATGGATGTGAGGGGGGCAATGAGAAGAGAAATTATTTAATGAGTGATGACATTTGTATTTTCTTATAGAGAAAACCCCGACTAACCTCTTTCTAAGCCCAAGACAGTTACTTGGCTTTTCTTGTTTCCTGTATTTATATGCTCTTTTTTTTCAGTGCTAGTCTTTCACTACTAATCTTCTCTTCGCAATTTGGCAGCATTTAAGTTTCCCTGAGAGTAAAGATTCTCGGATAACACTAGTCACTGAGGTAGGATGAAGAGTTTCTCTCTCTGACTTTTACAAAAACATGCTTTAATGTTTTTCTTTTTAATAAAGAAAAATATAAAAATGGGAATGCAAATTATCTACAGTTCTAGCACCCAGAATATCCCTTTTAAAATGTACAAAGGAATAGAATATGATTTGCTTTTGGACACCAGTATTTATCTGGATTGATTTAGTGTGGCTCTGTCTGGAGGCATGGTTCTGGGTGATAACCTCTCCAGATTCCTCCGAGTCCTACTGTGGAGAAAGAGATATTTTGAAAAGGGAAAAACCTTCCTCCTATGGGATTAGCCTGGAATCTGTGCTTGAAGCTTTGGGGCTGAGCGTTGCAGGTCGCGATTGCCCTCTGGTGGTCGTATACAAGACTTACAGGCAAAGTTTAAATGACAAGCTTGAGACTTTAACAGGCCTTTTGTTTGCCTGGGCCTGGGGTAAAAGTACAAATGGACATCCACATACCGTTTCTTTTCTACACATACATAAATTAGATTATAGATCAGTCTAGCAAATAAATAAAAGGTGTTCTATTATACCCTAGAAAAAGATAACTTTCAAAATAACCCGGAAGCCCACCTTGAAGTTAATTCTCTCACTCCTTAGAATTCCATATCAAACATGGAGACATGGGGATAGTCAGTCTCAGGTCCAGCCTCACTCTTTCCAGCACTGCTATGTTGCAACTTCCAGGGACCGCTCCATAATGCCTGTAAACACCCCAGCCTCCTGGCTGAGCTCCACGCACATGCCTGCAAAAAGCCTTGTCCTCCCTGGGGGCATAGGGACTTGAATACCAATGGCACCGTCAGAAGCAAACCCAGGAGAGAAGACTCTGTACACACACCCTTGAGGCCATGTGTGCAAGGTATTTGGGCGTTCCAGGCGTCCAGAGCATGATATGGAGAATGGCAGTAATAGAAGTGATAATAGAGGGCAGGTCTAGTGACCAAATTGCATTGCCTGAATCTGACTTACTTCTAGCACTGGAAGTCTCATGTTCTGTAAACCCCTTCACTGGGGTATTAAAAGCTCCGTTTTTCAACCTTGTGTCAAAAATTAAAAGAAGAGTGAAAAATCCATATGACTGTAACACTGTTTTAGTATCGAATGGGTATGGTGCTGATCATCCCTCTCCTGTGGTCTTTGTTACTGGGTTTTCCCTTGACCCCTGATGTTGGCAACCGTAGTTCCTGGTTCACAGTGACGGATGGCTCACTGTGGCTCACTCTGAGCGACATGACCCGTGACGTGACCCAAGCAAGCGTCTGAAGCGGGTCCTAATCTTAAATAGGAACAGCTGTCGAGGCTTGTGCCCATGGATGACCAAGATAGTAAAAGTGTGATTTCTCACATTGTGAGTATTGTGAGCATGTTTCCTTAACTCTTCTGAAAAGCATAGATAATAAAAATGAAAACAATTACATAGTATTTGTTTAAATAGTCTTACTAATTACCACTTACTGCCACAGTGAACTAGCCAATTGTTTTGTTTAAATAATAGCATTTATGCAACAGAGGCGTAAGTAGTGCTGAATATTGTAACATATTTTCAAATGGATGTTTATTTTTCATACTTTAATGACAAATGAATAACACTTGTGTGTGCCTGTAATTAATTTTTATTATTATTGTTATTATTATCATTATTGGTATTTTGTCTACTATGGGTACCTGAGTATGGGTACCTCTATGAGAACCTCTGATGGGTTCTTTAAAAAGTTGATCATCCTAAAGGCAAGTTCTACTGGCCCCAGGACTCCTTGCCTTGAGAAGAAGGACATGGCCTGTGAGGGGTCAGAGTCGATCTAAGGTAAATGCTCCCTGTACAGTGCAGGTCAAATTCTGACTGATACCTTAAAAAGAATGTGGACAATTAAAGGCAAATACCATAATTGAGTTTGGTTTGAAACCTATGCAGCTGCCATAGAACCATGTGGGCCAATAGATTTGTGAGTTTACAAAGGAAATTACTTAGCAAGAAAAAATCATTTATTTTTGATGATGCTTACATCCAAAAACTCAGTTTTTAATGTTGCTGAGAAGCAGATGCTAAACTGCAAAAATTAACTAGCAATTGCATTTCAGAAAGCAATGATATCCGACTTCTTTATTAAGTTTACTGTTAAGTGAACAAAGAAAGAGAAGAGTGTTTCTTCCATTAGCAAAGCAAATAGGACATCTGTGCATAAGAAAATGCAAGACAGAATTTGGTGGGTGAAATTCACTGTTGTGGAAGAAATAATTGCTTTCAGGTACTGCAAGTTTTATATCCCAGATCTTAAATTGGATAGGATCTCACAGGTTTCAAGCATTTCTTTATGGTTGGTGTTTAGTTTTATTTTTATTTTAACCCTATATAGATTGTGTTGAAACAACAAAAAACAAATTTCAGACTAACAACAAGGGAAGAAAAACTCAGTCTCTGAGACTGTCTTTGCTGGACACTCTGTAAATTGAGAGTTTGGGGATCCTGTTCACCTGCATGCAGTCTAAGGAAAGTATAGGGTCTCTGTGCCCCACAGCATGAAGACTGAATGTTGCTCATGCCATCTAACTGGTGTTCCTTTATGATTTTTGTTGGCTTGCTTTTAAAATCATCCCTGAGTCCTTTCTAATGTCTTCTAAAAATGACTAAACTAATCCTAACTGCACTTGGGCACAGGATAAAAAAGAATCAGTGTCTCCTTGTCACCAGAAGGCTTAGGTGTGTGTGGGGGGGGGGGTGGTTAGGTGAAGGTGACTCTTATGTACAAGGTTTAAGACTTTAAGGCTTTGCCCCCTTCCCAGGTGAAGATTAGCCCTATAAGGTCAACCTCGAAACAGCGGGTTGGTATTTTTATTAAAAGAGACAATGGTTTCATTCTACACAGATCACCTGGTATAAAGAGCCTTTAGCTGTCAATATAGTCAGATTTTTGTGGGCAGTATTCCATCCTTCTCTCTAGGGGTTTCCATCCAGTGTACTGCCTGTATCCCTTCCCAGCATCTCCTGGGGAGAAACTATACATCATTTTTGTACCTCCTGCCCATCATTACAAAAGAGGATTCTTCTCTAATAGAAATGTGGGGAGGGTGTGTATCAGATACCATAACTTTACCCTAATTCAGTTTCTTGTAAAGGAGGCTTGTGATAGCTAATTCTATGTCATCTTGGCTGGTCCATGATACCCAGATATTTGGTCACACATTATTTTGTACGGTTTTGTGAGGGTATTTTGTTTGGATGAGGCGAACATTTAAATTAATGGACTTTGAGTAAAGCAGATTGCTGTCCATAATGTGAGTGGGCCTCACCCAATCAGTTGAGGGCCTGAATACAACAAAGACTGACCTTCACTGAGCAGAAAGGAATTCTACCAGCAGTCAGTCTTTAGATGGTGATTCCCTGAGTCTCCAGGCTGCTGGTCTACCCTGCAGATTTTGGAATTTCCAACCTCTATAATCACATAAGCCAATTTCTTAAAATTTCTCTTCTCCCCCCCCCCCCCCCAACTATATATACAGTAAAAGTGGGGTTTAAGGGCCTGGGCAATGTTGGAAGTGGTCAGATGTTTTTCCAAGTGATATGACAAGACTTTGAAGGCTGATTAATCTGAAAGGCTTGTTTGAAAGGATTAAACAAGCTGCAAGCTCCATTTGACCAGTACTCATATGGGGAGGGGAACTGCTCAGCAGATGCTAACTTGGGCAGAGGCTGTTCCTGATGATCAGGTCCTTCTCCTTGAGGCCATGATTCCAGATTGGCCCTGTGGAATGTAGATACTGTCTCAGATATATGTGTGTGTGCACAGTGTGGGGCTGGGGAGGGGGGGCAGGCCTAAATTCATGGAGTTTATCTTAAATTGGCAAGATTAAAGTTTTCTAGCTTTTGCTATCAGATGAAATGAGATCTTGAGATAGAAAATAAATCAATAAAAAGTTACATTTATTTGTAAACTAAACATGTGAGTTTACTATTTATTCCTGTTTCGATCATTTACTTCCAACGGGTCAATTAATTCATTTTACAACTATAAACTTTTGGTGTAAGAAGAAAGAATCATTCTTCCAAAAATAAAGAATGAAACTAAAACAGAATTTGCAAATTGATGAACCATGCCAAAGAGCCTCATCCGTTCGTTCCCACATCGTTAACTATTCATTGTTACACTGGTGACTTCCAAGTCTTATGTGAGCCTCCTCTTTCCTCCACATCGCCACTGGAGCATTTCCAACCTCCTGCCACAAACTCAGCACACTCAGGGAAAGGAAAGCTGGATGGGGACCACAAAAATTCTCTGCTCTAATCCCTAAACCAGTGCTCAGTAGGAACGTAGTAAGTCGTTGACTCACTGAATGAATGAATGCATGCACGAGTATTTAATTTGCTTTTTAAAGAAATCAAAAGGGGATCTGTCCACAGGCAATTTGGTTTGTTTTTTGAAATTTAGATTGATTTTCTATTATTTGAAAATGGAATAGGGGTACACAGGCTCCTCTGTGGGGTTCTGAATGAGAAAGTGTCCAAAGCTGTTTGCTATTAACCAGTAATTAGATAGGGAAAGGAAAATTTCTGACTAGCCATGGAAATTCTCCTCTGTGAAGACTAACAGCTCTCAACAAGGGAGAAGATGGTGTTCTGTAGAGCAGGAACATAAACAGGGCTGAGGTTCCTGTCAGATAATTCCAGACATTCTCATTCTCCAGGCCTACGTGCCCTCCAGTGGGAGAAAGGGCCAGGGGAAACCCAAGTTTCTGGTTTTGCATTCTTGGGAAGAGGGCAGTCTCTTAATCACTTTGGTGGAGAATTGCCTCTAAGGTCTTATCCCTGACACTCTTCAGGAAGCTCAGAACTACAGTCCCACCTGTGCCCCTCTCTTCTAAGGCTAGTGGTGGCCCAGGGACATAGTTCGGCCTCCTGCCCTTTGCTTTGGTGGCTGCTGTGATGAGGTATTTGGTCACCACAGTGATGTGATAGCTGCGTAGCTCCGCCAGGGCCTCCACACACTGGTTATAGGCTGTCAGAAGTTGGCCATTTCCAGAGGACAGAATGTGGTCTCTCAGTGAAGGAGTTGAATGAATTTCTTCTATAAAGGCCTTGTGGGAAGGAGGCATGTACTCCCTCATCCTGTGCAGAAAATCAGCTGAAAGAAACAAACCAGAACTATGTCATAGCTCCACATGGAAAGATGCGAGAGCCTGTCTGGTTTTCCAGACATCAGTGCAATGAAAACTTGCTGTCATCTAACTTTCCAATCCACTCTGCTGGCTCTTTTGCTTGTAGACTACAAATACTACATTCCTGAATATTGATGGGGAAGGAAAAAAGAAGCAAGTACATCTCAGATAACTGAGTTGGAACCATATCTACCAGTCAATGTGTAAATATGTATCATATACCCAAGGTAGGCAAAGTATCTTGATGAGACTATCGTCATGAGAGATATCTACAAATGTAAGGCATAAACCCTTAAACCGATTTGCTAAATACTCTCCTGAATTTTGCTTTGTTTGGAGAGTGCTAAGGAAGGGGAAAGTAATAGAATTTATAAGGGCAAGAAAATAAAGAGTGAGCAACTGTTGGGGTGCCTGGGTGGCTCAGTCAGTTAAGCGTCTGACTTCGGCTCAGGTCATGATCTCACGGATTGTGGTTGGAGCCCTGTGTCGGGCACTGTGCTGACAGGTCAGAGCCTGGAGCCTGCTTCGGATTCTGTGTCTCATTCTCTCTTTGCCCCTCTCCCACTTGTGCTCTCTCTCTGTCTCTCAAAAATAAATAAATGTAAAAAAAAAATTTTAATAAAAAAAAAGAATGAGCAACTGTTTTTGTAATAATAGCCTCTTGAAGTCAAGTTGTTTAAAAATCAAATCAATAGATATTTATAGGAAATACAGATAGATTGATCTTTTATAGGAAATTCATTACGTGTTTAATATCATCATAGTTCTTGATAAGTGACTTTTGTGGATGAGACTGGATGCTATTTGGCTGCACACCAAATTCTAGTCATTTTTTCCCCTAAATCCGACTTGAAAATGCCATACTCTGAAGTGCCTTTTTGCAGCTCTTAAACATCGGCTTGATGCTGGCAGGTAAGGAAATGAACAATTTCAAGCTTCTAAACTGGTAGGCCTATCTTCTGGTCTAAATAGACTTGACTTGAAGTTGCAGCATTTTTACGGGGAAGGGCTTTGGTGAGGAGCTCAGACCCATCATCAGCCATATCCAGACTTTGTAACTTAATTCCACAGTCTTCAAACTCCGGATCTCTCCCCCATTTTAGACAAAGCAGGCTATTGCCTAGGATCCAAACAAAACTATGCGGAACAGTTGGATATATGGCAATGTTTTAAGATATGGAAATGGAAACCCAATATCCTGCTGAGATCAAATATTAACTGACTTGACACAATAACATCTGGCAGGCACACAGCCTCCTGGTTGACTTAGAGAAGTATAGACTTCATGACATTTTAATTTACACTTGGTCTTATCAATTGATAAAGACATCTCTGTTCTTCCTCCCTGTTAAGGAACAGAAAGAAAAAGAAAATGTCTGACTTACCACTTTCCTTGCTGTGACAAATGCCTAAGAACTCATCAAAGGCATGAAGCACTGTGCTCTGAGCTGCACTCCCCCCAGAGTATTTCAGGGGCTCTGGGGAGACTCCTTCATAGATCAACCCCACTGGCATTGCTGGGTTATCCTTCCATCTAAGCAAGAGTAAAAGTCAAAGAGAAGAAGTGGGTGCTAGGAGTTAAGAGCATATTTTCTGATACAGCACAGTGAGTAAGAAAGCAAACACAATTTCAACGGTGTTTTTAGAGCAAAAGACTGGGTATCTTTGTAGAATATATACTTAAGCATACTTCAACTTCATAACAGGCCATTGAATACAGCCCTTCCTTTCCCCAGTTGGAGGATTATTCCAGAAGAGTAAAGGAATCCTTGACATTGATCCTATGACATATTTATTAGAAAAATTCAGTCATAAAGATGACATCAGTGCTGCTCAATAGGAATAATTTAGGGGTTCTGGAATAATCTTCACTCCTTCTGCTCACCTCAACCTTAATCACCTGATACCTTTAACTCCACAAGTAGAGCTTTGTAAATAAGTACACACACACACACACACACACACACACACACGCCCCTTTGCTTTTCCCTGTAACAGTTTTAACAGTTGTCATGTTGAACTACCAGTGTTAAATAATGCATGACTTTGTGGGAATACCTTTGTCAAATACATTCTTGACAGCACGTGTTGATAATGAGGGCAGCAACAAAGAGAACACAATACAATCTTGCAGGTTACCAAAGGACAGGTAGATGGACTGGAATTGAGGCTCTGGTCTTGCTCAGATGAAGTGGGTTTTCCCCGCTTCCTCTCCTCTCTTATCTCCTTTCTTCTCCCCTTCTGTCTCCATGATTCCATTTCTTTGCCTTTTTGTGTCTGAAAACCCCTAGTTCTACCTCCAACTATTTTACTCATTTCCCTGTCACATTTTTTATAGAGTCTTAAACAATTACAGAATGTATGTGCTGATTCCATAAGATAAACAATAGCACCAAGAACACGTTATTGTACTTCCAATGTGTTAGTCTATAAACTCTCTTCACATTCATTTTCTTTTTTTAATGTTTACTTATTTATTTTTGGGAGAAAGAGAGAGAGCACAGGCAGGGGAAGGGAATAGAGAAAGAGAGGAAGACACAGAATCTGAAGCAGGCTCCAGGCTCTGAGCTGTCAGCATAGCGGGGCTCGAACTCACAAATTGTGAGATCAAGACCTGAGCCAAAGTTGGACAACCGACTGAGCCACCCAGGTGCCCCTCACCTTCATTTTCTAACTTGACCTCTTTTGAGTAGATGAAGGCAGGTGTCTAAAAACCCATTTTACAGATAAGCAAACAAAGGCTCTGAGCAGTTAATTCTCCAGGGCCACACTGTTCAAAAATGGGAAAACCAGAACTTAAATCCCAAACTTGTACTTTTCTATGTTCATTTTCTCAAGACCCCCACATATGGATTTCCACTTTTACTAAGGAATATAATCTTTTTTCTCTTATTGCCAGGAATGAGCCACTGTCCCTGCTGTGAACAGTTTAAATAACAGGCTTACAGTGGAAGACGTCTCATCTTCTTCCTATAATTCTAGAAGTCATTTTGCTCAAGAAAAGGAAAATGCATCACACACATAAAAAAGCTGTAGCCAGACTGCTCAGCTGGCTGTTCATGACCTTTGTCAAATACTTCCTTATGGTAGGAAATGCTATAAGGAGCTGCGTTGTTTGCATTGGAGAATGGTTTGGTCAGCCGTTCTACGGTTTCCACTGGATGAACGTCAAAATGGCCTTTTTAGGTGGGGGGACATCACTCTGGAAACAGATGAGGCATAGACAGCAGAGCAGGGGGAGAGCAAAGGAAGGAGTCTGGTCATAAGAGGAGAACATGAGGTAGCTGTTGGGTGAGAGGGCTCTATTTCAGGCAGATAGAAAATTTAATCTCAACTTTGATATTTATTAACTGTGAGCCTTGGTTAATTAACCTCTCTGAGCCTCTAGTTCCTCACCCAAGTGATATTAGGATCTACCTTATTGAGTTCTTGTGGGAGCTAATTAAAATAATACCTGCTCAGTGCCTGGAACATATTAAGCATTTGCTAAATATTAGCCATTTTACATTATTTAGAGTGAGTTGGAATCCCGCTCCCTCCATTCATTATTTTGTACATTTGTACACACCTTCCTGAGACTTAGTCCTAATTTGCACCTACTTCCTAAAGCTGCTGCATAATTAAATGGGTTCCAGAGAATTTTCGTGACTTGTCAGAGTTCAGGACACTGCTCCAATGAAATTTCTAAACAGCATTTTAGAAATATTTGGAAATAGGGAAGAAATATTGAAAGCGTGAGTAAGTGGAAGAGAGGCAGTGGTCACACTGGTTCAGGGTTGTCTCTGCCATGTTGTGGATGATCTCAGATGGTCACTTTTGTCTCTTTCAACAGTCCCTCCTCATCATGACCACTTTGGTGTTGGACTTTCTCAGAGCTCAGTTTATGGGATTCTTGCTACTCTCACTTCCCAAGTGCTCTTATCTACTTCACTGATTTAAAAACCAACTATATTAGGAGTCTTTAAAAATGTACACTTCTACCTGGACCATTCCCCTACGTTCCAGACTCATATATTAAACTGCCAACTTACAGATATCTCCACAGAAATGGACATGTCCCAAACTGAGCTCCAGATATCCCCTCCCTTTTGCCAAATTTCTTCCTCCTACAGTCTTCCCCATCAGAGAAAATGGCAGCTCTATTCTTTCAGTGGATTGGGCCAAAACCCTAGAGTCATCTTCGACTGATCCCATTTTCTTCCTTCCTCCTGCAAACCAATAGCAGATCCCATCAACTCTACCTTCAGTCATTTCCAAAACTGAACATTACTCAATGCCTCTTCGGCCACCACCCTAGTCCAAGCCATCACCCTGATTGTGGGCATAGCTTCTTGAACGTTTTCCTGGCTTCCATTCTTGCTCTTCAATTATCTATTTTCCACGTTAGAAAATAGAGCGATGAGTTGAATTAAGACAGATCATTTCATTTGTCTCCAGACTTGCCTCTGCTGCCCTTGTCTCTCAGAAAGTAGCCAACAAGCCCTGACATGATCTGGTCTTCTGCCGTCACTTGTATCTTTCTCATTCTCCCCCATACACACTGCATTCCAGTGCTGCTATCTTCCTTGCAACAATTCCTCCATGACAAGCATGCTCCAATGTCAGGACCATTGCAATTTTTATTCCTTTTGCTTGTAACAAGTATCCAGATAGCTTAGTCCTCACTGCCTTCAGTTATCTGCACAAATGAAGTATGGCATTCCCAGACCATAATAAATAAGTAAGAAACTTACACCACCTCTCCCTAATACTCCATGATGGCCTGTATCCTACTTTACATTTTCCCGTATCACTTATTGTTGTAACATATATTGTATAATACTTTTTAAATTATACTTATTTATGCATGATCTGATTCCCACCATTAAAATGTAAGCTCCACAAGAATAAAGTAGCTGTTTTGTTTTATTGCAACATTCCCTGCACCAGGAACTGTGCCTGGCATATGGTAAGCACTCACTAAATAGTTGATGAATGAATGAATGAATGAATGAATGAAAAAACTATTATTCTATAATTCTGTGTTATATATCTAGAATATATAAACCCAAATGTTTTTTTCTGGAAAGGACCCGCCAGCTTTAAAGAACCATCAGATGCTCAAATGGCCAGGAGACATCAATATTTTTTTGGCGCCCCAACATGAAGCGGATGTGTTAAAGCCACATTGAATGTGACAGAGAAGACACCAGAATGTAAGTCAAAAAAGATAAAACAAGGGGATCTACTTTCAAAAGCCATATTCTCCACCTGTGATACAATTGGTCTGAGGGAGGGAAATAGGGTTTCTCTGAGCAGTCCCATACACTCTCAGGCCCAAACTAATGATTGCAAGGAAAGCAATTACTTTCCTTTCAAATCTCTGTAGGCAAGGTTATTTTTAGTCTTTCTCATAGCCTATTTTTAGGAAATCCAAGAAATATAAACAGAAGAAAAAAAAGAAAGAAATGACATTTTTCCACAGGGGCTAACTTCCATGTGAAATTTAATGTGAGTGGGAAATGGAAAGAATAAGTTTAATCTACAAATGATGAAACGCCTAAATAAAAATGTTTTTAAAAAGTAAATGGAAACAATAAATCAAACATGGGACACATCAAGAACATAGGAGGAGATTTCAATTTTCCAAGACCCCAAGTTCCCATTGGGAACTCTCAAAAATCCAGATGATTTTGGCCATCAACACTTTCAATACATTTAAGATTTGGTGCTGGTCACTTAGTTGCACTACATGAGAAATATTTTTGAGGCTCAGACCGACGGGAGGCGTTTATGTAGATCACAGATAAAATGCATCACTGACCCAGAACTTATTTTATTGAAAACATAATCACCCTCTAGTGACCATTTAATCATGATAGGCAGAAATTGAAAAAGATAGTCCCAAGATTTCCATTCTCATTCCTAGAACTGTTCATATTATAAGCTATCAATACCTGTCAATATGATATACAGCAAGGCAAAAGAGACGTTCCAGGTATAATTAAGGTTACTAATCAGTTGACTTTAACATAGGGAGTTACTCTACATTGTCTAGGCGAGCTGAATCTAGTAACATAAGACCTTGGCAGAGGTTTTCTCTGGCTAGTCGCAGAAGGAGAAATCAGAGAGATTTAAGTACTAGAAGGATTGGAAGTATCATTGCTGCATTGGAGGATACCGTGTGATAAGGATTGCAGGAAGTCTAAGCTGAGAGCAGATCCTATCTGACAGCCAGCAAGGAAACAGAGACCTCAGTTCCAAAACCATGAAGACTTGGATTCTACCAAAAACCTGAACGAGTTTGGAAGTGAATGATTCCCCAGGTTCTCCTGATAATAGCTCAGCTCAGCAGATAGCTTGACCTCAGCATTTTGAGACCCTAAGCAGAGAACCAAGCTGAGTTTGCCTGGCCTTCTGGTCTACAGAAATGTAAGATAATAAATGTATGTTGTTTAAAACTGCTGTTTTAATTTGTTAAAACAGCAGTTTTTTGTTATGGTTTTCTGTTATGTTTGTGATTTGTTATGTAACAATGGAAGACTAATACACATTTAGAGAGCAAAGTGAAACACAAAGAGATTTTCCAGAATTGGGTACTTCGTAAACCCCAATGTATTTAAAATGTTTAAAAGACTTTTTTTCCTCTAATTTTACCAAAACATATCTGCATATTTTGTTTTACATTTGTTGCTAGAATCACTATTGCACAATCAGATCTTTGTCTTAACCCTGATTATATGTAAAATGTGCACACAACGAGAAGAGTTCTGAGCACAGATAACCTCTCTGGGGAGGATTTTGGGATTGAATGGGTATACAGCAAAAGTCTGAATTCTGAGAACACTCCCAATTCCATTCCACACTCTTCACCATTTTTCTTGTTTCCTCATAAACCAGGAACCCATTAACCTCAAGTTATTCTCTAGAGACCCTCCTGCTTCCCCTCTCTACTCCCTAGAGTGAGGAATGCCCACCCAGGCTGGCGTCCCCTTGGACTGTCCAGATCCACTCAATCTAGAAAAAACACTGGGTTCATGTTGTCACTCCCTTCTTGCACCCATGTCCCTTCCAGGTGCAACTTCATATTCTTTCTGTCTATAGCAATTCGGCACCTCCTGGGTATCAAGATGGAACACTAGGTGAGCCCTATGTCAAATTTTTCACCTCATCCATTCACTACCTCTACTTTTCACTATTAAAAAAGTAAACAAACTTAATTTCTCTCGGTTAATGTGAATGGGAAAGCAATTTGATTAAAACATGTCAAGGTATAATTAGTATATCTAAAGGAAGAAATGTATCTAAGGGTAGAGTTCTTTATCTGGAAAAATTACAGTCCATGTGACAAAAGAAGAGACCCACAAATATGAACAAATGACTTGGGGTAACTCTTCCAAGAATATTAGAAGAAGGCTTGCAAGTTACTTTCTATGCTCCCATCAGCCTTAGTAACAGGGGAAGAGAATGGATATAAATGAGAGAGCATTGTGGTTACACAGTGGGCTTTTTTTTTCTGCCATCAATATGGGATTCTAAGTGAATACAAATGAATGTAATATGGTGGCCTAAGGACAATTATTCTGACCTTAAATATTCATTTGTCCTGCAGATGGTACCCCACCTCTTTTATCCAAGAATGGATCCAAATGATCACTTTGTTAGCAAGGTTTCTTAGTGTGTTTATTACTATAGGAAGCTTCTGCCTCATAAATTTGGAATATGCTACAGAGGTCTCATGCAGGAAAGCAGTTGAACTGTACTTACCCAGAGAGAAAGATCCGGATGACTGCATAAAATATGTCTGGATCAACATAATCTGGAGAAACAATCAAAATGTGAACTTTACTACAGGCAAAAAAAGCAATTGGTTACATGTGCACGGGTCCTGCTGCTCTCTTGGGGCCACCCCCTCTATCTGATCTGCACGGAAACCTGGAAGGAAGGCAGCAGCAAGAGGGGGATGGAATGTTCTCTTCTGTAGCCCCCTCACTGGCACTGGCCAAACTTTTAAACTATTCCAAATGCTGCCCTTTTCTATTTGTGGTGCTTCCCTTTTCTGGACTTAATAACTACAAAAGTAGAGATCAAGGCCATCTTTGAAAAATTAATATTTTAAACAGACATGATATTTGAGAGAATGTAGGAAGTAGAAAGGAGAAAAGCAGAGAAAAAGAATCACCTCTGTCCAGGCTTTCACAAGAGAGGAAAACTCAAGTTGTCAATGCTCAAGCGAAGTTCTATATAGGCAACCAAAGATGGAGGAGTGGAGAGGCTCTTGCCCAGGGATTGCCACACCAGGTCAGATATAGGCTCATTTAGCTCCATGTTAAGCTGCATTCATTAATCTGTGCAGCTATTTTTGGCTCTAAGCCACTGCTTGGGGATAACTTATTCCACTAGTTTATTAACTTGTATATAAAGAAGGGTGTCCTCACATTTGTACTAAATTTCTTTTCATTAACTTTTGAAGGCTGTTCTCTCTTCTTCACATAATGGGGCCCCTCTGTGAGCTGGTATGTTTCTTTTACCTGGATCCTGTCTATGTTTCTTTGTTTCTCTTTGAGAAAAAACAAAACAACACAGCAAAACAAAAACAAAAAAAATCCACATCTTTTTTATGAGACCCAAATAATGTCATCTCTATACCATCAGTTATCTTTTCTACCATCATACCTAGTCTCTGTTCCTCTATCTCTATGTTCTCTGAAGGCCCATGGGCTCAGGTAATTCAGATATTCCTTTGGTCCCAGGATTTCCCAATGCTCCTGAGTGGTGTCACATTCTCTCTACTCTTCTGTGACAATGTTCCATGTGCTGGTCTTTTATTGGGCCTTGTTTCCATGTCTTTCCCACCTGGTGCCCTATTCCCACAAAAATGCTAAGCATTATGTACAAATTTTCTCTGAAACAGTAATGACTAGCAATAATTTAATATTTTATCTTCTAAAGTAAAATCATTAGTCAATAGATATAAAATAATTTTAGTGTAAAAAAAGTCAATAGATGTAAAAAATGTCCATTTATGATTGTAACAAATAAAAAAATTAGCCAATTAGGAATAAGAGGAACAATTTTGAAATGATAAAAAGAATCCACAGAAAGCCATTTCAAGTATACATTTTATACTTGAAAGATTAAAAATAAGTATTTGAAAATGTGGAACAAAACAAGGATCAACACATCCATTCAACAATACGGTGTTAGAAATTTTAGCCAGAAGAATACGAAAAAAATATATATTTAAAGAAATAAAAGTTATAAGTATTATACATGAAGGAACAAAATAATTCTCAAATAATATGATTTTCACATAGAAGACCCAGATAATCTGCAGATAATCATTAGAACTATTAGAATTAATAATTAGAATTAATTAATAAGAATTTTTTCTATAAACCAGTAACAAACAGGAGTTAGTTAAAATCAAAAGATACCATGTTCACTAGAAACAAAAAATAAAGTAACTGTGAAAAAAAAGAAGATATCAAAGTCTCTTATTTTGAACGAAATTAAAGAAAATTTAAGAAATTCAAGAAAAAAATTGTCTCTACTGATGGACAAAAAACTCAGTATCAGTATCAAAGAGAAGAAGTGTATCTAAAAAAGTTATTTATCTGGATAAGTTTTAGTTCACATCCAATAATATGAAGGCATGATTTCCAGTACCTTGTCCGACTACCTTACTTAGCGTTTCTGTGGTATTCTCTGATTGTCCATCTGCCTTGATCATAAGGCAGAAAGACTGGATATAATATCAAAATCATGTAAATTTTCTCCAAATTAATATACAGATGTAATGCAACAGGAGCAAATTTTTTTAATGTTTATTTTTGAGAGAGAGAGAGACAGAGAGAATGAGTGGGAGAGGGTCAGAGAGAGTAAGGGGGACAGAGGATCCGAAGCGGGGTCTGAGCTGACAGCAGTGAGCTGATGCAGGGCTTGAACTTATGAACCATGAGATCATGACCTGAGCAGACATGGCACACTCAATTGACTGAGCCACCCAGATGCCCTAGCAAAAACTTTAATTTTTTTTTTAACGTTTATTTATTTTTGAGACAGAGAGACACAAAGCATGAAGGGGGGAGGGGCAGAGAGAGAAGGAGACACAGAATCAGAAGCAGGCTCCAGGCTCTGAGCCATCAGCCCAGAGTCTGACGCGGGGCTCGAACTCATGGACCCCAAGATGGTGACCTGAGCTGAAGTCGGACACTTAACCGACTGCGCCACCCAGGCGCCCCGAGCAAAAACTTTAACAGATTTTTTTTCAGAGCAGTTTGAAAAGCTGATTGTTTACATGAAAGACAAAATGTTGGAAATAGTACAGGCACCTCTGGGAAAGAAGGGCAAGAGACAGGGGTTTTCTTCACCTGAAAGAGATACTATGAAGCTATAGTTCTGAAGACAAATGATATCTCTGTTGGGAAAGGTAAACAATGACAAAGAGTAGGAAACCTGGAAACAGAGCCAGTCATTTAAGAAAATCTGTTATAAAACAGTGCTAATATTGCAGATTAGTGATTCTTCAAAGAAGGGACACTGAATTTATTTCCTTTGTCATATTACATATAGATAACAATTATATGTGAATTAAGGACTAACATGTGAAAGACAAAACAACAATTTCAGAAGAAAATGCAGGAAAATATACTTATCAACTATGATTATGAAATAATATCTTATGTAAGACTTCCCCAAACACAGACTTTTGCAAAAGAAATGGCAGATACTTTGACTATACGAAAATTAAGAACTTCTGCTTTCAAAAGTCATAAGGCAAACCACAATATTTGCAACACATATAACTAATGAAGATCAGGCTTCTGGGGTTTACAAAAAACTTTTAAAAAATCAGGAAGTAAAAGATAAAAGACCATTAGAAATATAAGGAAACACATGCATTCACAAAAGAGGAACATGCGTGGTGAGCACCCACAAGGACGCACGCACACACACAAACACACACACAGAAGACAGTTAAATCAGGGAATGCAGGAGTGACATCAACATCAAGAAATAAAAGTTTTCTACTGTTTTTCCCACAAAGAACACTGGCTTAGACAATCACACACAGACAAGAGGGCCTTTGTGAAAGTCCAGGAATTCAGTGGGGAATTTCCAGCACACCACTGAGCAAAGAGATCCAGAACTGGATGCACTGAAGAGGGTAAGAACATTTCACTGTGCTCACATCACCCCTTCCACAAGGCAGCACAGCTCAGTGCTAAGAGAGATCTCCTAGGGCTGTGATTTTTCCGGTAAGGGAAAATGAGAGCATAAGATTGCGTGCCTGGCTTCCCCAGCTGCAAGGAATGCCGCCGCGCAGACCCACTTCTTTCCCATCCCATCCAGAACACTGAGGTGTCCTGCACAACTAGGGAGCAGAGGAGCCTGGGGGTAGGGAGGGACTAGGAGAATGCCACATAGGGCTTTTGGCTGGGGGGTGGGGGATTAAAGGGAGGCAGATTATACTGATCGCCTCACAGATTCCATTAAGAACCCCTCCCATGAGATGCTGGGAATGCTTCACCCGCAGATCACCCCAACTAGCCACGGGTGCCCCTAGTGCTCAGGGTGTCTCACAGCTACACCTTCACCCACTCTGGCCAGCTCCTTGCGTGCACTGCTGAAAGCAGAAAGGGTGAGCCTCTGCTGTTGATTCGTGAGCTCCTCCAGCAAGGTGGCTGATTCTATGGGACTGGGAGAAAGCACACGACCTGAGCCTTAAACACTGCCCCAGGGAAAGCCAATGTTAGGTGGTCAGCACCTGGCCTGACTTCGCAGACCTAGAGAAGCCATACGCAATTAAAACTTTTGCCAAGAGAGGGAGCAAGAAGTGTGGAGCAGGTGTATGCACAGGAGGTCTGAGAAAGCCTCAGAATCCCTGCCAGGGCTGATGGAAGGTGTTTCTCTCCTGAAACCAGTCAGTAAATACTGGAGAAAGTGAATAAATAACTTCTTCACGTAATTCCTGCAGCAATGCCAAGCTTCAAGGAGCACAAAATATCAGGGAAACATGACATTACCAAAAGAAAAAATAATTTCCCAGTAACTGACCCTAAAGAAATGCAGACCTGTGATTTGCCTGATAAAAACAATTCAGAATATATTTTTTAAATTAATTTATTATTTATTTAGAGAGTGTGAGCAGGGAAGAGGGACAGAAGGAAAGAGAGAATATTAGGCAGGCTCCATGCTTATCACTGAGCCCCCACACAGGCCTCCATCCCGTGACCCTGGAATCATGACGTGAAGTCAAGAGTCAGACACTCAACCAACTGGGCCACCTAGATGCCCCCAAAATATCTGTTTTAAGGAAGCTAAGTAAACTACAAGAAACCATAATAAGACAATTCAATGAAATTAAGACAACAACACATAAACACAATGAGAATTTTAACAGAGGAAAAAAAAATCATAAAAAAGAACAAATTACTAGGAAATATATTTTGGCAACTGACTCTGAACGGTGTTCAGAAAATACCAAGTAGAGAACCTCCTCCTCAATTAACAGTGATCTGGTAAGGTAAGAGAACCACGTATGCACTCTTACTTCTAGGTCTAACATGTGCACATTTTGGCTAAGAAGGGCAGTTCCTAAAAGCCAATGACACAGAGGATCTAAGAACACACCTGAGTTACATCTCCTCTTTTTCCCTCCATGTGGCTTCCTAGAAGAGCAGGAAAATGACACTAAGGACTGCAGCTTCTGCCCAGATGGCCAAGCGCAGGTTCATTTACTGCCTGGCTAGCCATCATCCAGTGTTTCTAAGGTTGTTGTTCAGCAAAACACAAAACATTTTGGTCAAGCACCTTTTTCTTTTAAATCTAAGTGAGTCTCTAGAGAAATAGAACATCTGCCTTTGACTCATTTACACTCATCATAATTTTATGTCATAAGCATTAGTTTGGAAAACCTAAGGAAACTTGCTTTTTAAAGTTTGCAGGGGTAGGGATTTAGATTTTATACTGAGAAGTAGCCTCTACACAAATGAAAACTCAGCAAATCCTTGCTTTGGATCAAGCGCTATAAAACCACAGCCCCTTGGGGCGCCTGGGTGGCGCAGTCGGTTAAGCATCCGACTTCAGCCAGGTCACGATCTCGCGGTCCGTGAGTTCGAGCCCCGCGTCGGGCTCTGGGCTGATGGCTCAGAGCCTGGAGCCTGTTTCCGATTCTGTGTCTCCCTCTCTCTCTGCCCCTCCCCCGTTCATGCTCTGTCTCTCTCTGTCCCAAAAATAAATAAACGTTGAAAAAAAAAATTTTTAATAAAAATAAAAAATAAATAAAAAAAATAAAACCACAGCCCCTGAATTACTGTAATATTTTCACATTACTTTAGTAATATTCATATGGTCCCACTCAGGAAAGTAACACAACAGGTGCTCAATTACTGACTACAACAAAGCATTGTCGATGCATAATCAAACCATACATCTGATGGCCACGACCACCAGGCAGTAAATTTTTCGTGTAATTCCAACTTTCAAAGCCACGAATTTCCACTAAATATCCTACCATCACCTTGAGCATGACATATCTCAAAGCAAGCTCATCATCCTTCCTCCGTGTGCCCATTTACTTTGAAAATCAATCAACCCATCAAGCAGAACTTGATTCAAACTTTCAAGTGACAAATCTTTGCCAGGGGTATCATGATTTTTTTTAACCAGCTTTGAAATCTTATATACATCCTGGACACCTCCTTCTGTCTCTGATCATACCTATACCCTGCCATTTCTTAGTCCTTTTCCTTGATGTCTCTTGTTGGTCTCTTCTGTTGCTGTGACTGCTCTAGCACCTTCTTCTTTCTCCAGATTTAGTAGCATTGTTGGTAAGGTGTAAGCAGCTCTATGTGTCTGGATGAAACCAGGGCTTACTTAAATCTGAAGCATAAGTAGGTGTGAACCAGGCAGAGGGTGAATGGGAAAGAATGTCTGAAACAGAAGAAATAGTGCATAAACAAGCCTTGAAGTAGAGGAAGTTGTAGAGAGCAAAATGGATTCTCTCATGTCAACCAGGAGACTGCATCAAACAATGACGCAAGTAGTCGAAGGTACCACAGCTACGAAATATTGTCCCGACCAGCATCAGTCCTGACAGCCCAGAACTGATAACAAACAGGACCAGAGGAGGTCTGCAGGGGCCCAAGAACCATTAAATCCATTTAAAAAGGAGAGGGCTCAGGGGCACCTGGGTAGCTCAGTGGGTTAAGCATCCAACTCTTGATTTCAGCTGAGATCATGATCTCACAGTTTGTGAGACCGAGCCCCACATCTGGGATGTCAGCATGGAGCCCGAGCGGGATTCTCTCTCTCTCTCTCTCTCTCTCTCTCTCTCTCTCTCTCTCTCTCTCTTTCTCTCTCTCTCTGCCCCTCCTCCACTTGTGCTCTCTCTCACTCCCTCTCAAAATAAGTAAAGAAACTTAAAACGAAAAGAAAAAAGTAAGGGGTGGGGGGAGACTTTTGCAGCAAATTATCAGACTCTTCCAACATGACCTCTATGCCTGACCACGAAGAAAAGGCAGCTGCCACTGAAGGCTCTGCCAGATTGATCTCCGAACAAAACCGAGATCCTTCCCCGCTTGAACGTAATAAGCACTAAGTGCCAAGAGCTGACCTGGACCAGACTGAGGCTTTATCTCAACTGTGTGCCCACAGACCAACTCTGCATTTAGTTTGTTCACTTCCTACACCCTTCTGTTATCTTGTTATCTTCTGCTATCTTGTTTGCTTGTTGTCTTCTGTCCTGCTCCGTGTGCCATATAAGAAGCCAACTTTAATCATATGGTGAAACGTCATTGAGTTTGGAATCCTGAACATGTTTTATAACTGTGGTTAACTTTGTTTTATGATTGACTAAAGTTGACACTGTGGAAGGACAAAACTCATGTGTGCACCTTCACACCATGCTTGTGACCGAAGTTCTTTGCAGGAACTAAAAGCTAGTGTCAGAAATAACAGGTGAAGGAAAGCATGGTGTCAAATAAAGATAAATTGAAATTAAAATATTCTGGGGTCAGATCATGCTAGGTCTTGCAGAAAGATTGGGATTTTGGCCTTATCCTTAAAATAATGGAAAAACAAGTGCGGGCAATAGGAATGTAATGTGATGGGCATTTATAATTTAAAATTTTCTAGTAGTCATATTTTAAAAGGTAAAAAAAAAAGTTGGTAAAATTAATATCAATACTATGTTTTAGCTAACCCACCATATCCAAAATATTATAATCTCAAAAGATAACCAATATAAAAATTATTATATGTTTTCTTGTGATAAGTTTTTGAAATTTTGTCTATACCCTTACAGACTTAAAATCTACTTTACGCTTATAATGCATTTCAACTTGGATTTTTAATTTTCGACAATTAACTGACATATGACCTATTCAGTACTAAAGCTGTGTTTAACAAACAACTATTTTACATTGATTCGGTTTTTATGTTTCAATATCAATTCACTACTATTAAATACAATTAAAAATTTAGTTCCCCAGCTACCCTGGCCACTTTTCAAGTGTTCAGTAGCCACATGTGTTTGGAAGCTACCTTACTGTACTGTGCCAGAAGAGAAACTGAAGAGTTGGGGGAGTAAAAGTGCTTCAGCGTGCACTTTTAAAAGCTGATTCAGGCTTCTGTGTACAGAAGGAAATAGATAAGGTAAAGGGCAGAAAAGAAACTGTTGTAGGGTCCCCTCCCTAAGGAATCTGGTGATAAAAGACCTCAGGATAAGGGAAGACAACCTCGCTATGTGTGTAAGTGACATCCCTCACGACCCTGTAACATGAGACCACCCAATCAGACCGTATGTCTATACATTACCCATATATAGGAGACAAAGAAGTAGAAAATGCATAAAAGACTACGCCATGTGGCATTCGGGGCTCAGTTTTTCAGGTACAAACCCAACTGAACCAGTGCTGGCACAAATAAAGTTGCTTCCTGGAAAGAAAGCCTCAGTGTCATAACTGTCTGTACAAGAAACCTGCTACAAGACCACTGCAAAGTCCTGGCAAGTGATGATGGGAGCCAAGTTCAGAGCAAGGGATGGTAAAAACAGAGAAAAAGGAAGAGATGCAATTGATATTCCAAAAAGAAACTTTCATTTGCAGTAGTGGAGTGTTGTTTCATTCAGATCTGTCCTTCCACTAAAAACAATCCAAAAAGAGGGATAAAGGATGCAAATATCCTAAAGGCATCACGTAGCTGAAAAGACAGGAAGGAACTGCCAAGCAAAATTTTAAGGGAAAGCAGGAACCTAGAATGGGAGGCAGAAACTAGGGTGGCAAAACCTCTTTTTCCTGAAGTCATTTCCCAATCCAGGTATGCCTGGCCTTGCTTTTAGTGGCTTCTCTGGATGGTAGGTGTCATAAGTAAGACCCCGGCCCCAGCCATGGGAAGGAATTTTACAGGAGACCCTGTTCATATTAAACTGGAAGTCCCAACTACCTATATCTCAACATCAGTGTGCATCAGAGCTCCCAACCCACCACTCCTTGCCCCCAAGAGACAAAATCGAAGTCACCTTGGCACTGAGCAAAACAGGATTTAAAAAAATCTGTCCCTGAAAAGTTGTGAACACTTTTTTTTTTTTTTTTTTTTTTTTTTTTACATTCTTAGCCCAACTTTAAATTGTCTAATTGGTACATGGGCCCTCACTTGCTGAACTTGCTTCAAGATGGTCCAGAATTTTAATGTCCCCAAGAACCAGGAAGAACCAAGTACAAATATTTCTCTGCCCTAGTTCCAAAAGACTGTCTACAAACAATGTTCCAAGGACAATGAGCATTATATAGAATGGAAAAAAAAAAAAAAGCAAAACAAAACAAGCCTAAACACACACAAAAAAAACATGACAACCTGACAACCAACAATAGGAAAAAAGAAATAACAAGAAGGAAACAATCAAGTTTCCAATATTAGAATCACACACAAATTATGACACAGCCACAAGTAGTATGTTGAAAAAAACTAAAAGTGAGCTTGAAAATGTCTCTGGGGAACAGAAAAGTATGAAAAATAAACAGGTTAGAAAGTAATAAAATATAACTTCTGGAAATGAGACAATAAAATAACCTTTTCAATATATGTATTCAGCAACAGATTAGAAGCAGTTGACAATGAGTTAATTAGATTAGAAGAATTAATGCAGCACAGAGAAATAAAGAGATGGGGAAAAAACAGCAAGGCTAGAAGAGAATGGAAGATGGTGGATCAAGGTCTAACATCCTCAATTAAAGTTGAAGAAGGAAAACAGAAAGAGAGTGGGGCACAATTTGTGAGGATGTGATGGCTAAGGACTTTCCAGAATGATAAGTCGTATCAGTTAAAGAAGCATAATGAAACCAACCATGATAAACGGAACAACACAGACCCATAAAGAGAAACTCACAAGCAGATCAGAAAAAGATAGGTTTCCCTGACATCTAACTTCTTAGTAGTGACAATGGAAGCTAAAAGATATTGTACGGATTTACTCAACATCTACAGGAATATTGTTGCTAGCAAATATATTCTTTAGGCATTGGAGTGAAACAGGGCAATTTTCAGACGAGAGAGTTAGCCAGCAGCAGGTCCTCACTAGAGGAAATCCTAGTAGCAAAAGAGATGTGTGTAAAGGAGTGAAGGGCAAAAAGAAGGTTATAATAGGTAAGCAAATCTGAGTGAATCTTAACCATATGCAACAATAATAATCGCTGTAGATTTCTGGATATTTTTGATGTGTGATATGCAATGTATATTCTTCCTTGTAAGCCTAAAAACATCTTTTGTGAAGAGTCATGGGACTCTTCAATATTTTGAGAACTGATTTTGTGTGGGCATGTTTCTTGATTTTATGCATTGACATGAGAAAATAAGATTCAAGGTAAAATATGGTGGGTCAGGTGACTAGGGTATACTGAGATTACTATGTGTAAGTAATCCACGAGTGAAGACAACTTTAGAAATATGAATGGAGTCGTTATTATCCCACAGTATTTAGCAGAGAAGAATCCCAGTGTTGATTATTTTCCACTTTGCTTTATTTATTTTCTATTATTATTATTTTCAAAGTTAACCTTTGATAACTTTGGATAACTTTTATTACTACCAGAGGTTTCTCTCATCAGTGCACAGTTCTGACTGCAATACCTTCTTCAGACTGCACAGGGAGCTGAAGATCCAGAAATCAGTAGGCTGGGAAGGTAGGGGGAATGACTTTCACCAAGAAAATCCAAATGCCTTAACATAAACCAAGGGTACTGAATTTAATTATTGCCGTTTATAGACCCAAATCATAGAGCTGCCCAACATCTAGACAGTCTCTCTTACTAATTATAAATTAGTAAAAACTTATCAGTTACCAAAAACCAAAAACAAAAAAACAAAACAAAACAAAACAAACCTTTACCAAATATTGTTTTATACAATGTCAACAATGCTTTCAACAAATCTAAAAATATCTTAACTGCATGCCACTTTTAAGCTTTAATTTAAGATAAACAAAAATGGAAACAATAATTTTGTTTCCAATTAGTTGTAGACAAAGTAAGTTTACAAATTAGGAAGAAAACTTCCTTAGGCAAAATTAAGTGAGCCAGCCAGAAGAGGGTAGCAGCAGGAATTCACACTATCATTTAGTACCAACTCACGGAGTAAGAACCTGACTTAAACACATGCCAAACTCTTAGAAGGAAACATTTTGACTCCTTGCTATCATTAAAGGAAAAATTCTTACAGCCAGCAATCTGTCAAGGAGAAGATGGAAATTGTGTTGATTCAGAAGGAAATACAAGGCAAAACTTTCCGTGGCATTTTGGAGAGAAATTTATCTCTCAGCGTTTCTAAGGAGGAAATTAACTCTTAGAAACAAGAGGTATTCAGAAACCTACCAAAAGACATGCTTGTGTAGTCGGGATGCTTGGAAATCCGAACATATTTTAGCCTTCCAACAGAGCACAATGCCCAGGCCTGGTTGAGCTCTCTGCAAATCACCCAGAAAAGGGGAGCTAGACACGGATCTTACAGGTGCACAGCGCTGACACTCAGCGAGCAATGCACAGTGTGGGTGTAGTCTGGAAGTCTAGTGCTGTGACGGACTTCCGCCTGAAGAGGAGTACGTCTGCGCTGAGGACTAGATTAAGGTTGTGAGGTGGAATCACCTGTGGGCTGGGCAAAGGCCCAGTGATAACATGGGGGTTCTCAGAAATATAAATTGAAGCCTTAAAATAAAGAGTACCTTCTCCTCTGCGTTGGGCATGTTTTCAAGCTATCCTGCCTGGAAATGAGGTAATTATGGAGGAAGGGAGTAGAGCACACAACTCTTGCTAAAGCTGAGCTCAGAAAGAAAAAAAAAAAATTCATGAGCTCCATTTGGCGGAGGGGGGGGGGGATGGGAGAGGCGGGGGGGGGGGAGGGAAGTGCTGCTGAGCTCTAAAGATCATCAGAAAAAAGTCATCAACTACAAACCAGACACAATGACATAATTTATGTGATTCCTTACACCTGGCAGTTTCCAGGGGCACCTGAGTGGTGCAGTTGGTGAAGCGAAGCGTCCGACTCTTGATCTCAGCTCAAGGTCCCGATCTCAGATTTCACAGCTCATGAGTTCAAGTTCCAGATCAGGCTCTGTGCTGACAGCATGGAGCCTGCTTGGGATTCTGTCTCTCCCTTTCTCTGCCCCTCTCCAACCTGTGTGCTCTCTCTCTCTCTCTCTAATAAGTAAAACTTAAAACTTAAAAAAAACAAACCTTTTAAGTTTCTAGTATTTGTTATTTTTATCATTTCATTTTTCTGTTTACTGTGGCTGCATAACAAACCACTCCCAAGTGAGGGGCAAGAAACAACCAGTATATGATGCTCTTGGAATCTGCAGGCTAGAAATTTGGACAGGACACAGGGGACGGGACACAGGACACACTGTGCTTCACAGTATTTGGGCCCCCAGGTGGATGACTAGAAGACTGAGGACGGTTTGAAGGTGGAAATCTAGAGTCATCCAAGGGTTCATTCGCTTCCATGGCAGCTTCCAACTAGAGCACCTACATATGGCCTCTCCGTGAGGCCTGGTGTTCTCACTCGCAGCATGGTGGCCTCAGAGCAGGTGGCATTTTTATGTGGTGACTCAGTATACAAGGTAACAGTTGCATCACCCCCTCTAGCCTTCCCTCAAAGCTCACGCAGCATCACTTCTGCTGCGTGCTATTGATTACGGGCATGTCACAGGCCCACCAATACCACAAGTGAGGACACAGCCTGTACTCCTTGAGGACAGGCACGTCAGAGCCACATTGGAAAGGAGCCTATGAGATGGAAGATTTTGTGCCTTGTTTGGAAAATGCAGTCTGATGCACTCCTGTTTCACTGCGGTGACTACAGATACAACTTTTAGAATAAATCATGCCTGTGTGGGAAAATTAACTTTTTAACAAAACAAGGAAAGTAGCCCTGCAATCTCCAAGGCACCAGACTCCTGCAGGGGATAATGGAGAGAGAGCACTGGGCTGGCCTGGGCTGAGAAAGTGACTCTGACAATGAGCACTAGGAAAGCTTGTGACAGACAGGACTGTGCCCTCTTACTGCAGCAGGCAGTGAGGTTCCAGACTACTCACTTCTGTTCTTTCATACTGATGGGGTTTGGGGGTCATGGGGGTCTGGAGCTGACTGCCAAGAAGGAATTCTTGAGGTGTCTTTGGTACAAAAAGGTGATCCTATGAAAGCACAGGGACAGAACCCTTGGACAGTAAATGCTGCACTGGGGTTGTGCAGAGTGACTGGTTATATACTATGGAGTTGGGGGGAGGCCTCCAGAGGGACTTTGATATGCTAAAGGGGATGCCTAAGATACCTGAGGCCTTGCTATTGTCAAGCGAAGGTTGTTTTCCCTCTAGTAAGGCATTCACATTATGACAGAAGGGGGTTCCTGGAGAAATGGTACACTCTGTATTTGCCTCAAGTACTTGTTAAGGGGCTGCAGATAATAAAGAAATGTAATTTTACCTGCCATTTCCTTCTTGCCTTTGTTCCCCACATCACGAAGGAGGGAAGGATAATATTAGGGCTCCAGGAAACTGAGTCCACAGGTTTCTGGAGATTAGGCTACTGATGAGATTACCTTTTTATTACAATTTACTAAGACATTTGTAAACTTACTAAGACATTTGTAAACTCCTGTCCTGCACGACTATAATTTCTATCCGTTAACCATCTGTTTCCCCTTTCCTTTGTTCTTGGGCAGCCAGAAGTGCCTGAGAAATATCACACATACGCCACCTGAGGTGGGGTGGGGGAGGGGGGATGCAGGGTGTCAGCTTGCCTTATGCTCCCTCATCAATATGATCTGAATGCACCTGCAATGTCACTTCCCCTGGTCTTGATATCCTGACTAATAAACTCAGGGTACCTTGTTAAGGCTCAAATCTATGTCACTCAGTTTAGAGAGCTTGTTTGATGTGATCAGGAGGGCTTTAAAATTAAAATTCAGGGAAGTGGAGGAAGTGTGGATCTGAAATATAAAACAGGATGTTGAATGGAAATAATACATAGTCCTGTGACTTCTGATGGACTTCCACTAGTGCAGAGAGTCTGAGATGACAAATAAATTTACTCCCTTAATAAAAAGTAATAAAGCTGGTGTCCTCCCTTTCTCCCTCCCTCCCTCGCTTCCTCCTGTCCTGTTTCCCATAAACCTCTCCTTTCCTGGACTCCCTCTATTTGTCAGTGAAGCAGGATCCATGGAAACTGATACTTAGATCCTTACCCTCTTGTTAAACAGATCACACCCCTCTCCCACACCTTCTTCAAACACACAACAATTACATTTTCTAGATTCTTCTGATAAAGGAGTTAGGAGCTGCAGTTAGGATAAGATTAACCGGCCACACCTGTAACAACTCCTCTTTAAACTAGCCTCAGAGGAGCCATGGAAGGCCCCTCAGATAAGGCCCAAAGCCAAGGTCAGTCATCTCAGCTTCCACTAGAGAACAAAGAATGAGAGAGGCTTTAGAGAGTGTAAGGACAAACTCTCTCATATCACAATTCTGTCCTTCAGTAACCTAACATTGCTGGATAGAGCTTATACAACCAATGTCGTGTGCTCCACCCTTTTAGCCCCAGCTTCGTTACCGTAAGACCTCTACATGCAAGGAAATATTTTGGCTAGCCAGAAGAGGAAACAACTGAATCACAAGAGATATAAAGAACGATAAAACCATGAGAAAGTCACTGCAAACTGAGAGTTCATTTTCAGTAGCATGAACAACATTTGGTTGCCTTAAAACAAAGACATTGACATTTTGACATTTTATGTCTTCCCGAGCAAAGCCCTCAGCCTTCAGAAGCCTCATACCATGCATTTGTCCTAAAGTTCTGGTGATATCCTGAATGCAGAGTCTCAGTCGCTGCAGGGCTTGAAGCAACGAGTTCTGGCTGGGCTGCAAGATGGCATTCACTGCCTGAACAAGTGCCTGAAGAGGAGATTCATTCACTCAATTCATTAACATTCAGTCCACTGAGGTAGAGCAGCAAAGCTGTGGGAATCTAGAAAAAGGGGACCCACCTGACTGCTGGATTGTTAGGCAGGGCTCCCCAGGGGCATTCCTAAACTAAACATCCTGTGAGGTTTTCCTGAGAGCCAGAATCTTTCTGGGCACCCTTCAGATAGATCCCTAGTTAAGACTTTCTGGAGCTTTTCCATTGACTGCTACTTCTTGTACCTCTCAAGGGCATAACTCTAATCAATTTTGTTCTTTCTTCTGGATTTATCTCATATTATTGACGGGGTTTTGGAGTGGTGGGGGTCTGGAGTCAATGGCCAAGAAAGAATTTTTGAGATGTCTTTGGTGCAAAAAGGTGATCCTATGAAAGCACAGGGACAGGACCCTTGGGCACTGGGGTTGTACAGAGTGACTGGTTATATACTATGGAGTTGGGGGGAGGCCTCCAGAAGGACTTTGATATGCTAAAGAGAAGTCTAAGATGCCTGAGGCCTTGCTGTTGTCAAGCTACGGTTGTTTTCCCTCTAGTAAGGCATTCACATTATGACAATAGGGGGTTTCTGGAGAAATGGTCTGCTTTGTATTTGCCTTAAATATTTGTCAATGGGCTGCAGGTTATAAAGAAATGTAATTTTACCCGCCATTTCCTTCTTGCCTTTGCTCCCCATATCTCTGTGGAAGGGAAGGTGATATTAGGGCTCCAGGAAACTGAGTCCACAGGTTTCTGGAGATTAAGCTATTGATAAGATTGCCTTTTTCTTGCAAAGACCTTTGTAAGACCTTTGTAAACTGATGGAGACTCATGTCCTGTATGACAGTAATTTCTATCAGTTAACCATCTGTTTCCTTTGTTCTTGGGCAGCCAGGAGTGCCTGAGAAATATCACACATATCCCACTTGGGGAGGGGGTGGGTTGTGCTAGCTTGTGTTTGGCCCTCAGCTTGCCTTATGGTCCTTCATCATTATGATCATTTCTACTTCTAGGACCTTGAACTAGGGCAGCCTCACTCCTGAGCTCTGTTGTACATAAAATCAGACAGATTCTGTAGATCCCGTAGCATCAGAGCTCCATTCACCAGGAAGACTTCCTTGTCCTCTGGCAGTCTCTACCTTATTTGAGCTATAATTTGAAGACCAATGCTTTACTCTGTATCTTTCAGTGAACTAAACACACGAAGGAGAAGTAAAGTAAGCATATAGTTTCACTTTTGAGACTGAAAGAGGGTGCTAAGGTAATCATCCCATGATCTGGTCACTCTACTGAGGACACAGTAAGCACTCAAAGAATGTTCACCAGGGAAGGTAGTGAGGAAAGACTTAAATCTAATCTAAATATCTTTGTGCAAGGCAAGCATTCCCTAGATGATTATCTGTCACTGCACCTTCATTTGCTTTACACCTGAACTTTCTGTTATCTACCTGACCCCTGAAGGAGTTCAAATATGCAAGCTCAGGGCTACGTATTCTCAGTGAGGGTTCACTGTCCTCTGAAGAGGGTTCACTGTTTTCTGACGCTTTTGCATAACAGTTTTCTCTGCCAGGAATGAATACCCACTTCCATTCTTACTTCCTGCTTAATTCCCATACATCACTCAGATTTTAACTTCAGCTGTCATTTCCCTTTGCCTGATCCTGCAAGTCTGGATTAGGTCTTAGATGTTTTTTCATGAAAAACACTGGGTTTTTGTTTTTGTTTTTGTTTTTGTTTCTTGTTACCCCATACATCAGTCCATCTTTCTCTACTGGATGGTGAGCTTCTATAGCGTCCAGAACAGTATCTGTCTTGTTCTCCCAGACATACATTATTCAGAACAAGACATGTCAGTTGAATGGTTGAATGGTCATTCCAAGTGATGCAGTAGTTGAAGAAAGGGAGAGCTGTGGGCTAGAGATCAGACCTCTTTTCCCAGACATACACCAAGTAGGACAAGGCCGATACTCATCTATATTTATTAGTTCTCTACAGGGAAAGGGACTTGGTGGGAAGTAAAGCTCAGACTAATTTCTCATTTAGGACAAAAAAAAAAAAAAAGCCATGAAGAAAATACCTTAATCCCAGGTACTGCTGCCTTCTCCACCAAAACAGTCACCAGTATAAAGCCACGCAGGCTTTCTTCCCCAGGAAATGAGAAAATGACGTCCAAGTTCCTTGGGAAGGAAATGACCACATGTTTAGAGAGGTTTGTACACTGTGGTGTGAGCAGGGCCCAAAGACCACCTCAGAGCCAGACAAATGCAAGAGCAAGTAGACTTGAAGAAAACCCCTCTCATCTCTGTAGAATAGCTCTGAGGAGGAGAATCTGCCTCCAGCTCTGCTCCAGAAAGGAAAGAGAATAGACCTATTCAAGACCATGGTCAAGGACCAGAGGACTCTCAAAGTCTAGCATGTCCTCCCAGTGGAACAGCTGACATATAACTGGGCAGGCACTGCTGATTCTCCACAGGGCCAGTCTGTGGCCCATCACACCATCCCCGTCAGGAGCAGGGGCAGTCTTAGAGGTATAGTGACCACAGACAACAGCTAATTTCATGCTCCTTTTTTAGACTTGAAACTATGGCCCAAGGAAGCAAAATGGTTTCCCCAAAGTCATGCAGCTGATTAGTCACAGGACCAGGGCAGGAATATTTCATAACTCAGGTGAGTGCTTTCTCTCATCAGTGACCTTTTCCCCCAAGTGCTGTATTATGTAAGAATGACAGCTGCAAGACCATCATAGAATCATCTTTAAATGACCAGCTATCTAGATTCAAATATTCCAGATGTCAGTCCAATCTGCAAAACCTAAAATTTCACTCCATAAATCACTTCTGTCTCTAACATTTTAAGCATGACCAGAGATGAAAAACAAACACAAAAGAAAAATAAGTCAGGAACTCCATTGTGCCAGCGAAGTTACACTTGTGTGGAAAGTGGCTTCTTCATCCTTCCACTCTCCATCTGCTGAGCTACAGTTTTTATACGGAATGCCTTCATTGAGCTGAGGAGAGGCAATGTCAATTTAGAGGCTAATTTTTCTCTCTGGGGAAAGAGGAACCTGAGGATGTCTGGACCAAACCTGGCCCATGAGCTCCAGTCCATGTAAAACAAGATATTTCAAAGGGATTCTTCTGTAGCTATAGAAACCACTCTACAATTTTGGCCTTTCATATAAGCTATGGTGAGACCATAGACCTTTTTCAGGTCTTAGACTTCAAAGAATCACAGAGGATTTAGAGAATTTTTAAAGTTTTTTTTTTTCTTTTCTTGCATTGAACTTTATTTGTTTCATTATGAACAGACTTGAAAATATAGTAAAGAAAATTAATCACCTAATCCTTACAAAGCACAGGGACCATTGTTAATTTTTGGACTTTTAATTTTTTGCACATTTCCCTCTAGTCTTTTTTTCAGGCATTTTTATTTTTATTTTTTAATTTTTTTAATTAATTTTTTTTTAATTTAGTGACTCATCAGTTACATATAGCACCCAGTGCTCATCATAACAAGTTCCCTCTTTAATACCCATAACCCATTTATACCATCCACCACCCCCCTCCCTCCATTAACCCTCAGTTTGTTTTCTATCATTAAGAGTCTCTTATGTAAGGGTGCCTGGGTGGCTCAGTTGGTTAAGCATCCAACTTTGGCTCAGGTCATGATCTCACAGTTGCTGAGTTTGAGCCCTGCATCAGACTCTGTGCCGACAGCTCAAGCTGGAGTCTACTTCAGATTCTGTGTCTCCCTCTCTCTCTCTGCCCCTCCCCCGCTCATGCCCTCCCTCTCTCTCTATCAAAAATAAACATTAAAAAGAATTTATAAAAAAAATTACAAGAGTTTCTTATGTTTTGCTTCCCACTCTCTTTTTTTTCCTTTCCATATGTTCTTCTGTTTTTCTTCTTTAATTCCACATATGAATGAAATCATATAGTATTTGTCTTTCTGTGACTGATTTATTTTTGTTAGCATAATACTATCTAGCTCCCTCCACGTCTTTGGAAATTGCAAGATTTCACTCTTTTTTTTTCTTAATGTTTGTTTATTTATTTTGAGAGAAAGAGTGCAAGCATGAGAGGGACACAGAGAGAGAGAGAATCCCAAGCAGGCTCCGTGCTCAGTGCAGAGCTACATGTGGGGCTCCATTTCACGAATGTGAGATCACAACTATGATATCACAACCTGAGCAGAAATCAAGAGTTGGAGGTTCAACCAGTTGAGCCACTCAGGTGCCCCATGATTTCATTCTTTTTGATGGCAGAGTAATATGCCATTTTGTGTGTATGTGTGTGTGTGTGTGTGTATGTATATATGTATGTATGTGTGTATATATCATATCTCCTTTATCCATTCATCAGTCTGTGGACATTTGGGCTCTCTCCACATTTTGACTATTGTTGATAATGCTGCTATAAACATTGGAGCACATGTACACTGTCAATCTATATTTTTTTTATCCTTTGGGTAAATACCTAGTAGTGCAATTGCTGGATCATAGGGCAGTTCTATTTTTGACTTTTTGAGGAACCTCCATACTATTTTCCACAGTGACTGCATCAATTTGCATTCCCACTAATACTGTAAGAGGGTTGCTGTTACTCCACATCTTCACCAACATCTGTTGTTTCCTGTGTTGTTAATTTTAGCTATTCTGACAGGAGTGAGGTGGTATCTCATTGTGGTTGTGATTTGTATTTCCCTGATGATGAGTGATATTGAGCATCTTTTCATGTCTGTTAGCCATCTGGATGTCTTCTTTGGAAAAATGTCTATTCATGTTTTCTCCCTATTTCTTAACTGGATTATTTATTTTTCAGGGTGTTGAATTTGGTAAGTACTTTATAGATACTAACCCTTTATCTGATATGTCACTTGCAAATATATTCTCCCATTCTGTAGACTGCCTTTCAGTTTTGTTGGCTGAAATAGTTCATCTTTGCTTGTTTCCCTTGCCTCTAGCAACATGTCTCATAAGAAGTTGCTATGGCCTAGGTCAGAAAGGTTTCTGCCTATGTTCTCCTGTAGAATGTTGATGGTTTCCTGTCTCACATTAGGTCTTTCATCCATGGCGAATTTATTTTTGTGTTTTGGGTAAGAAAGTGGTCCAGTTTCTTTCTTCTGCATGTTGTCATCCAGTTTTCCCAAAACCATTTGTTGAAGAGGCTGTCTTTTTTTCCATTGGATATTCTTTCCTGCTTTGTCAAAGATGAATTGACCATATAGTTGGGGGTCCATTTCTGGGTTTCCTATTCTGTTCCACTGATCTGTGTGTCTGTTTTTGTGCCAGTACCATATTGTCTTGAGGACAAATGTCTTGAGGACAAGCTTTGCATTAAAGCTTGAAGTCTGGAGTCGTGATGCCCCCAGTTTTGCTGTTCTTTCTCAGGATTGCTTTGGCTATTTGGGGTCTTTTGTGGTTCCATACAAATTTTAGAATCGTTTGTTCTAGCTCTGTGAAAAATGCTGGTGGTATTTTGATAGGGATTGCATTGAATGTATACATTGCTTTGGGTAGTATGGGCATTTTAACAATGTTTATTCTTCCAATTCATGAGTATGGAATGTTTTTTCCATTTCTTGTGTCTTTTTCAGTTTCTTTCATAAGTGTTCTATAGTTTTCAGAGTACAGATCATTTGCCTCTTTGGTTAGGTTTATTCATATGTATCTTATTGTTTTGGGTGCAGTTGCAAATGGGATCAGTTCCTTTATTTCTTTTTCTGCTGCTTCATTACTGGTGTATAGAAATGCAACATATTTCTGGGGCACCTGTGTGGCATAGTTGATTGAGCCTCTGATTCTTGATATCAATTCAGGTCATAATCTCACAGCTGTGAGATCCAGCCCCACATTGGGCTCTGCATTGAATGTGGAGCTTGCTTGGGATTCTCTCTCTCCCCTCCCCTCCCCCACATGCTCTGTCTCACAATAAATAAACATTAAAAAAAAAAAAAGAAAAGAACTGCAGTGATTTCTGTATGCTGACTTTATGTCCTGCAACTTTGCTGAATTCATGTATTCATTCTAGCAATTTTTTGGTGGAGTCTTTGGGTTTTCTTAAAAGAACATCATATCATCTATAAATAGTGAAAGTTTGATTTCTTCATTGCCAATTTGGATGCCTTTTATTTCTTTTTGTTGTCTGATTGCTGAGGCTAAGACTTCTAGTACTATGTTCAGTGGTGAGAGTGAAATATCCCTGTCTTGTTCTTTTTGTTCTTTTTCAGGCATTTTTAGATAGTTTATATACTATACACAAAATTTGATGTGCTTTCCTTTTCATTTATTTGTAAGCTTTTAGTTAGCATGGATTCTAAAGTTAGTGAACGATTTCTGAGAACTTACCTGATTTCCAGGGGTCTAGTCAAATTTCAGTATCAATAACCACAAAGAGAAAAAGGAAATAAAAGAACAAATCAGTTTCTAAACTGGTATGCGTTTTGAGAGGACATAGACACAGGCACATACATTTGTGTCCAAATGCACATACACACACACACATCCATGCACACTTTGGATGTCACAGGTCGTGACTACACTGTGGGTCTGAAGGAGAGCAGAATTGCTCCACCCCAAATGCACTGCTTTGGCACACTGATTATTTGAACTAATGTTATGTAAGAAAGAGCTGGCACAAGAAGGACATTCTGACTTCCTTTGTTTCCCTGAAAGCAGGAAATAAATCTGGTATGTGACCCAACCTGTACAAGGAAAATTAACCCGAGAGGGAATTTAGGGCCAAGAAGCCTGTGTAAATACACCTTCACTAATTTGCTAACCCTAAGCCCAAACCCCTATGTCTTGTCAATTCTTCCCAAATGTATTGTCTTCTTGTCTAAAGGTATAAAATCTTCCTGTTTTGGTCACTTGTCTGAGTCTCATATTTTATGGGCTCTCATAGGTAAAATAATTAATTTCATTTTTCTTCTGTTGATCTGTCTTATGTCAATGTAATTATCAGACCAGGCAAAGAACCTAGAAGGGAAGAAAGGAAAAATTTTCCTTCCCTGAAAGTCACTGTGTGACAAGGAGTAAGCTAAATCTCCACTCACACAGGAGCCCAAGAATATTTAGCCTGTGGCCACCATGATAACTTATCTTATTCTTTTTATATATTTGTCATTGCCACAAACCCATATTTCTGTTATAACTATTATACTCTTACTTACCTTTATCATCAGATCAAGTTTCACTTCCTCACCAAGCTATTTCCTGATTTTTAAAGCCTGCATTGCTATAATTGCTTTGAAATGCTTAAGGGCTATTGCTTATGTCCCTCTTTGACATTTGTCTTGTTCTTTAACCATGTTGGTGCCCTTTGTTTCCATGTCTTCCATTTCTCTATAGCACTTAGCTCTATGGAAGGCATATTAAAAGACTCCAAACTTAATCACCAAGAAAGCTAACTACTGAGCCCCAGACTGTGTCTGCCTCTCTGGGATGCAGCCCTTCTCACTCACTCACTAGGCAACTAGCCCCTTGTTGTTGTATTTTTGACTTAACCATTCCAGTCCAGACATTTTTTTTCCCTTCAACCTTTCCTGTTTCTCTCTTTCTCTTCAAACCAGAAATCCAGCTGACTCAACACTCAATGCCTTGACCAGAATTATTTCTGCACATATATTTATTATTTCTTTCTGTCAAAACTCTGAGTCAGGTTCAGCAGCTTTTCATGAGAATACTGGTCACTAATTTTGTTATGAAAGAACTGGTCAAAGATAACAATTAATAATTATGGAAAATGTATCCTCCCAGGCCTCAGGCTTCCTTAGAAAGATGAGATGGCCTCCTTTCTTCCAAGAAGCACATAAATTAGTCCCAAAATCTATAATGTTATATTAAATGTTTAATCATCTAGAACAGATTCCCATCATCTCCTCTGGCATTCTTGTGGTACCTACAACCCTCAAGCTGAGGAAGTTCTTCCTCACATCTAACCTAAATGTCCCTTTAGTTATTTTATTAAGTTACAAAAGTACTATTTCTTGTACCTACAGCCTGAAATAAATTTGGTTGTGATAATAAAGTTCAAAGGGAAATTTAACAATTTACCTTTTCCACCCATTCTGATTAATTATTGTTTGTTAAAAACTCACACTATTTTTTCTTTAGACCAATACTTATCTACATTCCCAGCCCAACTTTCCAAGGATTGATGCCAGCTAGGTAGAAGAGATAGCATTATTAATCAAATTCTCAATCTAACTTTCTAGAGCCCTACTCTTAATTCACCTATAATCATAATCATAATCATAATCATAATCACAATCATTTATGATCATTATATCAGGATGACTTATTGAAGTCACTGGCCCTAATTTGACATGAATGGAAGGCATGTTGTGGAATGGAAATTTGATGAGAGAGAATGAATGAAGCCTAATTATGCAGGAGCTTGAAGGTCAAGTTAAATTCAGACTGGATGTGGAAGAAAACAAGAAAAAGTAGCCTGCTCCAATGTATTCAGAGTGGATTGAGAAGAAACTTCCGGGACGTGTAAATTTTGAACGTGAACACAAGTCTTTGGAACCATAAAGCAGACACTAAATATGAACATCTAGAATCACACATAGCTGAAAACGCCAGGCCTTTACTGTAAGGAGAGGAAGTTTCCATCAATTCACATCCAAAGCACTCACTCCCTGTCTTACCTTTCAGGATCCCTAGTGGTCCAGTTTGTCAGCACCAAGTCTGCATGGACCAGGATAGGAGGGATGCCCAAGTTCCTGGAGACTTCAACAAAGGGAAGGGCAAGATTTCTTGGCAGAACCTTTTAGATATAAATACAGGAAATTAGCATACACCAGAAAGAATGCAGCAAGGGAAGTAATCATGATTGCCCTTTACTCCAGTAATCCTGTGGTAGAGAAATGACCTGGGCATAAAATTGGAATTATCTGAGTAACCCATATACACACACCTCACTCTCATATTTTTTTCCCGTAACATTCTAGTGGATATAATGTGTATGAGTACAATCTGAAAAATAAATGAAAGTTACAAAACTGGAACACATACATATACATAGCATATAAAATAATCTCTGAAAACTGACTCTGCAAAGAAGGGCATCACCAATGTTTAAACATAAACTGGGGGCTGAGTTGATGAGCAGTGGGAAAAATATCTCTAACTCTTTATATATCTACTTATCTATTGACAGAGATGTCTACATAAATATGTATGTGTGTATTTGTTTGTATAAAACTACATATATACATACATGTGTATGTATACACACATATACGTGTGTGTTTATGTTTCAATCAGGAACAGGAATGGGGAGGACAGAACACTTCATCCTGTGTGGCAGCCAACTCTGTTCATCACTTCATAAGCCAAACCCAATAACAACTTCAAGACGGTCCCTATTTAACTCCTAAGTTATCTGAGGAACACTCCAAAGAGACATATCTGCCCACAAGTCCAGAAAAACTACTCAGATCCGTGGGAGATGGGGGGGCGGGGGTTCTCTATCTGTAGACAAAGTTAAATTGGTTTTGATCCAAAATAACATTCTTATGCTCCCTATCTCCCACTTGCATTTTTATTTCCCCCTAGGATAAAAGTATCTATTAAAGAAGTCTTGCTTCCGCTTTTGCTTTCCTTAGATTTTTAGACTTGGGACAGAACTGTTTTTCAGGTAAGAAACAAAAAGAACTATAGAGTTTTAAAATTCAGACTTAAGTTTAGTTTCCCTGAGTCAGGGGTTGAGGAGAGCAATGCAAAAGTGAGGTGTCTATTTAGGTAAAGAGTTAGAAGAGGAGATGTAGAGAAAGTTGGAGATGATCCCAGGCCATGGACAGGGGAATCCCTGGTAACCTGGAAGTAGATGGACACTCCACGAAACTGAAGGCTTCCTCCCCTGTCACCCTTTCTCTACCCCTTCCCCATATCTGGGATTACGGTTTGGAGAACACAAGGGGGAGGGAGGCCCAGCAGGACATTTTGTAGTGTGCCTAGATTTCAAAGTTGTTTTTTTTTTTTTTTCAACGTTTATTTATTTTTGGGACAGAGAGAGACAGAGCATGAACGGGGGAGGGGCAGAGAGAGAGGGAGACACAGAATCAGAAACAGGCTCCAGGCTCTGAGCCATCAGCCCAGAGCCCGACACGGGGCTCGAACTCCCGGACCACGAGATCGTGACCTGGCTGAAGTCGGACGCTTAACCGACTGCGCCACCCAGGCGCCCCGATTTCAAAGTTTTTATATCAGACGTACATTTTTTTTTTTTAAATGAGATGTACTGACATTTAAGAACTCTGAAGCACATCTATATCTTCTTCTTCCCTCCTTTCTCATGTTCCCTTCTTTTTGTCACAGGGGGGTTTCCTCTGTTTACTTGAAAGAAAACAGGCAGCCTTCACCAAGCAAACAAAATAGGCCTGGGCTGCTCAGTGAACCACGGAGTACTGGAACAAGTAACTCTGATTCCTGGAAAAGGGACACTTAAACAAAATGAAAGGGAGTGGTGCTTTTTTACTGGTGTTAATGGAACTCAGAGATTTCATGTCTCCAGGTTTAGGTTTTTTGTTTTTTGGTTTTTTTTAATGTTTATTTATTTATTTTTGAGAGAGGAACAGAGAGAGAGAGAGAGAGAGAGAGAGAGAGAGAGAGAGATGCAGGGGAGGGGCAGAGAGAGAGAGAGGATCTGAAGCAGGCTCTGTGTAGACAGCAGAGAGCCCGATGCAGGGCTCGAACTCATGAACTACGAGATCATGACCTGAGCTGAAACCAAGAGTCAGATGCTCGACTGACTGAGCCACATGGGCACCCTCCAGGTTCAGGCTGAAACTATAAAAGGTTAAGTAAAGATTTAGAAGAGATTTAAATGAATTATTAAGAGATCAATAATCAGTAGAAAGAGCAGAGTATTAAAAAATTAAAATTAATCTTGTTAATGGGTACATTTTAGGGAAAGAAGGTTACATTAGTGAATCAGAAGGTCTAAGCATGGCCTTGCATTTTACACTAACTTTCTATCTGACTCTGGAGAAGGATTTTTGTCTTCTGTAGTCCTCAGCTGTCTATAAAATGGACACAGTGGAGTTCTGTTTACTTTATGGGATTGAGAAAATCAGGAGATAATATATGTGCATAGGAATACAGAATGCTGCAAGTGTAAGCTATTATTACGTTTCTTTTTTTAATGAGATCTCAGTTCTTGCCTTCATATGCAACTTGTTAAACATTCTTGCCAGAAAAAAAAAAAAAAAGATGTGAAAGCTAATGAATGGCTACAACTTCTAAAGAAAATTAGCTTCTTAGGGAAAAAATTTCTCTCATGTAAGTGGGCCATTTGTCCTTCCTTCAACTGACAGCCAAAGAAAAGAACAAGAAAGGACCTATTTTCCAGGAAAACAGTGTGGCCAAGCAGTGAGTGTACTTCAGGAGCAGCAGGCTTGCCAGATGACAAGACAGGCATGTGTTTTGTCCTCTTACCTCTTTGGGCTGCGTCTCTCCTTTCTGCCAGACATATCCCATGGTAATAAAGCTCAGAACCAAGTGGGCCAGGCGCTGTTCCCGGTAACTCTGGAGGAACTGGCAGGTCAGGAGGGGCATCTGTTCAAGAGAATATCCAGAGATTATCAGTTGCACGGTGAGGACGAGCACAGGGGTTCTTTGACGTGAAGGGTTCTATGTGTATAAGGAGCAGGTTATATTTTAGTGAAGGAACTAAGAGCCTCCATGCACACCCCATTTCCCCCAATCTTAGGACACTGCAGTATCTGAGGCATTTCAGGGGACCTTGCTCAGGAACTACCTAACCACTCCATCCAAACTCCTAAATTGCGCCCATGGTTGCGCCCAGACGCTAGTCACCTTCACTGAACTGACAAAGTGTGTAGTGTTCTAGAATAATTAATTTACAAGACTGAGATCACCTATTTCATGGAGTCTATCGTGGCAACTTTTACAGTCCTACGTATCAAGGCACCTCTGCTTCCTTGGTATCATTTAACCCTGGTAACAAGCCTGCACTGTGAGTGTTACTTTCTCTGTTTAATTCCGAAGTAAAAGGAGAAACAGTGCAATTAGGAGTTTGACCAAATCCCTAGGGGGTGTTGGCTGAGCTGGGCCAAAGAGTTGTTCAGTCCTGTATGAAACCTTCCAGTGACCGTGGCTGGGTGTTTTCACCTCTCCATGCCCTTTTTCTCTGATACGTATCACCAGGGGATTTACAGATGTTGTCTTCATGAAAACCACACCCGTACAGAAGTCAATTGTTGACAGCTCTGCCCCAACAAAACAGTTTTTCACTTTTGTCTGGAACACCCTTGCCTGTCTTGGTTGACTGAAACAGTGAGTTCCACCTTCCTGGCACACCCCCTCCTCACCTCGGCCTTTTTCCTTGGTCCCCCTATCTCTTCCCCAGCTGTAGACACAGCCTGATCCAGATCTTCCCAGGGGTCCTTCTGTGGGTCTTTAAGTGCCCCAAGAGGCAGCGGTGGACGTCTTGTGTATCCCTTTAAGCGCCAGGCACCGCCTCTGCGGCCTCAGACCCGCTGCCCCTCCCACCCAGGCTCTCCGAGCAGCTTGCTCTAGAGCATCCGCCACGGAATCCTTCCTCCGCTCTCCGCCAAGGGGCAGCCTTCCCATGTCTGTTCGCCCCGCGCAGCTGCGTGTTCCTTCCTCCTAAAAGTTGGCTCTGAATCGCAAATGCAATGTGCTCTAGGCTCGCGTGCGTTTGCGTGTGCGTGTATGAGGTGGGGGAGTGACTGCTGAGATGTTGCATTTCAACAGGAACCGGCTTGAGAATTATGACCATAGTTATTAAGCACTTGTTGTAAGGTGCTTAGGAAAGCGTTTCCAAGGCACGCTGCTAAAAACTTCCCATGCCGGATGTTGTTCTGTCTTGCTCCCCAATTCCACAGGACACAACTAAGTCAAAAAGGGTAGGGTCAGGGTCACAGAGCCGGCAGGGACTGAGCCCGGATGCTACTTCAGTTCTGCCGACAATTGCCCTGTTCTCCCAAGTCAGCACTGCCTGCTAGAAACATGGAAACCACACATGTAATTTAAAAATTTCCAGCAAGAAGGGCAAAAAAGGTTCTACTTAAAGGCCCCTCCCTAGGCAAGCTTATCGAGAAACCCTGCAGATGTCCGTGTTTGAGCCTCTTTCTCTTTCAGGTCGTGGTGCACTTCATTCTCAGAAAATAGACCACAACTATAAAACTTAACCTTCTCTAGCCTGGGACCATAACCCACATCCCAGCAGAGCCTGGGACAGAGCATCCTGAGAAACTTGTCACCTCCCAGTCCCGCCCCACCATAGGTGTGGCTGCAAACCTCTCACAACCTTAAAACCCTTTAAGAGGCCCAGCCTAATACAAACTCGGGCCACCGTTTCTCTTGATATCTGGCCCCTCTCCTCTCTTGGAGAATGAATAAACTCTGTCCTGCTAGTTGTTCTACTCTTCGTGCAATTCTTGGTCGCTGGTGCCACCAGCCACCCTAACAAGAGACATTTAAAAAAATTAGTAAAAGAAACATGAAATTTGTTTTAGTAACATATTTTTTTCTAGATCAATATATGCATAATATTATTAACACATAATCAGTATAAAAATATTGAGATGATTCGCAGTCTCTTTTTTAGGGGAAGTCTTCAGAATCCAGTGAGTAGCTTACATCGCAATTTGTCTTAACCACATTTCAAATGCTCTATAGCCATAAGTCCCTATTGGTTACCTAGAGTACAGCCAAGGTAAAGGAACAGGGTCCAAGTTGAGAATGTGGCTTTTGGTTAGAGGGGTTTTTTTTGGAAATTTCCTGCACATCCCAGAGTCCCTGGGTTCCTCTTTCCAAGCAAACCCACACATTTTTTTTAAACATCAAAATGATTTAGAAAAAGTAAACAGAAACAACAAATACCCTTTGTAATGGAAATTTTTTTCTACAAAAAAAAAAAAAACCCCAGATAAAATAGTTAGGGAGAGAGTGAGTCATAAACTTAATGTTTTCTTCAGTTTAAAGAAATCAACTTCATTTCATATTTGTGTTTTATTGTGAGATGGAAAGTAAATACGAAAGTTGTAAAATCCAATCCCATTACACTTTTAATTTTCTTTTCCTGATTATTAATACAGGTTACCATCTTCCAACGTCACTTGGTCATGTATGTTTGCTAGTTTGTAAAATGTTCCTGTTTATACCACATTTTTTTTTTTTAATGTGGTTGTTTCTCTTTCTGTTTTATTTCCAGGACTTTATATATACAGGATACAAATCTTTTCCTCAGTTATATACATGATAGCATTTTTCAGTTTGTGCCTTGGCTTTTCATTTTCTTTATAGTCTATTTTGAGGAAAAGAGGCTCTATTTTAGTGAAATGAAGTCTATCATAAAAACATCCTCATCTTAGTCATTAGGAAATCTTCCTTAGTCCAAGTACATATTCTCTTCAATTCTCTTCTAAAACATTTAATTTTTGTCTTTTACATTTAAATTCTTAATCCATCTGGAATGAATATATTTTTGTTTATGACACAAGGAGCCAATCCAATCAATGTATTCTTTTGCTCTGTGCTGCCATATGTATCGATAATCAGTCATTCTAGCACCATTATGTTCCCTTCTAATCTATCATTTCCTCTGTGATATAGTAACATTTCACATATGTGTGGGTCTGTATGTCAGTTCTGTATTAAAGTTTTGGGTGCTCGTTGTTACTGCTGCCCTATATCATCTGGTCTCAAATTTTTTAGTTTTATATGTCATGATGACCGACAAGGCAAATTTTCTCACCTTGCTGTTAAATATACATATATTTATTCATTTACTTTTTACATGGCATAACAAACTAAACATTATTTTATATTTACAACTTCCAAATTTTTTAAACTTCTTGTTAAAAATAAATATGGAATTTTAGCTCCATCATCATGTTAATGCACTTTGGCCACAAGACTACATTCATACACATACATGCAGGCACACATTATTTTAGAAATTCCTTCTTATTTCACAGCCACATAGCAGTGCTTATTAAGATTAACCATACAAAACAAAAGTTGACCATACATTTCATTAATTTCATTATTTGTCAATGTTTCTTAAATGCTCATTTTTTTCTCTCCTGAGTCTTTTTTTTTTCAAATTTTTATTCAAATTCTAGTTAGTTAGGATTCAGTGCAATATTGGTTTCAGGTGTAGAATTCGGTGACCCATCACTTACATACAACACACAGTGTTCATCACAACAGGTAGCCTCCTTAATACCCATCACATGTCTAGCCCATCTCCCATCCACCTCCCTCCATCAACCCTGTTTCTTTTCTATCTTTAAGAGTCCCTTATGGTTAGTTTCCCCCTTTCTTCTTTCTTTTTTTTTTTTTTTACCCTCCCATATGTTCATTTGTTTTGTTTCTTAAATCCCATATACGAGTGAAATCATATGGTATTTGTCTTTCTCACACTGACATATTTTGCTTAGCATAATATACTCTAGCTCCATTCACATCATTTTATTTATTTTTTTATTTTTTTATGAAATTTATTGACAAATTGGTTTCCATACAACACCCAGTGCTCATCCCAAAAGGTGCCCTCCTCAATACCCATCACCCACCCTCTCCTCCCTCCCACCCCCCATCAACCCTCAGTTTGTTCTCAGTTTTTAACTGTCTCTTATGCTTTGGCTCTCTCCCATTCTAACCTCTTTTTTTTTTTTTTTCCTTCCCCTCCCCCATGGGTTCCTGTTAAGTTTCTCAGGATCCACATAAGAGTGAAACCATATGGTATCTGTCTTTCTCTGTATGGCTTATTTCACTTAGCATCACACTCTCCAGTTCCATCCACGTTGCTACAAAAGGCCATATTTCATTTTTTCTCATTGCCACGTAATATTCCATTGTGTATATAAACCACAATTTCTTTATCCATTCATCAGTTGATGGACATTTAGGCTCTTTCCATAATTTGGCTATTGTTGAGAGTGCTGCTATGAACATTGGGGTACAAGTGGCCCTATGCATCAGTGCTCCTGTATCCCTTGGATAAATTCCTAGCAGTGCTATTGCTGGGTCATAGGGTAGGTCTATTTTTAATTTTCTGAGGAACCTCCACACTGCTTTCCAGAGCGGCTGCACCAATTTGCATTCCCACCAACAGTGCAAGAGGGTTCCCGTTTCTCCACATCCTCTCCAGCATCTATAGTCTCCTGATTTGTTCATTTTGGCCACTCTGACTGGCGTGAGGTGATACCTGAGTGTGGTTTTGATTTGTATTTCCCTGATAAGGAGCGACGCTGAACATCTTTTCATGTGCCTGTTGGCCATCCGGATGTCTTCTTTAGAGAAGTGTCTATTCATGTTTTCTGCCCATTTCTTCACTGGGTTATTTGTTTTTTGGGTGTGGAGTTTGGTGAGCTCTTTATAGATTTTGGATACTAGCCCTTTGTCCGATATGTCATTTGCGAATATCTTTTCCCATTCCGTTGGTTGCCTTTTAGTTTTGTTGGTTGTTTCCTTTGCTGTGCAGAAGCTTTTGATCTTCATAAGGTCCCAGTAATTCACTTTTGCTTTTAATTCCCTTGCCTTTGGGGATGTGTCGAGTAAGAGATTGCTACGGCTGAGGTCAGAGAGGTCTTTTCCTGCTTTCTCCTCTAAGGTTTTGATGGTTTCCTGTCTCACATTTAGGTCCTTTATCCATTTTGGAGTTTATTTTTGTGAATGGTGTGAGAAAGTGGTCTAGTTTCAACCTTCTGCATGTTGCTGTCCAGTTCTCCCAGCACCATTTGTTAAAGAGGCTGTCTTTTTTCCATTGGATGTTCTTTCCTGCTTTGTCAAAGATGAGTTGGCCATACGTTTGTGGGTCTAGTTCTGGGGTTTCTATTCTATTCCATTGGTCTATGTGTCTGTTTTGGTGCCAATACCATGCTGTCTTGATGATGACAGCTTTGTAGTAGAGGCTAAAGTCTGGGATTGTGATGCCTCCTGCTTTGGTCTTCTTCTTCAAAATTCCTTTGGCTATTCGGGGCCTTTTGTGGTTCCATATGAATTTTAGGATTGCTTGTTCTAGTTTCGAGAAGAATGCTGGTGCAATTTTGATTGGGATTGCATTGAATGTGTAGATAGCTTTGGGTAGTATTGACATTTTGACAATATTTATTCTTCCAACCCATGAGCAGGGAATGTCTTTCCATTTCTTTAAATCTTCTTCAATTTCCTTCATAAGCTTTCTATAGTTTTCAGCATACAGATCCTTTACATCTTTGGTTAGATTTATTCCTAGGTATTTTATGCTTCTTGGTGCAATTGTGAATGGGATCAGTTTCTTTATTTGTCTTTCTGTTGCTTCATTGTTAGTGTATAAGAATGCAACTGATTTCTGTACATTGATTTTGTATCCTGCAACTTTGCTGAATTCCTGTATCAGTTCTAGCAGACTTTTGGTGGAGTCTATCGGATTTTCCATGTATAATATCATGTCATCTGCAAAAAGCGAAAGCTTGACTTCATCTTTGCCAATTTTGATGCCTTTGATTTCCTTTTGTTGTCTGATTGCTGATGCTAGAACTTCCAGCACTATGTTAAACAGCAGCGGTGAGAGTGGGCATCCTTGTCGTGTTCCTGATCTCAGGGAAAAAGCTCTCAGTTTTTCCCCGTTGAGGATTTTGTTAGCTGTGGGCTTTTCATAAATGGCTTTTATGATCTTTAAGTATGTTCCTTCTATCCCGACTTTCTCAAGGGTTTTTATTAAGAAAGGGTGCTGGATTTTGTCGAAGGCCTTTTCTGCATCGATTGACAGGATCATATGGTTCTTCTCTCTTTTTTTGTTAATGTGATGTATCACGTTGATTGATTTGCGAATGTTGAACCAGCCCTGCATCCCAGGAATGAATCCCACTTGATCATGGTGAATAATTCTTTTTATATGCTGTTGAATTCGATTTGCTAGTACCTTATTGAGAATTTTTGCATCCATATTCATCAGGGATATTGGCCTGTAGTTCTCTTTTTTTACTGGGTCTCTGTCTGGTTTAGGAATCAAAGTAATACTGGCTTCATAGAATGAGTCTGGAAGTTTTCCTTCCCTTTCTATTTCTTGGAATAGCTTGAGAAGGATAGGTATTATCTCTGCTTTAAACGTCTGGTAGAACTCCCCTGGGAAGCCATCTGGTCCTGGACTCTTATTTGTTGGGAGATTTTTGATAACCGATTCAATTTCTTCGCCAGTTATGGGTCTGTTCAAGCTTTCTATTTCCTCCTGATTGAGTTTTGGAAGAGTGTGGGTGTTCAGGAATTTGTCCATTTCTTCCAGGTTGTCCAATTTGTTGGCATATAATTTTTCATAGTATTCCCTGATAATTGTTTGTATCTCTGAGGGATTGGTTGTAATAATTCCATTTTCATTCATGATTTTATCTATTTGGGTCATCTCCCTTTTCTTTTTGAGAAGCCTGGCTAGAGGTTTGTCAATTTTGTTTATTTTTTCAAAAAACCAACTCTTGGTTTCGTTGATCTGCTCTACAGTTTTTTTAGATTCTATATTGTTTATTTCTGCTCTGATCTTTATTATTTCTCTTCTTCTGCTGGGCTTAGGCTGCCTTTGCTGTTCTGCTTCTAGTTCCTTTAGGTGTGCTGTTAGATTTTGTATTTGGGATTTTTCTTGTTTCTTGAGATAGGCCTGGATTGCAATGTATTTTCCTCTCAGGACTGCCTTTGCTGCATCCCAAAGCGTTTGGATTGTTGTATTTTCATTTTCGTTTGTTTCCATATATTTTTTAATTTCTTCTCTAATTGCCTGGTTGACCCACTCATTCGTTAGTAGGGTGTTCTTTAACCTCCATGCTTTTGGAGGTTTTCCAGACTTTTTCCTGTGGTTGATTTCAAGCTTCATAGCATTGTGGTCTGAAAGTAAGCATGGTATAATTTCAATTCTTGTAAACTTATGAAGGGCTGTTTTGTGACCCAGTATATGATCTATCTTGGAGAATGTTCCATGTGCACTCGAGAAGAAAGTATATTCTGTTGCTTTGGGATGCAGAGTTCTAAATATATCTGTCAAGTCCATCTGATCCAATGTCTCATTCAGGGCCCTTGTTTCTTTATTGACCGTGTGTCTAGATGATCTATCCATTTCTGTAAGTGGTGTATTAAAGTCCCCTGCAATTACCACATTCTTATCAATAAGGTTGCTTATGTTTATGAGTAATTGTTTTATATATTTGGGGGCTCCGGTATTCGGCGCATAGACATTTATAATTGTTAGCTCTTCCTGATGGATAGACCCTGTAACTATTATATAATGTCCTTCTTCATCTCTTGTTACAGCCTTTAATTTAAAGTCTAGTTTGTCTGATATAAGTATGGCTACTCCAGCTTTCTTTTGGCTTCCAGTCGCATGATAAATAGTTCTCCATCCCCTCACTCTCAATCTAAAGGTGTCCTCAGGTCTAAAATGAGTCTCTTGTAGACAGCAAATAGATGGGTCTTGTTTTTTTATCCATTCTGATACCCTATGTCTTTTGGTTGGCGCATTTAATCCATTTACATTCAGTGTTATTATAGAAAGATACGGGTTTAGAGTCATTGTGATGTCTGTATGTTTTATGCTTGTAGTGATGTCTCTGGGACTTTGTCTCACAGGGTCCCCCTTAGGATCTCTTGTAGGGCTGGTTTAGTGGTGACAAATTCCTTCAGTTTTTGTTTGTTTGGGAAGACCTTTATCTCTCCTTCTATTCTAAATGACAGACTTGCTGGATAAAGGATTCTTGGCTGCATATTTTTTCTGTCTAGCACCCTGAAAATCTCGTGCCAATTCTTTCTGGCCTGCCAAGTTTCAAAAGAGAGATCAGTCACGAGTCTTATAGGTCTCCCTTTATATGTGAGGGCACGTTTACCCCTTGCTGCTTTCAGAATTTTCTCTTTATCCTTGTATTTTGCCAGTTTCACTATGATATGTCGTGCAGAAGATCGATTCAAGTTACGTCTGAAGGGAGTTCTCTGTGCCTCTTGGATTTCAATGCCTTTTTCCTTCCCCAGTTCAGGGAAGTTCTCAGCTATTATTTCTTCAAGTACCCCTTCAGCACCTTTCCCTCTCTCTTCCTCCTCTGGGATACCAATTATGCGTATATTATTTCTTTTTAGTGTATCACTTAGTTCTCTAATTTTCCCCTCATACTCCTGGATTTTTTTATCTCTCTTTTTCTCAGCTTCCTCTTTTTCCATAACTTTATCTTCTAGTTCACCTATTCTCTCCTCTGCCTCTTCAAGCCGAGCTGTGGTGGTTTCCATTTTGTTATGCATTTCGTTTAAAGCGTTTTTCAGCTCCTCGTGACTGTTCCTTAGTCCCTTGATCTCTGTAGCAAGAGATTCTCTGCTGTCCTGTATACTGTTTTCAAGCCCAGCGATTAATTTTATGACTATTATTCTAAATTCACTTTCTGTTATGTTATTTCAGTCCTTTTTGATCAGCTCATTAGCTGTTGTTATTTCCTGGAGATTCTTCTGAGGGGAATTCTTCTGCTTGGTCATTTTGGATAGTCCCTGGCGTGGTGAGGACCTGCAGGGCACTTCCCCTGTGCTGTGGTGTATAACTGGAGTTGGTGGGCGGGGCCGCAGTCAGACCTGATGTCTGCCCCCAGCCCACCGTTGGGGCCACAGTCAGACTGGTGTGTGCCTTCTCTTCCCCTCTCCTAGGGGCGGGATTCACTGTGGGGTGGTGTGGCTCGTCTGGGCTACTTGCACCCTGCCAGGCTTGTGATGCTGGGGATCTGGCGTATTAGCTGGGGTGGGTAGGCAAGGTGCTCGGGGGCAGGAGGGGCAGGCTTAGATCGCTTCTCCTTAGGTGATCCACTTCAGGAGGGGCCCTGTGGCAGCGGGAGGGAGTCAGAAACGCTGCCATGGTTTGGCTCCGCAGAAGCGCAGAGTTGGGTGTTTGCGTGGAGAGAGCAACTTCCCTGGCAGGAACCGTTTCCCTTTGGGATTTCGGCTGGGGGATGGGCGGGGGAGATGGCGCTGGCGAGCGCCTTTGTTCCCCACCAAACTGAGCTCTGTTGTCAGGGGGCTCAGCAGCTCTCCCTCCCTTTGTCCTCCAGCCTTCCTGCTTTCTGAGCAGAGCTGTTAACTTATGACCTCCCAGACGCTAAGTCGCGCTTGTTGTGGGAACACAGTCCGTCAGGCCCCTCCACTTTTGCAAGCCAGACTCGGGGGCTCTGCTTGGCCGGCGAGCCGCCCCTCCACCCCGGCTCCCTCCCGCCAGTCCGTGGAGTGCGCACCGCCTCGCCGCCCTTCCTACCCTCTTCCGTGGGCCTCTCGTCTGCGTTTGGCTCCGGCGACTCCGTTCTGCTAATCCTCTGGCGGTTTTCTGGGTTATTTAGGCAGGTGTAGATGGAATCTAAGTGATCAGCAGGACGTGCGGTGAGCCCAGCGTCCTCCTAAGCCGCCATCTTGCCGCCTGTATGTATGTATTTTCCATTCACATCATTTTAAATGGCAAGATTTTCCTTTTTGATGGCTGAGTGATATTCATATAGATGAATCTGTGAGTAATATTCATATTATATATTAATATTCATTACATATCATGTATATTCATTATATATGTGTACCACAATTTATTTATCCATTCAATCACTCTATGAACATTTGGGTTCTCTCCATAGTTTGGCTATTGTTGATAATGCTGCTATAAATATCAGGGCATGTGCACCCCTTTGAATCTGTATTTTTGTATCCTTTGGGTAAATACTTAGTAGTGCAATTGCTGGATTGTACGGTAGTTCTTTTCTTTAACTTTTTGTAGAACCTCCATACTGTTCTGCAGAGGAGAAAAGTGTAAGAGGTTCCCCTTTCTCCTTATCCTAGCCTTATCCTGTTGTTTCTTATGTTAATTTTAGCCATTCTGACAGGAGTGAGGTGGTATCTCATTGTGGTTGTGATTTGTATTTCCCTGATGATGAGTGATATTGAGCATCTTTTCATGTGTCTGTTAGCCATCTGGATGTCTTTGGAAAAATGTCTATTCATGTATTCTTCCCATTTCTTAACTGGATTATTTGTTTCTCGGGGTGTTGACTTTAGTAAATATTTTATAGATTTTGGGTACTAACCCTTTATCTGATATGTCATTTGCAAATATATTCTCCCATTCTGTAGACTGCCTTTCAGTTTTGTTGGTTGTTTCCTTCACTATGCAGAAGCTTTTTATCAAGATGAGGTCCTAATAGTTCATCTTTGCTTGTTTCCCTTGCCTCTAGCAACATGTCTCATAAGAAGTTGCTATGGCCTAGGTCAGAAAGGTTTCTGCCTATGTTCTCCTGTAGAATGTTGATGGTTTCCTGTCTCACATTAGGTCTTTCATCCATGGCGAATTTATTTTTGTGTTTTGGGTAAGAAAGTGGTCCAGTTTCTTTCTTCTGCATGTTGTCATCCAGTTTTCCCAAAACCATTTGTTGAAGAGGCTGTCTTTTTTTCCATTGGATATTCTTTCCTGCTTTGTCAAAGATGAAATGACCATATAGTTTGGGGTCCATTTCTGGGTTTCCTATTCTGTTCCACTGATCTGTGTGTCTGTTTTTGTGCCAGTACCATATTGTCTTGAGGACAAATGTCTTGAGGACAAGCTTTGCATTAAAGCTTGAAGTCTGGAGTCGTGATGCCCCCAGTTTTGCTGTTCTTTCTCAGGATTGCTTTGGCTATTTGGGGTCTTTTGTGGTTCCATACAAATTTTAGAATCGTTTGTTCTAGCTCTGTGAAAAATGCTGGTGGTATTTTGATAGGGATTGCATTGAATGTATACATTGCTTTGGGTAGTATGGGCATTTTAACAATGTTTATTCTTCCAATTCATGAGTATGGAATGTTTTTTCCATTTCTTGTGTCTTTTTCAGTTTCTTTCATAAGTGTTCTATAGTTTTCAGAGTACAGATCATTTGCCTCTTTGGTTAGGTTTATTCATATGTATCTTATTGTTTTGGGTGCAGTTGCAAATGGGATCAATTCCTTTATTTCTTTTTCTGCTGCTTCATTACTGGTGTATAGAAATGCAACAGATTTCTATATGTTGACTTTATATCCTGTGACTTTACTGAATTCATGTATTAGTTCTAACAATTTTATAACTTTTGGGTTTCCTACATAGAGTATAATGTTCTCTGCAAATAGAGAAGAAGTTTAACGTCTTCCTTGCCAATTGGATGCCTTGTAGTTCTTTTTGTTGTCTGATTGCTGAGGCTAAGACTTTCAGTACCATATTAAATAGTAATGGTGAGAGTAGATAGATATCCTTGTCTTATTCCTGACCATAGAGAAATGGTTCTCAGTTTTTCACCATTGAGGATGATATTAGCTGTGGATCTTTCATATATGCCCTTTATGATGTTGAGGCATGTTCCATCTATCCCTACTTTGTTGAAGGTTTTTATCAAGAATGGATGCTATATTTTGTCAAATGATTTTTCTGGATCTGTTGATAGGATCATATGGTTCTTGCCCTTTCTTTTATTACTGTGGTGTATAACATTGATTGATTTGTGAATATTGACCAACCCTTCAGTCTAGAAATAAATCTCACTTGATAATGGTGAATAATTCTTTTCATACTGTTGAATTTGATTTGGTAGCATCTTGTTGAGAAATTTTACATCCAGGTTCATCAGGAATATTGGCCTGTAATTCTCCTTTTTAGTGGGGTCTTTGTCTGGTTTTGGAATCAAGATAATGATGACCTTGTAAAACGACTTTGGAAGTTTTCCTCTCATTTCTAGTTTTTGGAACAGTTTGAGAAGACTTTTGTTTGTTGGGAGATTTTTGATTACTGATGCAAATTCTTTGCTGGTTATGGATTTGTTCAAATTTTCTAGTTTTTCCTGTTTCAGTTTTGGTAGTTTGTATGTTTCTAGGAATTTGTCCATTTTTCTCCAAATTGCCCAGTTTGAAGGCATATAATTTTTCATAAGGCTTTATTATAATTGTTTGTATTTCTGTGGTATTGATTGTGATCTCTCCCTTTTCATTTGCGATTTTATTTTCTGGGTCCTTTCTCCTTTCTTTTTGTTAAGTCTGGCTAAGGGTTTATCAATTTTATTAATTCTCTTGAAGAACCAGCTCTTGGTTTTACTGATCTGTTCTGCTGTTTTTGTTTGTTTGTTTGTTTGTTTGTTTGTTTCTCTATCACTTATTTCTCCTCTAATCTTTATCATGTCCCTTCTTTCATGGGCTTTAGACTTTATTTATTGTTCCTCTTCTAGCTTGTATATTTGAGACTTTTATTTCTTCTGTAGATAGGCCTGTATTGCAATATGCTTCCTTATTAGGACTCCCTTTTCTGCATCCCAAAGGTTTTGAACTGTCATGTTTTCATTTTCATTTGCTTCCATATGCTTCTTACTTTCATTTTTAATTTCCTGGTCAACCCACTCATTCTTTAGTAGGATGTTCTTTAACTTTCATGTATTTGTGGTCTTTCCATAATTTTTCATGTGGTTAACTTCAAGCTTCATGGCATTGTTGTTATAAAATATTCATGGTATGATTTCAATCTTTTTGTAGTTGAGCGGTGATTTGTGCCCCAGTAAATTTTCCATTCTCTAAATGTTCCATGTGCTTTCAAAAAGAATGGGTATTCTGCTGCTTTAATATGTTTAAAAACATTGATTTCATCACAGCCATTTGTTCTGAACCTTCTTACTGCTTTTTGACTTACCCCTTCTCTTTATATCACATGGTAATTTGATATTATCTATTCATGTTCAGGAATGGTGGTCAGTTTTACCAGAAATAATAGCTAATATAGCTTCCCTTATCATGTTTACAGAATACTACTGAGATTCCTCTTGTGTAGCTTCCTGTGAGTAAGTCTGTTGCCTGTAATGTTTTGTAGCAGTGGAGTGGAGAAAGGGGGCGCTTTCCGGAAGAAGATGGATGCATCTAAACCAAAAACAAGTTTGTTTGTTTTGTACCTAAACATAGATAGATATATTGGGGCTTTCTAAGAGCAAGGTGGTTGGCCTTGAGGTACTTTAAGATCAAAACTGTAAATTCAATTATTGTGTTGCCTGCGCAAAGTAAAGGTCTCAAGAGAACATGTTTTTAGTCTGTAGCTCCATATATGGCCCTGGAAACCATAATGATTACTTTTTATGACTGATTTCCAATTGATTCAGTATGAGCCTGAGCTGGTGAAGTCCTTTTTTAAAAATCTTTTTTTTTTTTTATTTAAAAGTAATCCCTACACCCAGTGTGGGACTCAAACCTACAACACCAAGATCAAGAGGTTCATGCTTTACCAACTGAGCAGCCAAGTGCCCCAGTGAAGTCTTAAAAGTGGTTTCATGTAGTTAGATGTTTTTTTAAGTAATTAGAAATGTAGAGACTGGCCAAGAGTGTTTTAATAGTTTCCTAGGGCTGCCTCAACTAATGAACACAAACTCAGAAGCTTAAAACTATAGAACTCACAATTCTGGACAATAGAAGTCTCAAATTAAGGTGTTTTAAGGTTGGTTCCCTCTGGAATTTCTGAGGGACAATCTGTTCCATGTTCCTTTCTCAGTTTCTGGTGATTACCAGCAACTGTTGACACTTTGGCTTATACATACATTATTTCTATCTCTGCCTCTATCTTCATATGGCGTTCTTCCCCAATTGTTCGTAGGTCTCTGGCCATATTTCTTTCTTCTTATAAATACACCAATCATATTGGATTAGAGTGCACCCTACAGTATGACCTCATTTACCTTGATTTTATCTGCAAAGACCTTATTTCCAAATAAGGTTACAGTCACAGTTTCCAAATGGACACTATTTCTGGTGAAACACTATTCAACCCAGTAGAAGTGTCTGGGGATTATTTTCACTGCTGTACTAAGCTGTTTCCCCATCTCCCATGTATTCAGTGGCCAGAAGTTAGCTGGACACTCCTAGCTTTTTCTCATTGATATTTAACATATGAAGAGCACCAATTCAATGAGTCCTTCATTTCACTCATGACAGTTTAATCAAACAGAACCTGAGGAAAGCCTGGTGCAGAGAATTGTGTAGATCACAAATTGAATCTTAATCTGTCCTTCTACAGACTATCCCAGACTCCACCTTGTTTCTATGTCCTGTTACTCTGACATGGGAGAGGGAGGCTACAGAGGCTTAATTTACTTTGGTTGAATGGTTGGCATGCATACCACAGACTCTGATGTAATTTGCTTGATGTGATACAGTTTTTTAAGTTTTATCCACCTTTGGTACTTTCTCTTGTTTTCCTGCATTTAAAGATATTTTATTATTTTTCTTCTTCTTCTTCTTGTATTTCTTTGTCATATTGATAAGACTTTATGCAGCAGGAAAATACATTCTTAGGTTTAATTTTCCATCTTCATAAATGTTGAAGACAGTCTCTTGAATCTTTTCCAGGATTTCTAATCTTGTGCCTGAACTTAGCAGACATCTAGGAAGTATATTTAAATGCATTAGTATTTATAGATACTAAATATGTTTAAGTCAGTGATGGAGAGTTTGAGAGAATGAAAAACCTTTCTTGTATCTCTGAAACCACATGGTATTCCATATAGGTGGGATTAAAGCTGATGGAGAGGAGACTAGATGGAAATATAAATATATATTGAGCACTATGAAGTAGCAAGGAATACAGAGGGTTATTCAAAGCCATGTAGTTTCCACAACTCTATGACACCAGAATTACTCCTCTTCTATAAATAAGGAAGCAGAGTTACTTGGGTGGAGTAATCTGTTTACAAGTTAGATAGCTACTAAGTGATAAAAACCAAGATTCAAACTCAGGTCTTTCCAAATCAAAGTCTATATTCTACCAATTATATCTTCTTATTATTACTGTGTGGTAATGTCAGTACTTCCAGGACCAAGAAATTTCACTGTCTCTTATTCACTCTTGGAAAATATTGCTTCTTTTATCAATTATTTTTGCAGAGCTACCAACCCTGACTTTAAAACTCAGCAATTCTCTTGAGTCCAATACTCTCTAAGACCCGGATGGTAAAATTAAGGCAGAAGAAACCTGACCATGTGACATGCAATGAGGACACTGAGAATTTCTATGCTCATCCTTCTCAAGGTAGACCTTATCCATCAACTTGCCTACAATTCCTAACCAGACTGCCTTCCTTTTTTAGGCAAATATTTGTTGAGGGCTTAATATGTTCCAGAAATTGTTTTGTGCAGACTCTGGAAATTTTACAGAAATACATGTGTCATATGAAGAAGTAGTCATTCCACTCTTTAGGAAATGTGAGATACCCTTTTTGGTAATCTCAGGGGCAACATTTGGTGTCGTTGGGTCCTTGACCCACTTTCACAGTGCTGAGAAAAAAAAGTGGTACGGGGATGAAAATAGGAAGGTGAGAAGAACTTAAGGGGAATAATGAAAAAAAGATATACCTTGTCCACTTGAGCTTGAAGCTGGTGACTCTCAATCAAGTGAGGGAGTTTGTTAGCAATTTCCATCCAAGGTCTATAATGATCTGGAAGTTCTTTCTGCATTCAAAATATAAACATCTCAGTATTTCTGACCTCTTTGGGAAGCAGCATCAGGGCAGTAGCTTCTTTCAAATTTCAGTCTTAAAGTAGAATTCAGGTCAGTTCAGTTGAACAAATATTGAGAATTCACGCCATGCTGAGACTTATGCTAAGCACTGTACACTCACAGATGACTGAAATACAATCCTTGGGCTTAAGGAGCATATGGTCTACTAAGGCAGAAAAAAGTGTAGTCAGATATATCTGTGTATATGCAGTGCAATATGTTCGGTTACTGATATGTGTATAAGTTTAATAAATTGCAAAGAAGAGGGAGTTGCTAATTCTGTCAGTGGTTGTAGGATATTAAAGGGAAGTATTTGTAGAAATATGAGAATTGGGGCTAGTATTAGAGTCTGAAAGTGACTTTGGTATGTGACAATTTGAAAATGGGAAGGCAGTAAAAAAGAAGAGATAGTGGATAAATAGAGATAACTCCTTCTTGGGACTACAGATGATTCAGTGTTACTGGAATATAAAGCTCAACAGAAAAGGTGATAGCAGATGAGACTAGAAAATCATATCAAATGTGCTTTCAATAAAGTACATAAGAACTTTCTTTTCATGTTGTGTGTGGCATGGTTTGATTTGAATTTTGTTTATAAGATTTGTTTATAAGATTTGAAAGTCAGACTAGGAAGGCTTTGAAATACTAGTTGAGGACTAAATTTAGTTAATGGCAACGAATTTAGAAAAGAAAAGGCATGTATTCAAGAAATATTTGGAAAGTAAAATTAAAATGATGAGATGATCAAATTTAGAGATGGAGGCTAAAGGCATGATGACTTCTAGTCCAATAACATTGCCTGTGTTGGACCCATGGTTTAGCCAAGTAGAACATGGGCTGAATTTCAGCAATCCTAGCTCCATCCCAGGAAATGGCACACTGTACCTGTTACTGTAAGTAAATTTTCATTGGAATACAGCCACATTCATGTGTTTACATGTTGTCTATGGCGCTTTCACACAGCAGCAGAATCGGGTAGTTGCAACAGAAAAACCATATGCTATGCAAAACTCAAAGTATTTACTATATACAACTCCTGAATATTTTTTTTTTAATTTTTTTTTCAACGTTTATTTATTTTTGGGACAGAGAGAGACAGAGCATGAACGGGGGAGGGGCAGAGAGAGAGGGAAACACAGAATCGGAAACAGGCTCCAGGCTCTGAGCCGTCAGCACAGAGCCTGACGCGGGGCTCGAACTCACGGACCGCGAGATCGTGACCTGGCTGAAGTCGGACGCTTAACCGACTGCGCCACCCAGGCGCCCCCTGAATATTTTTTACAGAAAAATATTTGCCAACTCCTGAATCCATCCCTATGGTAAGGTCTGGGCCTACATTTTCAGTGTATAAACTGTACAACTGAATGTTGTGTTTCTGGGTTAAGAAGGAAGAGGTCATAAGGATGATTGACATGTTTATGAAACAGGTAACTGAATGAATTGAAGGGAACACAAACTGAAACAAAAATGCAAGGGAATGTCAAGGAGAGGGCCCAAAAATAGTGAATTTATTTTTTGATATATACAGCCTAAAATGTCTGTGGAATTTCAAGATATGGCCACATATTGGGCAGGCGCATTTACAGCTTGAAGTTCAGGAAAAAATTATTAGAAATACATAGTTAGGAAGCATAATTGCAGTAGAAACTTCACATTACTTCAAACCACAAAAGTGTGTAAAGTTATTTGGGAGAAGTTGCAAAGTGAAATGAAAAGACTGAGATCAGCACACGCGAATTTTGACAAGGCAGGCAGAGGAACTGAAACCAGTAATACAGATCAACAAGAGGTTCAATGAGTCAGAAGGGAATCACCCTACAGGATTCAAGACGTCAGATTTCAGATAAAAAAGGAATCATCAGAAGGTCAAATGTATCATTAGAAAGTAAAAGAAAGACACTTTCTGAGAGGGGCCAAGATGGCGGAGCAGCATGAAAGTTTTTTTTTGCCTCTCTAGTCCCTGAAATGCAGCTAGATTAACACCAAACCATCTTACACACCTAGAAAATTTGATTTGAGGATCAACACAACAATCTGCACAACTTAAACCAAAGACCCTTACAGGTACGCAGCATGGAGAGATGAACTTAGGGAGCGACAAGTCTCACATGGTAGGGAGCTGTTTTTGCTTGCAGAGAGAGGATGGACATGGGGGGAGAGTACAGTAAAAGCACCCCTCCCCAAAACAACTGGAGAGAAAAAGGAAATAGCCACAAAGGACTGAACAGAAAAGGGAGAAAGGAAAAATGAGAGGGTTTAAATTCCATTAAGACTCTATAAACAGGGAGAGAACAGAGTCTGAAACTCTGCAGCTCAATACCTGGAGGAACTCTGCTGGGGAGGACTAATCCCCAGGAGCAGAAAGTGAGGTCTGAGGGGTTCTCGGGTCACATGGGAAGAGATGGTTCTCATTTTGGGAGGACATTTGGTAGAGACTGTACAGCTTCACCACAGGCAAAGATCCTAGTGGACCCAGAGAACAACCACATTCACTGGTGTTGGAATAAGGATGTTAAGGGTGAAGCTTGATGCCAGATGTGTGTTGTGATTTACCATAATCCCTGAAATGCTACTGCTACACCATTGTGCCAACATTTTCTGGGGCAGGCTGGCACCCAGCCACAGTCTCTGGGCATATACAGCATCATGGTCACATGAATGTTCCATTGCTCTGCAAGACCCTCCTCCAGAGGGTCTGAGAGGGTCAAAGCTACAGGGCCTTCAGAAGTGAGGGATTTGGAAACACACAGCCCCATCTGAGATAAAATTTGGGAAGGAGGTGCTGCCTGGAAAGCTGATGGTTTGGTTGTGGACAGTGTAGAAGCAAGGAGTGGACTGAAGACAGAGAAAAGTAGGGGTGCTTGATTGTCCTATGGGGAGAGCACAGAGTCTGAAACTAGGGACTGGGTAGCTGGGTGACACCATTTTCTCCCCTGCTGCACACAGTCTTACATGCCTACACACACCACAACCATCAACCCCAGTAAACTAAGCAGCACTATCTAGTGGAGAACGGAGCTGCTACAGCAAAACCTGCCCAACTGGGCCAACCACACTCTTGAGGAACACCACAGGTCTCTCTGCCAGCTTAGTTTGCGGACTGTAAAGTGCTTCATAGTTTGACTTCCAGGGGAAACTAGAGGTAATTTCCATCGTATTTCATTCTGTTCACTGACCCATTTATTTAATTTTTTTTCTTTTTCTTTTATTCGTGAATACAGAAAGAGAAAAAAAATATTTTATTTTCCAGTTTTATAAAAAAGATTTTCTTTAATTTTCTTCTACTATATTTTTTGTAAATTTTTTAAATTCTATTTTACTTTCATCATTTCATTTTATTCTATTTTCTTGTGTTCATTTTTTAAATTTTCAAATGTTTTCTTTTTTTCTTTTCTCTATTTTCCGTTTTTTTCTCTATTGTGCAAAGTTTCTTTCAACAACCAGACCAAAACACAGGATATAGCATCCTTTATTTGATTTTTTTGTGTTGTTTTCATTTTTTAATTTTAATTTTTTTTAATTTTATTAATTCCTTTTCTTCCTTCAAAATGATGAAACGAAGGAATTCACCCCAAAAGAAAGAACAGGAAGAAATGACAGCCAGGGACTTAATCAACACAGATACAAGCAAGATGTCTGAACCAGAATTTAGAATCATGATAATAATAATACTAGCTGGGGCTGGAAAATGCATAGAATCCCTTTCTGTGGAGATAATAAACATGAAATCTAGGAAGGATGAAATTAAAAATGTTATAACTCAGATGTAATCTTGAATGGATGTCACGGTGGCAAGGATGGATGAAGCAGAGCAGTGAACCAGTGATATAGAGGACAAACTTATGTAGAATAATGAAGCAGAAAAAAAGAGGGAGACTAAGGCAAAAGAGAACTATACAAGAATTAGAGAACTCAGTGACTCATTAAAAAGGAATAACATGAGAATCATAGGGGTCCCAGAAGATGAAGAGAGAGAAAAGGGGGTAGAAGGTTTATGTGAGCAAATCCTAGCAGAAAACTTTCCTAACCTGGGGAAAGACACAGACATCAAAATCCAGGAAGCACAGATAACTCCCGTTAAATTCAACAAAGACCGACCATCAACAAGGCATATCATGGTTAAATTCACAAAATACTCAGGCAAAGAAAGAATCATGAGAGCAGCAAGGGAAAAAAAGTCCTTAACCTACAAAGGAAGACAGATCAGGTTTGCATCAGACCTGTCCACAGAAACTTGTCAGGCCAGAAAGGAGTGGCAGGATATTTCAATGTGCTGAATCAGAAAAATATGCATCCAAGAATTCTTTATCCAGCAAGGCTGTCATTCAAAATATAAGAAGAGATAAAAGGATTTCCAGGCAAACAAAAATTAAAGGAGTTCGTGATCACTAAACCCACCATGCTAGAAATTTTAAGGGGCACTCTCTAAGGGAAAAAAAAAGATGAAAAAAAAATCAAAAAAGACCAAAAACAACGAAGACTAGAAAGGAACAGAGAATACCACCAGAAACTCCAACTCTACAGACATAATGTTGGCAACAAATTCATATCTTTCAGTACTCACTCCAAATATCAATGGACTAAACGTTCTAATCAAAAGACATAGAGTAACAGAATGGATAAGAAAAGAGGATCCATTTATATGCTGTTTACAAGAGATCCATTTTACACCTTAAAATACCTTCAGATTGAAAGTAAGGGGATGGAGAACCATCTATCACACTAATAGTCACTAAAAGGAAGCCAAAGCAGTCATACTTATATCAGACAATCTAGGCTTTACTTTTTTTTTTTAATGTTTTATTTATTCTTGAGAGAGAGAGAGCGTATGAACAGGGGAGGGACAGAGCAAGAGAGGGAGACACAGAATCAGAAGCAGGTTCCAGGCTCTGAGCTGTCAACACAGAGGCCAAGGCAGGGCTCAAACTCACAAATCACGGGATCATGACCTGAGCCAAAGTCGGATGCCTCACCAACTGAGCCACCCAGGCACCCCAAAACAATCTAGACTTTAAAATAAAGACTGTAATGAGATGAAGAAGGGCATTATATCATAATGTGTCTATCCACCAAGAAGATTTAACAATTGTAAACACTTATGCTCCAAACGTGGAGGTAACCAAATAAATAAATCAATTAATAATGAACACAGAAGCTCATTGATAATAATACCTTAATAGTAGGGGACTTCAACACCCCACTTACAGCAATGGACAGGCCATCTAAACAGAAAATCAACAAGGAAACAATTCCTTTTAATGACACCCTGGACTAGATGGACTTAATGGATATATTCATAATATTTCATCCTAAAGCAGCAGAATACACATTCTTCTTGAGTGCACATGGAACATTCTCCAGAATAGATCACACACGTGGACACAAATTGTCCCTCAACAAGTACAAAAAGATAGAGATAATACCATGCATATTTTCAGACCACAATGCTATGAAACTTGAAATCAACCACAAGAAAAAATTTGGAAAGATAACAAGTACTTGGAAACTAAAGAACATCTTACTGAAGAATGAATGGGCTAACCAAAACGTTAAAGAGGAAATTTAAAAGTGCATGGAAGCCAATTAAAATGATAACACCACAGCCCAAAATCTCTGGGATGCAGCCAAGACAGTCATAAGAGGGAAGTATATAGCAATACAGCCCTTCCTACAGAAAAAAGAAAGGTCTCAAATACACAACCTAAGCTTACACTTAAAGATCTGGAAAAAGAACAGCAAATAAAACCCTAAACTAGCAGAAGATGGGAAATAATAAAGATTAGAGCAAAAAATCAATGCTATTGAAACCAAAACAAACAAACAAAAAAACCGAAAAACACAAAAAACACAAAAACACAAAAAACCAGTAGCTGGTTCTTTGAAAGAATTAACAAAATTGATAAACCCCTAGCCAGTTTGATCAAAAAGAAAAAAGGAAAGGACCCAAATAAATAAAATCAAGAATGAAAGAGGAGAGATCACAACCAACACAGCAGAAATACAAGCAATAATAAGAAAACATTATGAGCAATTATATGCCAACAAATTGGGCAATCTGGAAGAAATGGACAAATACCTAGAAACATGTAAACTACCAAAACTAAAACAAGAAGAAATAGAAAAGTTGAATAGACCCATAATCAGTAAAAAATCTAATTAACAATAAAAAACTTCCCAAAAAACAAGAGTCCAGGGGAATTCTACCAAACATTTAAAGCAGAGTTAACATCCATTCTTTTGAAGCTTTTCCAAAAAATAGAAATGGAAGGAAAATTTCCAAACTCATTCTATGAAGCCAGCATTACCTAGATTCCAAAACTAGACAAAGACCCCATTAAAAAAGAGAACTACATATCAATTTCCCTGATGAACATGGATGCAAAAAACCTCAACAAGATATTAGCCAACTGGATCCAACAATACATTAAAAGAATTGTTCAGCACAACCAAGTGGGATTTATACCTGGCATGCAGGGCTGGTTTAATATCCGCAAAACAATCAATGTGATACATCACATCAATAAAAGAAAGGATGAGAACCATATGATCCTCTCAATAGATGCACAGAAAGCATTTGACAAAATACAGCATCCTTTCTTGATAAAAATCCTCAAGAAAGATGGAATAGAAGGATCATACTTCAAGATCATAAAAGCCATATACAAAAGACCCAACAATAATATCATCCTCAATGGGGAAAAACTGACAGCTTTTCCCCTAAGGTCAGGAACAAGACAGGGATGTCCACTCTTGCCACTGTTATTCAATATAGTATTGGAAATCTTAGCCTCAGTAATCAGACAACAAAAGGAATAAAAGGCATCCAAATCGGCCAGGAGGAGGTCAAACTTTCACTCTTTGCAGATGACACGATACTTTATATGGAAAACTCAAAAGATTCCACCAAAAAACTTCTAGAAGTGATTCATAAATTCAGCAAAGTCGCAGGATATAAGATCAATGCACAGAAATCAGTTGCATTCCTATATATCAATAATGAAGCAACAGAAAGAGAAATCAAGGAATCAATCCCATTTACAATTGCACCAAAAACCATACAATACCTAGGAATAAATCTAACCAAAGAGGTGAAAAATCTATACACTGAAAACTATAGAAAGCTTATGAAAGAAATTGAAAAAGACAAAAAAATAGAAAAACATTCCATGCTCCTGGATTGGAAGAACAAATATTGTTCAAAATGTCAATACTACTCAAAGCAATCTACATATTCAGTGCAATCCTTATCAAAATAAGCCCAGCATTCTTCACAGAGTTAGAATAAACAATCTTAAAATTTGTATGGAACCACAAAAGACCCCAAATAGCCAAAATAATCCTGACAAAGAAAACCAAAGCTGGAGGCATCACAATCCTGGACTTCAAGATGTATTATAAAGCTGGAATCATCAAGACAGTATGGTACTGGCACAAAAACAGACATTCAGATCCTTGGAACAGAATAGAGAACCCAGAAATGGACCCACAAATGTATGACCAATGAATCTTTGACAAAGCACGAAAGAATATCCAATGGAATAAAGACAGTCTCTTTAGAAAATGGTGCTGGGAAAACTGCACTGTGACATGCAGAAAAATGAACCTGGACCACTTTCTTACACCATACACAAAAATAAGTTCAAAATGGATGAAAGACCTAAATGTAAGACAAGAAGCCATCAAAATCCTCTAGGAGAAAGCATGCAAAACTTCTTTCACCTTGGCCACAGAAACTTCTTACTCATCATGTCACTGGAAGCAAAGGAAACAAAAGAAAAATAAAAACTTTAATAATAAAAAAGCTCCCAAAAAACAAGAGTCCAGGTCCAAAACAAACAAAGAAACCTGTGAAGAAATGGGCAAAAGACATGAAAAGACACTTCTCCAAAGAAGACATCTAGATGGCAAACCGACACATGAAAAAATGCTCAACATCACTCATCATCAGGGAAATACAAAATTAAAGCCACAATGAGATACCACCTCATACCAGTCAGACTGGCTAAAATTAACAACTCAGGCAACAACAGGTGTTGGCAAGATGTGGAGAAGGAGGAATTCTTCTGCACTGTTGGTAGGAATGCAAACTGGTGCAGTTACTCTGGAAAACAGTACAGAGGTTCCTCAAAAAATTAAAAATAGAACTACCCTATGACCCAGAAATTGTACTACCAGGTATTTATCCAAAGTATAGAAGTGCGCTGTTTCAAAGGGGCACATGCACCCCGATGTTTGTAGAAGCATTATCAACAATAGCCAAAGTATGGAAAGAGCCCAAATGTCAATCAATGGATGAATAGATAAAGAAAAATTGGTATATATATACATATACCATTATATATATATGTTTGTGTGTATATATATATATATACACACACACCATTATACCATATATACCATTATATATATATATATATATATATATATACACACACACACACACCATATATACCATTATATATATATAATGGTACCATATATACCATTATGTATATATATATACACACACATATATACCATTATATATATATATATATATATATATAATGGTATATATACCATTGGTATATATATGGTATATGGTATACATATATACCATTATATATATACATATATATATATATAATGGTATATATACCATTGGTATATATACCAATGGTATATATACCAATGGTATAAATGGTATATATACCAATGGTATATATACCAATGGTGTGTGTATATATATATATATATATAATGGATTAACTAGGCAATCAAAAAGAATGAAATCTTGCCATTTGCAACTACATGGATGGAACTAGAGGGTATTATGCTAAGCCAAATTAGTCAGAGAAAGACAAATATTATATGACTTCAGTCATATGAGGAATTTAAGACACAAAACAGATGAACATAAGGGAAGGGAAGCAAAAGTAATGTAAAAACAAGGAAGGGGGCAAAACATAAGACACTCTTAAATACAGGGAACAAATTGAGGGTTGCTGGAGGGGTTGTGGGTGGACAGATGGGATAAATGGAAGGAGACTTCAGTAAGAGACACTTGTTGAGATGAGCATTGGATGTTATACATAGGGGATAAATCACTGGAATCTACTCCTGAAATCATTATTTTACTATATGCTAACTAACTTGGATTTAAATAGATAGATAGATACAGTACATAGATAGATTAATAAACAAATAAATACATAAATAAGAAAGTTAAAGGAATATTGTCCCCATTGAAAAAAATTAAGAAGCCACTCATGTATATCAGTCTCCTGTATATATGACATAGAGAATTAGGTCAGGGTCATGGAAGCAGGGTTCAAATTTTAGTGCGTTGAGGAAGTGAGAACATAGAAACCAAAAGCGTAAATTACTGTTGTTAGGAGAGTCAAGGGCATTAGCACGCAGGCATTTTGGGTCTGACAGCTATCTCAATTTTCAAATGAGAACGTTGAGCACTTTAGTCTCATATTGCAAAAGGAAGAGATTGAAGATAAAGGACAGACAGGAGTAATTGCAGGCAAAATGTCACAAAGGAAGGGGAGAAGGGGAGTAGGAGCCCAAACGGAGCATCTGGTTTTGGAGTGATAGAAGGAGAAACTCTGGAATTTGAGGGAATTTGCTTTTTATGAATTTAATTTCTCACCAAATGGTAGTGAAAAATCAGGTTCTATGACTTGAAAAAAGGGGTTGGCGTTAAATTAATTATGGGGGGGAGAGGGAACAGGAAATTAAACATAAAAATACAAACACAAACAATACAACATGCTATTATGTATTATTTTATGTATATTACCCTATATTAAAATAATTTATAAGACCCAGCCCAGTTTGGAAACTGTAAGTTTGGAGAGGTATAGAACTGTAAGCTGTGTTCTTGTCTGATACATAAAGTAAATGTTTCACATTATTTCCACTCTGGGGAAATAAGGAAATACTTTTCTTTTTATATTTCTGTGTTTAGAATGACCTTTTCTGGTCAGAAAATGTCCATCTCTCTGTGGGCTTTCTATTTGTTTTCACTTCCTCACCCCCTTACTCTTTTGGGGTTAAAGATAGTCCTTTTTTTCACTGGTACCATCTATTATTATCATTTCCAGCATAACTGTGTAAGCATATAATTCTGGGTTTAATTTAATATGTAACACATATAGTGATTACATAAGGTAATACCCATAAGAGCTGTAATTTCTTACTTGGCCAAGAGATTTCACATTTAAGTGTTAGAATTTCCACTTCAGTGAAATCTTACCATATCAAAAAATGTTGGAAGGAGGGATTCCCTTTGGTGTTTGGTCCTCTACTTAGGAAATACCTGTTGCAGTTCAAGTTTATCTCACATTATTCATCTTCATATTTTGGAGAGCATGAGGTTTGAATTCATTAATATACATAGAGGTTAACTAAAGTTCTTGATCCAACATGAATTATAAAATTGATGAGATCCATGGGTCTTCATCATGGAGTTGATGGTATCATGAGTTATTGTTACTCCTACTCAGCTCTTAAATGCACCCCCCCCCTCCTTTTTCTCCATCCCTCTCCTCCAAGGATAAAGAAATGATAGATTTTCTGTTGTACATTTAACTCTTACTTTAATTAAGATTAAGTCCAGGTGCTGTACCAGGAATGCTAGGTTTTTACCTATCTTTCAATTTAAAGCACTGGTTTTTAAAAACAGTTCCAAAGGATGAGAACTTGTGTACTATGATTTTTTGAAGAATCAGTGGTAGGAGCAGTGAAGAAAATTTCATGGAATACATTTCTGAAGTAGCACATTTCTGAAATCATAAGTAAGTTGATTCAGGTTCTCATCCTTCGCTGTACACAAGCAGATAGAAATGCATCTGTTATATAAGCGAGAAAAGCTGTATACTTATTAAACCTTTTACAAATACTCGGCATACAAACTTGCCTTTGAGCTTGCTGGTGTTTTCTCGTTGTTGCTAATGTGTGTTCTCTCTCAAGGTTTCTAATGTGTGCTGTGAATAATTCAAGAAGACCAGTTTCTTTTGGATTCCTTATTTTATTGACCTAATTATATATTACTTAAGTACATTCTAACACTGCAAATATTACTATAAATGGGTCAAAGTAAATTTGGTCTTCTAAAAATATGTCCTGTGCTTTTAAGTTCCATAAAGTACCTTCATTTTCATAAAGACTCAGTATCATTTGTAAACCAGAAGTGTTTTATTTTTTCTTGTGCTAACAATGCTATAAGAAGGACAACTAAAGGAGGTTTTTTTCTGTTTTAAAATATACAGTTATTAGATTTTGAGCTACATTAAAAATAAACTATGGTTTCAAACTGGAATAAATAAAATTAAATAAATAAATAAATAAATAAATAAATAAATAAATAAATAAATCTTGTATGGTATTCCAGTATTCTATTAATAGATATTACTAATTGTTTTTAATTTTTCAGTATTAACAAATCTGAAACAGTCACCCATATACATGTATTTTTGGATGTTTTCTTCTTATTAGGACAAATTTATAAAAGCAGATTGGCTTGATTAAAGATTCTGCATGTGGAAAAGTTGAAAACTACTTTTTGATTTTCTCACAGAAACATAACATGAATTCATAATTGTAATTATAGTATGTGATATATGAGTGCCAGCTTATTTATGATTCTAGGAACACTGAGCATTACCAAACTTTTTTTGTTTTGTTATGCTTTTAACATAAGAAATGTATTATATTGTTGCATTAAAATTCTATAATTGTTTTAATATTTAATGAACTTATTAAAATAACTTCCCAGGAAATATACCTCTTTTAGAAATGATGATTAAAAATTATATAATCAATGTTTATGTCAAAAGAGCCAAAAAGAAAAATTTATAAGATAGAAAGTAAAAGTACCCTAATTCTCATCCTCCCATCTAGTAATGACAAACCCTGCAAATTTCTTGTGTGGTTTTCCAGAAATTGTATATCCTATCATAATATTGTATACATTTACAATTTCATGATTATTAACGAGTTTGAGTATCTTTCCATATGCTTTGATCATTGCATTTTGTGCACTCATGTAAAATAGCCATTCACAAAAGAGTAGTCAAATGAACCAATATTTTCATTTATGTCATTGGCTTTTACATTATGTTTAGAAAGTTCTTCCCATCTAACAGTATTTCCTTTAGGCTCTTTCTAGTTATCGTTGATGCTTACATCTTGACTCTATCTACATTTGTGTATTATGTGTTATGGGTTAGAACATAGTATCTCATTTCCATCTTGAAATAGAGCCCAAAGGTGTTGGATGAATTTCTACTTTCCTGAGGTCACACATCGGGTCAGTGGCTGGGTCAAACCTCTTCTGATTCGGAGTTCAGTGTACTTAATACCTCCTCAGTGTAAACACATAGAGAATTGTGTTCTAGAGTATGCAGGCAGGGGGATGGGTGCGACTGGGTAGAAATTTGAAAGAAACTTTGCTTGTGTTTCTTTCCCTTTTCCCAATAATTAGATGATCCAGAAGTGGGAAGGCCAAAAATGATTAAATCTTTGGCCTTCCTTCCTTTATGAAGCCCCATTTCCTATTTTATGTTATTCTTTTGCTAGACTTTCACATCTGTCACAGTATAATTTTCAAAAAGTTAAAAATTTACTCATATAAATATAGAATGTATGTCCAAAATATATTTGGTTCATCAATAAAGAAATCAGCAAGATGGTAAAGTTGCTTCAAAAACACTTGTTAAACTAGGTATTTACAGAGTTTTTTTTTTTAAAGGACATGAAATCAAATCACTATGTTTAATAATAACCATAATCCAGTTAATGTCCTATAAGGCAGTACAATCATTACTTTAAGGGTATATCTTATACTCACCAGAATTCAATAGAAGCTTCTTTTGTACAAACATCTTCAAATTGATATGTAACTTTACAGACTGGGCCATAATCAGTAGTATGTAGCATATCAAACAAAAGGACATTCCTTGGATGATTACATAATACTTAGGTGAGACTGTTAGAGCTCCAGGATGGTATTAAATGAATACACAGCCATCCTTTTGCTTTATTATGAATAATTTTTCTTAACACATTTATAATGTGAAATAGAATAGGCTTTTAAAATAAACCATTTTTTAGAAATGATACTATCTTTGTTAGACTAGTACTTTGGTTAACTAAAACTTCTGGTTAAGAAAATAACACAGAAAGTTTAAAAATAAAAGTCTGAGTAGAAATAAACCAGGAAAATATCAACAAAGTTAGGTGACAATATTACTGTAAAAATTAGAATGTAAACTATCAGACAGATTAGAATTTAAAGCAGATGGTCTTAGTGAAATAAAAGATTTAAGTTTCAATGGAAAGAAACTCACATGATATTTCAGTAAAGTGAAGTGAGGTGAAAGAAAGACCAGATGGCTTTGAAGAGATAGGTGGGCAGTGTGAGGGGCCTCATAGGCTACATTAAAATATTTGGTTTTGTTCTAAAGATCAGTGAGAGTTTTAAAGAGAAGAATGATGTGGTTGGATTTTTGTTTCAAAAAGTCATTCTGACTGCTGTGCAGAGTGTTATACAGCTGGGCAAAAGTGGAAATGAGACAAAGTAGAAGGTGTGGGGGGGGGAGGGGGGGGAGGCAGGGAGAACCCAGAAGGAAACAGGGGGAAATAATGGTGGATTATAGTAGGGTGGATAGCTAGGAGATACGTTCAGAGATAAAGCTGAATCCACTCATTCTCAAATGAATTATTTGTGAATAGTGAATATTATTGTGAGGCTCAGGTGAGAAAAATGTAGTTAAGATCAATACAGGCCAAGTACCAAGCAAATACTTACTAAATAGTAATTACTACTATTATATTATTATTATATATTATAAAGGGATTATAATAGGAAATAAGAAAAACTCAACTCTTAATGAATATAGGAGAATGGTATAAATGTATTTTGTTAATACATTTGAAAATCTGAATTCAATCACCATTTGGAAAACTGTAAAAGATAATTTTCTAAATCTAGAAGTGTAGAAACAATGGAAAATGTAATTAAAAACTTACTACATAAAATTTCTTCAGTCTTGAGAATTGTAATATATTTTCTGTTCCAGAGCATATTAAAAATGAGACAGCATTGGGGTGCCTGTGTTGTTTAGTTGGTAGAGCGACTGACTTCGGTTGGGGTCATGATCTCACAGTTTGTGAGTTCAAGCCCCGTGTCAGACTCTGTGCTGACAGCTCAGAGCCTGGAGCCTGCTTCAGATTCTGTGTGTCTCCCTCTCTCTCTGCCCCTCCTCCACTCATGCTCTGCCTCTCTCTGTCTCAGAAATAAATAAACATTAAAAAAATTTTTTTTAAATGAGACAGCATCAAATGCATCTTTTTTTTTCTTAATCTTTTAAATGTTTACTTATTTTTGAGAGAAAGACAGAGCATGAGTGGGGGAGGGACAGAGAGACAGGGAGACACAGAATCTGAAGCAGGCTCCAGGCCCTGAGCTGTCAGCACAGAGCCTGACATGGGGCTCGAACTCACTGACCATGAGATCCTGACCTGAGCTGAAGTCAGATGCTCAACCAACTGAGCCACCCAGGTGCCCTGAATGGAGTGCCTCTTATGAAGATAATATAACCTCAGGAGTAGTCCTTGAAAGAATAACACTACTGTTATTTATGAATACAAAAGGATAATCCTTAAAGAAAATATTATCAAATTGATTCAATAGTATGTTACAAGACCAATCAATTTTGAGCACTGCAGTAAGTATATTTTAACATTAGAAAGTTATTATGCAAGGGGTGCCTGGGTGTCTCAGTCAGTTAAGCTCAGGTCATGATCTCACCATTTGTGAGTTCAAGCCTCACATAAGCCTCTGAGCCTGGAGCCTGCTTCAGATTCTGTGTCTCCCTCTCTCTCCTCCACTCCCCTGCTCACGTTGTGTCTCTCTCTCAAAATAAATAAACATTAAAAAAATTTTTTTAAATAAAATAAAAGAAAATTAGTATGCATGGAATTAGGAAAACCTAGAAAAATAATATATAAGATGTTTGGAGAAAATATTTTCATAAGCTGCTGGAAGATAAATCAAAGTATAAGTAAATGATGGCTAAAATGCCTTCTAAGGAAATGGTACTTAACAATAACTATTTTCTTTTCTTTTCTTTTTCTTTCTTTTTTCCCCTCCCCTTGAGGAACAGATAAATAGATTTGAGACTGAAGCTGAGTAGCTATGGATAGCAGCTACCATAGAAAGCAGTTTACCTTCTCTGGCCCCTCTCTCCACCTAGAAAGGGAGCATATTCATTTCCCATAATCAATACTAACTAAATAATACAGACTATAGCTTTTAATTGGCACTAAGCTAATTAGTCATCTAGAGTCCTCAAATCTTTTGTTTTGGTCTCCTATTGTATTCTAAGCATCTATCTAAGTGCTCTTAAATGTAAAAAGTAGTGACAAAATACTCACTAAATTGAAACAATGAACAAAATACCAGCAAAAAAAAAAATGAGAGAATAGTAAATCCAGAGAGTCATTAATTTGACACTAGAGAGCACAAATGGTTGGAGGTTAGAAAGAATGATGAGAAAGGGTTCTAACTTAGCTAATGCTGACAAGTTATTTTCAGGAACAAGATAGTGAATTTTTGGCAAATGGTTTGGTTTGAATTAAAATATCAAGCTTGGGGGTGCCTGGGTGGCGCAGTCGGTTAAGCGTCCGACTTCAGCCAGGTCACAATCTCGCGGTCCGGGAGTTTGAGCCCCGAGTCAGGCTCTGGGCTGATGGCTTGGAGCCTGGAGCCTGTTTCCGATTCTGTGTCTCCCTCTCTCTCTGCCCCTCCCCCGTTCATGCTCTGTCTCTCTCTGTCCCAAAAATAAATAAACGTTGAAAAAATAAATAAATAAAAAAATAATAATAATAAAATATCAAGCGTGGAATAGACACAAAAGTTTTACATATCAGTTTTATTAATAGTGAGAGGAAATTGAAATTGACCAATATGTACAATGTTGTTTAAATTTCAGTGTTATATCATGCAAATGGAATCTGATGCAACCATTAAAATTATATTATTAAGCATAACTATTTTAAAAATTTTTGATATTTATTTAATAGGCTTCTATTAATTTAGTAATAGAATAACAACACTTAGAATATATTTTTCATAAAATCATTTATTTTGGCTAATGATAAACCACCATACTTCAGTAGTTCCCTAATTCCTAAAGATTAATAATATATAAACAGTAAAAATAAATGTAAAGTAAAATACCAAACATTGGATTGTCAATTTATGGGACTTATTAACCTGAGTATATAATTCAAAGATATGATCAATAATAAAGCCATAAGATATTAGTAAAAGTAGTTGGAAGATATTCAGTGTAATCATGTTTCAAAATCAAATTAAGACACATAGTTTGCTAAATATTGGCATAATTATTGTATGAAATGGGATTAAATATTCTATTTCAAATTGGTCATGATTTAGAAATTCTGGGCTACCTAGGAAGAAGATGGCAGCGTAGGAGGACGCTAGGCTCACCATGTCCTGCTGATCACTTAGATTCCATCTACACCTGCCTAAATAACCCAGAAAACCACCAGAAGACTAGCAGAGCAGATTCTCCAGAGCCAAGCGCAGGCAAGAGGCCCACAGAAGAGGGTAGGAAGGGTGAAGAGGCTGTGCGCACTACACAGACTGGCAGGAGGGAGCCAGGGCAGAGGGGCAGCCCTACGGCAAAGCAGAGCCTCTGAGTCTGGCTTGTAAAAGTGGAGGGGTCAGACGGAGTGTGTTCGGTCAGCAAGCGGGACTTAACATCTGGGAAGTTATAAGTTAACAGCTCTGCTCGGAGAGCGGGAAGACTGGAGGACAATTGGAGAGAGTCCCGGATTGAGTCCCGGATGACAGAGCACAGCTTGGCAGGGAACAAAGGCCTCACCAGCGCCATCTCCCTTGCCCATGCCCCAGCCAAAACCCCAAAGGGAACAAGTTCCTGTCAGAGAACTTACTTGCACCGCACAAACACCCAAGCTGTGCTTTAGTGGATCCATCCCTCCGGCGGTGGCGGGTCTGACTCCCTCCCGGTGACGCAGGGCACCTCCCGAAGCAGATCAGCAAAGGATAAGCAAGCTGAGCCTCCCCGTCCAGCCCGCTTGCACCTTGCCGATCCACACCAGCTAATACGCCAGATCCCCAGCACCACAAGCCTGGCAGTGTGCAAGTAGCCCAGACGGGCCATGCCACCCCACAGTGAATCCCGCCCCTAGGAGAGGGGAAGACAAGGAACACACCAGTCTGATGGTGGCCCCAGTGGTGGGCTGCGGGCAGACATCAGGTCTGACTGTGGCCCCGCCCACCAATTCAAGTTATTCAAGACTGCACAGGGGAAGTGCCCCGCAGTTCCACACCACTCCGGGGACTATCCAAAATGACAAAACGGAAGAATTCCCTTCAAAAGAATCTCCAGGAAATAACGACAGCTAACAAACTGATCAAAAAGGACTTAAACAATATAACAGAAAGTGAATTTAAAATAATAGTCATAAAATTAATCGTTGGGCTTGAAAACAGAATAGAGGACAGCAGAGAATCTAATGCTACAGAGATCAAGGGACTAAGGAACAGCCAGGAGGAGCTAAAAAATGCTATAAATGAGCTGCAAAATAAAATGGAAACGACGACGGCTCTGATTGAAGAGTCAGAGGACAGAATAGGGTAACTAGAAGATAAAATTATGGAAAAAGAGGAAGCTGAGAAAAAGAGAGATAAAAAAATCCAGGAGTATGGAGGGGAAAATTAGAGAACTAAGTGATGCACTAAAGAGAAATAATATACGCATAATTGGTATTCCAGATGAGGAAGAGAGAGGGAAAGGTGCTGAAGGTATACTTGAAGAATTCATAGCTGAGAACTTCCCTGATCTGGGGAAGGAAAAAGGTATTGAAATCCAAGAGGCACAGAGAACTCCGTTCAGATGTAACTTGAATCGATCTTCTGCACAACATATCATAGTGAAACTGGCAAAATACAAGGATAAAGAGAAAATTCTGAAAGCAGCTAGGGATAAACGTGCTCTAACATATAAAGGGAGACCGATAAGACTTATGACGGATCTTTCTACTGGAACTTGGCAGGCCAGAAAGGAATGGCAGGAAATCTTCAACGTGATAAACAGAAAAAATATGCAGCCGAGAATCCTTTATCCAGCAAGTCTGTCATTTAGAATAGAAGGAGAGATAAAGGTCTTCCCAAACAAACAAAAACTGAAAGAATTCGTCACCACTAAACCAGCTCTACAAGAGATCCTAAGGGGGATCCTGTGAGACAAAGTACCAGAGACATTGCTACAAACATGAAACCTACAGACCTCACAATGACTCTAAACCCATATCTTTCTATAATAACAGTGAACGTAAATGGACTAAATGCACCAACCAAAAGACATAGGGTATCAGAATGGATAAAAAAACAAGACCCATCTATTTTCTGTCTACAAGAGACTCATTTTAGACCTGAGGACACCTTCAGATTGAAAGTGAGGGGATGGAGAACTATCTATCATGCTACTGGAAGTCAAAAGAAAGCTGGAGTTGCCATACTTGTATCACACAAACTAGACTTTAAATTAAAGGCTGTAACAAGAGATGAAGTAGGCATTATATAATAATTACAGGGTCTATCCATCCGGAAGAGCTAACAATTATGAATGTCTGTGCGCCGAATACAGGAGCGCCCAAATATATAAAACACTTCCTCACAAACATAAGCAACCTTATTGATAAGAATGTGATAATTGCAGGGGACTTTAACACCCCACTTACAACATGGATATATCATCTAGACACACGGTCAATAAAGAAACAAGGGCCCTGAATGATACATTGGATCAGATGGACTTGACAGATATATTTAGAACTCTGCATCCCAGAGCAACAGAATATACTTTCTTCTCAAGTGCACATGGAACATTCTCCAAGATAGATCACATACTGGGTCACAAAACAGCCCTTCATAAGTTTACAAGAATTGAAATTATACCATGCATACTTTCAGACCACAATGCTATGAAGCTTGAAATCAACCACAGGAAAAAGTCTGGAAAACCTCCAAAAACATGAGGTTAAAGAACACTCTACTAAAGAATGAATGGGTCAACCAGGCAATTAGAGAAGAAATTTAAAAATATATGGAAACAAACGGAAATGAAAATACAACAATCCAAACACTTTGGGATGCAGCGAAGGCAGTCCTGAGAGGAAAATACATCGCAATCTAGGCCTATCTCAAGAAACAAGAAAAATCCCAAAATCAAAATCTAACAGCACACCTAAAGGAAATAGAAGCAGAACAGCAAAGGCAGCCCAAACCCAGCAGAAGAAGAGAAATAATAAAGATCAGAGCAGAAATAAACAATATAGAATCTAAAAAAAAACTGTAGAGCAGATCAATGAAACCAGGAGTTGGTGTTTTGAAAAAATAAACTAAATTGATAAACCTCTAGCCAGCTTCTCAAAAAGAAAAGGGAGATAACCCAAATAGGTAAAATCATGAATGTAAATGGAATTATTACAACCAATCCCTTAGAAATACAAGCAATTATCAGGGAATACTATGAAAAATTATATGTCATCAAACTGGACAACCTGGAAGAAATGGACAAATTCCTGAACTCCCACACACTTCCAAAACTCAATCAGGAGGAAATAGAAAGCTCGAACAGACCCATAACCAGTGAAGAAATTGAATCAGTTATCAAAAATCTCCCAACAAATAAGAGTCCTGGACCAGATGGCTTCCCAGGGGAGTTCTACTAGACGTTTAAAGCAGAGATAATACCTATCCTTCTCAAGCTATTTCAAAAAATAGAAAGGGAAGGAAAACTTCCAGACTCATTCTATGAATCCAGTATCACTTTGATTCCTAAACTAGACAGAGACTCAGTAAAAAAAGAAAACTACAGGCCAATATCCCTGATGAATATGGATGCAAAAATTCTCAATAAGATACTAGCAAATCGAATTCAACAGCATATAAAAAGAATTGTTCACCATGATCAAGTGGGATTCATTCCTGGGATGCAGGGCTGGTTCAACATTCACAAATCAATCAACGTGATACATCACATTAATAAAAGAAAAGAGAAGAACCATATGATCCTGTCAATCTATGCAGAAAAAGCATTTGACAAAATTCAGCATCCTTTCTTAATAAAAACCCTCGAGAAAGTCGGGATAGAAGGAACATACTTAAACATCATAAAAGCCATTTATGAAAAGCCCACAGCTAACATCATCCTCAACGGGGAAAAACTGAGAGCTTTTTACCTGAGATCTGGAACATGACAGAGATGTCCACTCTCACCTCTGTTGTTTAACATAGTGTTGGAAGTTCTAGCATCAGCAATCAGAAAACAAAAGGAAATCAAAGGCATCAAAATTGGTAAAGATGAAGTTAAGCTTTCACTTTTTGCAGATGGCATGGTATTATACATGGAAAATCATATGGACTCCACCAAAAGTCTCCTAGAACTGATACATGAATTCAGCAAAGCCGCACGATACAAAATCAATGTACACAAATTAGTTGCATTCTTATACACTAATAATGAAGCAACAGAAAAACAAATAAAGAAACTGATCCCATTCACAATCGCACCTAGAAGCATAAAATACCTAGGGATTAATGTAACCAAAGATGTACAAGATCTGTATGCTGAAAACTATAGAAAGCTTATGAAGGAAATTGAAAAAGACATAAAGAAATGGAAAACATTCCATTCTCATGGATTGGAAGAATAAATATTGTCAAAATGTCAATACTACCCAAAGCTATCTACACATTCAATGCAATCCCAATCAAAATTGCACCAGCATTCTTCTCGAAGCTAGAACAAGCAATCCTAAAATTCATATGGAACCACAAAAGGCCCCGAATAGCCAAAGTAATTTTGAAGAAGAAGACCAAAGCAGGAGGCATCACAATCCCAGACTTTAGCCTCTACTACAAAGCTGTCATCATCAAGACAGCATGGTATTGGCCCAAAAACAGACACATAGACCAATGGAATAGAATAGAAACCCCAGAACTAGACCCACAAACGTATGGCCAACTCATCTTTGACAAAGCAGGAAAGAACATCCAATGGAAAAAAGACAGTCTCTTTAACAAATGGTGCTGGGAGAACTGGACAGCAACATGCAGAAGATTGAAACTAGACCACTTTCTCACACCATTCACAAAAATAAACTCCAAATGGATAAAGGACCTGAATGTGAGACAGGAAACCATCAAAACCTTAGAGGAGAAAGCAGGAAAAGACCTCTCTGACCTCAGCCGTAGCAATCTCTTACTCGACACATCCCCAAAGGCAAGGGAATTAAAAGCAAAAGTGAATTACTGGGACCTTATGAAGATCAAAAGCTTCTGCACAGCAAAGGAAACAACCAACAAAACTAAAAGGCAACCAACGGAATGGGAAAAGATATTCGCAAATGACATATCGGACAAAGGGCTAGTATCCAAAATCTATAAAGAGCTCACCAAACTCCACACCCAAAAAACAAATAACCCAGTGAAGAAATGGGCAGAAAACATGAATAGACACTTCTGCAAAGAGGACATCTGGATGGCCAACAGGCACATGAAAAGATGCTCAACGTCGCTCCTCATCAGGGAAATACAAATCAAAACCATACTCAGATAACACCTCACACCAGTCAGAGTGGCCAAAATGCAGAAATCAGGAGACTATAGATTCTGGCGAGGATGTGGAGAAACGGGAACCCTCTTACACTGTTGGTGGGAATGCAAACTGGTGCAGCCGCTCTGGAAAACAGTGTGGAGCTTCCTCAAAAAATTAAAAATAGATCTACCCTATGACCCAGCAGTAGCACTGCTAGGAATTTACCCAAGGGATACAGGAGTGCTGATGCATATGGGCACTTGTACCCCAATGTTTATAGCAGCACTCTCAACAATAGCCAAATTATGGAAAGAGCCTAAATGTCCATCAACTGATGAATGGATAAAGAAATTGTGGTTTATATACACAATGGAGTACTACGTGGCAATGAGAAAGAATGAAATATGGCCCTTTGTAGCAACATGGATGGAACTGGAAAGTGTTATGCTAAGTGAAATAAGCCATACAGAGAAAGATAGATACCATAAAAACATATGAAGAGTGTGAAAACACACTCTTATGTGGATCCTGAGAAGCTTAACAGAAACCCATGGGGAGGGGAAGGGGAAAAAAAAAGAGGTTAGAGTGGGAGAGAGCCAAAGCATAAGAGACTCTTAAAAACTGAGAACAAACTGAGGATTGATGGGGGGTGAGAGGGAAGAGAGGGTGGGTGATGGGTATTGAGGAGGGTACCTTTTGGGATAGCACTGGGTGTTGTATGGAAACCAGTTTGACAATGAATTTCATATATGGAAAAAAAATAGAAATTCTGGGCTATATGGTCATAACTTATCCTGTTGTCAGTAAGACCATGGCCTAGGCTGGTCTAGAATTAAATTCTAGACTTAAACCAGAGTGTCAAAATTATAAGGGGCAGTCATATCTAACTTGTATGGATTTCTTACTTTGATCCTTGCAGCATACCCATAAAGTGTTATCCTCACATAGGGAAAATAAGGTTCAAAGAGATTAAATATAGTTAGGTTTAAAACTGATAAGAATTTCAGCTGGAATTCAAACTCAAATCAGTATGACTATTGTCGAATCTGCCTATGCCATTAATCAGAATTTGTCTTATTGACTATGCACTATTTCTTAACTAGAATTTTCTTAAGAGAAGAGACATCACAGGGCACCTGGGTGGCTCAGTCAGTTGAGCATCTGACTCTTGATTGAGCCTGCTTAGTGTGGACCCTGCAAAGGATTCTCTCTCTCTCCTGTCCCTCCCCCACTCATTCACGGCACATACTCTCTCTCTTTCTCTTAAAAAAAAAGAAGAAGAAGAAGAATATTCAGAAATATCATGAACCTCAAAGAATAACTTCCTGAGATACAAAGACTTCATTGGAAAAAATGAAGAAAGAAACTGAAATCTGATTTTACGGAAATATCTTTCAATTGTAAATTATCATCCCAACATAAAATTTTTGTTTTTTATTTCTAGTCAGAGAATAAAAACACAAAATTGAATTTTTGAAAAGTATGTCCTTGCTCCTCCTCCCTATTTCCTACTGCAAAGGCCACAGTTTCAAAACATGATGGTAGCATATCCATATTTATTTATTTTAATGTTTTTGTATTTGTTTTTGAGACAGACAGAGACAGAGCATGAGCAGGGAAGGGGCAGAGAGAGACAGAGACACAGAATTTGAGCAGGCTCCAGGCTCTGAGCTGTCAGCACAGAGCCCGATGCGGGGCTGGAACTCACAGACTGCGAGATCATGACCTGAGCCGAAGTCACACGCTCAACCGACTGCAACACCCAGGCGCCCCTGTAGTATATCCTTTTAAATTCATGTAGAAGAGGCTCCTTTCCCATGTAGCTCTGGTCATATAATTACTGCCCATACAATGTTTTTTCATATTCTAACTTCCCTCTGACCTCATACCTACAATTTTACAGCAGAGGATTGCCTTTTCTTCAGAATATCAAGGTCATACTGGTGAATATGAGCTAACGTTATGCTGACAAAACTGGTCAGTGATATTTAACTGTCCCTATGACCCATTGATATTTTGATATCTTGAACACTGCTTTTCATTGTCTTCGCCCTCCCATGCTTGTGTGGTCAGATTTGGGAATCTTAGGGTAATTGTAGTTCTGGTTGCTCAGGCCCCTCCCTCCTTCTAACATTCTATCTTTTCATCTCACTCCCCATGGTGTATTTAACGTATGCCTCCTCCAAAAGGCAAGAAAGAAAAAGAGACAGAGAGAGAGACAGAGACAGAGACAGAGGAAAAGGAAGGGAAATCTCCTTGGAAACTGAATGTGACCCCATTTGGAAAAAAAGGGTCTTTTTTGGTTAATGACTGATTGCAAGATGAGATCATCTTAGATTAGTGTGGCTCCAATAACAAGTGTCCTTATAAGAGAAGACATAGACAAGAGGAAGAAGACACAGCCACAAAGAAGGCCACCTAAAGATTGACCCAAAGATTGGAGTTATTCTGCCATGAAAATGGAATGGCTGGAAACCCAGGAAGAAGGGAGAGGACAGTGGGGATCCTCCTGTAGAATGATTGTAGGGAAACTGAGCCTGCCAACACCCTGAATTCAGACTTCTACTCTTTAGCTCTCTGCAAGAATACATTTCTATTGTTTTAAGTCACCAAAACTGTGGTACTTTGGTTACAGCAGACCTGGGAAACAAATAAATGCCCTGAGCCTCAATTTGAATGAAATTAGCAGATTTGTATTTTCCCATGGCCAATCTTTTCATTCTTTCTTAGGGTCCGTCAGCTCATCTCATGTTGTGTCATGTTTCTCTATAGCGGAGATGTCCTGCGTGAGAAAACTCTAAGTGGTTTCATTGTTTAAATTCTGGTTTCCAGATGACTGTCTTGGTTATTCCTGCTCTTCCTATTTCCTTATCTCTGTCTGCACATTTCTCCTTTGGCTTTACTCACCTTCTTAGTGCCTTAATTTTGGCACAGAAATCCACACCCCATCCAACCTCCCTACCCCCAAACACGTTTTTCTTTATTGATCTACATTAACTATTATGAAATCTGATCACTTTGTCTCTATCACTACTATATCACCATCACTGCCTCAAATCCCCCCCTTTTTTAAGTTTATTTATTTATTTAGAGAGAGAGAGATAGAACAAGAAAGGGAGGGGCAGAGAAAGAGAGACAGAGAGATGGAGAATCCCAAGTAGGCTACATATTGTCAGTGTGGAGCCCAATGCGAGACTCAAACTCACAACCCATGAGATCATGGCCTGAGCTGAAACCAACAGTTGGATGCTTAACCAACTGAGCCAACCAGGTGCCCATGGAGTCCACTGCTTCTATCAAGGACTTTGGATTTCTACAGGAGAGGATATATCTATCTCTTTTTCCTAAGTAGCCACTTGATTGCTATAAAGAATACAGTTCCCAGTGTCCCCATGGCATCATTCCTTGTCTGCTGCTCCATGGCACACTTAAAATGTCCCTCTTTCTTTGTTTTTGCATATAAATGACTTCTAAGCTCTACTCAGAGCTTCTTGTAGCCATGACACCTATAGCCAGCCTCTCAAGTGTAGGCCCCTGTCTCTAACCTGAACCTGCACTGTCCTTGAAGCATTTTATGATTTTCAAGCACTGAATTATTTAGGTTAGAGATTCTGAATTAACCGTTGGGTTGGGGTTCTGGCATCAGTATTTTTTAAAGTTCCCTGAGTGATTTTGATGTGCAGTTCAGCAACAGCTGTTCGAACCCACCCTGCACTTAACAGTCTTTTGGGAAAAACATTGAAATGCCTGTTGCATTATATTATTTTCCAGATGTGCAAAATCTAAACTCAAGCCTGACATTGGAGATCTTAGTTCCACACCAATCTGATCTCCATCTATTGTGTACATAGACTCCTGTTTTTCTGCCAAACTGATTTCCTTGTATTGTTTATATCTAAGAAAAAATTACTTCCCACCTCTCCCCACCCAAACACACATACACATGCATGGGACCCATGATCTGGCAAAGGATTTTTGTGGCATATTTATGGACACGGGTCTGACAGCTATACAGTTTCTACACTGAAACGTTAGACCCTGGAAATGTTTGAGAGTGGATACAAACAGTGGGGTAAAGCACTGAAAACTAACCTAGGCCCCTCCCCTAAAGCCACAATATTTGCTTGCTTATTCCTTAGCTTGACTGTTTTCTGGAGAAAGACTTTGAAGTAAATATTTATAGAAGCAATTAAGCTTGCTGAAAGAGCATCTTTGGGCCAGAGGGCATGAAGGAACAGTTCTCCCATCACTTGCCTTTATACTAAAGGAAAGAAAAACTTATTTGAGCCCTTGGCAATGTCAGTGACAGACATTTCCTAATTTGTAATCAGTATCAACACTGCTAGCTGACTGATGCAACCTGCGACAGAACCCCTCCTAATGAAGCAACTACAGGGCAGATTCTGATGAAAACTTCCTTCTCTCACCTCTTCCCAGAAGCAGAGCTGTTTAAAATTTCACACCAATGAGAGGAAATGAAAATAAAACTGAAATACAGAATCACTTTTCATAAATCTAGCATAGGACTATTATAAAGTTGGCCCAGTTTGTCAGGGAATTTTTTTATAATGAGCTCAGCAATGGAAATTTCTCCTAAGGGATAGCCATTAACCAAATCACAAGACAGACATGATCTGGCTCAGAACCAATCACAAGCCCTTGAAACTTTTATTGTTTCTCATCTAGTGTTCTTATTTATATATAAAAAAGGAAACAAAGAGGGGAGCTCAATCATTATGGCTCTATAAAGTTACATACTTTATATTATTATTTTTCCTCTGCTCAGTGTAAATATTTAACCTCAATAAGAATGTGTTAGCTTATTGGCTTTTCTTTCCTTGTGAACCAGGGACAGTGGGAATATTCCCAAATCAAGTTTTACACACAGAGTGAGCACTGGAATGAGGGTTCGAAGAACTGCTTCTATTCCTTACGCTGGATTTATTAAAGTGTCTCATGCTCCACAACAATCCAGGGGGAGTGGCATCAGATCTTCACCTACTACATGTGAAAACTGGGGTCAGGCAATGCTTGTGATTTATACAGGGGTACAAGATTTAGTAAGTGCAAGTCAGAGTGACTGACATGTTCTGGTTTGCCCAGGACTTTCTTGCTTTAGCCCTGAAAGCCTCATGTCTTGACAACCCTTTCAGTCCCTGGCAAATACAGATCCACAATCACCCTAGTTGCAGTCAGAGATTGCAATCTGTACACTGGGCTACAACCCTATTCTCCATAACATCCTGAAGTCATTACTTCTAATGCTCAAGTTACTTGCAGATCTGTGACTTGTTCTCTCAACTAACAGCTCTACAGAGAGCTTTTGGGAAGAGTGAATAGATGATATCTTCATCTATATTCTTCTAATAACAATCAAAAATAAATAAGCATTAGAATAGGTATTCAATAAAAGTTCATTGAATTCCAGAGTATTCTTTAATTGTAGTTAAAGACGAATTAGGCCTACAGGGAAGGTGTAGAATTGGATCTATTAAGTCATCACAAAAGCCGCAGTTTTGGACCCCTAGATTCTCACCCGAGTAGTTTGGGCCCTTATCAATGATGTAGTAGAAAAAAGATGTTAGCAGTGCTGAGTATTAGTTCAGCTTTTGACACTAAAATGACTTTGGCAAGCCACTTCCTGTGCACTTCAGCCAGCTGAAATGTAAAAGCAGGAAGGTGGGACCAGGTGACTTCTAAGAACTCTTACAGTCTTAGCGTAGTAGGCTTTGAGCCACAAAGAGTAAACAATGTTAAGGGTTCACTGATGGGGCCCCTGGGTGGTTTAGTTGGCTAAGTGTCTGACTCCAGCTCAGGTCATGATCTCACAGTTTGTGGGTTCAAGCTCCGTATCTGTGCTGACAGCTCGGAGCCTGGAGCCTGCTTCAGATTCTGTGTCTCCCTCTTTCTCTCTCTGTCCCTCCCCCACTCACATTCTATCTCTCTTGCTCTCTCAAAAATAAACATTAAAAAAAATGAGTTAACTGATGAAACAAAATTGGATTATAAGCTGTGCCTTCAGTAGAATTCAAAAATAGGTATTGTTAGTTCTCACGGGTTTCTTCCTCTTCTCAGCAATGTCTGTGAATATCTAACTCTTCCTACCAACACCGAAAGTACCCATGATCTTTTGTGTTCTTTCTGCACTCCTACTAGCAAGTGAAGATAAACTCATTTGCTCCCTTACTTGATCTCTAAGTTCTGTCTTTTCCTTGGTAACCCAGATTTGCTAATAAGTTTACTGGACTGATTGACAATCTATTAAAAATAACTGGCATTAAAACATTCCATTTGAACTATCCCTTGCTATATGTAGCTGTCACTTTTCTCTTTTCATAATTCCATGTTGATTTATTTGTAAAATCTTTCTCAGGTATTTATATTGCATCTCCCCTAATGACCACATAAATTAAGCAGATAAAAGAGAGAACAAATCAGCATCATGAGAAACCTATTCTGTCCTGGTCCAAGGTTCTATACTTACCAAAGGATTTGGCAGAAGAAAGCCATACTCTTCAGAAATATGAAATCTTCCTAAAGATAATAATGGTATTGTCTTCAAATTCTGACTTTGAGGTTCCATAATTTTGTCTGAAGTATCTGAACTAAAGCCAGTCCTGAGTGACAACGATTCCAAATATACCAAAGACCCAGGTTGAGGGAGCTTCAGGATGGCATCTTCTTGCTGCAATTCTGCAGTGTCTCAGCAACAGAGGAGAACCTTGGTCTGAGGTTGAATTCCAGAATGCCATAAACTTTCTCTGACACAAGGTTGAGTAAACAATTAGAGACTGCTGACTAAAACAAACAGGCAAACAGAATCACAAAAGAAAAAAAATATCTCCTTTCTTTTTACACACATGTAGTAAGAGAAAATTGGTTTTAAAGATTGGTTTTAAGTCCAAAGACAATTTGTTCTCCTTTGGAAAAGGGGAAATGAGCTAGTACTTTGGTTATGGCTGATTCCAAATATCCTGACAGTAATCTTGTCCAAAATGAATTTTGACAACAGGGTCTTTATCCCAACGGAGTGAATGATTAAAACTGGAAGTGAGTCACCTTTAGACAGATATTTCAGTGGTTGGTGGTGACTGGAGATCAGAGGAAGACTCTAAATACATATCAGAACCTCAGAGGGGGTCTGAACAACATATTCTAAACAACTGCTTTGATTTACTTTAAGAAATAACATTTAATCATTTTTTGAAATCTTTAGCCACAATAAGGAGGACATATATATTTTTAACAAATGAAGTAGTGGATATTAATAAACTTAGGAGTCTGAACAGAGTATTGATTGAACCCTCTACCTTTATCAACCATCTTTTGAGAAACTTCTACTAAAATGGGTGACTTTACCTATGAAGGAACTACTACTTTTACTGATTTTACAGAGTAGTAAACTGAGGAACACCATATAGATAACCCTGTCTATTGTCACTCCACTAATTATTGGCAGAGTGAGGACTAGGACTGAGGTATCTTAAAATTTTTTTTAACGTTTTTTATTTATTTTTGAGACAGAGAGAGACAGAGCATGAACGGGGGAGGGGCAGAGAGAGAGGGAGACACAGAATCAGAAGCAGGCTCCAGGCTCTGAACCATCAGCCCAGAGCCCAACACAGGGCTCGAACTCACGGACCGCGAGATCGTGACCTGAGCTGAAGTCGGACGCTTAACCGACTGAGCCACCCAGGCGCCCCTAGAGCTGAGGTATCTTGATTTCCAAGCCATTGCTGTGTTCCCTAGATCAGGCTGCCAGGCTGTCAAAAGTGCTCTTACAGTTTGTTTGTTCTTTGAGAAAGAGAGAGAGAGAGGGAGAGAAGGAGAGAGAGAGAGAGACAGCATGTGCACACACGTGTGCTCTCTAACAGGGGAGGGACAGAGAGAGAGAAGAAGAGAACCTTTTTTTAAAAAGGTGTTTGTTTATTTATTTATTGTGAGAGAGAGAGAGAGAGGAGAAGTGCAGAAAGAGAGGGAAAGAGAATCTCAAGCATGCCCCGCACTCAGGATGAAGCCTGACTGAGGGCTCAATCTCACGATCATGAGATCATGACCTGAACTGAAATCAAGAGTTGGACGCTTAACCAAGTGAACCACCAGGTGCTCCTATAGTTTGAATTTTCTTTACTATGGAGCCAGGTTATAAGTTCCAGTCCATAGATCTGCAGTATGCAAATTCTGAAGACTCTACCTTTTGCCAAATGGACCATAAACTTAGGTCAAAAGTTGTAGACAAATTTATTTGGAAGCTAATTTATCTGAACACATCTTCTTCTTCCCTTTCTCTATGATAAATAGAAAAGCTAAGAGCAGGAAGTTCTCTGATCATTCATTGAACAGTTCCTACGGAAGGTTCAACTTTAAAAGTTGTCTTTCAAAAGTAGCCTAATTAGTCTATGTATCTGTTTTTGTGCCAATACCATACTGTCTTGATGATTACAGCTTTGAAGTACAGGCTAAAGTCTGGGATTATGATGCCTCCAGATTTGGTTTTCTTTTTCAACATTACTTTGCCTACTCAGGGTCTTTTGTAGTTCTATAAAAATTTTAGGGTTGTTTGTTCTAGCTCTGAGAAGAATGCTGGAGGCAATTTTGATTGGGATTGCACTGAATGTGTAGATTGCTTTGGGTAGTATCAATATTTTATCCATATTTATTCTTCCAATCCATGAGCATGGAAGGTTTTTCCATTTCTTTGTGTCTATTTCAATTTCTTTCATAAGTTTTCTATAGTTTTAAGCATACAGGTCTTTTACATCTTTGGTTAGGTTTAATTCTAGGTATTTTATGGGTTTTGGTGCAATTGTAAATGGGATCAAATAGAGAACCCAGAAATGGACCCACAAATGTACGGCCGGCTAATCTTTGACAAAACAGGAAAGAGTATCCAGTGGAATTAAGGCAGTATCTTTAGCAAATGGTGCTGTGAGAACTGTACAGCAACATGCAGAATAATGAAACTGGACCACTTTCTTACACAATATACAAAAGTAAACTCAAAATGGGTGAAAGACCTAAATGTGAAACAGGAAACCATTAAAACCCTAGAAGAAAGCAGACAACACCCTCTTTCATCTCAACCGCACAACTTCTTACTCAACATACCTCCAAAGGCAAGGGAAACAAAAGCAAAAATGAAGTATTGGGACCTCATCAAGATAAAAAGCTTCTGCACAGTGAAGAAAACAACAAGCAAAACTAAAAGGCAACTGACGGAATGGGAGAAGATATTTGCAAATGACGTCTCAGAAAAAGGGTTAGTATCCAAAATCTATAAAGAACTTACCAAACTCAACACCCGAAAAACAAATAATCTGGTGAATAAATGGGCATAAGACATGAATAGACACTTCCTAAGAAGACATCCAAATGGCCAACAGACACATGAAAAGATGCTCAACATCACTCATCATCAGGGAAATACAAATCAAAACCAAACTGAGATGCTACCTCACACCAGTCAGAGTGGCTAAAATTAACAACTCAGGAAACAACACATGTTGGCGAGGAATCCTCTTGCACTATTGGGGGGCATGAAAACTGGTACAGCTACTCTGGAAAACAGTGTGGAGGTTCCTCAAAAAATTAAAAACAGAATTACCCTATGACCCAGCAATAGCCCTACTAAGTATTTACCCAACAGATACAGGAGTGTTGATTCATAGGGGCACATGCATCCCAATGTTTATAGCAGCTCTATCAACAATAGCCAAATTATGGAAAGAGCCCAAATGTTCATCAACTGATGAATGGATAAAGAAGATATGGTTTATATATACAATGGAATATTACTTGGCAATGAGAAAGAATGAAATCTTGCTATTTGCAACAATGTGGATGGAACTGGAGGATATTATGCTAAGTGAAATAAGTCAGTCAGAGAAAGATATCATATGTTTTCACTTATATGTGGAACTTGAGAAACTTAACAGAAGACCATGGGAAAAGGGAAGGGGAATAAAATAGTTTCAAACAGAGAGGGAGGCAAACCATAAGAGATTCTTAAATACAGAGAACAAACAGAGGGTTGAAGGGGGTGGGGGAGGGGAAAATGGGTGATGGGTGATGAGGAGGGCACTTGTTGGGATGAGCACTGGGTCTTGTATGTAAGCGATGAATCATAGGAATCTACTCCCGAAACCAAGAGCACACTACATACACTGTATGCTAGCTAACTTGACGATAAATTTTATTTAGAAAAAAATTTTTTTTAAGTATCCTTATTGATTTATGCTCCATCTGACACCTGAGAGCCATTTTCAGTTATCTACTTTCCCTCAACCCAATATTCAACCAGTGTTGACATTCAGTTTCCTACACCTTCTAAATGCAATTTCTCAAACTTTATACATTTGGTCATCTTGTTTTCTCCTACAGTTTCAGATGAACAGATGGCCCAGTTATTTTTGTTTATGCTAGTCATGTTAGTTTTCATCCATTCCCTCTATACCATCTCAAGAATTTACTATAACATTATAAAAGCATAGAATAATAAAATATCAGAACTGAAAGGAACATTATAGGATAAAAGATCTAGTTCAACACCCTCATTAAATATGTGAAAAGCTTGACATTTATGGGGGTGAAATGACTTATCAACTGTCATCAACAATCCATTCTTGCATGGGAGGATTGGACTGGAATTCTGACTAGCTGCCTCTCAGCCCAGAATGTCCCACTGTGAAATCAGCTAGGCCTACCTGAGTATGAATCTCTATCACCTACCCATTATGTGGCTTTTTAACAGGTGGCTTAAAATTCTGAGGCTCTGTTTCCATATCTGCAGAAAATAGTAACATTTATCCAAGAGACATTTTGGAATAAATAAATGAGAAACCAGAAATGAAACATTTATCAGACAACGGTAAATGCTATTTTTCTCATGCTTTTTTCACCTCATTCTGGAAATCCTTTTTAAAAACCTTTTCCTGGTTTTCTTTGCTATCATTCTGATTATATCCTTTTCTGTTCCAATCGCTGACTCCATTTTTTATATCAGCCCTGATATACAATTTGTACATATTCTCTACTTCAGTGTGCTTATGTATTTCTATCGGATCTTAACCATCAATTCTATATGCCCAGGTTCCCAAATCTTCATATTGTGGGGGACCGGGCCCCGGTGCCAGGCTGAGACCAGGTCGAGCGATGTTCCCTGTTGACTCAGCCAACCCGGTGGTTCCCCCTCCCATTCATGTGGGAGGCCAGGCCCCAGCGCCAGGCTGAGACCGGGTCGAGCAATGTTCCCTGTTGATTTAGCCAACCCTGTGGTTCCCCCTCCGATTCCCCCACCTTCAAGGGCATACAAAAGCCTTGTCAAGGCTGAGAAAGTTAAGTCCTGAAGCCTGTGGTCTGCAGGTGTTGGCAGTAATGTTACCTCCCTTTTTCTACCCCGAGTCAGATAGAAATAAACATGGGAATTGTGTTTTGCTAGCAATCTTATCAACAAGGTCTTGTGACCTGTCTAGAAAATTCACAAGAAACACAGAACTAAATGTTTTAGTTGGCAGTGATTATGTGAAACCTGATTATTCTTAGAATGACCTGATCCATAAGAGTCTTATATTATAAAAGATTGTGTACAGCAACAATAAAGTCGTCACTTGGGCCATCAGCCCAGGGGACCCTCCTGTTCCCAAACTTTCTCTTCTCTCTTTTTTCTTGCATTCCCCTACCCTCAGGACCCTGACCTCGGTGTTTGTCGCGCTGGTCGTGACAAGTGGCGCCCGAACAGGGACCTGAGACAAGGAGGAAAGCGAAAGCGGACCGCTTGGCGTCTAATTCAGGAAGGGGAACTGTGCCAGCAGCACAGACGATGGGAGTAAAACTATGGGACAGAAACAGTCTATGGAACAGGGATATTTTATAACTGCCTTGCAGACTCTTATGAAGGAGAAGGGAATTAAGGTTTCTCAGTCAGCCCTTAGGGAATTTTTTGACATAGTGCATGATTATTGCCCATGGTTTCCAGACGGGGGTACAGTTGATTTAAAGGATTGGCAGCGAGTTGGTCAGGAACTTAAAAATTAAATGAAGATTCGTGGAGCTGCAGTTCCAGAGACTGTGGTATACTTGGACCTGTATTAAGGAGGTCCTTGATCCGCAGGATTCTATTGAAATAGTTTCTCTTAGCTCGGAAGCAACCCAACCCTTAGTGACTTCAGATGCTCCTCTCCCTCCAGAAACTACTTTCAATGCCCTTTCAGGACAGTCACAGGTGCCTTCACCTTTACCTCCTCTCCCCCTCCTAGAACAGTTATCTATGCAAGATCCAGAAAATAATGATGGCTCTCCTTTTGGAAATCAGGGGGATGATGGGCTGTATTTGGAAGACCAGAGGACGCCTGCCTTCTTGGCCCCTCTGGTCCAGAAGGTACCTTTAAAACGACCTTCTTTTCAGGCACAAGATAGAGGCTTCCCTCGGCTGGCTTTCCCTATTACTCAGAATCAACACTCCACTGAACCTTACCCCATTATGGGAGCTACTCCTCTGCAGCAGACTCTGTATCAAGCAACACAGTATGGGGAAGACACCTCTGCTTTTCACGCTTACCTGGTTATTCAGCAGGGGGACAGAGAGTGTACTCTGCCCTAAGTTTTAAATTGCTGAAAGATTTGAAATCCTCTACAGCCCAGTATGGTCCAACAGCTCCCTTTACCCTGTCTATGCTTGATAATTTGAGCAGGGAGGCGTTGTGCCCAGGAGATTGGAAGGTCATTGCTCAGGCTTGAGTGTGGGAGATAACCTCTTGTGGAAAGGAGAATTTGCAGAGAATGCTGAAAAACAGGCTATGTATAATAAAAGAACTAATATACCAGTGGATTTCAACATGCTACAGGTACAGGACAATATTATGATGTGGCCCTCCAGCTGAATTATCCTGAAATTGTGTATAATCAAATCAATACCTGTGCCATTACAGCTTGGAAAAAACTCCCCTCCACAGGGGGAAGAACTGAGGAATTGTCTAAAATTAGGCAAGGGCCAGACGAGAAGTACCAGGATTTCGTTGGGCGCCTTTTGACTGCAGTCAGTCGTATCGTTACTGATGGGGAGGCAGGTACCATTATTGTAAAACAACTGGCTTATGAAAATGCCAATTCTGCATGTCAGGCAGCCATTCGTCCTTGGAAAAATCAGGGTACCCTGGAGGATTATATCAGGCTATGTGCTGAGATTGGACCATCTTATATTCAGGGCATTACCATCAGCCGCCTTAAGGGGAATGGACCCCTTACAGGTGCATGCCCAGCTTCAGGGTAAAAACGTAAGAACTAATCCAAGGAAGTTGGGTGGAATCGTGTGTTTCAAATGTGGCCAAAAGGCCCATATGAAGGCCCAATGTCATAGTAAAGAAATAATTCCAACCACCCCTGGTTTGCCAAGTGGCCCTAACGTTAATAATAAGCCGGCAATGATTTGTCCCAGACGTAGACGGGGGTATCACTGGGTCAATGAATGCTGCTCTAAAACTGATTGTAATGGCAAACCTCTTCAGGGAAACTGGAAGCAGGGCCAGCCGCAGGCCCCTCAAACAATTGTGGCAATGTTCCCACAGGCACCTTCTCACCCATTGTGTCCAACACTGGAGACCTCCCAGGTATTAGCCAACTACACTGCGGTACCCCCGCCAGTGCAGGACTAGATCTTACCCCAGCTCAGTCCGTTTACCTAGAAGGAGGTCAGCCCCCAAAGCCATCCCCACAGGGATATGGGGGCCTCTACCCAAGAATACTTGGGGGTTATTATTGGGAAGATCCAGCTGGACTCTTAAGGGATTGATGATCTATCCTGGAGTTATTGATGAAGATTACACTGGAGAAATAAAAATTTTGGCCAGCTTAACTATGGGAACTTTGGTGCTTGAGCCCAAGACTCCCATAGCACAATTGATCTTGATACCCCGGATATCCTCCAATAATAAGGCTGTTAAACCTTATCGGGGAAATCAAGGGTTCAGCTCTACAGATCTTTATTGGGCTAAAGTGATCTCTGTAGAAAAGCCCATGCTTACATTGCATATCCAAGGAGTCCCTTTTGAGGGACTAGTGGATACAGGTGCAGATGTCTCAGTTATTGCTCAAAAAAATTGGCCTGTCACATGGCCTACTCAAGTGACTAATATTCCAATTAAAGGTGTTGGTTATGCCTCTGCTCCGTTGCAAAGCTCTGATTATTTACATTGGAGACTGCCTGATGGTATGACTGGAACTTTTCAGCCTTTTGTTTTGAATATAGATCTTAATCTCTGGGGCAGGGACATATTAACTGCAATGAATTTGACTCTGGAGACTAAGGCAGTCCTGATTCAAAAACAGACTAATCTTGCTATGCACCTTATGAAGGAAATGGGCTATATTGAGGGGAAAGGCTTAGGGAAGGAGTTGCAGGGGAATCCTGAACCATATGTCCCCGAGCCTAAAAGAGACCATTTCGGATTGGGTTTTTCCTAGGGCCATTGGAAACTCCCTATGCTATGCCTTTCCAGTGGATGACTTCCACTCCAGTGTGGGTTGACCAATGGCCCTTACCTACTGTTAAGAGGGAGGCTGCTGCTCACCTCATAGAAGAACAACTGCAATTAGGTCATTTAGTTCCCTCCACCAGTCCCTGGAACACCCCAATCTTTGTGATTAGAAAAAAGTCAAATAAATGGAGGTTGCTGCAAGATTTGAGAGCAATTAATGCTGTCATGAAGCCCATGGGGGCTTTGCAACCCGGCCTCCCTTCCCGATCCGCCATTCCTTTACAATATCAATTACTAGTTTTGGACTTAAAAGATTGTTTTTTTACCATTCCGTTGGCCCCTGGTGACGGAGAACATTTTGCCTTCTCCCTGCCTTCCACTAACTTACAGGAACCTGCTAAGCGGTATCAGTGGAAGGTCTTACCGCAAGGCATGGCTAACAGTCCGACTTTATGTCAAGAGTTTGTGGCCAGAGCAATTACCCCTTTTAGACAGAGTTTTCCCCATGTATATTGTATCCATTATATGGATGACTTACTTTTGGCTGCTGAAATTGAGGAATTATTACAGGAGGTTTTATTTCTCTTCAAAGATGCCTTAAAGCATATAATTTGATTGTTGCCCCTGAGAAAGTTCAAAGGGAAGCACCTTTTGGATACCTAGGGTATCTCATCTCCAAATCAACTGTCCGACCTCAGAAAGTATCAATTAGAACCGGACATTTGACTACTTTAAATGATTTTCAGAAATTATTAGGAGATATAACCTGGATTAGAAATACACTAGGGGTCACCACAGAACAATTACTGCCTTTGTTTAATATTCTAAAAGGAGATAGTTCTTCAGCATCCCCGCGAAGTCTCACTCAAGAAGCTAAAGAAACTATAAGACATATAGAACAGGCCATTCAGCAGGCCCAAGTCACTAGAATTGACCCTTCTCAGCCTTTGTATCTAATAATATTAAAACCTCAGGTGATCCCCTTTGCAATTCTGTGGCAATCTCATGGCCCACTTGAATGGCTACATTTAGCCTTACATTCTCTGCATGTCATTAATCCTTTGCTATCTATGGTTTGTGTTCTCATCATTAGAGGAAGATCCCAAGCTGTTCAGCTCTTTGGACACGATCCAGAATTTATTGCATGTGTCTTTCTGACACAGAAGCTGGTGGACGCTGCTTTTGCCCAGTCCATCGAATGGCAACTTGCCTTGGCTAATTTTACAGGTCAAATTCAATTTCATTTACCTTCTGATTCTTTAATACGAGGTTTCAGTCTTATAGATATTTTGCCCTATAATCCTGTTGTTTGTCAGCCGATTGGAGATGCTGCTTCCATTTTTGTGGATGCTAGTAAAGAGGGTAAAATTGCAGTGTATTATGTCACTTCCCAACATAAAAATTTGATCACTTTAAATTATACGACTAAATCTGTCCAAAGGGCCGAGCTTTATGCTGTACAGGTAGCCCTAAAAACTTACCCGGAATCTATAAATGTCTATTCTGACAGTCAATACGTTGTCAAAGCCGTGTTGCAGCTTCCCACTGCCTTTATATTGACAGCAGATGAGGAACTTTATCATCTATTTCATGCTATACAAAAACTTCTTAATTTACGGCACAGTCCAATTTATATTTCCCACATTCGAGCTCACACCGACCTGCCTGGTCCCCTAGTTGCTGGGAATCGGAGAGCTGATGCAGCAACCCATTTATTGCAAGTTCTGCCCATTACCACTCCTTTGGAAACAGCCAAAAGGAGTCATGATAATTTTCATCAGAATGCAGCAGCCCTTTGGTGAGAATTCAAAATATCTCGTGAAGCGGCCAAATTGTTAAACAATGCGGCATCTGTCCGCAATTCTTCCCACAGCCGGTCTATGCCATTAATCCCCGAGGTCTTCGGCCCAATGATTTGTGGCAAATGGACGTCACCCAATATTTACCTTTTGGGAAATTGCAATATATTCATGTGTCTGTAGATACTTGCTCAGGCTATATACATGCTTCAGCCCACTCAGGAGAAGCATTTGTTGATGTTCAAAATCACCTATTTTCTGCCTTTGCAGCAATGGGCAAACCTCATAAAATAAAAACTGACAATGGTAGTGCTTATACTTCTAAATCTTTTACAGAATTTTGCCGCGGACTCCGAATTGAGCATACAACTGGCAATGCTTATAATTCCACAGGACAGGCTATTGTTGAGCGAGCTCATCTGACTCTAAAACAGTGTCTACAAAAACTTAAAGAGGGGGAGATATTAAAGAGAAAGATAAAGTATTCCCCACATGTACATCTCACTCTTGTGTTGTATGTTTTAAATTTTTTAAATGCCAATGAAGCAGGGATGACTGCCACAGAGCGTCACTGGGGAAGGAATCAAGAACCTCTCTTGATGGCTAGATGGAAAGATATGCCGGAAGGCATTTGGCGAGGCCCAGACCCAGTCCTTCGAAAAGGGCGACGGTATGCTTGTGTTTTTCCACAGGATGAGGAAGTGCCGCGCTGGGTCCCGCTTCGGCTCCTCAGAGATATTAAGGTTGCACCGAAAAATGGCCAAATTGACAGTGACGGAGCCCCCCCAGAAGCGACAATAGCGGAGTCATAAGGCAGGTACACCCACCTGGGGACAGATAAAGAACCTGCTGACCCAGGCCACTGATATAGTGATGGCCTCAGGTAGAGAGGTAATGGCCACACATGTCTTCTTGGCATGCCTGTGCATTCTCACTACAACTGGGGAGTCTGTCCTCTATTGGGCATACATGGTAGGGCCTCCTACAGTACAACCTGTAACATGGAGAGACCTCACACCCAAAGTATACACCAATCTCACCTTTATGGGAGGGGAAGATGCAGGGTTTTTGCCCACTGTGTCGGCCTCTATAAATTGGACGGCACTCTCTGCAGGAGTACCCATCTGCCTGCAAAGGGAGTCTACGCCGTACAAACTTGCTTATTATGGGTGTTTGGGTACAAAACCAGTAGGGCAGTCTATTACTTATACTATGTGGCAAAATGGCAAGCGTCCTTCTGAATGGGTACCCCGCTCCGTTGCTGCTTATTGGCAAAAGAGAGAATTATTAGGAGAATGGATGTTTTTTGGACCACGTGATCCCCCTCAGAATCTTCCTATATTTCCCTCAGCTGGTCAAGGCCTTACTGGGGACTTACCTTGGGGTATATGTGCCCAATCCTCTTCATTGAGGATGACTCCTAAAGACATAAACTATACCATTACAGATTATTCCCGAAAGGCCCGGCTAGCTCAGTTGGTAGAGCATGGGACTCCTAATCCCAGGGTCGTGGGTCCACCTCCTAGCGAGGTACAGGTACACCACAAGATTATTCCCACAAACCATTTTGCAATCCCCTGAAGGAAGAATTCATTCTGATCTTTGGAAGGTATATGCTACCTTTGGTAAAATATATACTAATGACAGCTTTAGTTTTCCAGAATATTATGTTTCTCCAGTTCTGCAATTGCGTGCCTGTGTTCCTCCACCCTACTATCTGATTGTTGGATACTATCTGATTGTTCATTACTCCAGTGAAAGAAGATGGTCATCAGTTATACCGGCTGACGTGTCCTGCTTGTGTTTTGACCAATTGTCTACCAGTAGATGGACCCTCTAGAAGTGAAATGAAGGTTTATCTGGTCTTACAACCTCCCTATTCGATGTTGCCAGTAAATGTTACAGGACCTTGGTATCCTAATTATGGGATGCAATTGGCCTTAGAAATCAGTAAACGGCTACGTAGGACCAGACGATTTCTTGGACTCTTAATTGCTGGACTCATAGCAACAGTGACTGTAATTGCCTCTGCAACTGTATCTGTAATATCCTTACATGAAAGTGCCCAAACGGCATCCCATGTAAATGAATTGGCTCATAATGTATCCAAGGTGTTTGCCACTCAAGAACGAATAGACCATAAATTGGAAGCCCAGTTAGAGGCACTACAAGAAGCATTGATGTATCTTGGTGATCAGTTTGCTGTTTTGTGTACCAGACTTTAATTTGTCACGATGCATATAAGCATATCTGTGTTACCCCTTTAGAGTATACCAATATGACATGGGGACAAGTGCGTCGTCATTTATAATGGGTTTGGCATGATGCTAACACTAGCTTAGACCTCTTACAGCTACAAGAAGAGATAAATGCTGTTGCAAGAAGCTCACTCAGTTTCCCTGACCCTGGAGATCTTGCTGGAACCATACTGCACCAACTTAATGGGTTTAATCCATTTAATATTCTTCAGCATTCCTTTTGGATCTTTATTGGACTTGTTTCCGTAATATCTGTTATACTTGTCTTGCTGTGTTGTTTCTGGAGATGGGGTCTTACTGCCTTTACCACATACCAAGCCAGGATGCACATGTTGCAATTACAAACAATAGAGGGAAATGTGGGGGGCTGGGCCCGGTGCCAGGCTGAGACCGGGTCGAGCGATGTTCCCTGTTGACTCAGCCAACCCGGTGGTTCCCCCTCCCATTCATGTGGGATGCTGGGCCCCAGCGCCAGGCTGAGACCGGGTCGAGCAACGTTCCCTGTTGACTTAGCCAACCTGGTGGTTCCCTCTCCCATTTCCCCACTTTCAAGGGCATACAAAAGCCTTGTCAAGGCTGAGAAAGTTAAGTCCTGAAGCCTGTGGTCTGTAGGTGTTGGCAGTAATGCTACCTCCCTTTTTTTACCCCGAGTCAGATAGAAACAAACATGGGAATTATGTTTTGCTAACAATCTTATCAACAAGGTCTTGTTGTGACCTGTCTAGAAAATTCACAAGAAACACAGAACTAAATGTTTTGGTTGGCAGCGATTATGTGAAACCTGATTATTCTTAGAATGACCTGATCTATAAGAGTCTTATATTATAAAAGATTGTGTACAGCAACAATAAAGCTGTCACTTGGGCCATCAGCCCAGGGGACCCTCCTGTTCCCAAACTTTCTCTTCTCTCTTTTTTCTTGCATTCCCCTACCCTCAGGACCCTGACCTCGGTGTTTGTCGCGCTGGTCGCGACACATATTCAGTCTTGAATTTTCTGGATCCTAGGGTTTAGACCTATGGTACTTGTGGGTCAGTGAACCTTTCAGGCTCTACCATAAAACCTTTTAAGAGCTCCTCACTTTAAATTAAAGTTCAAATTTTATTGACCTGGCATCCAACGATACCCATTGCCTGACCCCTTAGCTCCTCACCTTTCTAGCTGTGCAATGTTCTACAATCACCTTGGATTTCTTTCACATCCCATTTCATGTTCTTCCTGGTTTGATAGTTACTAACACATTTATCTGATTTTTTCTGTTAGATTATAAGCTTCTTGAAGAATTCATACCCAACTCTGCATTTTCCCTTATCAGAATGTGTCCAGTATCTGGTACTCAAGAAGTGTTTGTTAAACAAGTGGTCTCTCAGAGTGTCATGGTAGACTCCACATGTTTATAACCAGGGTCTCGATGCCTGGTAGATGTTCATACTGGTCTCTGTTGCAACACTGCAGGCCTTACCCCATTTTCCTTTGCCCTAAGGAACAAAGTGGCCACACACCCCAGTAAGATCTGCCTTGCATCTTTCTTATTTACTAAGAGGAAGTCCGTGAAACATCATTGTGCCCCGGAATTTCCTCTCCTAAGACAAAGATTTGTAGTTTCAACATCCTGGGTTTTGTAATTAGCTTTCCTGTGAATTATGGTCGTGTGCAACAAGGATTCTGCTCTTAGACTGGGTATTAGAGCTTTTTGGAAATGGAACAAGGGGTATTCAGAAAAGAAAGAAAAACATTCACAATTTAAAATTTTAAGATATAATTTATATGTTTAATGGTGGCAATTTCAGATATAATGAGTCTCGATTTCAAAATAATAAAGTCCAAAATCTGAATTGTCGAAAACAATCAACCCAAATAGTGCTGGTACACTGAGACTATTCCTGTAAAGCTCATTAATCCCTTCTTTGTAAATTCAATGGGACTTTTCCTTCCTTTCTAATGTTTATTTATTTATTTTGAGAGACAGAGAGCTAGCAGGAGAGTGGCAGAAAGGAAGGGAGACAAAATTTTAAGCAGGCTCTGCACCATCAGTATGAAGCCTGAGGTGGGGTTCGAGATCGTGACCTAAGCTGAAACAAGAGTAGGTTGCTTAACTGACTGAGACACCCAGGCACCCCTCATTCCTTTCTGATGAACAATGGAGCAATCTGACATTTTGCCACCCTTTTCTTCCTCTTCCTCTTCCTCTTTCTCTTCCCCTTTCCCTTCTTCCTCTCCTCCCCTTCCTCTTCCTCCTTGCCTCCTCTTCCTTTTTCTCCTCCTCCTCCTTCTTCTTCTTTTCTCTTTCTTTTTTTTTTAAACTCTCTTCTCTTCTTGATATTTGCTATGGCATCTATTCCTTCTTGTTTGATTGTACCTAAAAATAATAAGAAAAGAAGTTAATACTCACTGATTTTTCTTGTGTGCCAAGTCTTATGGTAAGCATCTTCCGTGGATTATCTCATTTAATCCTCACAATAGCTCTCTGAGTTGGTACTATTATTCCCATAATTCAATTCAACAAACTGAAGCTTATAAAACTTAAGTAAAAGCCTAAGGTCATACTTTTTGTAAATGGTAGAGTCAGGACTGGAGCACAGACAGCCTGACTTTAAAGTTACTGATGCTAGGGGAGGTGGAGGGAAAAAAAAATTAAAAATAAATAAATAATAAGGGAGGTGTGGTTGGCTCAGTTGGTTAAGCATTTAACTCTTGATTTTGGCTCAGGTCACAATCTCATGGTTTGTGGGATCAAGTGCTGCATCAGGCTCTGCTCTAACAGTGCAGAGCCTGCTTGGAATTCTCTCTCTTTCCTCTATCTCTGCCTCTCCCCATGCTGGTGTGCTCTCTTTCCAAAAATAAATTTAAAAGATAAACCTTTAAAATAATAAAATAAGGTAAGATAAGATAAGATAAAATAAAATAAAATAAAATAAAATAAAATAAAATAAACTCACCACTCTGGGTAATTTCATCCATTCAAAGACTTTGAGTATCATCTCTACATTGATGATTTTCAACATTTTGTTTCCAGTTGGATCTCTTCTGTCATCTACTAGATGTCTTCACTTTAATGTTCTATAGAAGCTTCATATGAAATATCTTAACACATCAAATATATCCTAGATACCTTTCATTAAGGTGGGGGAAAAGGCTTTTAAATCCTCCAGCAACTAGCTCAAGGTCTTGAGCAGAGAGCCCACTACCTAATGACAGATCCAAGCTGTACTTGTCAATTTATTCTCTTGTAATAAGAACAAAGCTCATCTTGTTCATCTATTCCATATCTAGGTGAATGGTATCCCTCAGAACCAGCCATATAATGTTAGGGGCAAGTGAAGGATGAAAAGGTAAGGGCCCTTGTTCAAAATTATTCAGAATTTCAAGATGCTGACAGTATCTTAAGCCAATCATTAAGCCTTTTTATATGCAAGACCTTATGTGACTGCACAGGTTGAATGCACATGAAGCTGGCCCTGGTACTTCTGTGGCCGCAGTTGATCAGCTGGAGACCTGGAAGTCATCTATTACATCCAAAAGAACATCAGTCTTGCCAGTCCTACTGCCTTAATATTTCTCATGTTTCCCTTTATCACCAATCCTGCTGCCATCGTTTTTGATTTCTTACTATTTAGTATTAGAATATTATAGCATAATCTCTAATGGTCTCTCTGCCTCAAATCTAATCCCATAAGACTTTCCTATCATTTGAGACTTGAATTACTTTTATAACCTCTAAATTCATTGCGTTGTTTTTATCATGACCCCACCATAATATTCTATAGATACAATATTTATTTCCAACTACTACCCAAATCATTTAAATATTTATTTGTTACGGGAATCACTTCACTTAAATATTATTCAAATATGCAAATATGATAAAGTCATTTTTCTGCTAAAAATATTTCCCTTGTTCTTCAAGATTAATTGAAACTACTTCATTGCATGGTCTTTGAAAATGATGATGGTTTAGCTTCACCAACCTATCACCCTTATTTTTTTATGCTTCAGCCATATTGAACTATATGTACTTCCTCAAATAGACCATGCTTATGTCACTGTTCTTTGTACACTTTTCTTTGTACTCTTTTTCTGAAATTTCCAAACTTTCTTTAATTTGCATAAATATTAATCACCCTTTAAAACTCATCTCACCCCAATGTTTATAGCAGAACTATTGACAATAGCCAAAGTATGGAAAGAATCCAAATGTCCATTGACTGATGGATGGATAAAGAAGATGTGGTATATATATACAACGGAATATTATTCAGCAATCAAAGAGAATGAATTTTGCCATTAGCAACAACGTGGATGGACCTAGTGTATTATGCTGAGCAAAATAAGTTAAAGAAAGACAAATATATGATTTCACTCATATGTGGAATTTAAGAAACAAAACAGATGAACATGGAATAAGGGAAGCAAAAATAAGATAAAAACAGAGAGGGAGAGAAACCATAAGAGAATCTTAAATACAGAGAACAAACTGAGGATTGCTGACAGAGTGTTGGGTAGGGGGATGGGCTAGGTGGGCAACGGGCATTGGGGAGGGCACTTGTTGGGATGAGCACTGGGCATTGCATGTAGGTTATGAATCACCATATTCTATTCCTGAAATCATTACTACACTATATGTTAACTAACTTAGATTTAAATGAAACATGAATTTAAAAAATTAAAAATAAAACTCATCTCACATATTACCTTATCTTAAAAAGTTTATTCTTTTTTTTTTTCCAACGTTTTTATTTTATTTTTGGGACAGAGAGAGACAGAGCATGAACGGGGGAGGGGCAGAGAGAGAGAGAGACACAGAATTGGAAACAGGCTCCAGGCTCCGAGCCATCAGCCCAGAGCCTGACGCGGGGCTCGAACTCACGGACTGCAAGATCGTGACCTGGCTGAAGTCGGACGCTTAACCGACTGCGCCACCCAGGCGCCCCTTAAAAAGTTTATTCTTACCACAACTCCTTTTATAATTATCTCCCTTCCCTATTTAGCCCATTCTCCCTCTACTGTCCACTAGTCTGGGTTATAGACTATAGCTGTCTGCTCTTATACTCTCCATTTATTTTTATATAGCTTCCATCCCATTGTGTTGAATTAATTCATTTGTCTATTTCCTCACTAGTGAGCTTCAAGTAAAGTTGGTTTCCTTAACCTTTCCATCTCTACTATCTAGTTTAGGGATTAGCATACCACGTTTGCCTATTAAATTGTTATCTAATAGATGAGTAATTAGGGTAGAAATTGTGATGCTTTTAGGGTTAGATCTAACACCATTAATAAAATAATGCTTGAGTCAACATAGCATTTATGTATTTCTTCTCTTAGTAGCCAATATTTTAAATGTGTTGCTAAGTGCTATGATGTAAGAATGAAAAAGTCATGGATCCTATCTATAGAGAACTGATAAACTAGCAGCTGAAATAAGACAGAGAGAGAGGGGGATGGAGGGAGGGAGAGAGGGAGAGAATAACTATATAAGAGCAAAAGTGTCATGTTCTAAAAGAGAGTTTTTAAATCTTTGGGAATAGAGTTGAAAGAAACTCCCTTACAAGTTAATCCTTCAGTCTGGGTTTGGGCAATGGCCTATAATAGTGGTTCTCAAACAGAAATGGATATGTGGGAGGTGGTTGTATCAGCATGATCACTGGCTCTCTTCCCAGAGTTCACAAGGTTTTGATCATCTTTGGAAAATTAGAGGGTCTGGTATGTACATTCTTCAAAAGACATTCTCTTCAAAAGACAGGTTATTCTGCGATTGTCCTTTCCTCACCCATCTTGCCTCCAACATTTTTGAAAATCAGCACAAAATAAGAAAAAGAATTCCTATTCTGATTCGTTGGCAGGGTTATAGATAGAAAACAATGGCATTGATTTTGTAAACTTGTATATATAAATATATAAAAATATTTATTACATCAAAATCATTGTCTTTGTTATTTAGAAGAAATATAGTTGCTATTTCTACTATTGAACACATGTTGACTTTATGTTGTATACAATTTCATTAGGTTAACCTAGACTACCATTTACTTTTTTTCATGGATGAATTTGCAGATCACATATATGGTTGAATCAAAGAGTTGGAAGACACCTTAAGAAGGATCTACTTATCTCTGATCTTTTAGATGTGTATGAATAGTCCAGAGAGATTAACTGAAATATCTAAGGCTACATAGCAATTTTCTTTTTCATAGAGTTTATTTTTTTAAAGCAGTTTGTCACAGCAAAATGGGAGTACAGAGAGTTTACATTTATCTCCTGCCCCCATAAGCACAGCTTTCTGCACCACAGTGGTACACATGTTAAAATCAATGAATCTACACTGACACATCATTATCATCCAAAGTCCATACTTTATATTAGGTTCACTCATGATGTGTACATTCTATGGGTTTTAGCAAATGTGTAATGATATGTATCCACTATTGTAGTATCACACAGAATAATTTCACTGCATTAAAAACCTTCTGTGTTTTGCTTGCTCATCTATCCCTCTTCCCTAACCCCTGAAAATCAGTGATTCTTTTACTGTCCACGCCTTTGCCTTTTCCAGAATGTCATTTAACTAGAATCATACAATATATAGCCTTTCCAGATTGACTTATTTAGTTAGTAATATGCACGGTAGGTTCCTCCTTTCGTGCTTGATTCTTTCTTTCTTTATTTAAAAATACTTTCTTTTTTTTAATGTTTATTTTTGAGAGAGTGAGTAGGGAAGGGGAAGAGAGAGGGAGACAGAGGATCTGAGGTGGGCTCTGCACTGACAGCAAAGAGCCCCATGTGGGGCTTGAACTCACACACCGTGAGATCGTGACCTGAGCTGAAGTTGTACACTTAAGTGACTGAGCCACCTGGGCACCCATGCTTGGTTTCTTTAAAGTGCTGAACAATATTCCATTGCTACAGTGTACCTCAGCTTCTTTATCCATTCACCTACTGAAGGATGTCACGGTTGCTTCCAAATTTTGACAATTAGGAATAAAGGTGTTTAAACATCCATGTGCAGGTTTTTGTGTAGACATAAGTTTGATTTTCCTTTCCTCAAATTATAGATCCCAGTGCTAAACAAATGTAATGACTCTTGATGGCATGGACCATATATATCTTTTGTGTCCTCTTTCAAGCTATTTACTTTCTGTGATGAAGGTGTAAGATTTACCAGTTTTATCAGCCATCTGACTTAAATTTTCTCTTTGGGGTATTTTTGGTCCATCATAAAACCAAACCTCAAAACTAACACAAGGCTAATTTTCTATCAAAATGAATTTACGCTACCTTGTATCATAGGTGACTTTTTAGAGATTTAGATCTTATAAGCTGTATAAATCTGGATGTATATTCTTATTTCCTCCAATACTTCTGGTAAATTGTCCAGTCCATACCTACTGATGTTGCCAGCAGGTGAGTACATTCTATCAACAAGAGAAAATAGTTTCCATCATTTGAATAGTAAATAATAATCACATTTCAAACACTAGGTATACAAACAACTCCTTTAGAAAATTTGCTCACACCTTCTCTGAATAGAGCACATTCACCACCACTTTTTTGCTTTTCAGTCTGATTTTAACCTGTAAGTAGTTAAAAAGGTTGTAATGGTTCACAATGTACATTTCTGATAACCAACTGTGGTTTCCTGCCTCAAGTTCTGCTTTCTTCAGAAAAAAAAAAAAAAGTTAGCATTTTATAATCCACCAACCCTACTTTATTTCATACATTTTTGACTATCTCAGTGTCAAAGCTTTCCTCCCAATAGGTAATGTCTAAAGCACACAGCTCATGGACCAAACATTATCCAAGTCCATGTGTACTTTGAGTTTCAATTCCAGGGTACATGTAATTAGGAATACCATATAATGTATAGTGCTTTTTATAATGGCATCTTAATGTTCACATTTTGCATAAGAGGTGAGTTCCTAGGATAGTATATAATGAAAATGAATATACAACTTTCTTGTAACAATCTGGTGCATGACATTTTAACCTTTGTTTTTAGAAAAGGCTTTCATTCTGGTTTTGTTTGTTTGTTTTACACAACTGTTTCTTTTTTAAAATTATAGACATTTCTAATACTAGGTACACATCCTTTCTATCTTCAAAATAGTTATAAAGGCCTGAAGTAGAAGGCTGATCCAATTGGCAATGCATTTTTACCCTATGTTGGACTATCTACACCATTCCAACTTTCTTGCCTATTATGTTGACTGCAACTTCCAAGTCAGTGTGAATGGACTCAGCTCTGTAGACATAAGCAAATGATCCTTTACCAAGCAGATTTCTAACTTTCAAATTTCCCTTCTTCTCTCCCATGTAGGACACCATATTTTCAGGCACTGGCTCTGCTCCCTTGTGGCTCAGTTCCCATTAGGCTAAGTTTCCATGGCTACAGTTCTTATGGCAAAAACACAGCCACCATAAGGTCTCCAGGATACTGCGTCAGAAATATGCATCTGAGCTCCCATTTTGGAAAGCCTGGGCTGGTTGACCCAATAACAGTAATGGGAACAGAAATACCACCCTATCTCCACTTTTTTCTTGTTACTGCAACACAATAAAACATCATGCATGAGTTGGAAATTTTAGGGAGAGCCCTGTGCAGTCAAGTATCCAATACTTCTATTGCAAAGGTCAAAAGAAGAAGAATTCCCGTGTATGCACATTTTTTCCTTTAATGGAATTTGTACTCCCAGTAACGGTTTGACATATTCTGGAGGTGGTTTGCCTGGGTTTAATTTTTTACTGTGCCATATGCTAGCTGTGTGGCTTTTGAAAGCTACTGAACTCCATTGGGTCTCAGTTTCTTTAAAAGTAGCTAGTATTTATCTCATCAGCCATTGAAATGATTAAGTGAATTGATATAGGTAAGCTCCAAATAAGAGTTTTCTATATTGTCAAAGGCATTGGAGAGGGATTCATGCATTGTATGGGCCATTGTATCTCAGAGTTGGCAAGAACCTTAGGGACAACCAAGTTCGTGTTTATATGTCAAATTTTTAGCCTGTCTGAACTTCTAATTTTTAAATTGTTTATTGTATATAAAACAATTCTTTGGAAATAAGAAAATTCCTATCTTTAGCTCATGACTCACCATAAGAAGTGTATATCTCAGTGTACCATGTCTCACAGAAGGGTATGAGGATTCCAGAGTGCTGTGAATTGAGTAGCATTCTCTATAATGTGTAATATTATATTTAATATATTGGAGTGAGAAAAATAAGATATGAATTATATGTTAGGAACCTCAACCATTTACCATACAAAAGTTAAGTATAGAAGGAAGGGTGTAAGATTTACTTACTTTTCTGAACACTTGATATAAAAAATACACATAATTTTAAGCTATATTTTCCTCACTTATGGAAAACAACATATAGGGAATATACCACTATACACTTCTGATTTTATTATGACATAGGCTGGGATGGAAGTATCAGTCATTCTATTCAAAGAAAACCTATGTTACTAAGAATTCACTGCATCTAGTTAAAACCTTCTCTTATGGTAGTAGACCACCTTCATCCTCCAGTGACTCAATGACCCCTCCTCTGTGGTGGAGCCAAGGCTACATGGCATGCATGCAAGAATAACATGACTTCTTTAGAAACATATCCAGTATTTTGTTGTACATCCTCCAGTCCAGAGATGAGTGAGTTTGAAGAAAACCAGGAATCGTGGTTTCCATTATTTGAACAGATATAAGAGAATACACTCAGATGAACAAGTGTCCGCACTCTTTGTGGAGAACTTGAAGCCCAGTTTCAGTCTGTCTATCACCTACCTAACAACAGCGCCATGTCAGGAACAATGCCATTTTTGTTGTTGTTTTGTTTTGTTGTGTTTTGTTTTTGTTTTTAAGTATTTACTTATTTTGGAGGGAGAGCACAAGCAGGGAGGGTCAGAGAGACAGGGACAGAGGATCTGAAGCAGGCTCTGAGCTAATAGGCTGACAGCAGAGAGCCCAATGTGGGGCTCAAACCTACAAACTGCAAGATCATGACCTGAACCAAAGTCGGACGCTCAACCAACTCAGCCACCCAGGTGCACCATACATGATGTTCTTAAAGAGAAAATGTGCATACAGAATGTGGCTGAAAGGATCAAAGATGTTTTGGATGTCAAGATGATTGATTACTAATTAGGTAAAACCAATTCTGGAGAAGAAACTCTTGATATGTGGCATGTAGCTGCAGAGCCAGATTGATCCATGTAGCAGACAGGACGGAAAAACATCTTAACTTGGAGTCAATAAATGATCCTTAGTATTTACTTATATTCTAGTAGTACTTTATAGTTTCCTAAGATTTAAGCACTATATTTCATTCAACAGTAACCTTGTGAACAAGGCAGGACAGGCATTATTATGCTCATTGTACACAAATACAAAGTGACTTGCCTAAGGTCACAAAGGTAATAGATGCCCAAAATGGAGCCCACAAAAATAACCCACCTTTGAAACCTCTCAATTTAGTGCATTCTTAACCACATCAAGCCCTGAGACATGATGACCTTTCTTCCAACCCTTAAAAATTATACACGTATACACACACAGGTATGTACTTGGTCTGCATGCATACATTCATGCATGCAAACTTTTCTCATTTTAAACTTATATATGTTCATTGCAGAAACACTGACAGGAAAATAAAGAAGAAAATGTGTCCCATGCACCTAAAAACTATTACCATTGACATTTGGTATATTTTCTCTGGAATCAAATGAAATTTTGCTTATGAACAGGGAGATTTCACTGGGTTAGGGTGTATTCAAAATATGTTAAATATGTTAAAATAGTTTTTAGAGGTGTGACCTTAGAAATATGTGACTACATTTCCTTCCTTGAATCTGTTTGGGTGTGTGCACTCAACCCACTTCCTCAGACCTGGGCTTTCCACAAATTGAAAGTGCTTGCAAATTCTGCACGCAGGCAGCCATTGTGCCTTGTTTTTCTTCTCATCTTTAATAGCATAGCCAATATCTAGCTAATCATCTACTACTATATCTCATGAAATTCTATCAAGTCAGCTCATTTCTTCTCCCTCTTCTTCCCAAATTCTCTTTCTCTCTAACCTGGTCTACATCGAGACCAGTAAAAAAGATGAGGAAGATCAATAAACTAAAGTTCTCCTCCCCTTTATAACCAACTGTGTGACCCTCAGTAAGCAACTTCATCCTTCTGAGCCTCAATTTTGTCATCTTTAAAATTAGTTTGGGTCTGGGTGCCTGGGAGACTCAGCTGGTTAAGCATCTGACTTTGGCTCAGATCATGATCTCATAGTTTGTGAGTTTAAGCCCCTCATTGGGCTCTCTGCTGCCAGTGTCAGAGCCCACCTCAGATCTTCAGTCCCCCTTTCTCCTCATATCCCTTACTTGCGCGCACATGCTCTCTGTCTCTCAAAAATAAAAATAAACATTTTTAAAAAATGAGTTTGGCTCTTATAATTTTTAAGCTCCTCTCCAACACTCTTAGATTATGTTATTAAATAAATTAATGCCAGATTGTGCGTGTCGGATAACCCTGGCCTCCTGAGAGAAATTATATTTCAAAGGTGACTTCTTCTTGTTAGCCCACAGTAATTTATTCATGAATTGACTCAATCATTTATATATTCATTCAACAGGTGTTTGCTAGGTATGCACTAAGGTTGGGAGATGCATGGGTCAGTAAAAAATAGGGTGTCCCTGGCATCGGGAAGCTTATCATGTAGTAACAATACAGACAAGGACACAGGTAATTATAAACAAGTGTGATATTACTGTAGGGAAAGTAAAGGAATCTATTACCCATGGTTGAGGGTAGCAGTGTAGACTGGGTCTCATCTGGATAAATATTTAATTATAGTTATGAATAAAGCAACTTTTAGACATTTTATTATATCATATCAATATTTATTGAATGTCATCATTTTAATTACAATAAAATATTCTAATTTTATTATAATTCTATTCTTACAAGGAAAGAACAGATATTGGAAAAACACTTTGAAATCTTTTATAAGTACTATTAAAAAGTTGTGTATTATTAATTCGTGGGTCTGATACAATGAGCAATATAATCATATATAGACATATATAGACATCTTGATCTTTACGAAATGCCAAGTTACATTAGTCAATGTTCAGCAGGAATTTCTCAGTTGTATTTCTAACACTCTTCAGGAAAGTCATGACACTAGTGCCTCCAGTTCCTTTATTTTCTGGTTCTGATGTTTCTTCAGATGTTGAGTTTGCCTTGTTCTTGTTCTTTGAAGGAATCACGATGTACTTGGCTACTATTTGCAAATGGTATTTTCTCAGGTCAGCCATAGCTTTCACACATTCATTATAATCTGCCTTCAGTTTAGCATCACCTTTTGAAATAACAAACTCACGGACTGAGGGGGCTGACTCTAATGACTGGAGAAATTTCCGGTGAGCTAATGGCATATATTCTCTCATTTCCTGAAGGAATTTGAAAGAAGATTCTGAAGGAACAAGAGAAAGATTAGTCAGTAGGGAAACCAAAACATTCCCCAATCTAGGGGAGAAGGTCAGAGTGAGGTCATAGTGGGTGGGAGATCACAAGCTACCACTAAAACATGAGGCACTGAGTTCACAACCACCCTGTTAGAAGACTACTCATCTTGATCTAGTAATGGTAATTATTGTAATACAGGCTTAATTCTGAAAGCCCCATGAGCTGAACTCATTCTTTCATAATAGAGTTTTTTGCTCATGTGTCCTTTCTCACTTCCTACTGTATTTGATCCTTCTAAAAAGCTGATGATACAGACAGGGTGAATATAATCTATACTTGACAGATCATGACACAAAGTCCAGGAGAGTTTAAGGGAGAACTTTTAAATAAATGAATGAACTATTAACCAAGAAGTTCTTACTGGAGCTTCTCCTACCCCTACAAGGAATATAATGGATGTGGCTCATATTTCAACTTTGGGGCATCTTTAAAATTTGAGCTGCTGGAAAATAAGACAGCTGACCAAGAACAATGTCAAGCCTCCCCTGTCACTGACATCTCCACTTCCCCAACTTCAACTCACAGTCCCATCTCATTTGCTGGTGACTTTCTCTTTCTGAATCTGATCATACATTTTCAGGACATGTGCTATGGGCTTCATCACAGCCAATTAGGCCTTATATACATGTTCAAATGTCAAGATTGAGAGGGTGATGAACTTGGGTTTTGGTTCTGGCTTCACTGCTTTCTAGCTGGTTAATAAGGGGTTTGTCACTTAACCTGTAAAGCAATTTAAAAGTTCCTGCTTGGTTGTTTGTGAAAGGGGGTGATGACAACAAGATCTTGCCTTAGTGATTCTTTGAAAAGTATCAGATAGGCTCAGATGAGATGCTGATGGAAAGTTACTTCTTAGATGTTAAAACACTATTGTATTAACATAGGAGATTATTATTATTTGTCATTATCCACTCACCTTCACCAGAACTCTGCTGGATGCCCAGCAGAACATCAAAGCACTGGAAGACGCTGCTTTGGGCTGCACTACCCCCTGCAAACTTCTTTGGGGTTTCCCAGACACCTTCATACTTCAGACCCTCTGGCAGCAGGGGGTTGCCTTTCCAGCTAGATGAGAAAGGAAAAAAAATCATTATTTAGATTAATTGCCAAATTTTCAGATATAAAATTTTATAATAGAGGGTGAATGGAGAGTGACGTGACATAGATTTCATTATTCTTCTTCCACACTTCCCTCCACTCATGTTCATTTTTGAGAATGCTAAATAAAATGTTTCTGAGAAAATTTGGCATAAGGATTCTATAAATGGAAGCTTACCTTTGCATTGGAGAAAATATCATTCTGTTCTCTCTTTTTAATGTTTATTTACTTATCTTGAGAGAGAGAGAGGTGGGGGAAGGGCAGGGAGAGAGGGAGAGAGAGAACCCCAAGCAGGCTCCATGCTGTCAGTGCTGAGTCTGATATGGGGCTCGATCCCATGAACTGGGAGATCATGACTTGAGCCAAAAAGCAAGAGTCAGGCGCTCAATTGACTAAGCCACCCAGGCACCTCCATTCCTCTTTTTTAAATGACTATCTTTCCTGTCCATAGTCGAGTCCATGCCTGGCCAACTAATAACAGAGAGAATAGTCTATTCTTTCTCTACAACATGTTTTTTAAGATATGAATTATTTCCTAAACCCGATGGATAGTGGGGATCATCAGTGGGAATTTGATGTGTTATGATAAATGTTTAAGAGAAAACAAACTCAGGTGTAAGACTACATACCCAGACAAGTATATGCGAAGAACATTGAAAAATGTGTTTGGGTCCACATATTCTGTAAAAAGATAAGGTGTGTTAAATTAAGCAGTTATCAGAACCATCACAGGAGATCAAGATATTGTAAATAACTGATAGCGGGTTTCAGCTTAGGCTGCAGGAAAGGCATTAGGTCCATCTGTGCAGAAAAAGTCCCTGAGGAGAAGCTCTCCCAAGTGAGCCTCATGTCCACTGAACAGGGTCTACCATAGGGCTAACACACAGCTTATATCAAAGAGCCTAAGCCCACATCAGACTCCTCCTAGGGAGACCAATTAAACTGCCAATGTTTCTTTAAAGCTATTTCACATGCTTACTGCCATGAGATAAACTACTTACATAAAGAAAGAAACAAATCTAAATAAAATGAAAAGCAGAAACAACAACCCCAGGAACCCTGTGGGTTTGTTTCCCTGTGGATCATCCCCATGTCTCTCTTCCCAAAGCTTACTAACATTTTTTATCTGAAGGTCTATTTCTTTCCAATGACCAGTCATCAGTAACTCAAAGCCTAGGGATACACTGTGACATATTTGTTGAAGCTGTCCGGAAGAGCCCATTTTTTTTTTTTTTTTGGTAGACCTTTGTTTATATACTTTTTTTGGTTATTGCTGCTTTTTTTTAACTGTTAATTTTGTAATAACTTTTGAGCTCAGTAGCTTTTCTCTGTTGTTTCTTACTTAACTTGTGAAAAAGCAGAATTCTTAGGGAGTTCTTATCAAGCAGAAGCTAAGTATTTTAGAAATTAAAACAGCCTGAACCTTAAGCAACTGTCTCCATGGTTTTCAGTGGGAGGCTAGGACATTCCTGACAGTTAAATAATTACCTGGCTTGCAATTCTAGCTTCACAATTTACTATCTATGTAACCTTGGGCCATTTATCTTATCTCTCCAGTAGATTACTTTATCTATAAAATTAATATAACGAAACTTACCACAGGAAAGTATAATAATTTAGTGAGATAAAGTGAAAACACACCCACTTAAGTGAGAGGTTTTTTTTTTTTTTTCTATTTGTTTAACAACTCTACGTTTCAGGTAATCAGAAACTTGTGACTGCCAGCCTTGAATGTTGCCTGGCATACAATACTTGCCATGAATTTGTTTAAACTCTTCCTGGGCTTGTTTCAGACAAGAAGCTATGTAACGCAGCGCCCTTTGCAGAGTATTGTGGTCCTCACATTTTACTGCATTCAATAAATCAGGAATTACCTTAAAAAAAAAAAAGGTAAACATTTAAGATTTCTTAGCACTAAATATTGGCATAGAATAAACTTCTTCTAATTCTTAATCCCCAAATTAAATGTGGGATTTCCACTTCTTTTGTTTTGGTGAGTACCCTCTTATTGTTTGACTTAATTTCCTTGCATTTAATTAAGCTTGGGTTTATTTTTATTTATTTAACATTTAGAGATAAGTTTATATAGTTTTATATAGTTTTATTTCTAATTCTAATAGTCAAAACCATTAGATTTATATCACTCTGTGATCTAGTTCCAATGACAACTTGCATTAAAAATGTATCTCTTTTTTTGAGGTTTCAAACTTTATTCTAAATGTGTGGGTCCTACGCTTTATATTTTAGATGAGACACAAAAATAAATAAAATACTTTTTTCTACCAGATGAACCCTTATATCCAATTAAATAATTGAATGCTCTATTGAATCAAGATAAAGTTATTTCATGCATAATATAGAATGATTGCTCTGCTTATGGAAATCAAGATACAAATTTGCCAGTATGGATAGACTTACTTTGATTGCAGAAGCTGCTGCTATTTCCACCAACAGAGAAACCAGGAAAAATCCTTTATCGCAGTCTCCCCCAGGAAATGAAAACAGAATGTCCATGTTCCTAAGAAAATAAGTCAAGTGAGTCAAGAATTTAGCAAAAATACTGGCGTATTTGTTTGAGTGCTTTGTAGTTTTCAAGTATTTTTGTTCTATTTTAGTTTCAAAATAATCTTGTGGGATAAGTATGCTAGGTTTTACTATCTCTATTACATTGTTGGAAATATGAGTGTTAGGTCCATCGTCTAAGATCTAATGGTAAATTAAGCTGGGACTTTAAATTCTATTTTAGAATTTTGGAACCAGAAATTCCAAGACCATTTCTGTTTCTTTTGTCTCATTAATTTTTCACATGCATATATATTACCATATTTATAGATTTATACATATTTGATGCTTATAGAGACATCTGTGAGGTATAATTTTAAGCAGGCTTTTTGCTTTAAATAAATATATTCATATCTATATTTTTATCTGTGAACCTGATTCAATTTCTCAGTGGTTTACTTGCTTTACAAAGAAATTGGGAAATTCAAATAATTGATTATACCATATTTTCTTTTTTAGTGAAGTTTCACACTAGTGCTACCAAGGATTCAGTATCTGTATATGTATGAAGTTCATGGTGGTTAAATTCATAGTCTCCGAAGCCAGACCATTTCTGCAAGTTTACTTGTTGTGTGACCTGACCTAGATATTTTATGTTTCTGCCTCAGTGTTCTCATCTGTAACATGGGACTGATGATACCATCTTCCCATGTAAAAGCCTTCCATAGCTGTCTACTGATCTGAAGATACTATTTAAACCCCTTATCATAGCCAAAAGTCCTACATAATCTTTTTGCTAAATTTATTTCTTCCTCCCTTTACCACACTACTACTTGCATCAGTCACTACTTATCAACGACACTAGCCTTCCTTCAGTCTAATAATACATCAAGATTTTCATCACTTTGAGGCCCTTACTCTTGCTCTATCCTCCACTATGAGCACTCATTTTTTTCTTGTAGCGAATTCTTTCCTACTCACTCTTTGGAACTCAGCTTAAGTAACCTGCTACAGGAATTCCTTCTTCATCCCTTTTATTTGGTTAGAGCTCCTCTTGCCCTCTTCCTAATCAAGGAGCAATTTACATAATTTGCCTGTATCCACTTTCTGCACCAAAGCAGGCTTATTCCTATGATATTTACCTTTGTTTCCCTAGCTTTTAGCCTCCTCTCAGTACATAGATCAAAAATAGTAAGGATTGGGCCAAAAAGAACAAGTTTATGTTTCTGGCCACTGAGATTATTAAGTCAAAGACACACAGATGGATGTGCATTTTGTATTTGTGCATTTTTAATTACATTTTATATATGCAGGTGTTATTTTTGCATGTAAATATAGCTATGATATCAAGCAGACATGGTGCTATGATAGTCCGAGATCTAATTAAGGATTGGGATTATTTGCTCTTTAAAAAATTACTTGAGTTATTTTTTGCCTGAATTCAATTGGTCTCTTAAAAAGTACATTTGAATGATACTGATAAACCTATATTTACTTTGAATAAAAAATAATCCTTAGAATAAAATGATCAAATACTTACTCATAAGTCATGGGCCTTATGAAAGCAGCCATCAAACAGTGGGCCAGTTGGAAAAGAAAAAGAAAATCAGTTAAAAACTCAAAAAGTGGTTTTGAGTTATTATTATTCAATTTAATACTACTGATCTATCAAAGGTAAGATATAAGTAAGAAAAAGAAAAATATATATGTTTTTTAAAAAATATTTATCAACTAGGCATTGCAAACACTTAGGACTTTTTAAGTAAAAAAAAAAAATTAAATATTCAAGGAACACGGAAAGTTAGTCAAAACTAGTCATTCCTAATAAACTTTTCTAGATCAAATCCTTTCATTTTATGGTTCCTGGGTCTACAGTACTCCTCTGCAGAAACACACCCAGAGCCCTGGGACACCCTATGTCTCTTGTCCCCTTAGGGTATCAAATCCCACTGCTAAAATGATAGCAGGGGCCTAGTCCCTCAACAGGCTGCACTGAGGGCCTGGGCATTTTCCTTTCCACTGCCGAAAATGTGTTTACTCTTAACTGGAGAGATAAACATTAAAGTTGTAGAATCTCCAAAACATGTTACCGGAAAAAAAAAAGCCAGACACAAGAACACCTGCTCTATAATCGCACTAATATGAAATCCAATAGCAGAAAAAATTAATTTTTAAAATGACCAATCAGAATGTGTGTACCTGGAGGTAGAGAAGAGAATTGAATAGAAAGAACCATAGAGGTGATTCTGTATCTCGTCACAGGCTATCCATGTGTGTAGAACAGTCAAAATCCCCCAACCGAACAGTCAGGATGGCACATTTCATTGTATGTTAATTATACACCTTTCTCTCTTGTATATACCAGCAGAGGAAAACATACCCCCAAGAAAGAGAAGAAAGCTGTGCTGCTGAAAACTGAACCAATGACTAACTCCCTATTGACATAAATAGCATGCACTTCTTTAAAAAATAATAATAATGTTTATTTTATTTTTGAGACAGAGAGAGACAGAGCATAAGCAGGGGTGGGGCACAGAGAGAGAGACACAGAATCTGAAGCAGGCTCCAGGCTCTAAGCTGTCAGCACAGAGCCTGATGTAGGGCTCGAACTGGTCAACCACGACACTCAACTGACTGAGCCACCCAAGTGACCCAAGCATGTACTTCTTTAATTCCTGCTATAATCACAATTTACGTACCCATTGGGATCCTTTTTCTTCCAGTTTGCCAAGACACAATCTGCATAAACCAGAATAGGAGGCAGATCCAGCTTCTTAGACAGTTCACAGTAAGGAACAGCAATATTCTTTGGCAAGACCTAATTAAAACACAGTATTTAGTATTAGCCTTTGAAGTATCTTACCTTTTCCTCTGCTTTCTGGGTGCCAGAACATTAGCTGTTCTACATCATGGCATTCTGAAACCAAACCACTATAATTTTCTCTTCCTCATTTCACAACTTAGTCCTGGGAATTATTAAATGTGTATGTTTTAGATGTAGGCTGATGTGGACATAATCTAGTCAGAGAGAGAAAAAGGAAGTAAAGGGTTCAGGGAACAAAGGATGTATCCTTGACTTCCCAACGGTCTGTGGTTACTTGTAGTCACTTACTTATTCACTCATGTGTCCACCCCATGAATATTTGTTGGGCAATTCCTCTATGCAAGGAATTTTTCATCCATAGGAAATACAAGGATAAAATCATGCTCAGTTTCCTTTGTTCTCAACTTTTCTTTTCCTGAGCTATTACTCAGGATTCTGCTCTGTGTTTGCCCACATTCTAAAAGGTTCCTACCCCCACAGGGCAATCCTGATGGGCAAGCGCTCTCCTAGGGTGCCCATTGTTGCCACTCATGCATGCCATGTTTTCCAACTGCTCTACTAATCATAATGCTGACCTTTTATTCTTTATCTGCCTGATTTTATAACCAGATTGTCCCATGTAATAATTAAGATCATCCTTGTCATCAGCAGCCTATGGCTGGAATATGTGTAGCTCATCTGGGGTAGTAGGAGGTGGGCTACAGTGGGAGAGGTGGCATGACAATTTGGCCCACTCAATAGTTCTGAGAGCTCAGGAGAGCTCTAACCTCAGTAGCTTCGGATTAATTTAATACACCTGGAGATGATGGTTTAACAAAGAAGACAAAATGTTAGCATGGTAACATTGGCTATCAAAGCCCTTGCAGAACTTATGCCTCTGGAAAGTGAAACATTTTGGTTTGCAAATGATTTACATTTGTTTCTAAAGGAAATTTCTGCCTCTTTCTGATTTAAAGGGAAGATCAAAGGGAAACAAAAGGGAAGGTGCTTAATTGAAAAATTAATTTGAGATGACTTGGAAAAAAGAAAGGAAATGTTCAAACCCATCTTAATCTATTAGAGACATTTACACAGCTACTAAGAAACTCAGATGCTAATTTCTAACCCATTCTCAAGCAAAATTCGCCTTATATTGATATATCTTATTTTTTATCCATTTGTTCTCTTTCCTCACTTCAGTAGTTGTATATGTGTGTGTGTGTGTGTGTATGACTATTGACAATATGTGTACACACACACACACACACACATATATTTCCTATAGTTTCCTCACTTCAATAGTCATATATATATATAATTTTCTATATATATGTATATACATATACATATATATGTGCATATGTATTTGTTGCTGGCTTCTAAAATCCTTTTTAGAATAATGTGGTATATAAAAACTAGATAAATTAAAAATATATTTTTATTTTATAATTCTGATGTCCAGTCTGGTAAATTTATCTTTTTTATTATCCCATGTACATTCTGGTCTCCATATTTTTTGCTAGTTCTCTCTTTCTCTTTTTTGCTTCTCTCCTCTTTGAATAAGCTGTACCAATCTTTTTTTTTTTAATTTTTTTTTCAACGTTTATTTATTTTTGGGACAGAGAGAGACAGAGCATGAACGGGGGAGGGGCAGAGAGAGAGGGAGACACAGAATCGGAAACAGGCTCCAGGCTCTGAGCCATCAGCCTATTGCCTGACGCGGGGCTCGAACTCACCGACCGTGAGATCGTGACCTGGCTGAAGTCGGACGCTTAACCGACTGCGCCACCCAGGCGCCCCTAAGCTGTACCAATCTTTTAAGAAGTAATTCAAGTCCCACTTCTTCCTTGAAACATTTCATTATTATACCAACTACTATTTAACTCCTCTGGACTCTCATACTTCTCCACTTAGCATATGCTGCCCTTTGTTATTGATGATCTTTCATTTTGTTTTGACTTTATTTACTTATTTTGAGAGAGAGTGTGTGCATGTGTGCGTGAGCAGGGCAGGTGCAGAGAGAGAGAATCCCAGGCAGGCTCCACTCCGTCAGCGCAGACCATGAACTCTGAAATCATCACCTGAGCCGAAACCAAGACTTGTAGGGTTAACTGACTGAGCCACTCAGGTGCCCCTATTGATGATCTTTCTATACAATACCTACACATTTAGCTAAACTCAGATTCTAGCAAGTCTAGTGGGGCTGTGTGCTTAGGTTGTAAGGCTAGAACTAATCTGAAACTTTTTTGTGTCATCACAAAATTTATATATGGTAGTCTGATAATTATAAAGAAGTAAAAGGTGTTCCCATGATTATGCAGAACACATTTTCCCTTTTGTTTACATATCAGAGGATGACTTATCACATAGGGGAACTATATGTGTTGTTGTGTATTTAAACAGGATGTGGAAAGACAAGATAATAATTCCAATTAAATTGTCAAAAAGGAAAAAAAAATCATTAAATTGCAGAAGGTGCTTCTGGAATCTATTTTATCTCTTTCTTGTCTAAAGATCAGGTATTACAGTCAATTGATTTCAGGTGATTAGGATTGCCATCTAAAATAAAGTATGGTATTATTTTAAATCTAAAGTTACCTACTGTTGATGAGAGTAGAGTGAAACCCATATGTTTTTCCGTGTTGACAGATTACATTTACATTGATGTAAGAGAGCACTTTGGCATTAAGTAAGAAGAGTCATAAAATGTCCATATCTCCCAAAACTCATAAAGAGAGAAAAAATTTAATTTTCAAATATATTGATTATAATGTCATTTACAATGGCAAAATATTAAAACAAGTACAGTATTTGTAAACAGAGGATTGAATAAATAAAGTCCAGTAACTCAATGAAAAACTATAAAGTGATTTCAAATGATGACTAGCATGATTATGTTGTAACTAAAAAATGCTTACAATATAATTTAAGTGAAAGACTCAGGACATATGTCTATATCCACAGGATGGAGCAACTGTGTTATGTAAGTGAAAGATTAAAAATCCAATAATGATAGCAGCTGGCATGTTAAGTCAATGAAACATTGTCTTCTTTTTATTTTCTGTTATACAAGCATCACCAAATTTAGTTATAATAGTTTTAGAATTATTTTTACGTTAAATGTAAATTGGATGTAAATTGTCATATAGCATAAGAAATACCAGGAAATCTCCAAACCTCACAAACATCTTCACCGCCTTGGTTCCACACATACGCCATGGTGATATACCCCAGGACCAGATGTGCAAGGCGCTGTGACTTGTGGTCTTTGAGGTCATCAATACCGACCATTTTTAACTGGGAATAAAAAAAGAGATTGACTCAAATCAACATGGGTGACATTATAGCTTTAAAGCCAAGTGAAAAATGTTAAGAAGCTCTAACAGAAAGATGAATGTAATGCCTTTCCAAACCTTCTCAACTTCTTTACGTAGTTCATTTTTGTCAATAAGTTCAGGCAGGTTTTTAGCAATGGAAATCCATTGATCATAAGGGTAAGGTAGTTCCTCCTAGAAAAAAAGAAATGGGACATTTATTTCACAGTGAAAATTTTTATGAAATAGTTTTGCATCTGATTCATAGTCTGTCTTGCCTGTAGATCAATTCTGTGTAATGCTGTCCTGACAAACACTTACCTGTCCAGTAACCCCAGTCCTTGCATTGTTACCTGCACACTCAGAGCTCAAGACTTCTTCCTCTCCTCCAGCACTCTCACCTGCTCTTTTACACAGGCTACCTCAAAAGTTCCACTAAAATCATCCTGATTACTCCAACATACACTTAGGTCCCCAAGTATAAATCCTGTGTATTATACCTTCACATTGTTAAGTAATTTATTGTTATCTGCTATTTATTTTCTCTTCCTGGCTAGATTCTAATTTTTTTTTTAATGGAAGAAAATTGAGATTTCTTAGATGTCAGTAAGTAGACTAGGCACTTTGCTCAATAATTTCTTATTTAAATATTATAATGACCTAAAAAGTTGATTGTTATCTCCATTTCATGAATAAGGAAAATCTCAGTTTATGAGATTGTTTTGTACATATAGTTTATTGTGATTGAACTTTTAAGTGTTTCCAACTTTCAAATATCAATGCTCTTTCCTTTTTTTTTTTTTTTAAAGCTTATTCATTCCTCATTTCTAAGAGAAAGAGAGAGAGCACAAGCAGGGTAGGGGAAGAGAGAGAGGGAGGGAGACACAGAATCTGAAGCAGGCTGCAGGCTCTGAGCTGTCAGCACAGAGCCCAACATGGGGCTTGAACTCACAAACCGTGAGATCATGACCTGAGCTGAAGTCAGATGCTTAACTGAATGAGCTACCTAGGCACCCCTCAAAAATCAATGTTCTTTTAACATCTCGCTACCCCATTTGATGGTAAGGATTTTATCATGCTTTTAATTTTGTATTTCTTACAGAACCTTGGACAGTACTGGACTTGTAAGAGATGCTGTACCTATATGTACCAACTGCCTGCTTTGGTACTATAGGCTTGTATTTTTCCCGGTAAGTGCAAATAAAATCCAAACAAAAGTGTCTCTTTGGATCTTATCATATTTATACTTTCATGTCAAAGGAAAACATGTAAACAAAAGACCTAGACACTGCCCTGAAATGAGCTTCAACTTCCCATATGCTCTTTTCCCGTGCCTTTCTCATTAAGCTGTTTCCAGATATGTTCTTGAGGTCATCAATACTGAACTATCGGGATGCAGCAAAAACAGAAAGATTAACTCAAACCAACATTGATGAAATTTTAAGCTTCAAAACAATTAATATTATAAGTAAGCTAGAAGACAAAAAAGCAAATGTCACATAAAATTCAAAGCTTCAAAACAATTAATATTATAAGTACGCTAAAAGACAAAAAGGCAAACATCACACAAAATTCAAACATTTTCAGGGACTTCAGATAATTGGCCAGTCTTTGTCTATTAGTGCAGATTTTTTAGCAATGAAATATGCAAGCAGTATATTCACTAGATAGTCACCTCTCTGGTTTCTCTGAAACCTTCTCCCTAACCACACAAATGCTGTGCAGTGGTGTTTTTAGTAACTACATATATATATATTGTTGTTCTGCATGTTACTCTGGAACACAACTGAATTTTTGGTTTTTACTATTTTCCCCAAATAACAGAAATATTTTTTATTGTCATATATCGTGATTAACGTCCTTTTGACAGAACTTTTAACAGATGCAAAAATTCAATCAATAATATACTTCTGTTTCAGAGGATGCTTAATGATATAATATAAATTAAGAATAACACAGAGGTCATCAACTTCTGCTAGATTAGAGAATGTATTTTGTATCTATGTGGAACTAGAAGACATTATTTTCTTTTGGAATAGAAATTTGATTGATGATAAAATATGAAATGAACATTGTGAACTTATAATTTCTAGGAAAGATCTTCAGTGAAGAAATAAAAGTAATGACTAATTTGTTCTCCTTGTTTCAGAATATTATCTAACTTCCTAAACATCTTAAGTAGTAATTATTACTTTTTAAGTAGTCCAGGAAGAGTTTTGTTTTGTTTTTGTTTGCTTTCATTTGTTTTGCTTTACCCCCTTGGAATCTGTTCTTAGAGCTCCAAAACTGCCACGATTGTCTTAATTTTTAAAAGAATTTACTCTGGGAGAAAAATTATATATAGAGTTTTGCAACTTCTTGTTGTACCATTGATAAGTACATTTCCAAAATCATCTTATCCTGGCACTGCAGTGTGTTTGTATGGAGGGGGAGCAGGTCTAAGTATTAGTGATTTGTAAATACAAAGTGCTTTAAGCAATGACATTAGTGGGTTTGTTGTTGTTTGAGAGAGAGAGAGAGAGCATAAGCTGGGGAGAGGGGCAGAGGGTAAGAGAGATGGGCTTGATCCCAGATCCCGGAACCTTGAGATCGTGACCTGAGCAGAAATCAAGAGTTGGATACATAACCAACTGAGCCACCCAGATGCCCCTACGGGATGTTATTTCTAAGTACAGTTAGATTAGATCTCTAACTAAAAATATGTTTGCTGCATTTAAAGATGCCCTCTGCATGGCTTAAATTTCTCATCAGGAAAATGAGGTTAATAACATACATACTTTTTAGGATGGTTATGAAGGTGGAGTAAGTTAGTATTTGTAAATTGCTTAACGATGCTATATAAATGTTTGTTATTTGAAATAGATAATAAGATGGTTTTCCTGGCATTCTTTGAAATACAACTTTAAAAAATGTAGTTTTAAAGACAAACATTTAGTCTACATGTCTTGCTGTTTGCAGGCAAAGTTTGTAAAATTTAAAAAAAAAGGCAATTCAGACTCTCATCCAAATCTTACACTTAGTAGCAACAAGTAGTATTAATACAACACAAAATTGCTTGATATACCATCTCAAAAACCTAATCAAAGTAGGAACATGTACTTCACACAATTTAAGGTATTATCAACCAAGAAAAGGGGTTCCTTTGACATGCATCATTTATTACTTTGTTGGTTTTTTTCAAAATGCCCCCCCCGAAATGCAATTGCACTAAGCCAAAATACTTCTATAGTTTCCTTATTTCATCACCTACCTTATCTGTGTAAGGTAAGTAAAAAATGGATTTAAGACTCAATCTCTAGGCAGAAAATTTTAAGGAAGTTAAGTATGCACCATTTATTAAAATTCTGCTCTACTTTTGGCATTGCTTTATCCATTTGTTCAATAAAAATTACTGAACCACATTTGCTCAACAGAAGTTAACTTGCTCAGGTAAGTAATGATAAGAAAACATTTTTGCCCACACATCAGTTCTTTGTCTTACCTGTGGAGTTGGCAGAACGAAGCCCACCTCTTCATCTATATGGTATTCTTTCAAATTTTTCCAAGAATTTTTTGTAGGCAGTATCCTATTGTGTGACATTCTTGCAGTCTACTTCTCTGGTCCTCCTTGTGCAAGGAGTTTTCAGAGCATCTATTTATTATAGAGGTTGCCATAGCCAATGATTGCAAACTTACACACGTAGGCAGCAAGAAATGACTTCCACTTTTGGAATAGTTTCATTTTCTTTCTTTGTAATTAGATAAACAATAAAACCACAAAAGCATCTCTGTTCATCATATGAAGAAACTGAAAGTTTATGGTACTATGAAGTATTTGTCACTGGGAACACCATTCGTTTACTGTCATAGGAATGTGGGAAAGAAACTGAAATAACAAAAACCATGAATATAGGTAACTAGAAAAGTACATTTTTTAATGGGAACTTTTAAATCTTTGAAGTAAGACAATGAATTTGACCAAAGCTAAAGTCCTAAAATATCCCTTCACTGTTACTATCATTGGCTTTCCATTAAGTCTCTAGGGTTCTTTAAACACGGTAGTGTCTTATTTCAGCAACCATGAAATGTAAACCATGCTACATTGAACTAATGTAGGCAATGATTGATGTAGAAAAAAATGGAAGCAGGTGAGGAATTAAGACAGTACCTCCTGGGGCACCTGGGTGGCTCAGTCAGTTAAGCGTCAGACTTCAACTCAAGTCATGATCTCACCCTTCGAGGGTTTGAGCCCCGTGTCAGGCTCTGTGCTGACAGCTTAGAGCCTGGTGCTTGTTTTGGATTCTGTGTCTTCCTCTCTCTCTCTGTCCCACTCCAGCTCATGCCCCGTCTCTCTGTCTCTAAAAAATAAACATTAAAAAATTATTTTAAAAATTAAAAAAAGAAAGACAGTACCTCTCTACACGCCCATTTTTCTTATTCAGTCTTTTATCTGTGTTCTCAGTGATACAGTTCTTTCTTCTTCATATTCCTTAGAAGTAATTTTTAGGAAGACTTTTCTGTATCTCTACTATATTTGACTGCTAAGGACTGTTGAAGCAATAGTACTTCACATTTGGAGAGTTTGTAATATGTTAAAAGTTTGAATAAAGGATAAAGCATCCTGAAAATCTTTCTTCCAAAATGCAAATTAAAACTGCATTTGGCAAGTTCTTTGGGGTACATGTAGTTCTGTGGTCACTTACAGGCATTGTTTGATCTTACTAATAAAGCTGAAGGAAAAGGAGAAACTGTATCGTTCCTTATGATGATCAAAAGGAGAAATGAGGAGTTAGTGTGCAGTGCATTGTAAGAATGCAGTTTTGTCATCCAGCTTATGAGTACTTGAAATAACTTCCTGGTACATGACTCTGCATTCTAGAATATTTCTCACACTATTCTTTCCCTTGAATCATGGATTCTTTTTTTTTCTTTCTTTTTTAACATGTAGTTTTACAAGAATATGTTCTCCTTATAATAAAACTAAGGGAAATTGAAACTAAAATTACACAGGAAAACACATGGCTAAGCTTCAGAATGAATAATCCATGAGGCTGATTTTTTTTTTTTTAATTTTTTTTTTTTGTTTTTTCAACGTTTATTTATTTTTGGGACAGAGAGAGACAAAGCATGAACGGGGGAGGGGCAGAGAGAGAGGGAGACACAGAATCGGAAACAGGCTCCAGGCTCTGAGCCATCAGCCCAGAGCCTGACGCGGGGCTCGAACTCATGGTCCGTGAGATCGTGACCTGGCTGAAGTCGGCCGCTTAACCGACTGCGCCACCCAGGCGCCCCTGGGGCTGATATTTTTGAAACCAGGCCCAAGGCAAAAACACAAGTAAGAATATCGTGTTGGATTATCATCATGGAAGGCAAACATAACCAAAACAATTTTAGGAATTGGAGAATGTGTGTTTATTCCTATGATTTTTCACTCTTTTTACCTGGATTTGTTTTCCATCGGTGAGTCAAGACAGATACATGTAATGAAGTTTTAGATAATTCTATCTCAGAAAAGTTTCTGAGGCTTGATGTTTTCTTAAGAAGCATGGTTTGATACAACTTCTTCTTGACTCTGCTTGTTTATTAAATCCATCCTACCTTCGACTCCAGAAACAGTAATATTTTAGCATCCTACTTTTCTCTCTACCTATTTATCTCTACCTTCACATTTTAACCCTTTTCATATTTTCATATTTTGGAAACATTTTCAGTCCTCATTTATCTTGATTTTTCTTCAGCAATAACCACATCTCATTGAAAATCCCTTTGCACAAGGGGTCAGAAAAGCATCTTAATCGTACTATCCTCTATCGATTCTTTATCTTTTCCTTTATCTTTATACCTGTGGCCAGGTCATTGTGAAAGAAAGCTCCTGAAAGTCAAAACTCAGCTTTTTGCTCCATAACCTCCCAGCTCTGACGGATACGAATCTTACTGCCTTGCATATATCACTTGTTTGATGACTTGGCTGAACTCTTGTATGTAATGATTGTACTGCCTGGGTTATCTCCATAGCTATAAAGTACATTTCCAATTGCCTGGTGAACATCTACATCTGGAAATCCCATTTTTCTTTTCACTGAGCACAATGCCAGAACTATTATAAATAATAATAAAAAAAGAACTGTTATGAATAAACCTGCAAAAGAACTTTTATCCAGGACGATGATAAACAAATTTGTTCCCTCACAACATGGTACCGTATAGAGTAATCCAAGTTCCTCTTTATTATTATGTTATGCTAGTCTATGTAGAGAGTAGCTTTGTTTTAAAAGTAAAAGAGGTTTCAGCTAAAAAAAAGTTAAGTGACCTAGAACATATCAGAAGAATGAAGAAAATTATTGAAATGCCAATATCCACTGGCATTTACCATTAATATTTTGGTGATTATGTTTTTCCACTGTTTTGGGTTTACATTAATAATATCCAGGGGTGACTGGGTGGCTTATTCAGTTAATCATCTGACTTATGCTCTGCTTGTGATCTCGTGGTTTGTGAGTTCGAGCCCCACATCATGTACTACACTGACAGTGCAGGGCCTGCCTGGGATTCTCTGTCTCCCCTTCTCTCCCTGCCACTCTGTCTCCCCTTCTCTCCCTGCCACTCCCCATACTTTCTCTCTCAAAATATATAAATAAACTTAAAAAAAATAAAAAGAATAACATAAATAAAATTTAAAAAATAATATCCAAATTTTCCTGACCATTCACTTGTGTCAGGAATTTTCTTAAAACTGTTCATGGTAACTAACTTGACATTTATTATTATCTTATGAGAAAATGCTCATGATAACCCCCAAAAGAAATTAAGGTGATTCAGGATATTTCTGTGCCTCTAACATAGCTGTATAAATATGAAGTAGTGCAGACTGTGAGGCAAATAGTATTTTATTGCATCAGAGTTCTCCAGAGTAACAGATCCAATAAGGAGATAGATAAATAGATGGATAGACAGATGGATGGATGGATAGATAGATAGGTAAACAGATAGATATCAAGAAATGGGCTCTCATGATTGTTGGGGCTAGAAAATCTGAAATCTGGATGGCAAGCTAGAAAACTGGAAACTCTTGACAGGATCTAATGTTGCAGTTTACTGGCAAAATTTCTTTTTTAGAAAAACTTAGGTTTTTGCTCTTAAGGCCTTTCAACTGATTAGATGAAGCCCACTCAAATTATCCCACTTAATTTCTATTACTTAATGCAAACTAAGTATAGGTATTAACTAATCTACAAAATATCTTCAAGACAACTGCGATTAATGTTTAACTGAATAAGTGGGTACTATAGCTAAGCCAAGTTGACATAAAACAAATTATTACAAAGATAAAAGGGGAATACTTTATAGCACAAAGTGTTTAACTTACCAGGAAGATATGACGATATTAAATTTTCTATACATTAAAAACATAACCTCAAACAGTGTAAAGCAAAAACTGATGTAGATGGAACACAAAAGACACAGACACATACCCACAATTAGACTGCAATTTTTTTGTTTTTATTTAAAATCTCACTAACAGAACAGCTAGTCCCAAATCACTAAATACATAAGCAATTTTAAAAACAAGATTAATGAACTTGATCTAATTAAGATGTATAGATTATCAAGCTCATCAATTTCAAAATACATATTGTTTACAAGTACACTGGAAATTTTACAAAAATTTACCATATAGGTATGTGCAGGCCCATAATCAAATCTGAAAAATTTTATAAGATTAAATCCTACAGAAAATATTTTTTAACCCAGGTAAAATAAGACAAGTAAATAACCAAAAGTTCACTGGGAAATCTCTGTATGTTTGAAAATTAAGACATAGGTTTATATAATTCATAGGTCAAAAAACACCATCAAAATAGAAACTAGAAACAATTTTTACTTGAATAATGGTTTAAAAATGATAAAATTTCTCGGATTCAGCTAATGGCTGACTGAGAGGGAAGTGTATCGTCTACAATGCATACATTATTTTAAAAGAAAGACTACGCATCCATCTCATGATTTTGGAAAAATAACGCATTATTCTCAAAAAAGTAAGAGATGTTGTTACATAAAAAAAAAAATTACAAAAAAGTGAGGTATGGTTGTTACATAATTGTAAATAAAGTTATGAATGGAATAACAGTTATTCACATTAAAGTCTGTAAGCACACTTGACCGGTATTTTTTTCAATATTTAATTTCATATGGAAACAGGACTTAATATAATTCATATACAGGAAACTACATAAATTTTGTTAGAGAGTCATGTTGTAAATGGAAGAGAGGCGCCCCCTTGTGGATTCTTTAAGGATAATTTCCAGCGCGGCAGTGAAATCACTCTGAAAAGCACGTAAAATTAAAGTATTTATTACATTCGCAGGTTCTAAAAGAGGAGGCACAGTAGGCTCAGATGGCCACCCAAAGCCACCAAGAGCCCAAAGTTTGATCATAACAGTCAAAGAAGAAGCGGAGGAATGTTCTATGGGCAATGGGCAAATACCTTTATTGAGACTCATGGGTGGGGTAGTTTGTAGTACCCTGGAAGCATTCACATTAGATAATTTGTAACAGAATCAGCGTGGAAAAGAGGAAAGGGACAAAATACAGAAGTCATCATGAGATTTATTACTTCAACCACATGTTGAGGATGGGTACCCAGAAAAGGGAAGTAGCTACATAAAAGTTCAAAACAAGCAAGGGCGGGGGTGGTGCTGGCACTCAAAGAGCCAGTGACAGAACAAATAGCTGCCACACAAGATTAATAAAATTTATTATCACATAGATTAAGATAGAAAACATTTACATCATTCAGAATGTTCCCTTTGCCTCTTTTCAATCCCCTCTCACCCAGAGTCAGCCACTATTTTGATTTTTATCACCATAGATTAGTTGGGTCTGGTCTTAATACAAATGGAATCATACAATATGTATGCTTAGGGTTCTGGCTTCTTTCATACAACATAGTGTTTTGGGGATTCGTCCACGTTGCATTGTTAAAAATGTTTTTCTTCTTATGGTTCGATAAGTTTTCATTACATAAGCATACCAATTTTGTTGTTTAACCATTCTCCTTAAACCATAAATAAACATTTAATTTGTTTCCAGCTTTTGACATGTATGAGTAAAGCTTCTATGAACATTGGTCTAAATCTTTGTGTAGACATTTGAGTACATTTTTGTTAGGTATTTGGCTAAGGGTGGAATTGTTATGTAATAACTTATTAGAAACTGCTACATAGTTTTCCAAGGTGGTTTTCCATTTTCCATTTTTATCAGAATAATGAAATTTGTTGTTGCTTCACATTCTCAGCAACATTTTCTTTGCTATTTTAGTAGATGTGATTATCACATGTGGATTCAATTTGTATTTTCCTTATTATAGTAACTGCTATTCACATATCTTTTCTGATGTACCTATTCAAGACTTGGAAAGCTTTTTTTTTTTTTAATTTGATTTTCTTTTTTATTACTGACTAGTATGAGCTGTTGATTGATTCTGGATACAAATACTGTTTCAAGTATGTATACTAAGAATATTTTTCCAGTCTCTGGTTTGTTTTGTTTTGGTTTTGTTTTTACTTCCTTAATGATGTATTTGATAAAGAATGTTTAATTTTAAAGATTAATATATCAACTTACTTTTACATATTTGGGACATTTCAGTGCTATGCTTAAGAAAACTTTGCTTACACCAAGTTCAGGAAGACAGTTTGTTTTCTGCTAGAAAATTTTATAGATTTTGCATTTTATTTCATGATTCACCTTCAATTAATTTTTATATTATTTAGTAAAAACCTTTTCCTTTCTTTTAAATTTTTTTTTTAATTTTTTTTTCAACGTTTATTTATTTTTGGGACAGAGAGAGACAGAGCATGAACGGGGGAGGGGCAGAGAGAGAAGGAGACACAGAATCAGAAACAGGCTCCAGGCTCTGAGCCATCAGCCCAGAGCCTGATGCGGGGCTCGAACTCATGGACCGCGAGATTGTGACCTGGCTGAAGTCGGACGCTTAACCGACTGCACCACCCAGGCACCCCTAAATTTTTTTGTATATAAATATTCTGTTGTTCCAACACCATTAGTTGAAATAATTTTTTTTTTAGTTTTTTTTAGTGTTTGTTTATTTTTTTAAATTTTTTAAATGTTTTTATTTATTTTTGAGACAGAGCATGAGCAGGGGACAGGCAAAAAGAGAGGGAGACACAGAATCCCAAGCAGGCTCCAGGCTCTGAGTTGTCAGCACAGAGCCTGATGTGGGGCTCGAACTCACAGACTGTGACATCATGGCCTGAGCTGAAGTCAGATGCTTAACCGACTGAGCCACCCAGGTGCCCCCTTTTTTTTTTTAATTTTTTTAATGTTTGTTTATTTCTGAGAGAGAGAGAGACAGAACGTGAGCAGGTGAGGGGCAGAGAGATAGAGACACAGAATCTAAAGCAGGCTCCAGGCTCTGAGCTGTCAGCACAGAGCCTGACACGGGGCTGGAACCCACGAACTGTGAGATCATGACCTGAGTGAAGTTGGGTGCTTAACCGACTGAGCCACCCAGCTGCCCCTGAAATAAATATTTTTTAATGGATTTTTTTGGCTATTCCAGATCCTCTGCATTTTATTTTTTGAAACTAGAATCAAAACCTCCTGGGTTATTGATTCTCATTGCATTGAATCTTTAGGCCAATTTGCAAAGAAATTATATCTTATGTTGAGTCATGTAATTTATGACTATAAATATAACTCCATAAATGTAGTTATTTGTTCAAGTTGTCTAAAAGTTTTTTGGTTAGCGTTCACTATGGAAGTCTTGAAAATTGTTCTATGGTATATTTTTATAGATAGTAATCTCCTTTAAATTCTTTTTCTAACTGGGGCGCCTGGGTGGCTCAGTCATTGAGCATCCGACTTCAGCTCAGGTCATGATCTCACGGTCTGTGAGTTTGAGCCCCGCATGGGGCTCTGTGCTCACACCGCAGAGCCTGGAGCCTGCTTCGGATTCTGTGTCTCCCTCTCTCTCTGCCCCTCCCCCACTCATGCTCTGTCTCTCTCTGTCAAAAATAAACATTAAAAAAAATTAAATTCATTTTCTTATAGATGTTTCTGGTATCTAAGTACAATTGATTTTTGTATATTGTTCTTGACCTTTTCAAATTCACTTAATTGTTCTAACAAGTGGTTTGTATGCTCTTTTAGATTTTCTGCGTATATAATTATGTCACATGCAGATAAAGACAATTTGATTTCCTGCTTTCATCTATTTATCTATCTAATATATATCAATTAGTTCCTCTAAGATGACAATGTATAGAATAGATGAGGGTCTACACACACACACACACACACACACACACTGTATGAATACTATTTGCTTATTGAAGAAGTTTTTTTCTATTATGAGTGGAATGAATATTTTTTAATGTTTTTCAAATGTCATTGAACATGTTTTGAAGTCCACAGAGAAAATTATATAGTTTTTTTACTTAATGCTTTTAATTGGAATGATAGATATATATATTTTTAATTAATTTATTTATTTTGAGAGAAAGAGAGAGAAAGAGCATGGATGAGAGACAGAGGGAGGGAAAGAGAGAATCCCAAGCAGGGCTCCATCCTATGAACTGTGAGTTCATGACCTGAGCCAAGACAAAGAGCTGGAAGTTCAACCAACTGAGCTACCCAGGCACCTCTGTAATGATAGATTTTTAAATGTTATAAGTATCTTTCATCCCTAAGCTAAATCTGTCTTGGTCATAATATATATATTTGTTTAATTTGTTTCTTTCCTTCTTTCTTTCTTCTTTCTTTCTTTCTTTCTTTCTTTCTTTCTTTTCTTTTTTAAATTTTAATTCCAGTGTAGTTAACAAACAGTGTTATATTGGTTCAGGTGTACAATATAGTGATTTAACAATTCCATATATCACTCAGTGCTTATCAAGATAAGTGTATTCTCATGATATATTGTTCTTATTATATATTGCTAGATTTCATCTGCGAATGTTTTGTTAATTATTTAAAATTTTATGTCCTGGAGGGATATTGGTTTCTAGTTGTTTTTATTCTAGTTTTCCTTCTTTCTTTCTTTCTTTCTTTCTTTCTTTCTTTCTTTCTTTCTCTTTTCGGTAATGTCCTTGCCAAATTTTGATACCAAGATACATAGGCTTTTTAAAAAAAATAATCCTTTTTTTTACATTCTCTGAAGGAGTTTGGGTAAAATTGATGTTATTTTGCTTTAATTTTTTTATAGAATTAATTAATTAATTAATTAATTAAACAATGTGGGCCTAAGGGTTTATTTTATGGAGAAGTTTCAAATTACTTTATTTCACAAACATAGGACTATTCTAATTTTCCATATGATGTTAGGTCAGTTTGAAAAGTTCTGTTTTTCCTCAAAGTTGCTGTATCTGGATCAGCAAGAGGCCAAAAAGAAAACCTGGACCCTCCTTCTCCTCACAGACATGCTGATTCAACAACATGGACCAATTTCTTTTGTTAGAAATCCAGAAACCTGTTGAAAGGCTCTTGCCACTGAGATGACAGGGACAAAAGCCAAAATGAATAAAATGGCACCTTACTCATAATCTCTTCCCCCTACTCCGTGCCACACAATCATGAGAAAAACCAGAACTCCCAGCTTCTCCCTAAGAAGGGAAGGAGAGGACTGGACCATATGTCCAAAGTTCAGACTATTTAGGGGGCTGCCCAAGGTACCAATTACTGTACTGAGTACGAGCGCTGATTGGAAAAGGGCCCAGGTCTGGGAACACTGAGAATATAGTCCGCGGTTTGAACTAGCACGCTCTATTAGCCAAAGTGCTTCCCCTGGTTCAGCACTGAACAAGCGAGAACACCCAAATCCTTCCTTCTCCCTGGGAAGGGAAAGAGTCGAAGCATGCAAGAGGGAAAGAGAAAAATAAAACATATATCTAATATTCAGACTTTTCAGGGAGCTCCCCAAGGGACTGGTTTTTGTCTTGCCTGTCTCTAAGTACGGACAGGATATAGTACACTCTGGATGCCTGGGGACCAGCGTATGCTGCTTCTTCACGAGAACTACAAGATAACAGACACCAGAGGGAGCAAGATATCATAAACTCCTGAAAAAATAAACCAACAAATTCTTATAATTATGAATTTACATGGACAAGTTTGGAGAAAAGACACATCCACCAAAAACTTTTGAGAGGCCCACCAGAATCTCTAGCTAGGGTAATTGGTGAAGGTCTTCCCATATATGAAACCAGTCCATAGAAACTAAGAAAAAGCGCTGTTTTTTCAAATATGCAGATACCCACACTATTGAGGGCCTTAAACACACACACACACATACACAGGAAACAAAAGAAAACACCAAAAGAAAAAGGGGTTTCATTACCTAATAAAGAATTCAAAATATGATCATAAAGATAATTAGTAAGTTCTGGAAAACAATTTATGAATAAGTTAGAAATTTCCAAATAAAGATAGAAAAAAATACAGAAATTTTGGAGCTGAAAAATAAAATAGGCAGACTGAATAATTCACTAGAAAAGTGTAATAATAGACTTTATCAACTAGAAGAGAGAGTCAGCAAACTCGAAGACAGGAAGAACATTTGAAATTATCCTATCACAGAAGCAAAAACAAAAAAAGAATGAAAAGGTGTGAAGAAAGCCTAAGGGACTTCTGTGTCTTCATCAAATAAATCAATACATGCACTATAGGAGTCTTAAGAGGGAAAGAGAGAGACAGAAAGGACAAGAGAGCTTATTGAGAAAAATAATGACCAATGCCTTTTCTCTATTAAGATGGTCGATCATGTGTTGTATTTCTTTCATTTTGTTAATGTGTTGTATAACATCAATTAATTTGCATACATTGAAACATCTTTGTTCGAAGGAGTAAGTTCCACTCAGACATGGTGTATAATCCTTTTAATGTGCTGATGAATTCAATTTACTACCATTTTATTAAAGACTTTTTCATTTATATTCATCAAGAATATTTTCCTGTAGTTTTATTTTCTTGTGTTGTCTTTCTCTGGCTTTGGTATTAGTCTGATACTTGCCTCACAAAATGAGTTTGGAGTTGTTTTCTTCTCTTTTACTTTTTGTAATAGTAAGAAGAGTTGGCATTAATTGTTTTTAAAATATTTGGTATAATTGACCCATGAAACCATCTATTCCTGGGCTTTTGATTATTGATTCAATCTTCTTATTTGTTAGTAGTCTCTTCAGGTGTTTTATTTCTTGATTCAGTTTAGCTTTTAACAAAGTTCAATATCAATTCATGATCAAAACTCCCAACAAACAAGGTATAGAAAGAGCTTACTTAACACAATAAAGGTCATATATGAAAATTCCACAGATAATAGTGTAATCAGTGGGGGAAAACTAAAAGCTTTACCTCTAAGATACTGTACAAGGCAAGAACGCCCACTATCAGTACTTCTGTCGACATAGTACAGGAAGACCTAGCAAGAGCAGTTAGATAAAAAAATAAAAATAAGAAAAAAAATAAAAGTCATTCAAATTTAACAAAATTAACTCTGCAGATGGGATGATCACATATGTGGAAAACCTTTAAAAGGTAAGAAAAAACTGTTAGAAGTAGTAAGTAAACGTAGAAAATTTGTAGCATAAAAAACCTAGTTGCATTTCTGTGTACAATGAACTATCTGAAAGGGAAAATAAGAAAGCAATACCATTTACAATGCTGCCCAAATATTTGAAGTTAAGAATGAATTACCAAAAAGGTAAAAACAAACAAAACCCTTGTACACTGAAAATAACAAAACGTTAATGAAGGAAATTACAATAGACACAAATAGAAATGTACCCCATATTCTTGGATTGGAAGAACTAATATTGTTAAAATGTTCGTACTATTCAAAGCAATGTACAGATTCAGTGCAATCCCTATCAAAATCCAATGATATTCTTCACAGAAATAGAAAAGACAATTGTAAGATTCATACGGAATGACAAAAGACTCAAATAGCCAAATCAATTTTGAGGAAGAAGAACACAGCTGGAGGCACAATATTTCTTGATTTCAAACTATATTACAAAGCTATAGTAATCAAAGCAATATGGCTCTGGCATAAAAAGGACACATATCCCAGTGGAATAGAAAAGAATGCCCAGAAATAAATGCATGGTCAGCTGATCTTCAAAAGGGGTGCTAAGAAAAGATAATTTCTTCAATAAATGGTTGGGGAAACTGAATATCCACACACAGAGAATGAAATGGAACCGTTAATGTCCATTGTATACAAAAATCAACTCAAAGTAGATTAAGCACTTAAACATCAGCCTGAAAATATAAGCAGCTAGAAGAAAACATTAAAAAAAAATACTTTGCATTGGTTTTGGCAATGACTTTTTGGATATGACACCAAAAGCAGAGGCCACAAAAGCAGAAGTACACAAATGTGATTATATCAAACTAAAAGCTTTTGCATAGCAAAGAAAACAATCAACAGAGTAAAGAGGTAACCTACTGAATGGGAGAATACAGTTTTAAGCTATATATCTAATAAGGGGTTAATATCAAAACTATACAAGGAACTCAAACAACTTGATAGCTAAAAAACAACAAAAATGGGATAAGAGCACGAACAGACATTTCTTTAAAGAAGACACACAAATGAGCAAGTATGTGAAAAGATAGATATCACTAATCATCAGGGAAATGCAAATCAAAACTACAATGAAATATTACCTCACACCTCTTTAAAAGGCAATAATAAGAAAGACAAAAGATAACAGATGTTGGCAAGAATGGAGAAAGGGTAATCTTTGTTCACTGTTGGTGGGAATGCAATTTGAAACAGTATGAAGATTCCTCAAAAACTTAAAAGTAGAACTACTAAATGATGACATAGAGTCCCAATTCTAGGTATATATCCAAAGGAAATTAAGTCAGTATCTTGAAGAAATATAACACTCTTATGTTCATTGGGGCATTATTTATAACAGTAAGATATAGAAACAATCTTAAATGTCTATTGATGGATAAATGGATAAGGAAAATGTGAAAATAAAATTCAGCCATAAAAAAAGGCATAAATCCCGCCATTTGCGATGACATCCATAATATCTGAGGAAATTATGCTAAAGTGAAATAAGCCAGGCACAGAAAGAGAAATGCTGCATGATCTCACTTATATGTGGAATCTAAATAAATCACACTCATAAAAATAGAGAGCAGAATGGTGGTTCTAGGGGCTTAGGGATATAGGTTTGATGGATAGATGTTACTCAAAAGGTACAAAGGTTCAGTTATGAAAGATGAATCAGTTTTGGAGAACTAACCTATAGGATGATGACTATAGTTAATACTGTTTTCCTGTATATGTGAATTTTGCAAAAGTAATTGATTTTCTGTTCTTACCACAAACGCACAAATTGTAATTATGTGAGGTGATGAATATGTTAGTTAGCTCAATTGGGATAATCATTTCACAAGGTATATGACTGAAAACATCATGTTGTATGCCTTAAATATATATAATTTTTATTGAAAATATACCTCAGTGAAGCTGGAAAAATAAATATATATTTTTTAATAGAAAATTATATACTGGGCAAAAATTTTCCAACTCTAGGGAAAGGCAATGTAATTCAAGAAGCCCAAAAATCTTAAAATTGGATAAATCAAAAGTATTCCACACCAAAATGCATTATAATCAAATTGTCAAAACTTAAAGATCATTTTGAAAGAAGTAAAAGCAATTTGTAACATAAATAAAACCCTTATAAAACAATGAGTAGATTTTTAATAAAAACCTTGCTGGTGACAAGGAAATGGCATGATATATGTAAAGTGCTGCAAGAAAAAAAGAATCTGCCAATCAAGAATACTATAGTGGGAAAAACTGTCCTTCAAAATTGAAAGAGACATGAAACTTCCCAGATAAACAAAACCTGACATAGTCCAACACTACGAGGCCTGTCTTATAAAATGTGCTAAAGGGAGTCCTTCCAGGTAAAATAAAAGAATACAAAAAGAACACTAAAGCGTATGAAAGTATAAAGCTCTCTGGTAAAGGTAAGTATATAGACAAATACAGAATATTGTACTATAGTAACAACAGGGCATGAATCACTTTAAATTCTGGTATATAAGATAAAGAGGTTAAAAATTATGATAAAAATATGTTAATAGATATACAATGTAAAAAGATATAATGTGTAATATTAATAAAAAAGTGTGTGTGGGGAGAAATAAAAGTGTAGAATTTTTGTATGTGATTGAAGTCAAAATGTTATAATGTTAAAATACATCATTATACCTATGTTTTATGTAAACCTAATGATTATCACAAAGATAATACCTATAGAAGATACACATAGGAAAATGAGGCTGGAATCAAAGCACATCACTACAAAAAAATTAACAAAATACAAAAGAAAACAGTAATCAAGGAAAGGAGGAACAGATGGGCTACAAGACAGATAAGAGGCAATGAAGAAAATGACAATAGGAAGTCTCTATCAATAATTACTTCAAATATAAATGGATAAAAATTCCAAGTCAAAGTATATAGATAAGATGAATGGATATATAAAAAAGAAAAAGACAAGATACAGCTATATGATGAATACAAGAAGCTCACTGTAGATTTAAAGTCACACCTAAGCTAAAAGTTAAAAAAAAAGGAAACAAATATTAAATGCAAATGGTAACCAAAATGAAATAAAGATGACCATACTCATATCAGACAAATTAGACCTTAAGTTAAGAAATGCCACAAGAAATAAAGACAGACATGATATTGTAATAAAATTGCCAATTCAGTAGTAAGATATAACAATTATAAATATATAAACAACCAACATTAATACACATAAATATATGAAACAAATGTTGACAAAACTGAAGAGAGAAAGAGCAACAATAAACAGAGTATCCAGGCAGTAGATTAATAAGGAAACCAAAGACCTGAATACTACAGACCAAATGACCCTAAGAGACATATACAGAACAATCCATCCAAAAGCAAGAAAATAAACATTCATCTCAAACATGGAGCATTCTTTAGGATATACCAAGATATATATGTCAGTTTACAAAACACTCTTAACAAATTTAAGAAGATTGAAATCATATTAAGAACATTTTTCTACTACAATAAAATGAAACTAGAAATTGATAACAGAAAGAAAACTGGAAAATCAACAAATGTGTGGAAAGTAAATAACACATTCTTGACAATTAATGGGCCAAAACATAATTAAAAGAGAAATTAGAAAGTATCTTGAGACAAACAAGAATGAAAACAAAAATATCAAAACTGACAGTGTACAGCAAAAGCAGGACTCAAAGGGAAATGTATAGCACTAAATACGTATATTAAAAAAAGACAAAGGTAAGTAAACAACTGAATTTTGTATCTCAAGAAATTAGAAAAGAACAACAAATGAAGCCCCAATTAACAGAAAGAAGGAAACAATAAAGATTTGAGTAGAAATAAACAATATGGTGAATAGAAAGTCATTGACAAAAGGGTTGGTTTTTTTGAAAAGGCTGGCAAACCTTAAACTAGACTAAAATAAATAATACACACATAATGAAAAAGGCAACATTACAACTGGTACTACAGAAACACAAAGGATTATAAGAGACTACTGTGAACAATTATTTGCCAACAAACTGGATATTATAGAAGGAATGGACAAATTCCTAGAAACATAAACCTACCAAAGCTGAATAATGAAGAAACAGAAAATCTGAACAGAACTAAAAATATCAAGAAGATTGAATTAGTGACAAAAAACAAACAAAAAAGACCCCCCAAAAACAAAACAAAACAAAAACCTCCCAATAAGAAAATCTCAGGGCCAGATGGCTTCATTGGTGAATTCTATTATACATTTAAAGAATAATTAATACCAATTCTTCTAATACTCTTCTTAAAAACTGAAGAGAAGGAAATACTTCAAAACTCGTTTTACAAGTCTTACATTATCCTCACACCAAAGCCAAAGAAACTACAGGAAAAGAAAGCTACAGGCTAATATCCCTGATGAATACAGATGCAAATCAACAAAATATAAGCTAATCAAATTCAACAGCATGTTAAAAATGTCATAAACTATGACAAAACTATGTTTATTCCTGGGATACAAGGAAGGTTCAATACATGAAATAAATCAATATGATAAACCATATTAGGAGCATAAAGGACAAAAATCATATGATCATCTCAACCAATGCAAAAAAAGCATTTAACAAAATTCAACAGCTTTTTCATTATAAAAAGACTCAACAAATTAGGAATAGAAGTAAATTACCTCAGTATAATAAAAGCTATACATGAAAAGACCACAGGAGACATCCAGTCAGTGGTATATAAGAGAAAGTTTTTCTTCTATGATTGAGAACAAGGCAAAGATGCACACTTTTACCTCCTCTATTCAACAATGTACTGGAAAACTGAGCTAGAGCAACTAGCTAAGAGTAAGGTAAAAGGCATCCAAATAGGATACAAAGAGGTAAAATTATTTTATTGAAATATGACATGATCTTATATGTAGAAAACTGTGGGGAATAAGCTTAGAAATTCCCTGGGCTTATACCAATGGGTTAACAAACCATAAAGTACAAAGCCATAGGATGTTCACACCCAAGTTTGGGTAAACAAGATTAGGTTAATGAGTATAGAGAAGGCAGGGCAGAAGCCCCAGTATAGAGAGGGCGGGGCAAAGGCCCCAATATAGAACATAGGTATATGAAATAACCAAGATTAGGTATTCAAGGCAGAAGTGCCCCTCATTTTAGTACTACAGCAGAAAGCTGCTTTTACAGGAGGGAAGGACCAAGTTAGGTAAACAAGTAAATAGGGCTATAGACCGCTGCATTGCAGGTGGGAAGCTGCCCGAGGGGAGATGATTAGCAAAAAAAAGGTGCCTTGTTAACTCTGAGGTCATGTGTCCTATTTGTCTCATCCCCCTAGGCTAGCTAAGATAAACAGAGGTGGTGCCTCAGGTCCTCTATAAACAACCTTCCCCTGGACTGCCCTGAGCCAGGATTTTGTTTTGTATTAACCCAAACCCCAAACCCCGAATATCTTCAAGACCGCCTTTCCCTCACGTTCCCAGGTTAATGTTCACAGTTTCATTTTCTCTTTGTGCACGTCCATCACCGTGTTTGTACGCCTTCTGATCCTACTAACAACAGGGCAAGGACTCTTATTCGGGGCTCTTGTCTTTTCCTGGACATTAGCTCTCTCTCTTTTAATCCTGTGTCCTGCTTCCCTGCTACACAAGAGAGAACTTTAGACCCAGAGTCTATGACAGAAAACCCTACAGATTCCTCAAAAAAAAAAAAATCTGTTAAAAATAATAAATGAATTTGCCAAATTTACAGGATACAAAATCAACATACAAAAATAATTTGCATTTCTATACACTCACAGATATTCTAAAAATGGAAATGAAGGGGGCGCCTGGGTGGCTCAGTCAGTTAAGCATCCAACCAGCTTGGATCATGATCTCATGGTTGGTGATTTCAAGCCCCGCAATGGGCTGTGTGCTGACAGCTCAGAGTCTGGAGCCTGCTTTGGACTCTGTGTCTCCCTCTCTCTTTCTGCCCCTCCCCCACTCATGCTCGCTCTCTCTCTGTCTCTCTCAAAAATAAATAAACATTAAAAATTTTTTTTCAAATGGAAATGAAGAAAAAAATTCCATTTATAATACATCAAAGAGAATAAAATACATAGAAATATACTTAACCAAGGAGTTTAAAGTCCTATACATTGAAAACTATAAATATTGCTGAAAGGAATTTTTAAGACACAAGTAAATGAAAAGATGCCCCACGTTCATGGGTTAGAAAACTTAGTATTGCTAAAATGTCCATACTACCTAAAAGAAATCTACAGATTCAATGTAACCCCATAAAAATTTCAATAGCACTTTTTAGATAAATAGAAAAAAGTAATCCTAACATTCATATGAAACTACAAAGGACCCCAAATAGCTAAAAACAATCTTGAGAGAGCAGATTTCCTGATTTCAAAACATACTACAAAGCTACAGTAATTAAAACAGTATGGTCCTGGCATAAAGAGAGACATGTAGACAAATACAATGAAATAGCCCAGAAAGAAATTCGAAAAAAATTGCCAACTCATTGATGCCAAGAATACACAATCAGGAAAGGAAAGCCTCTTCAAAAAATGGTGTTTTAAAAACTGAATATACACATACAAAATAATGAAATTGGATGTTTATCTTATATTTTCTTTATTTATTCATCATAAAAGGTTGTTTCCACCTTTTACTTATTGTGACTAATGTTGCAAAGGAAACAGGAGTGCAATATCTTTTGACAACTTGATTTCAATTTTCTGGATAAATATCTGAAGGTGGGCTTGTTGGGTCATATGCTGGTTCTATTTTTAATTTTTTATGCAACCTCCATAATGTTTTCCATAGTGACTGTACCATTTTACATTCCTACCAACAGTTTATAATATTTCCAATTTTTTTATGTCCTTGCCAACACATCTTATTTCCTGTGTCACCTATCATCTATCAATCATCTATCATTCATCTATCATCTATCATCATCATCTATTCACCTACATATTAATTTTGATAGTAGCTATCCTAATAGATACAAGGTGATATTTCATTGTGGTTTTTATTTGCATTTCCCTGATGATTAGTAATTGAACATCTTTGTATATACCTGTTGGCTATGTATTTTGTTTACTTTGCAGAAATGTCTATTCAAGCCCTTTCACCATTTAAAAATCAGATTGTCTGATTTTTTACCAGTTGTAGAGTTCCTTATATGTTTTGGATATTAACTAATTATCAGATGTATGGTAGGCAAATATATTTTCCCAATCCATAGGTTGACTTTTGACTTTGACTTCTGTCTTTTTTTTCTCACTTATATATTTTTGCTTTTGTTGTTTGTGTTTTTGGTGTCATTTCCAAGAAGTGATTGCAAAATCCAGTGCTATGAAGACTTTTCTATATGTTTTCTTTTAGAATATTATACTTTTAGCTCTTAATTTTAGGCTGTTGTTTTATTTTGAGTTAAATTTTATATATTGTGAGTGAGTCCAGTTTATTATTTTGCATGTGAATATCCAACTTTTCCAGAATCATTCATTGAAGACTGACTGTCTTTGCTTCATTGAATGGTCTTGGTACTTATGTCAAAAATCATTTGGTCATATATGTGAGGATTTATTTTTGAGCTCTCTATTCTATTCTATTACTCTATGTCTATCTTTATGCCAGGACCATGCTATTTTGATTACTTCAGCTTTGTAGTAAATTTTGAAATCAGGACTCATGAGTCTTCCAAATTTGCTCTTTCTCTAGATTGTTTTCTCTATTCAGGATCCCTTGAAATTCCATATGTATTTTAGAACGTGTTTTCTATTTTTGCAAGGAATATCATTTGGTTTTTTAATAGGGAATACATTAGATTGACATATTAATAAATAAACTTCAAATCCATGAACACTGCTATCTTTCCACTTGTTTATGTCTTTTAAAATTTCTTCAGTAATGTTTTATAGTCTTCATCATATGTCTCTTGCTTCCTTGGTTAATTTTATTTCTAGTTATTTTACTATTTTTGATGTTTTTGCTAATGGAATTGTTTTATTGATTTCCCTTTCATATTATTCAGTGTAAGTGTATAGACATGCAACTGATTTTTGCATGTTGACGTTATATCTTGCAACTTTGCTGAATTTATTTGTGAATTCTAACAGGTGTGTGTGTGTGTGTGTGTGTGTGTGTGTGTATGACATCTGTAGGATTTTCTACAGATAAAAGATTATGTCATCTGTGAACAGAAACAATTTTACTTTTTCTTTTCTTATTTAGATATTTTTCATTTCTTTTTCTTGTCTGTCTGTTCTGGCTCAGACTTCCAATATTATATTGAATAGAACTGGTGAAAGCAGGCATTCATGTCTTGTTCCTAATTTTAGAGGAAAAGCTCTCAATCTTTCACTATGGGGTATGTGAGCTTTTCCTGTGTAGCCTTTAATATGTAGACATAGTTTTCTATTTCTAGTTTCAGGAATGTTTTTATTTTGAATGATTTTTAAATGTTGTCATATACTTATTCTGGATCAATTGAAATGATCATATTTATTCCCCTTCATTCTGTTAATGTGATGTACTACCTTGACTGATTTTTGTATTTTGAACCAGGCTTGCATATCAGAAATAAATTGGTCATAGTGTATACACCTTTAATATACGATGGAATTTGGTTTGCTGGCATTTTGTTATCAATTGATTTTTATGTCAAAATTAATCATTGGTTATGTAGTTTTCTTTCCTTGTAGTACTTTGGTTTGGCTTTGGTCTCAAGGTAATGCTGGCCTCATAAAACACATCTGTAAGTGTTCCTTCCTTTTCCATTTTTTAAAAGAGGAGTTTAACAAAGTCTGTGTTAATTCTTCTTTAAATGTTTGGCAATATCCATCATTGAAAAGTTATGGTCCAAGATTTTTCTTTTTGGGAGGTTTTTTATAACTCAATCTTTTGTTATAGGTCTATTCAGATTTTCTAGTTATTCGTGAATTCATCTCTATGTGTGTTTTTTTCCAGGAATTTGTCCATTTTATCCAGGTTATTCAATTTGTTGGCATAAAATTGTTCAATTCAATTGTTCAAAATAGTCTCATAATACTTTTTTTAAAAGTTCTGTAATACTAGTAGTAATGTTCCTACTTTCACTTAAGATTTTAAAAATTTGAATTTTTTTCTTTAGTCAGCCTTACTGAAGGTTCATCAATTTGGTTGATCTCCTCAAAGAACCAACTTTTGTTTTATGAATTTCTCTATTGAGTTTCTATTATTTATTTCCTCCCTAATCTTTATTATTTCCTTCCTCCTGCCAGTTTTGGATTTTGCTTGCTCCTCTTTTTCTAGTTCCTTATTATGTAAAGTTAAATTGTTGACTTGAGATCTTTTTTTTAAATGTATTTTACTAGTATAAATTGGTTTCTTTAGTAGTGCTTTCATTTTATCTCATAAGTTTGGCTATGTGTTTTTGTACTCTTGTTTTAAATGTGTTATTTAATTTCCTTTATGATTGCTTTTTTGACTCCATGGTTGCTTAATTATCTTTTTATAATCTTTTAAGTGTTTTCAATGATTTATGATAATGTAAACCAAGGTCAAAAATATGATCTCATATTCTAAATGTTCAATTGGCTTTATACACAAGAACTACATGGCATTTTATAATCATTTCTTTGGAGAAGTTTCCCTTGAAGATGTTTGTAAGATATACTGTTCTAAAGCAGCTCATATAAATAAATGTTAAGAGTTTCCATGAGATGGAGGAATATATTGGTAGTTTTTTCTTTTTTCCTTTTATTTTGTATTTAATACTTGTATTATACATCCAAGATGGAATAAACTGCCATGTAGTCTATTTTCCTATTGATTATAATTAAGCACTCTGGACAGAATACAAAATAAACTACTAAGAACCCTGACATAAACAATATCAGATAGATTGAAGACTAAAGGCAAAATCTCAATATTAATGTGTAGGAGGGTAAAGTTTATAATTTTATTTTTTCTCTTTTTCCTGGCTTTAATCCCAAATAGTTCTGACAGGCACTATGTAAAAAGCACATCTTTCTAGTGAAAGGAATGGAAAAAAGTATTCTTGGATACATGGGGGTGAATATTCATTTCTTCTGTCTCTATTTTACTTCCCTACCCTACTCTGAAGCTAACTCTACTTATGGGATAGCACTGCCACAAGCATAGTGGCACAGGTACCTAAACCCTGAGAGAAGGATTTCTATTCAGAGAAAGTAGGAAAAGGGACCCCAAATGTCTGAAGGGTTTGGGAAAACTACCCATTATTTTCATCTCTCTTTTCCTTCACAACTTCACTCTCTAGTTATGCAGAGTTGCACAACAGTACAGAAGGCTAATGTCATCCTTCTGAACAAAGAAAATGGGTAAAATGCCCCATCATTCAAGGATGCGGAAAAAATCACAAAAAGAAGAGAGGTAAAAAATGTCAACTCCTAATTCTGGTGTGAGTTGGTATAAGTTCTGGACGCTACCCTGAGCTGTGCACACACAGAAACACATCCAAAGAAATATGGTAAACTTTTCAAGAACTGAACTCTGATACAGATGTTTGCCCAAATTCTAGATGAAACCTTGAATGATATATGCATTCAGTAGACTCAAATAGAATATAAAAGCCTTTGAACTGACTTTGCAACTATTTTGCAAGAAGATGAGACAGAATTTGTGATACGAATCTAACCAGCATGGTTATTTGCTAAAACAAATAACCTCTCCCCCAAAATCAGCGTTGTCCAGAGAATTTTGACAGGATCTAGAGCCTCATATCACAGTATTAAAAATGTTAAGGATATAATCCAAAATTACATAACATTGAAAGAGCCAGGAAAATCTGACCAAGCTTTAATTAAGAAGACAATCAACAGATGCAAATCCTGACAGGATGCCATTATAACCATCTTTCATGAAGTAAATGTGAACTTGTTTTTTAATTAATGAAAAGATAGACATTAAGAGAAGAGAAGATAAACATGTCAACAAAACGCAAAATTACAATGTACGGAATAAAACAATATATGCTACTGAACAACCAATGGGTCAAAGAAGAAATTAAAAAGGAAATAAGTTTAAAAAGCCCTTGAGAAAATTAAAAAGGAAATACAAAATACAAAATTTTGGGCATGCAGTCAAAGAAGTTGTAAGAAGAAAATTCATAGTGACAAATGCCTATATCAAGAGACAAGAAGAACATCAAATAAAAACCTAACTTTACACCTCAAGGAATTAGAAAAGAAATGAAGCCTAAAATTAGCAGAAGGAAGGAAATAAAGCTTAGAATGGAAATAAATGCAATAGAGACTAAAAAGAAAGGAGTGATGAAACTAACAGATGGTTCTTTGAGAGAATAAATAAAATTGACAAACTTTTAGCTAGACTCCCCAAGAAAACAAAGAGAAAGGACTCAAGTAAGTAAAATCAGAAATGAAAGAGGAGACATTACAACTGATATCACAGACACAAAAGATTATAAGAAACTACCATGAACAAGTATACATCAACAAACTTGAAACATGAGGAGAAATGAGTAGGGGTGCCTGTGTGGCTCAGTCAATTGAGCCTCTGACTTTGGCTCAGGTCATGATCTCATAGTTTGTGGGTTCGTGGTCTGCATCAGGTTTTGTGTTGACAGCTTGGAGCCTGGAGCCTGCTTTGGATTCTGTGTCTCCTCTGCCTGTCCCCTGCTCATGCTCTCTTTCTCTCTCTCTCTCCCTGCCCCCCACTGAAAGTAAATAAAATTTTTAAAAAAGGAAGAAATGGGAAGATTTCTAGGAATATACAACTTTACCAAAATTAAATCATGAGGAAATAGAAAACAGCAACAGACCAATTACTAGTAAGGAAATTGAATCAATAATCAAAAACCTCCTCACAAACAATAGTCCAGGACCAGACAGCGTCATTAGTGAATTATACCACTTAAAAAATACCAATCTTTCTCAAATTCTTCCAAAAAATCAAAGAAAGAGGAATATACCCAAACCCATTTTATAAGGCCAGGATTACCCTGACACTAAAGCTAGACAAGGACACTACAAGAAAAGAAAACTACAGTCCAGTATCCCTATGATCATAGATGTAAATATCTTTAAAAATACAAGCAAACTCAATTAAACCTAGCATTAAAAATATCATACAATATAATCAAGTGGGATTTATCCCTGGGATGCAAAGATGATTCAACACCTGTACAGCAGTCAATGTTATACACACATTAACTTCTCTTTTGGTTTCCATATGCATGGAAAATCTTTTCCCATCTCTTCACTTTCAGTGTGTGTGCTGAAAACTGAAGTGGGTCTCTTTTATGTAGCATGCACTGTGGTCTCAGCTTTTTGTTTTGCTTTGTTTTGTTAGTCTATTCAGCCACTCTTGATTGGAGAATTTAATTCATTTACATTTAAAGTAATTATTGCAGGTATGGACTTACTTTTGTGATCTTGTTAATTGTTTTCTGGCTCTATTGCAGTTCCTGTGTTCCTTTCTGTCTTGTGGTCTTCCTTTGTCATATGATTTTTTGTGATCTATGCTTTGATTCCTTCTTTATCTTTCATATGTACTGAAGATTTTCGCTTTGTTGTTACCATGAGGCTTACATAAAACAAATTATAGTAATAACAATCTATTTCACCCTGATAAAAACTTAACTTCAATTGCATACAAAAATTCTACCTCTTCATTTTATATTTTTGATATAATAGTTTACATCTTTTTGTGCTGTTTATCCATTAACAAATTATTAAGCAGTAAAGTTATTTTTAATACTTTGTCTTTTAACCTTTACCTTAGAGTTAAATGATTTACATACCACCATTACAGTATTTGAATATTCTGAATTTGACTATACACTTACCTTTACCAGTGAGTTTAATACTTTCATACATTGTCATGTTACTAATTGCTGTCTTTTCATATTGGCTTGTAAGGCAGGTCTAATGATAATGCATTCCTTCAGATTTTGTTTTTCTATGAAAAGTTCTATCTTTCATTTCTGAAGAGCAACTTTGCCAGGTAAAGTATTCTTGGTTGTTAGTTCTTCTCTTTTAGCACTTTGAATATATCATCCTGTTCTCTCTTGTCCAACATGGTATCTGCTGAGAAATCTGCTTATAGTTTTAGGCACATTCCCTTTTATATGATGTTTATTTACTCTTACTCCTTTCAAATTCTCTGTTTATATTTGAGTTTTGACAGTTTTATTACAATATGTCTCATGAAGTCCTCTTTGGGTTGAATTTATTTGGAGTTCTACAAGCTTCGTGTGCCTGAATGTACATATCTCTCCTCAGATTTGGAAAGTTTTCAACCATTATTCCTTTGACTAAGTTTTTTGCCCCTTTTTCTTTCTCTTCTCATTCTGGAATTTCTATAATGGATACATTTTTTTGATCGATGGTATCCGTATTCAGAGTATAATCTTTATCAGATATATGAACTGTAAATATTTCCTTTCAACTTATCCTTTTTCTTTCCTTAATGACATCTTTTGTTTTGTTTTGTTTTTGTTTTTTTTTTAATTTTTTTTTTCAACGTTTATTTATTTTTGGGACAGAGAGAGACAGAGCATGAACGGGGGAGGGGCAGAGAGAGGGAGACACAGAATGGGAAACAGGCTCCAGGCTCCTAGCCATCAACCCAGAGCCTGACGCGGGGCTCGAACTCACGGGCCACGAGATCGTGACCTGGCTGAAGTCGGACGCTTAACCGACTGCGCCACCCAGGCGCCCCCTTAATGACATCTTTTGAAGAGGAAAAATTTTTGATAAAGTCCAATTTATTATTATTATTTTTTATTTTTTTTTTTTACAGATCATGGTGTTTGTATATCTGAGAAATCTGTGCTGCATTGTCATAAAAGTAGTGAAAACAGAAATGTTTGTCTTGTTCCTGATTGAAGAGTGACAGCACACTGCTATTGTGCACACTGCTATTTGAGAAAGTTCATTTCTATTTCTAGTTAGATTTGATGAGAGTGCTAATCACAGATCAGTTCTGGAGTTTATGAGATGCAATTTCTGTGTCCTTTGAGATGATTGTACATTTCCCTTCCTTTATTCTATGAATTTACTCCTAGATATCAACCCAGTCTTGCATCCCTAGATAAGCCCACCTTATCTATGGTGTGTAATAATTTTTACATAATTCTAGCTTTAGTTTGCTAATATTTTATTAAGAATTGTTATGTGTATGTTTATTATATTGTGATGTCATTGCTTGGCTTTGATATCAGAATAATATTTGCCTTACAAGTTAGGAAGTGTTTTATCTTTCTCATTTTCTATAAATGTTTGTATAGAATTAGTAATATTTTTTTCTTTATGTATTTCCATAGAATTCATCACTAAAGCCATTTGCCCCAGGGTTTTTCTTTATAATTGGGTAACACATTGAGATTCTAGGCAAATTTAAAATTTCCACTAGTGTTATTTCCCATCAATCCTTCTCAGGTTCCTCTAGCACATGCATGTAGCCTACCTGTCAGCTGGGGATGTGATATACATAGTTTTATCATTACCCTTTGTAGAGTTATTATTTTCAGTATGGTACCTTTAATTTCTGTCTGATCTGTCACTAACCCCAACTGAGACCTCAATCTTGGGCTCATAGCACTTCTGGTTTTACATTCATTCCCTACCAAGTTTGCTACTTTTATTCAAAGTGTTGATGGGTGAGATTTTTTTGCCATTTGCACCAAATGTAGAACCACTCCTCTGACATTTCATTTAAATGTTTTCATGACTAGCCTTGCTCTAGTAAAATAACACCATCAACTAATCTGAGAGAAGGCATAGGGGCAGACTCAGGAAAGAAGAATACAGCTCCCACTATTTTTACCTTATTTGGTGGCAGGTTTTCATAAATGATTCTCACCTTTTGTTTGTTTTGATAAGTTTTTATAGTCCTGTAATGTTGTTTTGACAAAATTGCTCAGTTTTATACATGTTTTGGGAGTAAATGATTTAAATATAGTTTTTCTCTCTCATAGCCCCTTCATATAGATTTATCTATACAATTTTCTTTACTTTGTGTCTGACTTATCACAAAATCTAGCACTGATCCATGATAAATACTCTTATCTAACTAGAAACAAAAAGGGACTTCCTCAATCTGAGAAAGCTGTATGCATTTTGTACTTCTGAAACATTCCATCTAAGATCAATTCCTAGAACTCAGGAATGTGAGAATGTGAAGAACTCAGTTTACATTTTTTCTAGTCCATGACTGCTTGAGATAAATTTTCTTCATTAGTGTCTGAAAATACTGTATTTCATTTTGAAAGGTATTTTCTTTGCATATAGAATGAAAAGATAATAAATGGTTTGTTTCTTTTTTGAATTTGTCATTCAATATTCATTCAAATTCAAATTGAATTTGTCATTCAATCTTGTGGTTTCCGTTGTTTCTGTTGGAAAGTCAATCTTAAATTGTATTATTATTCTTTTGCTTTTAAGGTTTTCTTTCTTTTCTGGTTACCACTTTTTCTGTGGTTTACAGCACTGTCATTGTAATGCATCTTAGTGGTTTTATTTTAATGTTTATTACATGTAATACTTTTGAATATGGGTTTAATGTCTTGTCAGTTTGTGATCTATAATGCTGAGACTAGTTATTACACTTAAAACCTGAAAATAAATTCCAATAAAATTCATAATCAGGTAAACTTTGCTAATTTTTTAGGATAGAAGCTTAGGATTGATTGTTTAAGAATCAAAAAAGAGTAAAGGTATAATTAGCAAAAAAGTGAACAAGATAACTAGTAAATAGTTTATAATTATTAAAATGGTCACTCATTATTAACAATAACAGTAAAGCCTTCATATGTTTGGTATTTCAAAATTGATGGCATGAATATTTTGAAAGCCTTGAATGCTTTATTTCAATGTTTTGCATTAGAAATGATACTTTAATATTTCTCTTTACTGAAAACTATAATTCTTATTTACAGGGATCTTTAGTGTGTACAATTAATATGTAAATATGAAAGACTTTCTAATTAATATTCCAAATGCCACTGCCATTTATAGCAACAAAAATGGACACAGCTATATCACATTGAGGCTTACATATAATTACTTTAAAATAGCTATTAAAATAATATATGCCCCAGAGCCTATGGAGTGAATACAGTCCTGCTGACATCTCAGTCTCAGTACAGTGAAACTGATTGCAGACTTCTGGCTTTCAGAAATTCAAGACAATATATTTAAGTTGTTTTAAGACTCTAAATATAATTTTTTATAGTGGCCACAGACTAATAATTTATTATGTTGACTATCTTTCTATGTGCTTATTGGCCATTCATATATCTTTTGTGGAGAAATATCTTTTAAAATCACATTCCACCCTGGGTGCCTGAGTAGCTCAGTCGGTTAAGCATCCAACTTCCACTAAGGTCATGATCTTGCAGTTCGTGAGTTCAAGCCCCATGTGCTGACAGCTCAGAGCCTGGAGCCTGCCTCAGATTCTGTGTCTCTCTCTCTCTCTGACCCTCCCCTGCTCACACTCTGTCTGCCTCTCTCTCAAAAACAAATAAACATTAAAAAAATTAAAAATAAAATCACTTTCCACCTTAAAATTGGATTATTTGAGTTATTAAGTTATAACACTTCTTTACATTGTATGCTTGTATTCTGGATACAAGTTCTTTATCAGATATATAATTTGTAAATATATTATCCATGTTGAGTTGCATAAATTCTTTATATATTTTGGATACTAACCTTTTATCAAAACTTGCAAATATCTTCTCCCATTCAGCAGGTTGTCTTTTAGTTTTGCTAATTGTTTCCTTCACTGTGCAGAAGTTTTTTATTTTGATACAGTCCCAACAGTGTATTTTTGTTTTATTTCCCTTGCCTCAGGAGACATATCTAAAAAAATGTTGTTAGGCCAACATCAGAAACATTACTGCCTGTGCTCTCTTCTGGGATTTTTCAGGTTTCATGTCTCACATTTAGTCCTTTAATCCATTTTGAATTTATTTTTGGGTATCATATAAGAAAGTGGTCCAGTTTCATTCCTTTGCATGTAGCTGACCAGTTTTCCCAAATAATCCAATTAAAAAATGGGCAGAAGACATTGACAGATATTTCTCCAAAGAAGACATCCAGATTGCCAACAGACACATGAAAAGATGCTCAATATCACTCACCATCAGGGAAATGCAAATCAAAACTACAATGAGATATTACCTGACACTTGTCAGAATGTCTAAAATCAAAAACATAAGAAAAAATAAGTGTTGGGGAGAATGTGAAGAAAAAGGAACCTTCTTGCACTATTTGTTGGAATGCAAACTGGTGCAGCCACTGTGGAAACCAATATGGAGAGTCCTCAAAAAGTTAAAAAAAAAATACCATACAATCCAGTAATTACAATACTCAGTATTTACCCAAAAATTACAAAAACACCAATTCAAAGGGGTAAATGCTCTCCTACATTTATAGCAGCATTATTTATAATAGCCAAATTGTGGAAGGAGCCAAGTATCCACTGATTGAGGAATGGCATATATATATATACATATATATATATATATATACATATATATGTATGTGTGTGTGTATATATACACACACATACACACACATACACACACACAATAGATTATTATTCATCCATAAAAAAGAATGAAATCTTGCTATTTGCAGTAACATGGATGAAGGTAGAGAGTACAATGCTAAGCAAAATAAGTCAGAGAAAGAAAAATGCCATATGATTTCACTCATATGTGGAATTTAAGAAACAAAACAAAACAGAGAGAGAGAGAAACCAGGAAACAGACTCTTCACTATAGAGGACAAACTGATGGTTACCAGAGAGGAGGTGGGTGGGCAGATGTGTAAAATAGATGATAAGGATTGCAGTTGTCATGATGAGCACTGGGTGATGTATGGAATTACTGAATCACCTTGTTATATATGTTATATACCTTGAACTGATATTACATGGTATGTTAACTATGTTGGAATTAAAATTTAACGAAAATCAGAAAGAAAAATATATTATCCCTGCTTGATTGTCTTTTCATTTTCTGATGGTGTCCTTTGAAATGTAGAAGATTTTAACTTTGATGAAGTCCAATTTGTCCATTTTTTTCTTTCGCCTCTTCTACATTTGGTGTTCTGTGCAGTAAATAATAGCTGAACCCAAGGTCATGAAGATTTACACCTCTGTTTGCTTCTAACAGTTTTATAATTTTAGCACTTACAACTTGGTATATGATCCATTTGGGGTTAATTTTTGTATGATGTTTGGTAGTGGTCCAGATTAATTCTTTTTTCTTTTAAGTTTTTGTTTTCATTTCTTTTGAGAGAGAGTGGTCACGTGCACATGTGAGTGGGAGAGGGGCAGAGAGAAAAAGGGAGAGAAAAATTTCCAGACCGAGCATGATGTGGAGCTTGATCTCAGGACTGTGAGACCATGATCTAAGCTGATATGAAGAGTTGCATGCTTAACCAACTGAACCACCCTGGCGTCCCCAGATTAATTCTTGTGGCTTTACATTTCTCTCAACACCAGTTGTTGAAAAGACAATCTTTCCCCATTGAATTGTTTTTGCACCTTTATTAATAATCAATGGAAGGTAAATGTAAGGATTCATTTTGTACTCTCATTTCAATGCCATTGATCTATATGTCTCTTCATTTGTCAGTAACACACTGTCTTGATTACTGTAGCTTGTAGCATGTTTTTAAATGGAGAAATGCATATATTCCAAGTTTGAGGTTGGAAACATTCTGGGTCCTTTGCCTTTCTGTATTAGCTTGGTAGGCCTGTCATAATAAAACACCATAGCCTAGGTGGCTTAAACAACATAAGTTAATTTTATCATAATTCTGGAGGCTGGAAGTCCTTCTGAGGCTTCTTTCCTTGGCTTGTAGATGACTGCCTCCTCTGTGTCCTTACATGGTCTTTTCTCTGTGCTCAAACATTGCTGATGTTTCTTTTTGTGTCCACATTTCCTATTTATAAAGAGATTAATCATATTGGGCTAGGCCCACCCCAGTGGCCCTTTAATTTAATCATCCATTTAAATGTTCTATATTAAAATACAATCACATTCTGAGGCACTGGGAGTCAGGTCTTCAACGTATAAATTGTGGGGGGCGGGGCGCCTGGGTGGCGCAGTCGGTTAAGCGTCCGACTTCAGCCAGGTCACGATCTCGCGGTCCGTGAGTTCGAGCCCCGCGTCGGGCTCTGGGCTGATGGCTCAGAGCCTGGAGCCTGTTTCCGATTCTGTGTCTCCCTCTCTCTCTGCCCCTCCCCCGTTCATGCTCTGTCTCTCTCTGTCCCAAAAATAAATAAACGTTGAAAAAAAAAATTAAAAAAAAAAAATTGTGGGGGGCAATTCAGTCCATAACACATATTAAGTTCAGGATCAGCCTGTATATATTTTTTTTTAATTGGCTAAAATTTTGTGGATAAATGTAGATATGTGTCAAGGCTCCACGATTATCCTTTTTTTTTTTCCCTATAGCATTGTAGATCTACATGTGTTCTGCTTGTTTGTCTTTCCCTAAACAGTTCCTCTTTGTTTAGGCTAAGCCCAGATTTCCACATTCTTAACTGAGGGTAGAATTACCAAAAAACCCAGGAAGATAGCAGCTATAGATACTCAGATCATATCTCAAAGGTACGGTAATTCTTCCAATCCATAAACATGGGATTTCTTTCTATTTATTTGTGTCTTCTCAAAATTATTTTATCAATGTCTACTAATTTTCATTGTACAAATCTTTCACCATTTTGGTTAAATATATTTCTATGTATTTCATTATTTTGATGCTATTATCAATGAGATTGTTTTCTTATTTTTCTCTCTGGATAGTTCATTGTTAGTGCATAGAAATGCAACCAATTTTAGTGTGTTGATATCACATCTTGGAACTTTACTATATTTATCAGTTCTAAAGGTTTTTTTCATGGATTCTTTAGGCTTTTCTACAAATAAGATTATGCCACGTACAAACAGGTAGTTTTACTTCTTTTACTTCTTTCTTTCCAACTTGGACATTTCTTTTTTCCATTTTCCTACCTGATTGCTCTCTTAGGTTTTTCAGCACTGTGTTGAATAAAAGTGGCAAGAGTTCTCACCCTTGTGTTGTTCCTGATCTTAGAGGAAAATTTTTCAGCTTTTCACTGTTGAGTATCTATGTTGATGCTATCTGTGGGCTGTCGTAAATGGCCTTTATTATTATAAGGTATATTTCATCTATACCTATTTTCTTGAGACTTTTTATCATAAAGGGATATTGAATTTTTTCAAATTCCAGTTCTGCATCAATTAAGATGATCATATAATTTTGATCCATCATTCTGTGCATGGAATGTCACATTTATTGATTTGCACATGCTGAATCATCCTTGCATGCCAGAGATAAATCCCATTTGTTAATGTTTTGTGATCTTTTAAAACTGCCATTAAATTTGGTTAGCTAATATTTTGTTGAGAAATTTTGCAGCTATATTTATCAGAAATATTGGCCTGTTACTTTATTTACTTGTTTGGCTTTAGTATCATGGTAATGCTAACTTCCTTAAATGACTTTGGAAGTGTTCTCTCCTCTTCAAGATTTGGAAGAATTTGATGTGGGAAATAAAGGCAGAAGGAAAGAGCAGATAAAATTAAATTTCTTTATAACATGCAGCCCGTTGGCAAATACTTGAGGCAGGCAGAGCAAAATGTTTCTCCAGGAACTCCCTACCATCTTAAAGCTTTACTAGAGGGAAAAACAACCCTAGCTTGACAATAGCTAGGCCTCCAGTATCCTGGGAGTCTTCTTTAGCATATGAAAATCTCCTTGGAAACTTCTGGACTTTACCTCCCCCCAACTCCATAGTATATAACCAGTCCCTCCTCACAGTCCCAGGGCAGCTTTTCCTGCCCATAGGTCCTGTCCCCATACTTGAATAAAATCATCTTTTTGCATCAAAGATGTCTTCAAGAATTCTTTCTTGGCCATTGGCTCTGGACTCTGTGAACCCCCATCACCCCAAAACCTCATCAGAATTGGTAAGTATTGGTATTAAATATATTATATAATGTTTGAAGGAATTCATTAGTGAACCTATCTTCTCCCAAACATTTCTTTGAAAATTTTTGATTACTGTTTCAACTTTCTTGTAATTGGTCTGTTCAGATTTTCTATTTCTTTTGATTCAGTCTTGGTAGTTTGTGTATTTCTTGGAATTTACCATTTCTTCTAGGTTCTCCAATTTGTTGGTACATAATTTTTCACAGTAGTCTTTCATGATAATTTTAATTTTTGTGGTATCAGTTGTAATGCCTCCTCTTTCATTTCTGATTTTATTTGCATCTTCTCACTTTCTTAGTTGAGCTAAAAGCTTGTCAGTTTAGTTTATCTTTTAAAATCACCAAACTTATTTTTTTTCATCTTTATAGTCTCTATTTCATTTATTTCTGCTCTGATTTTTGTTATTTCATTTCTTCTGCTAAGGGTATAAACTTAAAACTTGTTTATTTGAGATTTTATTGCTATGAACTTCCATCTGAGAATTGCTTTTGTTGCATCCCATAAATTTTTGTGTGTTGTGCTTTTATTTAAATTTGTCTCAATATAGATTTTGATTTTTACTTTGGTTTCTTCTTTGACCAATTGGTTGTTCTGGAATGTGTTACTTAATTTTCACCTGGTTTTTACTTTCTAGTTTTTCTCCTATCATTGATTCCTATTTTCATAGCATTATGGTGGGAAAAGATACTTGGTATGATATTAAATCTTCACACATTTGCTACGGCTTATTTTGTGACCTAACATATAATCTATCCTGTTTAATATTCCACATGTGTTTGAGATGAATGTGTATTCTGCTGTTGTTGGATGGAATATCTGTATACACCTGTTAGATGCATTAGATCCAAAGTGTAGTTCAAGTCCAATCTTTTCTTGTTGATTTTCTATCTGGATGATCTATCCATTGCTGAAAACAGAGTATTGCAATACCTTACTATTATTGTATTGCCTATTTCTCCTTTCAAATGTGTTAATATTTGCTTTACATATCTAGGTGCTCCACTGTTAGGCGTATATAGATTTATAATTGTTATACCCTCTTGTTGAATTGGCCTCATCATCATTATGTAATAAAAACCCAATTAAACTAGACACAGACATTTTAATGGATATATAGATGGTAAATAAGCACATGAAAGAAACCACAATAAGGTATCATTACAACCCATTAAAAATTACTAAAAATAAAAGACTAATATAACAAGTATTGGTAAGGATTTAGAGCAACTGGGAATCATTTATTGCTAGTAAGCATCTGAAATGACACATTTTAGAAAACACTGTGAAAGTTTCTTATGTTAGCTGTTGCGACCGGCGCGACAAACACCGAGATCAGGGTCCTGAGGGCAGGGGAATGTAAGAAAAAAAGAGAGAGAGAAGAGAAGACAGTTTGGGAACAGGAGGGTCCCCTGGGCTGATGGCCCAAGTGACGACTTTATTGTTGCTGTACACAATCTTTTATATCCAGACTCTTATGGGTCAGGCCATTCTAAGAATAAACAGGTTTCACACAATCGCTGCCAACCAAAACATTTAGTTCTGTGTTTCTTGTGAATTTTCTAAACGGGTCACAACAAGACCTTGTTGATAAGATTGCTAGCAAAACACAATTCCCATGTTTGTTTCTATCTGACTCGGGGTAGAAAAAGGGAGGTAGCATTACTGCCAACACCTGCAGACCACAGGCTTCAGGACTTAACTTTCTCAGCCTTGACAAGGCTTTCGTATGCCCTTGAAAGTAGGGGAATGGGAGGGGGAACCACCAGGTTGGCTGAGTCAACAGGGAACCATTGCTCCACCCGGTCTCAGCCTGGCACCGGGGCCGGCCTCCCACAATTAGCTATATATTAACCTTATGACCCAGCCTTTTCTTTTCTAGATATTTATCCAAGAAAATGTAAACAAATAGCTACACAAAAACTTGTTCATGAATGTTTATAGCAGTTTTTATTTGTAATAGGAAAAATAGTATACAACCTACTGCCCTTGAATACATGAATGCATAAACAATTGTGATATATCTATACAATGGAATATTACTCAACCGTAATTAGGAATGAAATATCGATATACATAACATAGATGAATCATTAAATGCTGAATGAAAGAAGTCAGACTAAAAAACACATATACTGTATGTTTGCATTCTTATATAATTTTAGAGAAGGTACACTAATCTATAGTGACAGAAAGCAGTCTACTGAGTGGCCGCCTGAGTATTCAGGGTGCTGGAGATACAAATCACGTATAAACGGACATAATAAAACTGTTGGAGGTTAAGGGTATGTTCAGTATTTTGATTGTGGTTTCAGGATTGTATTCACATGCCAAAACTCATTGAGTTCTAGATTTAAATGTGTTCAAATTGTACATCAATTACACTTAAATATACATATAAGAAAAGAAAAACAAAATCATCTCAAAATTTAATGCCATCTAGGTTTATATACTTAATATATTTATATATTTAAAATTTAATGCCATTTAGGTTTATATATGTTACTTCTTTTTTTTTGTTGTTTCTCTTACTTTCTCTTATTTTCTTGAGTGTATACATTTAAGATTACACTTTTTATATTTAATATGCATGTTCAATATACATGTTTGTAGTTTTCCAAACATTTCCAAATGTTTATTTATTTATTTGAGAGAGAGAGAGAGAGAGAGAAAGAGAGACCAGGGGAGGGGCAGAGAGAGAGAGAGGGAGACAGAGAATCTCAAGCAGGGGCTTTGATATGGGCTTGAACTCATTTACCATGAGATCACGACCTCAGCTGAAGTCAGACCTTAACCAACTGAGCCACCCAGGTAACCCTTACTCTTTAGCTATCTTAATGAATTTAATTATGTTATAGGAAAGCCAGTTTATGTATTACCTGAAATACTACATGTTTATGATCTGACATAATGGCATATAATTCATCTCTCCAAGAATCTGTTAATTTTATCATTTCCATATCTTGGAAAAAAATAAAAGTCATTATAGGTCTAATTGCACTCTGTTCAACAATCCACAGTACCTGCTTCCATATAGCAACTCTTCAGCAACATTCTATTTTTTCCTCTACATTTACTATTAAAAATATATGTGAAATACAGGGAGAAAATACATATAAATCTCAAACTGCCTTCACATTGGCACCTTTATTCTTCTTGCCTCAATTTTTTAAATATCCTTTGTGTCTTTAATAATGCTTTCCTTTGTCATCCATTGAAAGTCATTGGTAAATTGCTATAGCATATGTCATGGCAGTATTCCACACTCTCCTCTCTTACCATTTAGCTCAAACTTTGTTTTCTCCCTTTGCATGTAACATAGTTTAATGAGCTGTATAGATGATTCATTAGGTAGTCCAACTGATATTTATTCAGCATGTGGTTATGGACTACTTACTATATGCTACACATTATTCTAGGCACAGTGAGAAAAATAGAAATAAAAAAATAAAGATATCCTTGCCCCATATAGCTTACATTCTAATTAAGAAAATATTACTATGATTACTCTATTTTGTGTCCCACAGTAGATAGTGCCTCTTAATATTTGAACTACTACTTTTATTACCCCTAAGTCTTATATCTTTTGGCATAATGTTTCTCCCTTCTTCATTTTTCAGAAAATGGCAATAGGTTATTAATTCAATGTTTTAATGATGTCTCTTTCAAAGTGTGATTTTGTTCTCTTTTTGCTTTCATATTTTATTTAATTAAAATTTTTTTTTTGAGAGAGAGCACACATGTACAGGTTTGTACATTCTGTCTCAAAAATTTTTTGGAGAGAGAGCACACATGTACATGTACATTCTGTCTCTGTCTCTCTGTCTCTGTCTCCCCCTGCCCCTCCCCTGCAGGGGCAGGGGGAGACAGAGACAGAGAGACAGAGACAGAATGAGAGAGAGAATACAGAGAGAGAGAGAGAGAGAGAGAGAGAGAGAGAGAGAGAGAGATTCAAATTCAAGCAGCCTCCACACCCAGCCCTGAGCCCAATGCAGGCCTTGATCTCATGACTTTGGGATCATAATTTGAGCTGAAATCAAGAGTCAGACTGAGCCACCCAGGCGCCCCTCATATTTCATTTTCTAATCACTCCATCTTATCCACCTTCTACCTTGCTATGTTTCTTCCTTTCTAACTGGAACTTTCTGGCCCTGCCAAAATATAGGCTACCCTTTCTAATATCTGCAACTTCTCATCTCCCTTTCCCTCCTTTCTGCATGATGGGTCCTATCCCTGCTATTCTGACAGCTTCTAGCAAGTTCTGTTTATCTAACAGAAAAATGCAACACTTAGATCCCCCTTAAAGAAAGGATTTGCTACTGGAGGAAGGAGTGTGAGTAGCTGACAGCCTTGACCTCTTGGTTGCCTTAAGTTCTGTCTGGGCTTTTGAGCCAACTACATGACCTTTTGGGAGTGCGTCATTTCAATTACTGAACAAGCCACTGGTACAAAGCCCTAAGCTTCTTCTCCGTTAATGAGCAATCTTTGCTCTGGAGCAATCTTCTGGGTTGGCAGAAACTTTGCCAGGTCCTTATTATGGTCCTAGGTTCCCTTTCCCAGTTCACTTCCCCTGTCTTTCACAGCTGTTAGTCCCTGAATAACCTTTTGCTCCTTAACTCTTCCTCAGGATCTGCTTCCTGGAGAGCACAATGGGGACGTTCATTACTACCCAAACAATAATTACGTTCTCAGTTCTCATTCTACCTAATCTCTGAGTAGCATTTAAAGTTTCTAATATTCCACTTAGAAATTCTATTTTATTTTATTAGTAGTCATCATAATATCTTCTAATTCTTACTCACTTTAACCTTTGTTAGTTTCACTTTGAATCTAGATTCTTTTTCTCCTAATCCCCAAATCCTTTGTGTTGCCCAGGAGTCTACTTTGGACCTCCTTTTTCTTTCCACTCATTTGTCTTAAATGATCTTAGTCACTCTTTTGCTTCAAGTTCCTTTTTTATGCGTTCATAAATTGGTATATTTCAACTCAAACACTGGGCATCAGACTCCAATTTCCAATGTCTATACCTGGCATTCCACAACTATCTCCAAGTCAACATCTGTAGCTGAATGCATTATCTTCCTATTCAAATCGCTGCTTTCAAACTTGGTGCCTCTTTCATTCCCAGTGACTTAGTCCTCTTAACAATGTCATCAACCTCCAGAATAAATTATTAAACACACTGACATTTCTTCCTAAATATCTCTCTGATCTTTCTACTACATATACTTCTCTTGCCTCTCTAATCCTGAGGATGTAGACGTCTTTGGTCTAAACCACAAAAACTTCTCCTTAGCGAACCTGTTGTTTCTAGTCCTCATCATTTCAAACCCACCACCCCCAACCCATTACAAGTTCTCATTCTTACACAAAAATCCATCACTGATTTGCCCTAAGATTCTTGGATAATTTTAAATTATGTAATTATTTAAGAACAAAATCCTATAATGCACTAATGTCCATATAAATCATTCACTCATCTGAATATGGCTCACATCATAAATGTCACAGCCACCTTTAAATTCACTTAGTATCTGTAGAGAAAACAAAATTATCTTAGCCATATTCCCAGAGAATTTTGAATATCCATGTAACAAAGAATTTTTCATTTCTAGCTGTGTACATTTCTAACATGTACATTTCATTTCTTGTATATGTTCAGTTTTCTGTTAGTTTCTGGGGTTCTTGAAAACGTGTATCTTGTCATGTATATTTTCACGTCTGCCTGGTTCCAGGCTTGTAGTAAGCATGTAAAAACAATTGTTGTATTAAATTCAAATAATTTGAATGTCTGTAAATTATACCAGTTAAAAATGAGCAGTCAATACCAACATTGGAAATATAGTAACAAATTTAAACAATAGAGGCGATTTCCCCTTTTGGTTACTTGACTGAACAACAGAGACTTTTAGTGGAACCATTTACAAGCTTTTAATTCTTACCATGCCTTAAGTGACATATATGTATATTAGACTTCAAAAATTTGATCATGTTGTAGACAATCAGGAAGAAATTTTAAGAGCACCATAATTAATCCTGATGTTAATTCCATCAATTTTCATGTGATTTGGCAAAAAAGATAAAAATACTAATTTTAAGGTATATAGAAATATTCAAATAAATGAATATGGCATACAACATGTATCACAACAAGACTAAATGATTAGGCTATAAACACTTTAGTAAAATACTCAGAATTGCTATTTTGAAGATAAATTTCTTCTGTTATCATTTGTTAATTGTAATAATATTTTCTTGATAGGCACTAAAATTAGGTTTAGGAAAAGCATGAACATAGAATATATATTGTTAAAGTCTAGCCTTCTCCGTTTAAAAATTTTTTCTTTTAAAATCTGAGAAAACACAATCATTTAATTTTGTGGATAAATATTGCATGCAAGGATATGATCAGAAGTATCCCATGAAAGGACAACTCAAGAATTGGTTGGTGAAAATCCTTGTAAAATCAAAATTATGCAGGTCATCAACTTGCATATTAAGACAAAAAATTAAAGTTCTGTCAATGTCATACTGATGGGGAAAAAAGTTTACATTTAACCTTTTACTAGTTACATATTTTCCTAAGGACTCAAGTTCTACACCATGGAATAAATAATGGAAAAATAAAGTAATTCTTACAGGATCATTTAATAGTTGTACATTGTTTTTTTGTTTTTATTTTTGGTCTGATACTTAAATTGCTAACCCATGCCGAGGGATTAAAACACATACGTACGCTCATTTCATATTTAACTTTTTATTTAGTTTCCTTAAACAAAGAGTTTTCTAAGAAACAAATTTAGGATAGAAAAATCGATTTAATTATATTTTTTACATTTTTTTTTACGTGCGTGCACGTGTGTATATTTGTTTCTACCTAAGACTTAAACAGAACTCTGGCAGTAGCTACGGTTGAAACAGGCAACCGTCTGCTACTAACCATATTGTGAATTTCCATTTTGTTTTTCTTCACTACAGTAATTCAGCTATTGTGCCAGAAAACGATCACGTGGACTATGGACACAGCCAAGCACTTCACCAGCAGACGGTCCATTTCCAGAGGAGAAAACTTTACTTTATGACTCTTACGTAATCCCTAAATGAGTTTCAAATGTCCGCATTTGGAAAATAAAGCCCAAACCCAAGCCCACGTGGGCACCGGTCAGGCTGCCATGTGCCTCCACAGCACAGAGGGCAGTGGGTGGGCGCCCGGGACTGCGGATGTGCTAGCGGGTCAGCAGAAGGGGCGGGGCGGGCTGACCAGCCACGTGCCCCTCCCCCCATCGCCCCGTCACCCCACGGCTCAGCCGCCCGCGCCGCCCCCACTCCCTGCAGGCCCGGAGCTCAGGGCCAAGCGCGCGAGCGGCCGCTATTCCGCAGCCAACCGCCATCACCGTGGCAAGGCCGGCAGGACGCGCAATGCTGCCTGTCCTACTGATCCTCTCAGGCCTGGGCCGGCTGACCTCCGCAGGCCATCGTGAGTGTAGGACCTGCTCCGTAGAGGGTCACCTGTCGCAGAGCCTGTGAGCGTGGCGGGCTCCAGAAGCTTGCTCCAGAACCCTGTGCCCGGCTGGGGGGAGCCCTGCGTCCTGTCAGAGCCCGCCTAGAGTCAGGATCCTGCGGGGCCTGCTGCTGGGAGGGCTCAGAACAGGCCTGGGACAGTTGTCCTCACGTGCCTGACCCTGCACTTGGAGGAGGGGGCGAGCAGCTTCTGGGAGGTGGGGTCCCCAGACCAGCTCTTCTTCACCTATTGGGGCGGAGGTCAGCAAATCCCAAAGTGTCTCTGGAAGGTGGTAGGGTCACGTCCCATTTCTAGGTAGCCTCTTCTGGAATGCACAAAGTCTGATTCCGTGGTGGGAGCGTACCTGCGTGTGTGTGTGTGTGTGTGTGTGTGTGTATGAGTTTGTGGAAGTTCAAAGAGTGATGTGAAGTGGCAGGACCAGTGAAGAATAAGGATGCTGGCAGGCACTGGGGAATGCTTACAGGTGTTTTCCTTACTGCAGATCCTGAAACATCACTTCTACAAATTACAGTGCCACGGAAGATAGAGACAAACACCGATGGTGAAGTTTCAGAAACGCATGTAATTAAGAAATCACTTCTTTTTTGAGTGCTTTATTTTTACTGGACTACGTGACCCAAATCAGCCCATGCATATATTCCTGTGAAATTTTGTGTTCTAACTGCTGTGTTAAAGTGTCATTTTGTCTGAATGAAAGCAAGTGTCTTGATTTTTCTTCATTTCCCAATGAACATTATGAAATATTTTTAAAACACAGACTCAGAAAAAAGTGCCCCAAATCCTTATCACACAAAATGTTATATACAGTCTACTGGACTTTTTGTCTACAAAATATGGACATTTAAATATTCTATATAAGTGAGGTCATGATAAAATTTATATTGTCATTTTAAAATGACAATATATAAAGAATGCCTATATTTGCTCATATATACATATATAAATCTTTGTTAAAATGCAAGTACTGTTATTTTTCATATGATTAAAATAAAGCATGTACATTGTCAAATCTAGGTAGCACAGAATGTTTTTTCAATGGTAAAGCTCTTAATATTAGCATGATTTTTATGAATAATTCATTAAGTATAATTTCTATGACATTTGTGTGACATATATATTATTTGTGCCATTTTTGTTTATTTATATTTTAAGTATTTAAATTCCAGGTAGTTAACATACAGTGTAATATTAGCTTCAGGTGTAAATTTAGTGATACAACACTCACATCCACCACCTGGTACTCATACAAGTGCACTCCTTAGTCTCCATCACCAATTTACCCATCTCTCCCCTCCACCCCCTCTGATAACCATCAGTGTGTTCTCTATAATTAAGAGTCTGTTTCTTGGTTTTGCCCTTCTTTCTCTTTTTTCCTCCCAGTTTGCTCTTTTGTTTTTTTCTTAAATTCCACATATGAGTGAAATCATGTGGCATTTGTCTTTCTCTGACTGACCTGCTTATCTTAATACTCTCTAGCTCCATCCATGTCCTTGCAAATGGCAAGATTTCATTCTTTTTTATGGCTGAGTAATATTCCAGTGTGTGTGTGTGTGTGTGTGTGTGTGTGTGTGTGTGTGTGTGTGTCTGTATCACCTAATGCATTCATCATCAATGGACACTGGGGTGTTTCCATAATTTGACTATTGTAGACAATGTTGTTATAAACATTGGGGTACTTGTATCTCTTTGAAATAGTATTTTTGCATTCTTTGGGTAAATAACTAGTGGTGCATTTCCTGGATCATTGCGTAGTTCTAGTTTTAACTATTTGAGGAAACTCCATACTGTTTTACCACAGTGGCTGTACTAGTTTGCAGTCCTACCAACAGTGTAAGCGGGTTCCTCTGTCCACATCCTGGCCAACATATGTTGTTTCTTTAGCCAGTTAGCGGTTCTGACAGGTGTGAGGTGTTATCTCATTGTAGTTTTGATTTACATTTCCCTGATGATGAATGATGTTGAGCATCTTTTCATGTGTCTGTTAGCCATCTGGATGTCTTCTTTGGAGAAATGTTTATTTGTGTCTTCTACCCATTTTTAAATTGAATTGTTTGCTTTTTTGGTGTTGGGTTTAAGTTCTTGTTATGTTTTGGTTACTAACCCATTATTAGATATGTCATTTGCAATATCTTCTCTCATTCTGTATGTTGCCTTTTAGTTTTGTTGGTCTTCCTCATTGTGCAGAAGCTTTTAATTTTGATGAATTTAATTTTGTTTCCCTTGCCTCCAAAGATATATCTAGAAAGAACTTAGTCAAAGTTGAAAAAATCACTGCCTGTGCTCTCCTCTGGGATCTTTATGGTTTCAGGTCTCACATTTAGATCTTTAACACATTTTGAAATTATATTTGTGTATGGTGTAAGAAAGTGGTCCAGTTTTGTTCTTTTGCATATTGCCATCCAGTTTTCTCAGCATCATTCATTGAAGAGACTTTTTCCCATTGGATATTCTTTCCTATTGTGTTGAATATAAATTGGCCATATAATTGTGGGTTTATTTCTGGGTTTTCTATTCTGTTCCATTGATTGTGTGTCTGTTTTTGTGCCAGTACCATACTGTTTTGATCACTCTAATTTTGTAATATAACTTGAAGCCTGGAATTGTGATGCCTCCAGCTTTGCTTTTCTTTTTCAAGGTTGCTTTGGCTATTCGTGTTTTTTGTGGTCCATACAAATTTTAGGAATGTTCATTCTATATCTGTGAAAAATGTGATTGGTGTTTTGATAGAGATTACATTGAATGTGTATATTGCTTTGGGTAGTATAGACTATATTTAACTATATTTGTTCTTCTAATCCATGAGTATGAAATATCTTTTCATTTCTTTGTGATGTTTTCAGTTTCTTTCATCAGTGTTTTATAGTTTTCAGGGTACAGGATTTTCACCTCTTCAGTTAGGTTTATTCGCAGTGTCTTATTGTTTTGGGTGCTAAATTTCATTTAAATTAATGGGATGGATTCTTAATTTCTCTTTCTGCTGCTTCATTATTGGTATATAGAAATGCAACTGATTTCTCTACATTGATTTTGTATCTTGTGACTTTACTGAATTCATGTATGTGTCAGTTTTAGCAGTTTTTTGGTGGCATCTTGTAGGTTTTTCTATATAGATAATCATGTCATCTGCAAATAATGAAACATTTAGTTCTTCCTTGCCAATCTGGATGCCTCCTATTACTTTTTGTTGTGTGATTGCTGAGGCTGGGACTTCTAGTACTATGTTAAATAACAGTGGTGAGGGTGACATCCCTGTCTTGTTCCTGACCATAGAGGAAAAGCTCTGAGTTTTTCCCCCTTTGAGGATGATAATTAGCTGTGGGTTTGTCATATATGACCTTTATGATGTTGAGGTATGTTCCCTTTAAGTCTACTTTGTTGAGGGTTGTTATCATGAATACATATTGTACTTCGTCATATGCTTTTTCTGCATCTATTGAAATGATCATATGGTTCTAATACTTTGTTTTATTAATGTGGCATTTTATTAATCATGTTGACTGATTTGTGAATATTGTACCATCCTTACAGAGCAGAAATAAATCCCACGTGATTTTGGTGAATGATTAATGTTTTGTTGGATTTGGTTTGCTAGAATTTTATTGAGCATTTTTACATCCATGTTCATCAGAGATATTGGCCTATAATTCTCTTTTTAAGTTGAGTCTTTATCTGGATTTGGTATCTGGTTTTGGTATGAGCCAGGGTAATGCTGGCTCATAGAATGAATTTGGAAGTTTTTCTTCCTTCTCCATGTTTTGGAATAGTTTGAGAAGAATAGGTATTAACTCTTTTTAAATGTTTGGTATGATCTGCCTGCGAAGCCATCTGGTTTTTTTGTTGGGAGTGTTTTGTTTACTAATTCAATCTCTTTGCTTGTTATTGGTCTGTTAAAGTTTTCTGTTTCTTCCTGTTTCAGTTTTGGTAGTTAGATGTTTCTAGGAATTTATCCATTTCTTTCAGATTGTCCCAATTTGTTGACATACAAATTTTCATAGTACTCTTATAATTGTTTGTATTTCTGTGGTGTTGGTTATTATTTTTATAATCTCATTTCTATTTTTATTTACTTGGTTCTTTTCTCTTTTCTTTTGATAAGCCTGACTAGAAGTTTATCAATTTTAAAGAACCAGCTCTTGTTTTCATTGACCTATTGTTTTTTGTTTTTGTTTTTTTTTTAATTTCTGTATCATTTATTTCTGCTCTAATCTTTATTATTTCCTTCCTTCTGCTGGCTTTAGGCTTCATTTGCTATTCTTTTTCTAGCTCCATTAAGTGTAAGGTTAAGTTGTTTATTTGAGATTTTTCTTGCTTCCTGATGTAGGCCTGTATTGTCATGTACTTCCCTCCTAGGACCACTCTTGCTGCTCCTAAAGGTTTGGGATCATTGTATTTTCATTTTCATTTGTTTCCGTGTTTTTTTTTTTAATTTCTTCTTTGCTTTTCTGGTTGACTGATTCATTGTTTAGTAGCATATTCTTTTTTTTTTTTTTTTTAATTTTTTTTTTTCAACGTTTATTTATTTTTGGGACAGAGAGAGACAGAGCATGAACGGGGGAGGGGCAGAGAGAGAGGGAGACACAGAATCGGAAACAGGCTCCAGGCTCTGAGCCGTCAGCCCAGAGCCCGACGCGGGGCTCGAACTCACGGACCGCGAGATCGTGACCTGGCTGAAGTCGGACGCTTAACCGACTGCGCCACCCAGGCGCCCCTATTCTTTAACTTCCATATATTTGTGCTCTTTCCACATTTTTCTTGTGGTTGACTTCTGGTCATAGTGTTGTGGTTAGAAAAGGCACATGATATGGTTTCAGGATTTTTGTATTCAGGCCTGATTTGTACCTAATATGAGATCTGTTCTGGAGAATGCTAACATGTGTATTTGAAAAGAATGTATATTCTGCTGTTTTAGGGAGTGTTCTGAATATATCTCTTCAGTCCCTCTCACCCAATGTGTCATTCAAAGCCATTATTTCCTTGTTGATTTTCTATTTAGATGATTTTCCCGTTGATGTAAGTGTGGTGTTAAAGTGTTCTATTATTATTGCATTATTATCAATTAGTTCCTCTATGTTTCTTACTGTTTTATGTATTTGGATGCCTTCATGTTGAGTGCATAAATATTTACAATTGTTATATCTTCTTGTTGGATTGTTTCCTTTATGATGATATAGTACCCTTCATTGTCTCATGTTACATTCTTTCTTTTAAAATCTAGTTTATCTGAGTAATGCTACTCAGCTTTTTTTTGACATCCATTTGGGTGATAAATATTTCTCCACCCCCTTACTTTTCTTCTGCAGGTGTCTTTAGTCCTAATATTAGTCTCTTGAAAGCACCATATACATGGGTCTTGTTTTATTTTCCATTCTGACACCTATGTCTTCTGATTGCAGCAGTTAGTCCATTTGCATTCAGAGTAATTATTGATAGATATATATTTATTGCCATTTTATTACTTGTTTTGTGTTGTTTCTGGTGATTTCTCTGATCCTTGTCTTTGTCCCTTTTTGTCTCTCCTTTACACTCACAGAGTATCCTTTAATATTTCTGGCAGGGCTGGTTTAGTGGTCATGAATTCCTTGGGGTTTTGTTTGTCTGGGAAGCTCTTCATCTTTCCTTCTATTCTGAATGATAGCCTTGCTGGATCAAGTATTCTTGGCTGCAGATTTTTCCCATTTGGCACTTTGAATATATCATGCCACTCCCTTTAGGCTTGCCAAGTTTCTGTGGAGAGATTTATGAGCTTTATGGGTCTTCCCTTTTAAAATAAGGACTTATTTTGTCTTTCTACTTTTAATATTTTTTATCCCTATATTTAGCAAATCTATGGTGTGTCTTGGTGTTGGCTTGCTTTTGTTGATTTTTCTGGAAGTTATCTGTGCTTCCTGGATCTGAATATCTGTTTCCTTCCCCAGATTAGGGATGTTTTCAGTTATTATTTCTTCAAATAAATTTTCTTGCCCCCTTTCTCTTCTTCTGGGACTCATAGATAGCACAGAGAATTGTTGAGAAGGTGAATGAATGTCTATCTCAGTTTCTAAAGATAGTAAATTTGAACTGAATTAGTTTTTAGATATATGCACACTCATATTTTTAATTTTTGTAATTATTTATAGGTTTGATATAAGTCTGCAATCTTGATATTTGGTTTTCTTTTTTCTTTCCCAAATACATTTTTTTGACTCAGGTAGAAATACAATATCTGCTTATAGACTATATTTATAATCATGAAGTTATTTATGAATTAATTATGAATTAATAATTTAAATAAATTGCCAGAAATATTACTAGTCAAATGGTTTTAAGTTTTTGGACAATATTCAAGGAAAGATGATGTGCCTTTTTCGGAGACTAGAACACGAGAAGAACATAAGTTAATCCTTCAGATCACTTAATAATGCTTAAAATATTAATGTACCTTTGATAGAGATCAAATAAAGTATCAGAAAAGGAAATGATAGGTTCTTTCACTTAACTAAAATATTTAAAAAGTAAAAGTAGCAAATAATTGTAGAACTTTATGACCAAGTAGATTTTCTCTCTGTTGAAGGATGTGTGAATACTAGAAAACTTTATTAAATTAACCTACCACACTAGCATACTTCAAATATCAGTGAACATATCCAAAAGAACATCTCAGATAATTATTCCACATTCACACATACATATTCACCAAATACACATATAATACTCCTCTTTGGAGTAGAATAGCCTCAATGTGCTTAAATGGATCCAGGGAACAAGGACAGCACCAACCAAAGCCATCTATAACTAAATCATCCTTAATGTTTTACACATCACATCATTCCATTTTAGGATCAGACTAACACAGGAGTGTCTATTATTTCCATTTTATTCAGTAATTTAAAATATAAAAAATTAAGAAAATAAAAATTAAAAAAGTAGGGTTTAAATGGTAAGACAGAGACCAGCTATTACATGAACCATATTTTTGCTTCGAGTACCTTGGATATATGGTGATGTCCTTACCTATCTAATATCCAGAATGTAGAAGGCAAATTATACAGATTTATTCTCAACAATAGAAAGAGGAGAGCTACTAAAGAAGTAGTACTTAAATCAATTTGTTTTCCATTTAGTTTGCATCTAGACAATTACTGTTAACAATACCTATTGTGAAATAAATTATTTGAGAGGCATCTTTATGTTAGTACATCTCTGAAAATTGAAACTTGATTTTATCCTCAGAATGCATCTTTATGTTTTAAATGATTATGAAACATTTTTTAAAAAACATTTTTAAAAATCTGAAATATCAAAAGTAAGCTGATGCAACTATAATAATATCAGATGAAGAAGTACTTCTAGAGATAAAAGTTACCTTAATAATAACATGATTGATTTATCCTGAAGATACCACCATACTAAATGTGTTTGTACCTAACAACAGAGCTCCTAAGACAAAAAAACTAAGGCAAAAAAATGAGAAAGAAATATCACAAAATTTGGGGGAGATTTCAACACACCTATTTCAAGAGCTGTAGGGTTACAAAAGACTGAACACTATACAAGATTTAAAATGACTTATGCAGAAAACTGCAACCAGTGACAAAATTCATGTTTTTGCAAATGTGGGAAAATTTCTGCCATTAACCGTATGTTATGCCGTGAAGAACGTGTTATGTTTTATGATGATGTCACAGATTGTATTCTTTGGGATGCAGTCTTTGAGAAAATTCCTGTGAAGGCAGTTTATTAGGGTATGCTCTTTTGATGAGCCTCTGTGGACAGGACGGGAGGAAGCAGGAATGGGGAGACAGAGACTCAACTGAGTCTCAGCAAAGTGTGAAGCTGGCCTGGTCCATCAAGATCTGGAGTTGGGCTTCTCATTAACTTGGAAATTGTGACTTGGTGTGACTTTTTAGCTGAGGCAATTTCCTAAAGAGAACAGGGAGAAGACTGTGGGTAGCACTTCTGATAGCTTAGGGATGCTTCCTTTATTCTGAAAAGAGGACCTGTGTTGTATTCTTTCCCTCTTCTTTTCAGCTTCATTATTTTGCATAATTTTATCTTCTGTATCATTCATTCCTCTGCTGCTTCCATCCTTGTGGTCATTACATCTAGTTGGTTTTGAATCTCAGTTATTGCATTTTTCATTTTGGCCTGACTAGTTTTTAGGTCTTTTACCTCTGTGGTAAGGGACTCCCTGGTGTCTTCTCTGCTTTTCTCAAGCTCAGTGAGTATCTTTATGATTGTTGCTTTAAATTCTGGATCAAGCATATTGTTTATATCTGTTTTGATTAGATCCCTGGGTATGACCTTCTGTTGTTTCCTTTGGGATGAAATCCTTTATCTTGGCATTTTGTCTAGGTCTTTGTCTTCTTCTGTGTGTTAGGATTTCTGTTATGTTTCTTGCTCCTAAAAGTAATGGCTTTATGAAGAAGAAGTTATATATTGTTCAGGGCCTGGCACTTCAGGAAGTGTCTCTGGTGTATGCTGTGTCCACTCTGCTGCTGTGTTTTGGCTGCTCTTTCCCTCACGTTAGTCCATGGTAGACCTTCTCCTTGCCTACAGTGGGGAGTGTTTGGACCTTGGCCAGAATGGGGCAAGTTTTAACTAGGTGTGCTCTGGTCTGCTTATTGAAAGAGACCTGATACTATTTCCAAGAGCTGAAGCTTTGCATAACTCTGTGGTCAGTAGACATAGTGCATGCAGGGGTTTGGTGCTGGTATTCTGGGGGAAAGGCTCACTGCTCTTGGTCTCAGGCACAGTTGCCTGAGAAAAGCAGCATCTGTAGGGGGTTGGGGTGTAAGTGGTTTAGGCTGCCAGTGTTGGCATTGTACTGCTTACTTAAGTTTATGCAGAGGTATGGGAGAGAATAATGGCTCTAGCCAGCTCCATCATCCCCGGAGAGGTTGAGTTTGTACCTGCTGCTGTCTGGAAAGCCCTCCCAGAAGGGTGAACAATCTCCCTTTGTGTGTCCCAGGCATCCCTCAGATTGCTGTCTTGACCCTGTTTGTGTCTGGGCCACCTGCCCCACCTGCAGCGTGGGGCACTTTGGGCTCTATCCCAGTCAGGCAGCTGAGTTGTAAAACTCCAAACTTTAGGGACCTGGCCTGGTGTGCACCTGTGCTGATCCTTTGGTGGGGGAGTCTCACTGCTTTCATACTAATGCAGGGTTGTCCCAGAAGGGCAGTCCCATCAAAGTGCAGGGGTGTGGAGTTTGGAGTAAAGCACAGCAAAGAGCAGGTGTCCAGGTTAGCTGCCCTCAGCAGGTGTCCCCACACCTATGCTGAAGGGCAGGGGAGGGCAATGGCACCCACCAGCTCTTTTGTCCCCAGAGAGGCAATGCCACCTGTCCCCGATGTGGTCCAAGAGGATGGAATTGTCTCTCTCAGTGCATCCTAGGGAGATCCTCAGATTGTCTGAATCTGGGCCATCTTCCCTCTTTCTCCACAGGAGCAAACTCTAAAACTCCAGTCTTTGAGCCTTGCTGGTTGTAAAAACTCAGGAAAATCCCCCTCTCATTTTTCCAGTCATTGGCTTTGGGAGAATTGTTTTCCTTGTATGATCCCCTATGTGCTCCTCTCTCTGTCTTTCTCTCTCTCTCCTGTCTCTGTAACCAGGTCTCCCTCCCTTCTGTAGCACCTGCAATCCATTTTCCCGGAAACCAGGTCTCTGCATCTCCTACCTTCCACAATGTGGTCTCTTCTCTCCCTCTAGTTGTGCCTTTTGGTCTGTCAGTTTTCAGATGGATATCTTGGGTAGTCAGAATGATTTGATACTTATCTGTGTTCAAATGATAAGGCAAACCTTGGGTCTTCCTACTACTCTGCCATCTTAGCTCCCCACAACCTGTGTTATATTCTTTAATTTTTCATTTATTTGGGCTAGAAATTGCAAAGTAGAAAGAAGATAATTAAGGGTTGCCTGGATGGCTCAGTTGGTTAGGCATCCGACTTCAGCTCAGGTCATAATCTCACAATTTGTGGGTTCAAGCCCTGTGTCAGGCTCTGTGCCTGACTTCATATTCTGTGCCTCCCTCTAGCTCTCTGCCCCTCCCCCACTTGTGCTCTTTCTGTCTCAAAAATAAGTAAACATTAAAAAAAAGATAAATTCACGTGTCTTCGAAGATTACCCAACATTCCTAAATGCACCCATTTCAAATTAAAATTTCATATGACAATAAATGCTAATGACCAATGCTCTTAGTTTTAAAATACATTTAGCCTCCTTAATTTTAGTGAAATTTAATTATTCGTTCTGTCATACATGAAGAGATTGAAGAAAGATAGCAACATACATGTATATATAATTTTGAGACGTGTGTGATACCATCTATGTTTCTATGAAAGAGTACTTACATTTAAAAAAATTATGGCTTCTGACTTAAGAATTTTAAATTTCTATTAATTAATTTCTCTCTGAATACTTTGCTGTAGGTCATGTATGCCATCAAAATTGACAGGAAAACATATACTCTCCATCTTGAAATACAGTAAGTGGCCATTCTTCTTTTCATATACTTTTCAGTTTCTTCAAGTTTTAGAATCACTACCCTAAATTGAGCCTAAACAAGAGCATGACTATTACATTTAACATGTTACATCTTTGTGATTCAAGTCAGATTAGAATTTCAAGTCTTCATCTTGAGATTTTAAATTTAATTTTGGAGCCAAATTCTGATTTAACGATGTAAATATTAATGTGTAATTAGGTAAATTAAAATTACTCTATGTAACTCCTTGAAATATAACCACAATAGCAATAATTAAAGGAATAACTCTATTTGTCCCTGTTTAATTTTGTTCACCTTCATGTCATTTTATATATTTATGTGATTTTAAGCATTTAACTAAATATTATGCCATAATTTTTTCTTATCTTGGTATAATATATAATTTAATCTCTTAAATTTTCTGTTTCCCACTTTTGCTCTTTGAGGAAACCAGTATTAATAATCTTATGTGTATCTTTCCACAATTTTGTATTCTTTTTAAAAAATGTTTATTACTGGGGTGCCTGGGTGATTCAGTCAGTTAAGTGTCTGACTTCTGCTCAGGTCATGATCTCGGTTTGTGAGTTCGAGCCCCGCGTCAGGCTCTGTGCTGACAGCTCAGAGCCTGGAGCCTGCTTCAGATTCTGTTTCTCCCTCTCTCTCTGCCCCTCCCCCACTCACACTATGTCTCTCTCAAAAATTAATAAACATTTAAAAAATTTTTAAAATGTTTATTATTTTTGAGCAGGGTATAGTGGCAAAGAGAGGGACCTGAAGCAGACTCTGTGCTGATAGTAGAGAGACTGTTGCAGGCCTTAAACTCTTGAACTGTGAGATCATGATCCATGGCATCTAAGTCAGATGCTTATCCAACTGAGCCACCCAGGTGCCCTTCTACCATTTTCTATCTAAATTTCATCTTTCCCTTAAATAAAAATATAGAAACCTATTTTTTTTAAGTTTGTTTTTACACAGTTGGAAATAGTTTTGCTGCTAGCAGGTCTTATTTAATAATGTTCATTTTCTGGCTCTATGTATATATTTTAACTCATTCTTTAATAGATAGCATTCTGTAGTATGTAATATTGACACATAAGTTATTTCAAGGAATTATCACTTAAGAGTACTGCAGTAAGCATCCTTGTATGTAAATTCTTATGTAATAGAGGTTTTCTTTTGTAGGGTTGGTATTAAGAAATGGGTTTCTGTAACAAGAAGTATGAGTAATAGTAATAATAGTGACAACAACAACAACAAAAGTAACAGACATTTAAGGAGCACATGCCATTTGCCAGGTGTATTTCTAAGCAATTTGCATGTAGTAACTAATTTAATTTTCACAACAACCTTCTTTATTACTCACATTTTATATTAAGATTTTGAGAGAGATTTTCAGTTTCTGGAAAGAAAGTAGCAGTTTAGATTTTCAAAAGCATGCAATATGTGCTAAAATATTATATCACATCTTCGTGTCAATTTGTATTTCCCTAAATATCTTCTCTAAACAGTTATCAGCTATTTGTAGTTCCTTATTTCCAGTTGAATATTTATTTTTCAGAGCAGTTTTAGGTTCACAGCAAAATTGAGTAGAAGGTACAGAGAGTATCTGTATACCCTGTGCCTCCCACCCCCCACACATGCATAGCCTCCCCATTATCAACATGCCCCACCAGAGTGATACATTCATTATATTTGATGACTCCACATTGACATATCATTATCACCCAAAGTCCATAGTTTATATTTGTCTTAATTTTTCTATATTGACTTTTTTCTTTTGATTAAAAATTTAAAAAGGAAAATTCTGAGAATAATGTATATCACTATGAATGACACACATGCAAGCATTTTATTTATGTATTTTTCTAAAAAGCATACGTGGCAAATAATAGTGAAATCTGTTATTCCCATGCCTAGATATATTCAGTTATTTCACTCCCAAGTGCTAATCACAGTTATGATACTGATACATATTCTTCTGCCATAATTTTATCATTCATCTGTATGCCTAGAGATTAAGAATCATCATGTTTTGACTATTACTTTAAATAGATACAAATGACACAGTACTCTTCTATATAATTTATTTATCTTAATATTGTAGACCAATGAAGTGACCCCAATTCTTTACCTTTCCCTGTATCTTCACTCTTTGCCATATAACTTTGAGTTTCTGTCATCAAGAGGTAGAATATATACATCTACCTCAGCCTCCCCACTCCCAGCCCTTGGATATGAGTTTATGTATGCAAGGCCAATTTCATGGGTATGTGGTCCCCCAGGACACTATGGTTAGACATGCACTGTACATGGTTTCATTCTCTGCTGTTGCTGCCCTGAGATTCTTAATACTTTTGAACAAGAGACCTCATATTTTCATTTCACCACGGGCCCTGCAAATCATGTAGCCCATTCTGTGGCTATGTGACTGACTTTGGCCAAAAAGATGTTTAGCTGACTTGATTCAAACAGAGGTTTGAAAAAGCTCCCCTGCGTTCCTGCTCTCCATCTTGTTTGTCTGCCATCCCCATGAAAATATGCTGGGGCCAACTTTCTGGGAGATGGAGACAGGTGGTGCACAGCCAAGGTGCCCTAATCATCTCTAGATCACCCAACATTCAGCTGAATACCAGACCATTGAGCAAGCCTGGCCGCCATTAGCAGAACTGCTAAGGCTACTCGTACTTGACCCAGAAGTGTGAGCAATAGATACTTATTATGTTATTATGTGTAGTTCTGGTTTTGAGGCTGTGCTTTTTGTGCAACATTTTGCATAACATTTTTATTTGAGAGTCATTCATACAGATTTGTGCAGAATGAGTTAATTGATTGTAAATACATATGTAATATATATAAATCAAATAAATATATCTCCTTTATTATTTATTCAGCCATTTGTTCTCTTTATTGACTAGGCCTCTAATTCTGTTCTCAGCAGACAAAGTATCTTTGACACATTTATTAAATTATTTATTTTTAACTGTCATTATTTTAGTTTGAGTGTCTTTTTTTTCTCTGAAATGGTCTCCTTTGAAAGCTTATTAACTTTTTAACTTGTTAAATTTTCTTGAAATATTGATTATTTTCTGTAATCAATTTCTTCAACTTCCTTTGGAACTTGCTTTTAAGTTTTGCCTTCTTCCCTTTTGTTGTTAATTTTCCTTACATTGGATATTGTTTTCCCTTGAATGATCATTTGTATTTCTGTTACTTCACTAAGGCAGACTTTTTTATTGTTTTGTGTAGAAGCAAAAGTATACATTTTTACTAAGGATGAATAGACTTGTAAACTAAACTGTTATCCTTTTAATTGTGCTTGTCAGAAACCTGTTGAAATTCCTTTTCCTGGGAAATGATTCTGGATTTCCATTTCCACCACCTCCATTTACATGCTTAGTTACTAAAATGTGGCTCTGCTTTTTTGCCACATGTTCTAGGTACTTGCATCTAAACCAACCCAGGCGACTTGGCATGTCCTTGAATATATGTACAATACGAGCTGATGAATACCAGTCTTTTTTTCTGGGAAGCTCTCTGGTTTTGTTATTTGAATGAAGGAAAAGGGAAAGCTGTCAGGAATGGGAGGTGATAAAGCAGGTCTGGAAAGAGAAGTGGTGAAAGCAAACACTGTGAATGTTCTAGTCCTTCCTTGATTCTGGTCTTGAACTGCCCCTTGATATTTGGATCCTTGAGAAACCCTGGCAATAAATAATGGTGTCAGATTGTTCCATAAGAATCACTATCTTCTATGGAAGAAGATTAAACTTCAGTACCATTTATATGAGGTTTATCTATAGAGATCATTTAGCTTACAGAATTTGAGCAAAACACTGGTCTTCCACTTCTAAGCAAAGTCTTTAAGAACTATTGTGTGCCTCTACACTTTCTTTTCTCTTTCTGCTACAAGAAAGGCATGTTCCAGGGGTAAGAGGTATGTCTTTACCCAGGTTCTAGAATGAAAGTAGTGTGGAATTGACTCTGTAATAAACTTGTAAAGAACAATCGTTGTTTTAAGGCATTGAGAATTCTGGGATTGTTTTTACCAAAGCAAAATTTCATGTAAACTGACAGGAAAAGCGTATATTTTTTATTACCAATCCATGGCTGTTTGTTAGCAAATACTAACATATTTGTGACATGAGTTTTATTGATCATTGAATGTAAAAGAAAACTTTGCCATGGGAATCTGGAAGTCCTAGTTTCTACTCTACATAAATCTATGTCATTATGGTGTCCCTACTGATGTTATTATACTGCTTATTATTTTTTCTTATATGCACAATATACTGTCAGCAAACCAGATAATCAAGAGATGAGTCCATTTAATTTTTGGATATTTGAGCTTGTAAAATTGAAAGTAAATTGCTTAATATCAGGATTCTATTTTTGTTAATGTTACTATTACAATGAAATGTTATTACTTTGGTTGAACTAGGTCATTTTTAGACCCTCATTTCCTCGTGTATGCATACAACAAATCAGGAGTATTGTATCCAGATTCTTCATTTACAAAGGTAAGTTTTGCTTTTTGCTGTGTATATTTGCAGTTTTTTATATAGCTAAGGTGCCATTGGTGGGAAGAAAAAGGATGCTTTCTACCTCACAGAATTATTGGGCAAACAGATCAGAAACCCAAATATAATGTAACAATTACTGTGAAGGCAGATTAAATAGAACAACTACTTTTCAGATATGTAATTTAGGAATCCCTTATCCAAAAAGGTTGTTTAAAGTATCAGAGGTCTGAGAAAGAAAGTGGGTTAAGGAGCAAAGAATAAGAAACCCCGAAACACAGAGTAATTTTAATTGAGATTTCATAGGACATGAGCAGTGGAGGAAGTGGTGGGAATTACTTTGTGGAAAGACCTTATAGAAAGGGATAGTGAGGATGCAAAAGCATATTGGTTACAGAATCTGAATAGGTTCACATGTGAGACATGAGTTTGTGTTGTTCCCAAAATGCAGATAAGAGTCAAGAAATTTTAAGTATGTGAGAAAGTTCGCTTTAGTCTGTGAGATGTGTGTGTGTGTGTGTGTGTGTGTGTGTGTGTGTTTGTGTGCGTGTGTCTGAACAGATGATTGGGAAGAAGTAAATGCAAGTGAAGGATAAGATTCTTCTGCTACATTGCAACTGAGAGAGGATGAAAATAAAAATCATTAGTACATTGTCTTTTTCACCACTTGCAATTAGAAAGCAGAACAAAATACATGAGAATCCTATTTTGAGACATTTGACAATAGGCTGATCAGGAAGTTTTTCTGAGAGAAAAGAAAGCCCAGAAGGTGAGTCATATTCAACTTGGCCCTCTGACTGAGGATAAAGTCTTAACCAGAGCATAGGGAGTTGGAACCAAGCAGAACTCAAAGAATTTGGAGTTCGGTGCTGCTGAAGCAGCTGGAAAGGGCATGACACAGGACCAGAGAAGAGGGGCCATCAGATGTATGATTTTTTATGGGGAGGGGAGTTATGCTTATGTCCCTTACTAAAGATTAGGCTGCCTGTGTGCTGGATAAAACTCTACTGAAGGGCAGAGAGTAAAATGGAGATAATACTAACGGTCAAACAGTATTGGGAGATGTTGGATTTTCAGCCCAGAGAGAGTAAGGTGACTTTGCCGACACCCTAGACATTCAGCTGAGACCAGAAAGGCTAATTCTTAGGAGGAAGGACCAAACTCTAGGGTAAGAGATACTCTTATCACCCCAGTTCCCTACCCAAGGCCTAAAACTTAGCAACAAGAGGATTAAGGAAGGTTGCCATTAAATTAATTGCCTTCCAATACAAAATGCAAAACTCTGCAAAGGGTTAAAACATAGTAGATGAAGGAAGTAATGCATATAAGGGTAGAAATCAATGAGATAGAAAAATGAAAAAGAATAGAAAAAAAATTTAAGCCCAGAATTTAGTTCTTTAAAAGGACTAACAACATTAATAACCCCTAGTAAGGCTAAACTAGCACAAAACAAAATTCCATCACTATTAGGAATAAAAGGATATATGATTAGTCATACAGAAAATAAGATGATATTTTGGGGTATGAGGAAAACTTTATGCTAATACATTTTATAGTTTAGATGAAATAGACTGTTTCCTTGAAAAGGACAACTTACCAAAATTGAGGGAAGAAATCATAGAAAATCTCAATCACTTGAAACCTATTTAAAAATTTGAATTTCTAAATAACCACATTCCCACACCAGGTTTAGATGTTTTCACACTTTACCTATTGAGAGATAATTCTGATTGTTTCCAATTTACCTATTAAAAATAATGTTTCTGTGAACATTCTGGGTAGTTCGTTGTGTGGATATAATTTTTTATTTCTCTGGAATACATGTCTGGGAATATGATTGCCAGATCATATGGTAAGTGTAAGTTTATTTTTAAGAAAAAAATTACTAAGCTGTTTTTCAGAACATCTCTACCATTTTACATTTACACTGTCAATGTATGAGAGATAAAGATTGCATTTTTGTCACCTTTGGTATTATCACATTAAAAAAAAATTAGCCATTGTGATAGATGTATAGTGATTATCTCATGTAATTTTGATTTGTATTTTCCTAGTGACCAGTGATGTTGAACATATTTTCATGTACTTATTTGTTGCCTTCTGTGAAATGTCTATTAATGTCTTTTACCCATTTTTGAATTGGATTGCTTGGTTTTTACTCTTGATTTTTGAGCAATTTATATATTCTCAATACAGATCTTTTGCCAGATGTGTAGTTTGCCAACATTTATTCCCAGTCTGTAATGTGTCTTTACAGCTTGTTCATAAGGTATCTCATTGGTCAGAAGTTTTTAATGTTGATGAGGGTTAATTTACCAACTTCCCCTTTTTAATGGTGGTTTAGCTATCAAGCCTAGGAGCTCCATATATCCCTGGTTCTTGAATATTCTGCTTTTGTTTCCTAAAAGTTTTATAGTTTTATTTACATTTATGTTCACTTTAAAAAAAATTTTTTTTAACATTTATTTATTTTTGAGACACAGAGAGAGCATTAATGGGGGAGGGTCAGAGAGAGAGGGAGACACAGAATCCGAAACAGGCTCCAGGCTCTGAGCTGTCAGCACCGAGCCCGATGCAGGGCTTGAACTCACAGACCGCGAGATCATGACCTGAGCTGAAGTCGGACGCTTAACTGACTGAGCCACCCAGGCGCCCCTATGTTCACTTTTATATAGCTTTATGTTAGGTATTGGATTTGAATCAAGTTTCATTCTTTTGACAGAGGTTGTGCATTGAATTGCTCTTGTATCTTTGTGAGAAGGTCAGTGGGGCATATTTTTGTGCATGTATTTCTAGGTTCTTCATTTTATTCGATTCTTTTATGTGTATATATATTTCTGCCACTATCATGCTGTCTTTAGTTTACCTGCATCTTAAACATTTGTGTAAACTATAGTGATTCTTCCCACTTATTCTCATTTTTTTAAGATTTTTAGACTATTCCAGATATTTTGATTTTTCAGATAGACATTTTTTTAATCTTTTATTTATTTTTGAGAGAAAGAGAGAGACAGAGCGTGAACAAGGGAGGGGCAGAGAGAGAGGGAGACACAGAATCCGAAGCAGGCTCCAGGCTCTGAACTGTCAGCACCAATGCGGGGCTCGAGCTCACGAACCATGAGATCAAGACCTGAGCCAAAGTTGGATGCTTAACTGACTGAGCCACCCAGGCACCCCGATTTTTCATATAAACTTTAGACAAAACCTGCTATATGTATACAAACGGTGTTGCTAGGATTATGATAGACATTATGTCAAACCTACAGATCAGTTTGGGGGTAGTTGACATCTTTACCATGTTGAGTCTTCCGGTCCATGAATGCAACGAGTCTCTCCACTTATTTGATCTTTTGTTAAGTGTCTTTTATTAGCATTTTGTAATTTTAGCATTCAGGTTCTGTATGTAGTTTTTTAGGCTTATACCAAAGTATTTCGTTTTCTTTGATGCAATTGTAAATGCTATTGTATTTCAATTTCAGTTTTTATATATTTGTTGTTATCTAGAATTGTATTCTTTTGATTTTAAAACCTACAACCTTGCTGAAGTTACATAATAATTCTATGATGGCTTTTTGTTTTGTTTTCATTTTTTTGGTAGATCTTTGTGATTCTCTAAATAGACCTGTCATTTATTTACAAACATGAACATTTTTCTGTTTCATTTTCAATCTATGTGCTTTTATTCTCTGCTTAGCCTTACTGTGCTTGTTACAACTTCCAGTTGTGTTGAATCACAATAGTGAGGGCAGACACCCTCATTTTGCTCCCAATCTTAAGGATAAAATATTTACTCTTTTACCATTAAGGATAATGTTAATTGTAGGGTTGTTTTTAAAACATATTCTTTACAAAGTTGAGGACATTCTCCATTTCTGGTTTGCTAAGATTTCTTTTTTACATCAAAGTATGTGCATTTGATTCAATTAAATGCCTTTTCTGCCTCAGTTGATAAGATCACATAAATCTTTTTCAGCCTGTTGATATGATGGACTGCACTGATTGACTTTCAGATATTGAAAACAGTATCGCATATCTAGAAAAGCTACAACTTGGTCCTGCTATATAATTCTTTTTATTGGTGACTGGGTTTATTTGCTAATAATTTATTGGTTTTGTTGTTGTTAAAGTTCATGAGAAATATTGGTCTGTGACTCTGTGGCTTTCTTGTTTTGTACTGACTGTCTAATTTTTGTATTCGAGTGATACTGGCCTCATAAAATAAATTGAGAAGTATCACCTTCTCTTCTGTGTTTTGGAAGAAGTTGTTTAAAGTACATGTTCATTCTTAAGATATTTGGTAAAATTCTTTAGTGAAATCCCTGGACATTTATGTATGTGTATGGTGGGAGATTTTTAATTACCATCTCACTTTATTTAATACTTATGGAAATACCTTATCTGTTTCATATGTATTGTTTTGGTGGTTTCTGTTTTTAAGGAATTGGTCCATTCCATCTCAGGTATGGAATTTATGGGTGTAATTATGTCACAGTCCTTATTATCCTTTTAATGACCACAGGAGTGTTTTGGTTGTAACATGATTAATTGCTGTCTTCTCTCTTCTTAACTTTAACAGTCCTGCTAGAGATTTTTCAATTTATTGAATTTATCAGAGAACCAGTTTTTTCTTGCTTTTTCCATACTATTGTCTTATTTTCAATGTCATAGCATTTACCTCTTATGTTTATTACTTTCTCCCTTATATCTTACTTTGGGTTTATTTTGTGCTTCTTTTCTATTTGTTGGGGAAAACACTTGTATTTCTACCTGTGACCTCCTTTGTTTCTATTGCAAGCATTTTAGTGCTAAAATTTCCTGCTCAGCACTGCTTTACTGCACTCTGAAATAATGTGTTGTATTTTTATTTTAATAAGGGTATATGTATTTTTTTTTTAATTTCCTTTGAGGCTTGTTTGACTCATGTATTTTTTAAAAGTGCATTGTTCAGTTTCCAAGTGTTTGGAGATTTTTCCTGTTGTCCTTGTCAACTGATTTCTAGTTTGATTTCATTATGGTTAGAAAATGTACTCTGTATAATTTCAGATCTTTTAAATTGTGAAGGTTTGTTTTATGGTCCAGTATATTTTGTGTGTAGGTAAGTGTTCTTAGATACTTATGAAAAAATGTGTATTCCGCTATTGTTGGTGCAGTCTTCCATGAATGTCATATAGATCATTTTGATTGACGCTGTTTCAGTTCTGTATTTTTACTGATTTTCTGTCTAGTACTGTCAATAACTGAATGGAGTGCATTGAATTATTTATTATTTTGTTTTTCTATCTTCTCTTTTAGCTGTATCAGTGTTTGCTTCACATATTTTGAAGCTCTATTGTTCGGTGCCTATACATTTAGGATTGCCATGTCTTCTTGATGGATTAATGCTTTCATGAATATGCAGTGAGTCTCCTTGTCCCTAGTAGATTTCTTTGCTAGTAAGTCCACTTTATCTGATATTAATAAAGCCATTCTTTGTCATAGACTCTGGGTCTAGAGTTCTTTCTTGTCTAGCAAGAGAGCGGGACATAGGATTGAAAGCAAGAGATGGCTAATGTCTGGGAAAAGACAAGAGCCCAGATTAAGGGTCCTTGTTCCATTTTTATTAGGATCAGAAAGCTCACAAACATGATGATGGATGTGCACAAAGGGAAAATGAAACTGTGAACATTAACTCATGGACATGAGGGAAAGGGGGTTTTGAAGATATGCAGAGTTAGGGGTTTGGGTCAATGCAAAACAAAATCCTGGCCCCTGGGCTGTGGGGTGGAAGGATGTTTACAGCAGACATGAGGTACCACCTCTGTTTACCTAAACTGGTCTAGGGGACAAGAAAGACAGAGCAAGTAACCTCAGGGTCAACAAGGCACCTTTCTTTTGTTAATTAGCTCCTCTCTGGGCAACTTCACCCACAGGGGTCTATAGCCTGATTTACCTGTTTACCAAATTTGGTCCTTCCTTCCCGTGAAAGTACTGTTTTCTGCTATAGTACTAAGTTGGTGGGCGCTTCTGCCCCGACTACCTAATCTTGTTTATTTCATATACCTATGTTCTATATTGGGGCCTTTGCCCCGTTCTCTCTATACTGGGGCCTCTGCCCCCCCCCCACTTTTATTTATTTAGTCTTGTTTACCCAAACTTGGGTGTGAGTGTCCTATGGCTTCGTAATTCTTTATGCCTTGTTAACCCATCAGTGCAGGCTCAGGGAATTCCTAAGCTTATTCTCTACAATTCTTCTTTGTTTTATAAATATTTTCATTACATAAATCTTCCATCCTTTTAATTTCAGTTTACCTATGTTATTGTTTGAAGTAAATTTCCTATAGAGAATATTTAGTTGGGCCATGGTAGGTTTTTTTTTTCTTGCATCTATCCTAGCATCTGGTATTTTATTTGATGTTTCTATACTCATACATTTAAAGTAATTATTTATATGTTAGAGATTTTGTTTGCCATAATGTACATATATTTCTGTTTTCTTTTCTATGTTTCTCATTTCTTTCTTCCTCTCTTATTGCCTTCTTCTGCATTACTTGAACATTTTTAGGATTACATTGTGATTTATTTGTAGGGTTTTAAAGTATTTTCCTTATTACAATTCCCTTTTTTTTCTTTTTTCTTTTTTATTAAAAAATTTTTTTAATGTTTATTTATATTTGACAGAGAGACAGAGACAGAGACAGAGACAGAGCATGAGTGGGGGAGGGGCAGAGAGAGAGGGAGACACAGAATCTGAAACAGGCTCCAGGCTCTGAGCTGTCAGCACAGAGCCCGAGACGGGGCTTGAACTCAGGGACAGGGAGATCATGACCTGAGCCAAAGGCAGACACTCAGCCGACTGAGCCACCCAGGTGCCCCAACAACTTTCTTAATATTTGCTGTAGATATTACAATATACATATATAACTTATAATAGTCTACTATTGTGGAATTTTTACTACTTCAAGTGAATTATCAAAAATTATTTCTATGTAGGTTCCTTTAACCTCTACATTTTTAAGTTATAATTGCCTAAATATCCCTATCTGTATCTTAAGTCACATGATATTGTATGATTTTGCTTCAACTACTAAATATGATTTAAGAAACTCATGAGGGAAACGATAGTCACTATACTTACTACTATTTTTATCTATTCTGGTTTTCCAGATTCTTGAATTCCTTGTCTTTTTGTGATATTAGCTTTCACTTTTGGAATTTCTTTCTGATATTCTTTAAGGGTATGTGTGCTAGTAATAAAGTCTCCTGGTTTTCTTTTGTCTGAGAAAGAATCTCTTTTTCCTTCATTCTTAAAGGATAAATTTTCCAGATACATAGAGTTCATGTTTGTACTTTTCTTTCTCTTTCTTTCTTTCTTTCTTTCTTTCTTTCTTTTCTTTTTTCTTTTCTTTTTGATTGTACTTTTTTTTTAGCACTTGAAAATTGCTGTAGTGTTTCTTTATAGCCTCATTACTTCAGATGTGAAATCTGCTGTCATTCAAATTGGTGTTCCCCTATAGGTTATGTGACATTGCTCTCTGGTTACTTTGAAGATATTTCTATTGGTTTTGTTAATTGTTAATTGTGATGTTTTGTTCCTGTGAGTTATTTTGGGTCCATTCCCTTTGCAGTTTGCTCATCTCACGGAACCCAAATGTTTATGCCATTTGTTAATTTTGTGGAAGTTTCAGCCATATTTCTTTTTCTTAATTTTTATTTATATTGGGCACCTGGGTGGCTCAGTTGGTTAAGCGTCCAATTTTGGCTCAGGTCATGATGTCATAGTTTGTGAGTTCAAGCCCCATGTCGAGTTCTGTGCTGACAGCTCAGAGCCTGGAGCCTGCTTCAGATTCTGTGTGTGTCTCTCTCTCTCTCCACCCTCCCCAGCTTGCACACTGTCTCTCTCTTTCTCTCGCAAAAATAAATAAACATTAAAAAAATTTATATTAATTTTTGTGTGGCAAAAATACTTAACATGAGTTCTATGCCCTTAACAAATCTTATGTATAATTACATTATTATTGAGCATAAGTATGATGTTTTATAGAAGCCACTAGAATTTATTCACATTGCTTGACTGAAACTTTTTTTTTAAGTTTATTTACATATTTTTAGAGAGAGAGCGAGAGTGTGCAAGTTGGGGAGGGACAGAGAGAGAGAGAGAGAGAGAGAGAGAGAGAGAGAGAAAATCCCAAGCAGGATCTGTGCTGTCAGTGTAGAGCCCTGATGAACTGTGAGATCATGACCTGAGCTTAGATCCAGAGTTGGACACTTAACCTACTGAGCCACCCAGGGACCCCTTGACTGAAACTTTCATTACTTAGTAAGTGTCCATTTCAACATTTCCCCAGTCCCTGGAAAGCACCATTTCAGTCTTTGGAGATATGAATTTGGATGTTTTAAATATTTCACATAAAAGGACTCATAATATTTGTCTTCCTGTAACTGCCTTATTTCACTTAGCATAATGTCCTTGAGGTCCATACATGTTGCATATATTGCAGAATTTAATTTAAGGCTGAATAATATTCCATTAAATGTATATACCACATTTTTTAACTCTACCTATCTATTGGTGGACTTTTAGGTAGTTTCCACATCTTGTCTCTTTTGGATAGTGCTGCAACGAACACCCGAATATCAATAGCTCCTCATGATCCTATTTTCAGTTCTTTTGAATAACTACACAGAAATGACATCACTGGATCGTATGCTAATTCTACTTTTAATTTTAAAAATTTTTAGTGTTTATTTTTGAAGGGGGGTGGGCAGAGAGAAAGGAAGACACAGAATCTGAAGCAGGCTCCAGGCTCTGAGCTGTCAGCACAGAGCCTGATGCAGGGCTCGAACTCAAGAAATGTGAGATCGTGACCTGAGCTTAAGTCAGACACTTAACTGGCTGAGCCACCCAGGCTCCCCTCTACCTTTAATTTTTAGAGGAACTTTCACTCAGTTTTCTATAGCAACTTGCACCGTATCATATTCTCACTAATGGTGTACAACAGTTCCAGTTTCTCTACATTTGCCAAGTCTTGTCTATTTTTATATGATCATCGCCATCCTAACAGGTGTGAGATGTTATCTCATTGTGATGTTGGCTTGCATTTCCTTAATAACCAGGGTTGGGTATATTTTCATATACCTGTTGGCCATTTGTATGTCTTCTTTGGTAAATGTCTGTTCAACAATTTTAACAATGTTAAGTCTTTCAATCTGTGGACATGGAATGTCTTTCCATTTGTTTGTGTCTTGTTTAATTTCTTTCATCAATACTTTATAATTTTCAGAGTACAAGTATTTAACCTTAAATTTATCCCTAGGTATTTTATTGGTGTGTGTGTGTGTGTGTGTGTGTGTGTGATTTCAAATGGGGTTATTTTCTTAATTTTCCTCTTAGATAAGGAAGGTTTTATTTTCATTTTATTTTTTTGTATGTTGATCTTGTGTCCTGAAACTTTACTGAATTTCTTTTGTGTGTGTATGTAAAATCTTTAGGTTTTCTACATATGAGATCACATCATCAAACAAATACAATTTTTCTTCTTCCTTTCTGACTTGAATGCCTTTTATTTCATTTTCTTATCTAATTGCTCTGGCTAGAACTTGCTGTCCTACATTGAATAGAACTGGTGAGATTGGGCATCCTTGCTTTGTTCCTGATCTAAGAGGAAAAGCTTTCAGTTTTTCACTGTTGAATACAATGTTATTTTCATAAATAACATTTCATAAATAGCCTTTTATTATTTTGAGGTAATTTCCTTCTATTCCTAGTTTGTTGACAGTTGTTATGAAAGTATGTTGAATTTTGCAAATTCTTTCTCTATTATTCAGATGACCATGTGATTTTTATCCTCTACACTGTTAATGTGGTTTATAAAATTAATTAATTTTTGTGCATTAAACCATGCTAGCACTGCAGAGATAATCTAACTTGGTCTTGATGTAAAATAATTTTACATTTTTTGGATTACATTGGATTTGGTTTACTGGTATTTTGTTGAGAATTTGTGTCTGTATTCATGAGGGCTTTTGACTTGTAGTTTTCTTGTGGACTGTGTGTATGGCTTTTAAATCAGTGTAATGATGGCCTCGTAAAATAGTTTGGAAATGTTCCCTCCTGTTTAATGTTTTTTTGGGACAGTGTGGGAAAGATTGTTGTAATTCTTACTTAGGTGTTTGGGAGAGTTCATCAGTGATGTCATTTGGTTTTAGGCTTCTCTTTGTTATGAAGTTTTGATTACTGATTTAGAGTCCATACTAGTTGTAGGTTTGTTCAGATTTTCTGTTTCTTCATGATTCGGTTTTGGTAGGTCATATGTTTCTAAGAACGTGCCCATTTTCTATGATATCCAGTTGTTGGTGTACAATTATTAATAGTATTCTCTTTTGATCTTTGCTTTCATATCTGATTTTATTTATTTGTGTCTTCTCTTTTTTCTTAATCTACCTGGGGGTTTGTCAATTTTGTTTATCAAGTTGTTCAAAGAAACAACTCTTAGTTTCATGATTTTTTTCTATTGTTTTCTTAGTTTTTTACTTTTTATTTTCTTTATTTCTTCTCTGACCTTTGTTATTTCTCTCTTTCTGATACTTTGACCTTAGTTTATTCTTCTATTCTTAGTTCTTTGATTTGTGAAGTTAGTTTATGGATTTGAGATCTTCTTTTCTTCAAATATGTGTTTACCAACACATAGATCAATGGATCACATAGATTACAGACACCTAGATCAATGGCGCAAAATGGAGAACACAGAAATAAACCCACAATTATATGGTCAATTAATCAATGACCACAGAGGCAAGAATACACAATGGGGAAAAGACAATCTGTTCTTTAAATATCTGGTAGAATTCTCCTGGGAAGCCATCTGACCCTGGACATTTCTATGTTGGGAGGTTTTTACTTACTGATTAAATTTCTTTACTGGTTATAGGTGTGTTCAAATTTTCTATTTCTTCCCGTTTCAGCTTTGGTAGTTTGTATATTTCTAGGGACTTAACCCATTTCTTCCAAAGAGCCCAGTTTGTTGGCATATAAATTTTCATAATATTCTCTTATGATTGTTTGTATTTCTGTGGTGTTGGTTGTGATCTCTTCTCTTTCATTCATGATTTTAATTATCTGAGTCCTCTTTTTTTTTTTTTCATATGTCTGGCTAGGGGGTTACCAATTTCATAAATTCTTTACAAGAAACAGCTCTTAGTTTTGTTGATCTATTCTACTAGGTTTTTTTATGTTTCTATATCATTTATTTCATCTTTAATTTTTATTATTTCCATTTTTCTCCTGGCTTTATGCTTTATTTGCTCTTCCTTTTCTTGTATAAGGTTAGGTTAACAATTTGGACTTTTCTTTTTTCTTGTTACAGGCCTGTATTGCAATCTACTTTGCTCTTAGGACACCTTTGTTTTATATCAAAGGGTTTGGACTGTCATGTTTCCATATTCATTTGCTTCCATGTATTTTTTTTTTTAATTTTTTTTAATGTTTATTTATTTTTGAGACAGAGACAGAGCATGAATGGGGGAGGGGCAGAGAGAGAGAGGGAGACACAGAATCCGAAACAGGCTCCAGGCTCTGAGCCATCAGCCCAGAGCCCGACGCGGGGCTCGAACTCACGGACTACGAGATTGTGACCCGAGCTGAAGTCGGACACTTAACTGACTGAGCCACCCAGGCGCCCCTGCTTCCATGTATTTCTTAACTTCTTCTTTAATTTCCTGGTTAACCCATTCATTCTTTAGTATGATGCTCTTTGACCTCAATGTATTCCTGGTCTTTCCGAATTTTTTCTTGTGGTTGACTTCAAGTTTAATAGAATTGTGGTTGGAAAATATGCATGGTATGATTTCAGTCTTTTTGTAGATGTTGAGTGCTGATTTGTGACTCAGTACATGATCTGTTCTGGAGAATGTTCCATGTGTACTTGAAAAAAATGTATATTCTGCTGCTTTAGAATGAAATGTTCTGGGGGCACCTGGGTGGCTCAGTTGGTTAAGTGTCCGACTTCAGCTCAGGTCGTGATCTCACAGTTAGTGGGTTCGAGCCCAGCGTTGGACTCTGCTGACAGCTCAGAGCCTGGAGCCTGCTTCTGATTCTGTGTCTCCTCTCTCTCTGCCCCTCCCCAGCTCTCTCTCTCTCTCAAATAAATAAACATTAAAAAAATTTAGAGTGGAATGTTCTGAATATATATGTTGAGTCCATCTGGTCAAATTTATTATTCAAAGCATTGTTTCCTCGTTGATTTTCTGCTTAGATGATCTGTCCATTTCTGTAGGTGGAGTGTTAAAGTCCCCTACTATTATTTTATTATTATCAATGAGTCTCTTTTTGTTTGTCATTATTTCATTTCTATATTTGGGTACTTTCTAGTTGAGGGCATAAATATATACAATTGTTAGATCTTCCTGATGGATAGATTTCTTAACTATGATATAGTTCCCTTCTTCATCTCTTGTTACAGATTCAACTTAAAATCTAGTTTGTCTGATATAAGTATGGCTACTCTAGATTTCTTTTAGTGTCCGTTAGCATGACAGACATCATGGTTGCATCCCTTCAATTTCAATCTGCAGGTGTCTTTAGGTCTAAAATGAGTCTCTTGTAGACAACATATAGATAGTTATTTTTTATCCATTCACATACCCTATAGCTTTTATTGGAGCATTTAGTCCATTTACATTCAGAGTGATTATTGATAGATATAAATTTAGTGCCATTGTGTTACCTGTAAAGTTGGTGTTTCTGGTGATGTCCTCTGTTCCTCTAGTCTTTGTTGCTTTTGATCTTTCTTTCCCACACAAAGAGTCCCCTTCAATATTTCTTGCAGATCTGGTTTAATGGTGACAAACTCCTTTAGTTTTTATTTATCTGGGAAACTATTCTCTCTCCTTCTATTCCGAATGACCGCCTTGTGGAATAAAGTATTCTTGGCTGAAGATTTTCCCATTCAGCATGTTGAATACGTCTTGTCACTCCTTTCTGGCCTGCCATGTTTCTGTGGATAGATCTGCTATGAACCTGATATGTTTTCCCTTGTAGGTTAAGGACTTTTTTTTTTTAACCTTGCTGCTTTCAGGATTCTTTCCTTGTCTGTGTATTTTGTTGATTTGACTATGATATATCTTGGTGTGGGCCAGCTTTTATTGAATTTGATGGGAGTTCTCTGTGCCTCTTGAATTTTGATGTCTATTTTCTTCCCAAGATTAGGTAGATTTTGAGCTATTATTTGCTTCTGCCTTCTTTCCCTCTCCTTTTGTGGGACTCCTATGATACGAATATTATTATGCTTTAAGGAGACACTGAGTTCCCTAAGTCTACATTCGTGATCCAATAATTTTCTTTCCCTCTTGTTTACAGCTTTATGATTTTCCATAATTTTGTCTTCTATATCACTGAATTGTTCTTCTGCTCTCTGCTTCATCCATCCTCATTGTCATTGTATCTAGTCAGTTTTGCACACAGTTGTAGTATTTTTTATTTTGGCCTGACTAGGTTTAGTTCTTTTATCTCTGCAGTAGGGGATTCTCTACAGTCTTCTATGCTTTTCTCAAGCCCAGCTAGTATCCTTATTACTATTTTTTTGTTTTTTGTTTTTTTGTTTTAGTTTGTTTTTAATTCTGGTTCAGGCATTTTACTTATATCAGTCTTGATTAAATCCCTGGCCATTACATCTTCCTGTTCTTTTTTGGGGGGTCACTTCCTCCACCTTGTCATTTTTTCTAGGTCATTGTTTTTTTTTGGTAATTGTTAGGAAAGCCTGTTATATTCCTGCTTCTGAGAGTAGTGGCTATATTAAGAAAAGGTCCAATACTTTCTTGGGTCTGGTGCTTCAGGAGGTGTTTCAGAGTGTGCACTCTGCTGTTGTGTTTTGGCTGCTCCTTCCCTTAGGTCAATCCTCTGCAGAGTTTCTCCTTGCCTGCAGTAGGGGTGTTTGGACCTCGTCCACTGTGTGGCAAGTTTTAAGTAGGTGTGTTTGGTCTGCTTGTTAAAAGAAGCTAGATTCTATTCCCCCTAGAGCTGAAGCTTTGCAGCACTCTCTGTTTGGTGTGTGCACTTGGTGTGTGCAAGGTGTTTGTGCTGGTCTTCTGGGAGAGATACACAGACTTGCCCTAGTAGACATGTGCCTGCAGGGTGCAGTGGGGTGGGGCTTGGTGTAAGCAGGCTATGGCTTCCACTGTGAGATGCTGTTGCTCGTTGACCTGGTCAGTGCTATTGGATGTGGGGTAAATGGCTTCACTCTACTGTCTAGTTTCTGGAGTGGTAGTTTGTGCCTGCCACTCTTCAGGAAGCCCTCATAGAAGAGCAAACAATCACCCCTCATGTGTCCCTGGCCTCTGTCAGATCCTTGCCTTTACCCTGTCTGTGTCTGAGCTGTATGCCTGCCAGGTGGCACAGTATTCCTGTGATTTATCTCAGGTGTGTATCTGTTTTTTAAAACTTTGGATTTGGGGGAACTATGTGGCACAGTTCCACACTGATCTCTGGGGAAGGTCTCACCACACTGTGCTAGTTTACCCTCGTGCTAGTTTACCCCATAAAGGGAGTTGCATGACCATGCAGTGGTTTAGAATTTATGGTAAAGCATAACAAAAAGCTGGCACCAGGGTTTGCTTCTTTCAGCTGATGTCTCTGTCCCTGTACTACTCAATAGAGCAGTACTTTGACACTGCCAGTTCTTTTGCCCCCAGAGAGGCAGTGCCACCCCTCCTAAATGCACTCCAAGAAGGGGAACTGTTTCTCCCTATGTGACCCAGGGATCCTCAGACCATGCTTTCCCTTCCAGGTCTCTGTCTTCGATCCCCACTGGAGCACTAAAAGCCTCTTAGGCATGACCCCAGTGATTTCAGGGACTTCTAATACTTCAGACTTTGTACTCTACTGTTTATATAAGCTTGTGGCTGGCATTCAGCCTCTCTCCCTTTCCTAGTCAGTGGTTTTGGGGAAGAATTTTTCTTGTGCAGTCCCCTATGTGTGCTTTCTTTCCTCCTGTCCCCTCCCTTCTCCTCCCCTCCCATCCCCTCCCCTCCTCTCCCCTGCCTTCCCCTCCCCTCCCCTCCCCTCCCCTCCCCTCCCCTGTCCTGTCCTGTCCTATGATCAGGGCTCTCCCCTTTGCCACACCTGCTGTTCTTTTCTCCCCCAAATCAACTCTTTGCAGTTCCTACCTTCCACGATGTGGCTGTTTTTCTCCCTTTAGATGTTGAGTTTGTTCTCTCAATTTGAGTTCTTGGGTGTTCAGAATGGGTGTTGATATTTATCTGGCTGTGTTTGAGGTATGAGGCAAGCTTAGAGTCCCTCTTACTCCAGGATCTCAACTCCTTTCTCTGTTTGGTACTTTTAAAAAACATTTTCTGTCTCTGAAAATTGTAGTTGAAATTGTCAATTTGTTCGTGAGTTGTCCTCTTGACCTCAGTGAACATTTTAAATTCTCTGTGAGGTAAATTATTTAATTTTATTTAATTACCATCCATTTCTGGAGATATCTTTTTCCTTTATTTGAAATTTCTTTTCCTGATTACTCATTTATTTGACTCTCTGTTTTGGTATCTGCTCATTAGACAAAAGTAGTTGCTTTGCCCAATCTTCACTGACAGGCCTTGTACAGAAAAGTATCTCAACAAGTCATCCTGTCCAATCATTTGGGGGGCCTCTACCGAATCTTTTTCTCTCCAGGGGGAAACATGCATCTGTGCTTTTTCCTGCTCTGTGTTGATCAGGAGAGAGGATTAGTAGCATCTACCCTCACAAGCTGCCGCCTGTATTCTCACCCAAGCAACTATATTGTGCTTGGCCCATCTGTGTTCCAGGATTGGTGAGAAAGATGCCAGTTCTTTTGGCAGTTTTGGTGAAGTAGGGAAACTACATGTATGGATCAACTTTTCCCTTCCTCAAGGAGAAGCAGAGCTGGCATCTTTTTGTCCACTTATTGTGTGCTTAGTGGGGACATGGGGGAGAAACCCATGGTGTCTACTAGCCCAAGTCTCTATCTCCATTGTTGCCTGGATGGCCAGATTGTGCTGAACCTATTAGAGCTCCAAGACCGGTGAAATGGGTTCTAGTTCTTTAGGTAGCCCCTTCAGAAAAATTGGGGCTCTAGACATGAGGACAAACCTGTTTCATGCTCTGGGTTAGGCTGGGAGCTAGAGGGCCGTTTTGTGATCATATAGCAGTGCTCTGGGGCAGTATCCCTATTGAAAGGGGATACCAAATCTCTATATTGGCTTTGGTGAGTCTAATTTTGCATTTTCCCAGAGTGTGCCCCTATACACTTTTTAATTAGTTTAATTAGCTTTTTAATTAGTTTCAGATTTCTTATAAAAGAAATTTGTCTGTGAATTGTTGCTGAATTCATTTGTTTTTGAAGGGGTGGGGGGTGGGGGTCGAAGGTTTCCTACTCTGCTATCTTCCTGACCAGAATTTTAACTTTTATTTCTTTGAATACTTTTCAGCCCTATATTCTTTCTGTTCTTTTCCTCAGATTCTGATATTTATTTTAGATCTTTTGTTATCGTTCCACGGGTCCTTGGGGCTCTGTTTATTTTCTTAGTTCATTTGTCTCTGTTATATATATTGAGTAAATTCTATTGATCTCTTTTCAAGTTCACTGATTCTATCCCTTGCCATCTCCACTTTACTTATCAGTCTATCAAATATGTTTTTTGTAGATTTGTTTATTCTATTTTTTAGTTCTAATATTTTTTTACCTGTTTTTATGGCTTCCATTTATTTTCTGATATTTTCTGTTCTTTAATTTTTTTCAAGATTATTTGTGTTTACTGAAGCAATACTATCTATCACAGCTACTTTAAAATCTTCATTAGTTCCAACATGTGGCTTATCTCAATATTGTTATCAGTTGGTTTTCTTTTCCCATTCTTGTGATTTTTATGGTTCTTGGTGTAATGTGTGATTTTTGGTTGTGTCCTTGACATTCAAATCTATTGTTAAGAGACAGTAACCCAAGTTTAGATTTAGTGTGGTTTGTTGTGCCAATGACAATTTCACTTTTGAGGTGCTTTTAATGTTACTCTATTGTGCTTCAGAAGCTCCTACTGGATCTCTGCTGATACAGCCTATAGTGGTAAAAGGTACTTTCCTGGGCCACTTTGTATTACTAGGTGGGGTTGGATGATGAAGGTCCCATGGGATAGAGAGCATTTACTCTGGCTCTTCTCTAGCACTGTCAGTGCACTTCTCACTCTGATAGTGCCCCTGGGTGAGGAAAGTTCCTATCTGGAAATTCTTGTCCTTTGTGTTGGGGGTGTTGAGCATTATTTCATGAGGCTCATTTTCTCCCACTGGTGCAAAGCCAGGAGCTACAGAGACTGAATTGCTTTCTGCTGCTGGGTAGAGGATTTGGACATTGTTTGTATTCCACCTTTTTGTAAGGGCTTGTAGCATAGTCTGTTGGAACTAGTGCAGACAGAGGTGGCTGCTGCTGTTCCTTAGCATGGGGCAGGGTATGCCCTGCCACTGTCAGTGGGTGGGGAATAGGAGTTAAGCCTAGTTTTGAGAAAAAGTGAATGGTTACCGATGGACATGTATATCTGGGAGCTAATACATTATAAACAAATTTATGGTAGAGAATGTGATGATACTTTTCATTGCACAACATTAACAAAGGAACAGGATTGACTCTAGTTATCACTAGATTTTTAAGGGAAGAAAAGGGAATATTCACTGAATGAGAATATTAGGGGAGATCCTGGGAAGACTAATGCTGTGAACATCTAGAGGGAGAAGAGCTTGAACTAGTGATGGTGAGCTATATAGATTAAATAATATGGTGAGATATTAAAGAGAAATAAAACTGAAGAAATCTCAGTTAACATGCTTTTGGGTAACTTGGAAAAAAGAAGTGAAATGTTCACATTTGAAGTCACATTGATGCCGCTAATTACATTAAATTAGCAGCTATAGATTATACATTCAAGAAATGTCAAATATACTCAAATAAAAAAACTTAAATAACCTGACAAAAAGAGAAAAGCTCCAGCTGAATTATTAAAAATAATACTGTAAAAACTAAGATCATGACACAGAATCAAGATTAAAAATACAATGATCATATTTGAAAGAATAAAAGTTTACAAGTTAGAAAAAATCAAGAAAAAACGTGGCTGAGAAAGAAAAGACACAGATAAGAAAGTTATTCATCAAAAATTAAATATTCTAGCAATAAGTTATTTTGGGGGAGGACAGAAGTAATGATTATTTATAATCTAAAGAGGGTTAAAAGAGATTGTGCATAGATAACAAGGAAATGGAATGCCTGGTAAATAATATTATGGTGATGACTAAATCTGAATGTTTGATGATGTCTAGGACATAAGGTAAACCTAAAACTTTATTTACAAATCACTCATAAATGTATCTTCATATGCTTCTGTTTAGGGCCATTGCTTTTATCAAGGATACACCGCAGAGATTCCAAAATCAGTTGTGACACTTAGCACTTGTTCTGGACTCAGGTACTGGCATATTCCAGAGATGTACATGATTGACAATCTTGTGTGATCCTTTAATTTTTAGAAACATCTTAAAGGATAGAGTGAAGGCAAAGAAAATAGACTTTGATTGTGTTTCTGCTCATATACTTTTCTTTTCTCCCCCTCTCTTGTCATTTTTCCTTTTCTCCTTGTCTCTGTCCCAGGCTGCAGTCTTAAAATTTATGCAGGAACCACCCCCACCCCCAGTATGAAGAATATTCACATTCCTCAGCCACACTAAAACCACAATGAATCCTAAATGGCATAGTAGACAGAAAAGGTATAAAATAAGGTTTGAAAGTCTGTCCATGTAAGAAGGGATGATTCTTAGACATCAGACTGCAAAGACAACTGTTAAATTTCTATAAAATGTTATTTAATGGTGATTTACATTTCTTAGTGGGGAGTCTATATTATCTTTTTATTGCTTTTTTGTGTGTTTAAATATCTAGGGGATTATTGCAGTTGGAGAATGTCAGCTATGGCATTGAACCATTGGAATCTGCAGTTGCATATGAGCATATGCTTTATCAAATAAATAATGATAAAGTTGATTTTTCTCCCTTACAAGAAAATTATTCTATCACCCAATTGGCAGATCAATCCTACAGGATTCTTGTGAAATCAGAAGTAAGTAACCCCTTTTATGAAATCTTCATTGTGTTACTTCTAGTAAATTTATTCATGCTGGTAATTGACTATATTAAAACCTTCTGTTGTAAGATATTTATTTTTAAATATATTTTGATGTTTAGTCAGATAATATTTACAAACTGTAATAGGTATAAACACACATAATTTAAAAATCAAAGTACTCACATTTCCCTAATTGAAAGTGTATTTCATGCATATAAACATAGTTTCATTGTCACTGAATTTGCATACTACTAATATAATGATATCCAAATCTGCTGATTATTAATTTGTCTGCATTTTTCTTACCAGCACATTTTTCTTTATTATTTTTATTAAAAATTTAAAATTAGAACAGAGAGAAAAAAACTGTCCCAAAGGTCATCATCTCAAAATAGTGCTAGAAGTTTGGATTATCTGTTCTAATTATTTTTATATATCTAGTTATAAATGTAGATTTATAAATATATAGATAATTTTTAAACAAAAAATTATATAACCACAAATGCTTTGAAATTTCCTTTTTGCTATCAAAAGGAAAATACACATTATATCACATTTATTATTATTTACAATTAAATATTTGGGTTAACATCTATTAAAATATTAAACATATGCATATGTAAGGATAATAAGAATGGACCCTCATGTTATTTTCTAAAGATAAATGCAGTTGTGGAATCCATTATCATCATTTTGATGTATGCTATTTTATAGTTGTCATATATGTGCATAAACTTGAAATGTATATATTTTAGAAATATATGCCATTTTTGCATATTTATATTTTTAAATTAAGTAATCCATCTGCATGAGTCTACAATAGTTTTGAACAATTACACTTTGATTATAAATGCTCACATTTAAGGTAGGCATATTTCCAAAGGCTTTTTCATGTGTGTGTGTGTGTGTGTGTGTGTGTATGCATATATATATATACATATATATACACATATATTTGTATATATAGGATATATATGTATATATCCTAACTTTTCATATATATATATGTATATACAGGGTTTATATAGGATATATATGTGTATATCCTAACTTTACATATATATGTACTTTTCATATATATATATGTATATGTATACTTTTCATATATATATATGCTTTTCATATATATATATGCTTTTCATATATATATATATATACTTTTCATATATATATGTGTGTGTGTGTGTGTGTGTGTGTGTGTACATGTCTGTGTGTATATACATCCTAACTTCCTCCTTAAAAATGTTTATACAACTTTACTTTTATCATCATGGTTAAATAAATGAATCTCTGTCCACATATTCTCATCATAATTGGATATCACACCGAAGACAAGCAAAACAAAATAGTTATGAATGAAACCTGAACTGAATTTATAAGGAACTCCATCTCCCTGTTGCTTTAATTTGCTTTTGTTTATTTTGACAAAGTTAGTAGTATGAATACAGATTGATAAAACTGTACTTCCAGAAGCTTAAAAAATGATGAAGTATAAACATATATAGAGATGAAAATTTCATTTTTGGTGAAACTAAGAAATGACCCCAAACTTTATGCTAGCTCTGGAAACTGTCTGAATGTTGTAATACAACATTAGACACAATTAAGACAATTTTCACCACTGAAATAGAGCACTATCACATATGTAAGTTGGAAAGCTTTAAAAGATTCCATGAATACTTTTCTGTGGCAGAAGAAGAACCTGAAGGGATGGACATAACTTTGGAAAAGACAAATAACAACACTTGAGGCCATCAACCACTTGACAGAGATTAGACAAGATAGAGGTAACATACAGTCCCAGCTGCCTTGGCTTGAATTCCAAGTCTGTTAGTTTTAGCGACAAGAACTTGGGAAAGTAACATAAGCTTTATGTGTTTAAAATTTATTATCTGTAAAAAAAAAAAAATAAAGGTAAACATAATACCTAGCTCATACAGTTATTTCAAAGACTAAGTTTATAAATGGAAATTACTTAGCATAGTGTGTGGACAAATGAAAAAGTGATCAATAAATATTATTGTTACTGCTATTCATATTTGCTCACAATATTTTCTAATGTAGTGGATAAGGTAATTGGGGGTAATTATATAAAACTAGGGTACAGAACAAATGTAATGATCAAGTAAAATAGAGACAGAAATTTCAGAACTTAAGAAGAAACCAGGGATATCATTGCAGGATTGGAGATAAGTGATTAATTGTTATGTGTTTGTGAAATTTATATCTTTCATGAAGTAACTCAATTGCTTTTTATCCTGAATTTGATAGGCTTAGATCTATAGGTTTAGTTAAGTTTGTTTTCACATGACTAGTGCTTTTACAAGCACAGATATACAAAATAACTATCTTCAATGTATCAGATTTTAAAAAGGAACAGAAAATATTATAAAACCTTATGTTTTAGGTATATTTTTATATTTTTGAAAGTAAACAGAAATGAACTCATAAACAAGGTAAATACCTTCACTATAACCAGAGTTGAAAAGTAGAATAAAAACCAAACAATATGGTAAAGGGCTTATTTGTTAAAAGCATTTTGGGCACATGTTTTACCCCTGTTCCTTCCTTAAACCCCCCCCTACAATTAAAAGTGATTTTTAAAATGACAAAAAGACATACAAACACAAAAAGAACAGGAAAGGAATAATAATCAAAATTGAATAGCTCATTTAAAAATCTAACTCCTTGAGGCACCTGGGTGGCTCAGTTGAGTAAGCATCCTACTTCAGGTCATGATCTCAACGTTCTGGGTTCCCATGTCCAACTTTGTGCTGACAGCGTGGAGCCTGCTTCGGATTCTCTGTCTCCTTCTCTCTCTGCCCCTCCTCCACTAGCATGCATGCTCTTTCAAAAATAAACACACATTAAAAGAAAATCTTAGGGGCGCCCAGGTGGCTCAGTGGGTTGAGCGTCTGACTTCGGTTCAGGTCATGATCTCGCAGTTCGTGAGTTTGAGCCCTGAGTCAGCACAGAGCTGACAGCTCAGAACCTGGAGCCTGCTTCAGATTCTGTGTCTCTCTCTCTGTGCCCCATCCCCACTCATGCTCTGTCTCTGTCTTAAAAATTGGGGCGCCTGGGTGGCGCAGTCAGTTAAGCATCCGACTTCAGCCAGGTCACGATCTCGCGGTCCGTGAGTTCAAGCCCCGCGTCAGGCTCTGGGCTGATGGCTCGGAGCCTGGAGCCTGTTTCCGATTCTGTGTCTCCCTCTCTCTCTCTCTGCCCCTCCCCCGTTCATGCTCTGTCTCTCTCTGTCCCAAAAATAAATAAAAAACGTTGAAAAAAAATAAAAATAAATAAATAAAACATTAAAAATAAATAAATATTAATCCTAAACAGGTAATTCGGATAGGCTATAGAAAACTTGAAATATACAGCAGTACTTAAAAAAAAAAGTTTATTTATTTATTTTTGAGAGAGTGAGAGAACATGAGCAGGGGAGGAGCAGAGAGGGAGAGAGAGAATCCCAAGCAAGCTCCAAGCTGTCAGTGCAGAACCCGATGTGGGGCTTGATCTCATGGACCATGAGATCATAACCTGAGCCAAAATAAAGAGTTGGACGCTTAACTGACTGAGCCATGTAGGTACCCCCAATAATGAATATAGGTGTCTTGGCCCCCAAATCACCTATAAAAGTAGAGAAACAGACTGACTTTAGCCTTAACCAAATGAAGTGCTTATAAGATAGTGCAGTGTATATCTAGGATGTATAGAGTGACTTCTCTGGAAGGTATAAAAATCCCAACAATTTTTGTCTAGTCAAGTTGCCATTATAATATAAAAGCATTCATACTTTTTCAAGAATTTTAAGACTATAATATCTATGTGACTTTGAGGAAATCTGGCTTAAATCAGTACAGCAATACAAGAATGAAACAATTTAACAGATTTATGTAGAAAACCACAGGACGGTATCAGTAGTTCCAGAAATATCATTTGGCCAAATTCAACACCCATTCATGATAAACTAGGGAGTAGAAAACTTCCTTGATCTGTTTGTGCCCCCTCACATGAGCAAACAATAGGAAGACAGCTATCTGCAAACTAGGAAGAGTGTTTGTTGTTTAAGCAACCTCGTCTGGTATATTTGTTAAGAACCTGAACTGACTAAAACAGCCTATAAGATTAGGAATAATGCGAGACTGTCTGCCCTCACTATTTCCAGCCACTTTTTTTCCTAGAGTTACTAGAGAGTGCAACAGGAGAAAGAATGATAAAGGACATACTTTTTTGAAAGAAAAAAAAATTCTCTTTTTTTAAGTGACTTAACTCCATACATAGAAAATACTAAAGAATCTCCACCAAAGCTATCAGGACTAATAAGAGAGTCTGGGAGCACCTGCGTGGCTCAGTTGAGCGCCCGACTCTTGATTTGGGCTCAGGTCATGATCTCATGGTTCTTGAGTTCAGGCCCCACATTGGGCTCTGCACTGAGGGTGCGGAGCCTGCTTGGGACTCTTTCTCCCTCTGTCTTCCCCTCCCCCACTCATGTGCCTGTGTGTGCATGCGCTGTCTCTCATGATAAATAAATAAACTTTTTAAAAAAAGAGAGTCTAGCAAAGTCACAGGAAAGAAAGAAATTGATGTTGTTGTTTATTTTCCTCAAATTGATCTGTAAATTCAGTGTAATCCCAATCAAAATTTCAGAAAACATTTTGTGGAAATTGGGTCTCAAATGCATAAGGAGAGATATAAGTAACCTAGAATAATCACACAGTTTTAAACAGAACAAGATGAAAGACTTAACATTACTTTTTCTTAAAGGGCCAGAGTGTAAATGTGTTAGGTTTGTGGGGCAGATGGTTTGTTGCAAGTTATAACACTGAGTGTTTTTGCAAGAAAACAGCGTCTGTAGAGGATATATAAACAAATGGGTATGCCTAGGTTACAATAAAACATATATATTTTTTTGTAAAACAGGTGTCTGTATCTCGGACCATAGTTTGCTGACCCCTGGTATAGAGGTGCATATTGTGTTAGTGATATAAATGTAGGTATATAGGTCAGTAGATCAGAATAGAGCAGAAATAGACCCACACGCTATTGGCTGATTGATTTTCCACAAGGGTGCTAAGGACTCTGAAAAACTAAAGAATACTCCCTTCAACAAGCAGTGCTAAAAGACTGGATATTCACATGAAATAAAATGAATTTTGGCCCCTATTCAGAAAAATTGAATTAAAGCATAGACTTAATTAAAAGTCAAAGCTAAACATAAAATTTCTGGTAGGGAATTTAGGAGAAACTAAATTAATGAGCAGTAAGCCTGTGAAAGATGGTCAGTATCATTCAACATCAGGGAATTGCAAATTAAAACATAAATGAGATTTCAGTATGGACCAACAGGAATGAATACAATGAAGAAGATGGATAATATCAAATACAGGCAAAAATGTGGAGTAATTGGCACTCTTTTTTAGTTCTTGATAAAATGCAGAATAATCAAACTGCTTTAGAAAGCAATCTGGCACTTTGGCATTATATTACACATCCACACTTACCATATGACTTAGGTATTCCACTTTTAAGATTTTCCGAGAAAAAGTAAAGAACATACTTGCACAAAGACCTCTATGTGGATATTCATAGCAGCTTTATATATAATAGCTAAAATGTCTAAATAATCCAAGTGATCAACAGGTAGATGTATTAACAAATTGGGATATATTTCTAAAATGGCATACTATTTTAATAAACACTAATGCATTAATAATCACAACATAATGGATAAATGCTGAGTGAAAGAAGCCAGATGTAAAAAAGTATGTGACATATGATTCCAGTTTTATGAAATTCTAGAATAGATTATTCTACCCTATGGTGAGAGAAAGCAGATGATTGATTGCCTTGAGCCATATTGGGCTCTGATGGAAACGCTTTTTATTTTATTTATAGAAATGGATACATGGGTGGTGTATCCATTAATATCAATTGATAGAACTGTGATCAAGCTAACATAATTAGTTAAATGTACAAAAATAATGAGTAATTAAAGGCAGTGTTTTGGGGAAAGATGATGGGAGTTTATTTAGCTTGAAGGTTTGAGGAGGGTCTAAGACAAAGGTTTAGAGTGAAGCGAAACATGGGTTGTCCATCATGAGGATCTTAATTATAAAGAATATAAGATAGAAGCTTTCGTTTTATTCCTAAAATTTGTGTTTGGAATGTCACCTGCTTTTTATTCAGTGGCGTCCATTGTCTTATTTTCCTATTACCAATATCTATATCTTTATGTATCTGTAGTTTCTTTCTTTCTTTCTTTCTTTCTTTCTTTCTTTCTTTCTTTCTTTCTTTCTTCCTCCATGTGTATATAGATACATATATAATGTGCACGATAATAATATATTTTTAATATTTTTTTATTTATTTTCATGTTTTATTTAATTCATGTCCTCTGTTTTGCAGAAAGATTCGGAAGCATTATTGAACAGATTTCTCAAAATACAAATCATTATGGATAAGGCCTTGGTATGCATTATTGATATATAATAGCTTTGTTTTGTGTTTATATTTAATGGGAATGTGAAAAAGAAAATTCTCCTTGTCTTAAATACAGATATATTTTACTCTTTGAAATATGTATCTTAGTGTAGCAGGACATAAATGTTGTCAGTTGCCTTTGGATTAACATGGGGGACTAATATTTACCGTGTTAACTTACAAATATAGAATTCTAGCAATAATATATAATTTGTATGTATGGAAGTGTTCTACTATACTATAACCTATTCGATTATAACTAGTTGCATATACTTCTGGATCCACTCCAAATTGTGAGGACACTCTTCCAGAAATTAATTTCCATTTTAAAATAAGCTATTTAGTTTATTATAAATGGGAGATCCCTGTTATTAAAAATTATCTTTTATAAGATTATTTTATGCTTTACAATTTCTTGGATTCTCTGGCAGAAATTCTATATTCTAAAAATGGGAAGAATTATCCATTGGAATATTCATTTAGTTAGGGAAATTTTTATTTATATATAATCAGCAAAGCCATTATGGGTGGCAACTAAGAAATCTTATGTTTTCATTATTACTGATATTTTTATATAAGGTTTATCAAGTGCCATAATGTTGAAAATTAGATCTTGTTGATAAAAGGCAATATTTAGATCTTTAAATAATTTTTATAAAAATAATAGGAAAGAATAGGCAGACAAAATAATAAAGAGAAAAGCACATATAATTTTATTACCAGGAGATAAATTTTATGCACATTTTCTGTTTTTAATATACATACATGTATATATATGTTCTTATACCTTTGTCTTACATATGCTATTTTTTTTAATTTTTTTTTCAACGTTTATTTATTTTTGGGACAGAGAGAGACAGAGCATGAACGGGGGAGGGGCAGAGAGAGAGGGAGACACAGAATCGGAAACAGGCTCCAGGCTCCGAGCCATCAGCCCAGAGCCCGACGCGGGGCTTGAACTCACGGACCGCGAGATCGTGACCTGGCTGAAGTCGGATGCTTAACCGACTGCGCCACCCAGGCGCCCCTTACATATGCTATTTTGTAAATTATTTTGTTTTTCCACATATTAAATATATTAATTTAATTTTAACACTTATATAGTATCTGATTAATATATTTAATATAATTTAATGTATTTTACTGGCTAATGCCCTTTGGGGGCATTTAGATTTAGATTTTTGTTATTGTTACATAGGGAATAATACTATTTGTCCTAAAACCAGTATCATAAGCATTGGAATTATGTTTTGTCATAGCTCTCCCCATGAGGTTGCTAATATTAAATATAGACAGCCTACTTTTCTCTCTCCACTTAGCTGGATACCTTCTTACCATTCCAATAACAACAGAAGGAATTTTCAGTGCAAATGTTGTCATGCAAAAACAACAATAAAGAACTCCAGAGTTCTTTATAATATCCTATGAATAGTATTCCTTCTTTTTTGTATTCGGTTTATCTGTCTTAAATTTTCAAGTATGACTTTGTAAACTGATTTTTTTAGATAATCCCTGCCTTTTCATTATACATTTAGTTGATTTAAGTTTTATCAAAAATACTAATACTGTGGGTGTAGGTTAAGTACTACTATGCTATTAGTATTGTTTGTCTTATTAGTTATTTGCTTCTCTGTTCCTCCTTTGCTACCCTTGGGTTAATGGGGTATTTTTTAGCTTTTATCTTTATCTCCTATATTATATTTTGCTGCTGTACCTTTTTATCTCTCACATCTTACCCCATTGGTTTCTTGAGTGGTTCCAATTAACATACTTGTCACAATCTAGAATTAATGTTATACCCATTCACATATAATGTAAGAGGTTTATAAAAATAAAGTTACGTGGATATTATCCCCTTAACGGATATAACATTTGTGGATATCTACTTGTGTTCAGTATGTTGCTTTTTTGTTTTGTTGATGATTTCTTTATGCAAAAGCTTTTTATTTTGATATAGTTCCAATAGTTTATTTTTGCTTTTGTCTCCCTTGCCTCAAGAGACCTATCTAGAAAAATGTTGCTACAGCCAATGACGGAGAAATTGCTGCCTGTGTTGTCTTCCAGGATTTTTATGGTTTCAAGGCTTACGTTTACGTCTTTAATCTGTTTTGAGTTTATTTCTGTGTATAGTGTTTAGAAAGTGGTCCAGTTTTATCCTTTTACACATAGCTGTCTGTTTTTTGCAGCATCATTTATTGAAGAGATTGTCTTTTCCCCATTGTGCATTCTTGCTTCTGTTGTCATTGATTAATTAACCATATAATTGTGGGTTTATTTCTGGGCTCTCCATTCTGTTCCACTGATCTATGTGCCTATTTTTGTGCCAGTACCATACTGTTTTGATTACTACGGCTTTATAATATATGTATCTTGAAATATTAAACCGTGTTACCTCCAGCTTTGTTCTTCTTTTCCAACATTGCTTTGGCTATTTGGGATCTTGTGTGGTTTCATTGTAAAGCCTTAAAAAATAATGAGGTCATGCTCTTTGTGACATAATGGATGGACCTAGAGGCTATTATGCTAAATGAAATAAGTCAGACTGGGAAAAAATACCATATGATTTTATTCATATGTGGAATCTATAAAAATAAATAAAAAGCAGAATTCAACACATGAACAATGAGAGCAAGCTGATGATTGCCAGAATAGAGGGAGTAGGGGATAGGTAAAATAGGTAAAGGAGAATGGGAGATACAGTCTTCTAGATATGGAATGAGTGTTATGAGAATAAAAGGCACAGTATAGCGTTAGGAATAAAGTCAATGATGTTGCAATAGCTTTGTGTGGTGACAGATTATAGCTACACTTATGATGAGCTTAGGGTAATGTTTACCCTTGTGGAATTAATATGTTGTACACCTGAAACTAATGTAACAGTCTGTGTCAACTACACTTAAAAAATTAATGAAAATAATTGTAAAAATAACCCTATGTGATGTTATTGTAATATATTTTACTTTGCTATGTGTTCTAAACTACACAATAGTTTATTCTTTTAAATATTCAATTGTTTAAGGAAATTAAGGAAATGAAAAAAGAATTTCATTTTCCCCCCATGTTTACCATTTTCAAAACTCTTTGTTCCTTCTTATAGGTCTCCGTTGCTGACATTTCTGTTTAGCCTGTTGATGAATTTGCTTCAGCTTTTGTTCATCTGCAATTATTTTTATTTTACTTCAACTCTTTAAATATTTTATTTTGAAATATTTTTAAATTTTCCAAAAAGTTGCAAGAATAAGAGTAATACAAAAAATACCTATACTCTATTTACTCAGATTTATCGTATCCCATTGATTGTATCCCATTATCACTTGTGCTGTATTTAAAAGTACATTGTAAATTGCATCATGAAACTTTTTTCAGTGTTCATTTACCTAGAATAAGATCATTATCTTATATAACCACAATCGAGTTATTCATGTAGGTAAAAATAACATCATTAAAATACTTTTTATTCAGTCTACTAAGTATGTGCATATACATATAATTAAAGCATTTCAGAGGTAATATGTGATTTTTGTTTCTTTGAATGAGGACAATTTCTTGAGTATTTTTATTATTATGGTACATTGTTTATATGGGGTATATAGTCATGTTTTCTTACTGTGTTGAAGAAAATGGTGGTGGCAGCATACTGTATCAGATAAAAATGACTTAGCATTTTAGTTAAGAGATTTGAGTCCTGGTTCCTATTGTTAGTAGTCATACAATCTTGGAACTTTAACTTTCAACCCTTAATTTCTGTATGTGTTAGGAAGAAGATAATCACAAACTTCTCATTTTATTATTATTAATGCATAAGCTCCCTAGGTTTAAGCCTAAAACTTACTAAGCACTTAATTCTGCTTTTTTTCCTTTCACTGAGGACTGCATTATTTTGACACTTATATCCATTTAAAACGTGCTGGTTTAGTAATTTTTAATAGTGAACAAAATTTGTCTTTCAGTTTGATTATATGGGCTCTGAAGTGCCAGGTACAGTTGAGAAAGTTGTCCATATCTTTGGTCTTATCAATGCTGTAAGTATGTTTCATTTAAATACTAAACATTCCTATTAATGCAGTAACATTGTTTGTATAAATAGTATTTACAATTTTATAAAATATATTCTTAACAACTAGTTTTATGCACTGATGAATCTCATCTCCAAAAATGAGTGAAGTGAATATATTATCATTATGTATAGAGATGTAACGTAATGCTTATGACTAATTAACACCTGTATGTGGTGTAACTTTTATTTTTAGATGTTTTCCCAGCTTAAAGTCACTGTTAAGATAACTTCTTTGGAGCTCTGGTCAGATCAAAATAAGATTTCAACTAATGGGGATGCTGATGAAGTACTACAAAGATTTGTGTCATGGAAAGAAAAAAGTTTATTTCAAAGGTCTCGTGATATGGCATACTTATTAATGTAAGTGCATTATTTGCATTGATATAGAATTTATAAAATTACCTCATATGTTAGTGATCGGAATTATATGCAAAATGTGTTATGGGTTATGACAAGACACCTCAAAAATCGTATGCATACTGTGTTAGCAAAATGCAAAATATAAAAATCTAATAACAATGTAGGACACTAAATCATAGCAGGTCATTATTCTCAGAGTGGACTGTTTACCCATGGAAGTGTATTAAATTTGAAAATTCAGAAAGCCGGGGCGCCTGGGTGGCTCAGTCAGTTGAGCATCTGACTTCAGCTCAGGTCACGATCTCGCGGTCTGTGAGTTTGAGTCCCGTGTCGGGCTCTGGGCTGATGGCTCAGAGCCTGGAGCCTGCTTCCGATTCTGTGTCTCCCTCTCTCTCTGCCCCTCCCCCGTTCATGCTCTGTCTCGCTCTCTCTCAAAAATAAATAAATGTTAAAAAAAATTAAAAAAAAAAAGAAAATTCAGAAAGCCTTGGGATAAACATGGGGCCTCAAGGGTTTTAAAGATTTTCTCAGAGTTAAATAATTGAAACTATCACTTTAATATTAAATAAAATATAAATTAGTTAACAGAATGCAATAGTTGCATATAAAACTGGTTAAAATAAAAACATTAAAATAGTAATATGGTTACCTTCTAGTATTTGTATAATAACCTAAGGTATAGATATATAACTATTTGTACTATAGCTTTCAAAAGCCTTCATATAGATGTTTGCTTTACTAATTTGATTAATTTACATGGAAAAATAAGAACATAATTCAGAAGGTCTTAAGCAATATGGAATACATTTATAAATCTATTGGTGTCTCCTACTGCATTAAGGTCAGGTCTGGGGACTCAGGAACAACATTAATGAGACTGAAATGTGTGAGGATGCTTTCTGTATCCTCTCTCTCAATATGAGTCTACCTCATATTGTCTCTTCTCTCCCTGTCCTCCAATCCATCCTTTTTTATACACTTTACAGAATCAATTAATGCAAATCATGGCAGTAAACTATCCTGACTTGTACATCTTAGAATTATATCCATCCAGTGGTGGCAAGAGTGATGATTAATTTTTCAGAAGGGTAGGCACTGCTGGGTTTTGGGCTGTGTATCATATGACATTAAAGTGGACTTTAGAACTTAACTTTTAGAAACTGTGGGAAATCAAATACAAAATGATTGAAAACATTAGATTCAATATGTAATACTCAAGTTTTAAAAAACAGCTTTACTGAGGAATCCAATTCTTAAAACATCATTAAGTTATTAATAAAGTATGTTTATTTACAAGAAAAAATTTTGTCATTTAGTTATAGAGACCATCCTAATTATGTAGGAGCAACATATCATGGAATGGCATGCAATCCAAAGTTTGCTGCAGGAATTGCTCTGGTATGCATTTTTATCTCCATCTCTTTAGTAATTATATCACCTTTTGAAGTTAATATCTATTTCAGGGAACAAACATACATATAGTGTTTCTACCATGCTGTTTTGACACATTTTTATGAAATACCTTTTATTTGGATTTTGAAAGTCAAATATTACAATTTTAAAATTTTTGTGTGTGGTAAAATACCCAGAATGTGAAATTTACCATCTTAGCTATTTTAAGCATATAGTTCAGTAGTGCTTATGATGTTCCATCATTGTGAGACAGATCTCAAGAACTCCTCATCTTGCATAACTATAGCTTTGTGCCTTTTCACCAACATGGCCCCATTTTCCAAGCCCTCTAGCCCCTGGCATCTACCATTCTATTTACCTGCTTCTGTGAGTATGACATTTTTGGATTCCCTATATAATGGTGAACATACAATTTTTGTCTTCACGTGTCTGGCTTACTTCTCTTATTATAGTACAGTCTAGGTTCATACATGTCATTGCATATAGCAGGATTTCATTCTTCTTATGGCTGAATAACATTCCATTATGTGTGTCTGTATAGGTGACATTTTATTTTTTCCATTAACATATCAATGAACACCTAAGTTGTTTTTAATACCTTGGCTATCATAAATAATGCTGTGGTAAATGTAGGAGTGCAGATATCTCTTTGAAATGCTGATTCCAGTTATTTTGGATATATGTGTATATATATCTATATATATCTATATATAGATATATCTATATATAGATATATATAGATATATATACACACACACAGAAGTAGGTTTGCTGGGTCATCTTTAATATTTTGAGGAATGATCATACTAATTTTGAGAATGGTTGCACCATTTGATAATCCCACTAGCAGTTCACATTATACCCATCACAACCTCACCAACACCTGTTACTTTCTGCAGTTGCTTTATTTTACAGTAGCCATCCTATTGGGTATGTGGTGATATCTTACTGTGGTTTTGATCTACGTTTCTATGATTATTAGTAATATTGAGGATCTTTTCATATACCTTGTGACCTTGTGAAATCCTCCCTGCAGAAATGTCTATTCAAGTCCTTAGCCCATTTTTTAATGGCTTTGAGGTTTTTTTTTGTTTGTTTTTGGATTGTATGAGTTCTTTATATTTTGGATGTTAGTCTCTTATCAGCTATACGATTTGCAAAATTTTCCCCCATTTTGTAGGTTGCCTTTACACTTTGTTGATCATGTCCTTTGAAGCACAAAAGTTTTATGTTTGGTGTAGTCCCCTTTGTCCACTTTTACTTTTGTTGCCTGTGCTTTTGGTATCATATCTAAGAAATAATTGTCAAACCTTATGTCATGAAGTTTTTTCCTGTTTTCTTTTAAAAGTTTTATAATTTTGAGTCTTACATTTAGATTTTTAAGCCATTTTGAATTAATTTTTGTATATGGTGAAATATGTGGGTCCAACTTTATTCTTTTGTTATGTGGATATCCAATGTTCCCATCACCATTATTTTCCATTATTGAAAGAGCTGTATTTTCTCCCTTGAGTATACTTGTTGAACAGACTGTCCTTTCCCATTGTGTCATATTGGCACCTTTTTATAGATCATTTAATCATATGCAAGGGTTTATTTCTAGGCTTTTTAATCTATTCCAGTGATATATATGTCTACATATGGATCATGTCATTTGCAAACAGATAATTTTGCTTCTTTCTTTCCAAACTATAAGCCTTTTATTTATTTTATTGCTTAATTGCTCCGGCTAGGTCTTTCTATACTATGTTAAATAGAAGTGGCGAGTGAGTATTCCATCTAGTTCTTGATCTTAGAGGTAAAATTGTCAGGATTTCACCAGCATATGTGACATTAGCTGTGGGCTTTTCTACATGTCCTTGATTATGTCGAGGTAGTTTTCGTATATTCCTAGTTTGTTGAGTGTTTTTAATTATAAAAAGATGTTGAATCTTGTGAAATCCATTTTCAGCATAGAGATTATCATGCGGTATTTTTTCTTCATTCTTCAAAAATGGGGTTTTACATTGATAGCTATTCAAATGTTAAATGTTCCTCACATTCCAGATATAAATATCACTCACTCATGGTGTAGAATCTTTTTAATATGCTATTCCATTCAGTTTGCTAGTATTTGGTTGAGGATTTTTATATCAATATTCATTAGGGATATTGCTCTATAGTTTTCTTGTTGAGTTTTTGTATCAGGGTAATCATAGAATGATTTCACAGAATGAGTTTAGGAGTGTTCCTTCTCCTTTAATTCTTTGAAAGAATTTGAGGAGGATTGGTATTAATTCTTTGTTTAATGTTTAATGTAGAATTTACCAGTAAAACCATCAAGTCCTGGGCTTTTCTTTTTGGGAAGTGTTTTTACTATTTTTACCATTATTTCAATCTCCTTAGTAGTTATTATTTTATTTCTTCATGAGTGAGTCTTGAAAGATTGTATGTTTCTAGGAGTTTATCCTTTTTTCTTGCTTATCCAATTTATTGGATTACTATTTTTAATAGTATTCTCTTACATTTTTTTTAATTCTGTGATGTCACTTACAATGTCTTTTATTTCTTTTTGTTAAGTTTATTTATTTATTTTGAGAGAGAGAGTGTGCACGCACATGTGCTGGCATGTGTGCATGAGTTGGGGAGGGGCAGGGAGAGAGGGAGAGAGAAGATTCCCAAGCGGCTCTGCTCTGTCAGCCCAGAGCCCAAGGTGGGGCTCAATCCCACAAACTGTGAGATCATGACCTGAGTGAAAATGAGGAGTTGGACACTCAACCCACTGAGCCACCCAGGTGCCCCCTCTTTTATTTCTTATTTTAAGCATTTGAGTACTATCTCTTAATCTAGCTAAGAATATGCCAATTTTGTTGATCTTTTAAAAGAACCAACTATTTGTTTTATTGAATTTTTTCTATTGTTTTTCTGTTCTTTCTCTGCTTTAATCTGTATTATTCATTTCCTTCTTTTTGCTGGGGTTCATTTTTTCTAATTTCTTGAGTGGTGAAATTACGCTGTTGATATGACATGTTTTTCTTTTTCTTTTTTTTCTTTTTTTAAAGTTTATTTTTATTTTTGAGACAGAAAGAGACAAAGCATAAACGGGGGAGGGGCAGAGAGAGAAGGAGACACAGAATCGGAAGCAGGCTCCAGGCTCTGAGCCATCAGCCCAGAGCCTGAAGCGGGGCTCAAACTCAAGGACTGCGAGATCTTGACCTGAGCTGAAGTCGGAGCCTTAACCAACTGAGCCACCCAGGCGCCCTTGTTTTGCTTTTTAAATGTATGTGTATACAGCTATAAGCATGCCTCTTAGCATATCTTTTACTGGATCCTGTAAGTTTGGATATGTTGTGTTTTCATTTTCTTTTTATCTCAATGTATTTTCTCATTTCTTTTGTGACTTCTAACTTGGACTTAGTGGTGTCTGAGTCTGTTGTTGAAGTTTCACAGATCTGTGGACTTTCAAGTTTTCTTTCACTTGTTATTCTCTTGCTTCAATCCATAGGGATCAGAAAAGATACTTTGTATAATTTCAATATTTTTAAAGTTACTTGTTTTGTAGTATGACAAGTAGTCTATCCCCCAGAATATTCTACGTTCACTTGAGAAAGATGTGTATTCCACTCTTGTTAGGTGGGATGTTCTGTATATCTTCATTAGGTCCAGCTGGTCTATACTGTTGTCACGTCCTTTATTTAATTATCTTTTGTCTAAGTTTTCTATCCATTATTAAAAGTGAGGTACTATAGTCTTTTGATATTATGTTTCTGTTTATCCCTTCAATTCTTTCAAAACTTGCTTCATATATTTAGGAGCTCTGATGTTTGGTGCATAAGTATAATTATTATATATTCTTGGTTAATTGACCCTTTTATTATTCCCTTTTGATAGTTTTTGATTTAAAGTCTATTTTGTTTGATATGAGTGTGGCCACCCCTGTTCTCATTTGGTTATAATTTGCAAGGAATATCTTTCTTCCTTTTTAACCTTTTAGGTTATGTAAGTCTTATATCTGAAGTAATATAGTTGGAATCTGTTTTTGAATCTTTCAACCTATCTGTATATTTTTATTAGGGAGTTTAATTTATTCGAATTTAAATTAATTTCTTATATGAAAAGCTTACTATTGCCATTTTGCTAATTTTATTCTTTATACCCTGTAACATTTTTGTCCCTTCCTCTCTCTTAATGCTTTCGTTTGTGTTCCACTGATTTTTTTTTTTTTATTGTGACATGCTCTGGTTCCCTTCTGTTTTTATTTTGTGTATATTGTGTACATATTTTATTTTTAATCACCATTTTAATTACTTAAAATATATTAACATTAATAGTATTTTAAACTGATAACATCTTAACTTCAATTGCATACAAAAACATTACTCCTTTACAGCTCTATTTCTCATTTTATGTTATTACATAGATTATAGGCTTTGTTTGTTTTGTTTTGTTTTTGTTTTTTTGTATTTGTCCTTCCGATTCTATACAATAATTAAAAGTGAACTTACCCACCAAAATTACAATAATATATGTTACTATATTTGTCCGTGTATTTATCTTTATTAGAGAACTTTATAATTTTCTTTTGGCTTTATATTGCTAACCAGCATCCTTTAGTTTCAACATGACAGCCTCCCTTTAGCATTTCTTATAGATCAAGTCTAGTGGTAATTAACTTTTGTTCATTACCTCAGCTTTTATTTTTCTGGAAAGCCTTAATGTCTTCATTATATTTTAAACCATGGTTTTCCTGGATACAATAATTTTGGTTGACAGTTTCTTTCTTTCAGCAGTTTGAATGTATTCATCCTAATCCCTTATGGCCTGTAAAATTTCTGCTGAGAAGTCTACTGGTAATCTTATGGGAGTTCCCTTATATGTGACAAGTTATTTTTGTCTTGCTTCTTTCAAGATTCTCTCCTCACCTTTACCTTATGGCAGTTTGATTATAATGGGAAATTTGTGGGTCTCTTTGGATTTATCCTAGTTGGAGTTTGTTGAGCAGTTCACTCAGATTTCTGAAGTTTATGGTCATTATTTCTCCAAATAAATTCTCTGTCCCTTTCTTTCTTTTTTCTCCTTCTGAGATCCCCATAATGCATACATTGATCTGCTTATTCATGTCAATAGGTTCTATCTTCTTCATTCTTTTTTTCTTTTTACTTCTCTGACTGGATGATTTCAAATGATCAGTCTTCAGATCTGATTCTTTCTTCTGCCTGATCAAATCTAATTTTGAATACCTCCAGTGGATTTTTAAGCTCATTTATTGCATTTTTCTGCTCTAGAATTTCTTTTTAGAATAGTTTAAATTTCCTTGTTGACACCTACACTCAGAATTTATTCAGGTATGTAAGGCTAGTTAATCATTTAATTTAACCAATTCCATCCTTAGACTAAACTAGAAAACTTCTTTGATCATGTCAATAGATGCAGAAAAAGAATTTGACAAATCCCAACACCATTTGTGACAAAATTTTAGAAAACCAAGTCTAGAAGGGAACTTCCTTAACTTGAGACATCTAGAAAAGACCTACAGCTAACACCTTAACTGTGAGAAACTAAATGCTTTCCCAGTGAGATCAGGAACAAGGCAAGAATGTAACTTCCCAGTCCTTTTCAGCTTTGTACTGGAAGTCAAAAACACTGGTTACACTAAACACATAAGGATGTGGAGCAACAGAAACTCTCATTCATGATCATAGGAATGCAAACTGGTACAGCCACTGTGGAAGACAGTTTGGCAATTTCTTACTCTTACCATATGATCCAGCAACTGTCCTCTTTGGCAGTTACCCAAATGAGTATAAAACTTATTATATCCACACAAGATCATGTACATGAATATTTATGGCAACTTTATTCACAACTGGCAAAAATTAGGAACCAAGATATCCTTTAATAAGTGAATGGATAAAATAAACTGGAATAAATACATATAAAGGAATATTATTCACTTATTTAAAAAGGGAGCCACAAGGCATTTGAAGACATAAAGGAATCTTAAATGGATACTGGTTAATGAAAGAAGCCATTTGGAGAAAAGGCTAAGTGCTGTTATATCCTGTATTATATTTATATTATATTATATTATATTATATTATATTATATTATATTATTATTATTATTATTCTGTGACATTCTATAAAAGGAAAAACTATAGAGATCATGTAAAAATCATTCATTGCCAAGGATTTCCATGCTGCTGACATCACTACTTCTCAAGTTTTAGTTTTTAAGACAAAAAAAAAATGCTGCTTGCACATTCTGCCTTTAGAAGAAAGTTAATTTGATTTCTTCCCTAAAACTGTTTCTGAAGTCAAAACTAATGGCCAAGCCAACCCTTAAGAATCTGTGTACTTTTTTCTAATTGTTCACATGAAAAGTAATATAGTTACAGAAGCAATGCTTATTATTTTCCATTAAAAAATTCAGATTTAAATCAGTAGCATGTCATTAAAACATGAAATTGCATTAATCTTATTTGTTATTTGTCAATGCCATTTGGACTAAAAATACTATTACTCAAAGATAATTACAAAATTTGCCTATTTTTTCCATATTCTTAAGAAAATAATGAACTTTGTTATACTAGTTTAACTTATATACATTATATTTACTTGAAAAGATAAAATAGATAAACAAGTTAGGCAACAATTGTGATTTTTTTTTTCTATTTAGTATCCAAAGATGATAACTTTAGAGGCATTTTCAGTTGTTATGACACAGTTGCTTGGAGTTAATCTGGGATTAACATATAATAATGACATCCTCACTTGTTACTGTCCAGGAACTACATGCATAATGAACCCTGAGGCAATGTAAGGTTTTATTTTTTTCAAATCTATATCTTCCCTTGGGAAATGTTTGTAATATTCTTTAATGTACAATCTCTTTCAATATGACCTGATTATGAACATTTCTTATTAAGTAAATATGTGCTAATTTAATGCTTAAAGGAAGTGGACATTTGATATTATAGAGATTGTGCTTAATCGTTCTAATATAGAGAGAAAGTGGATGTTGATGATGACTTTCTGGGGCTTACTAGAATCTTAGAGTAAAATTTATTCATTCACCAAAAAAAAATTTTAATGAACATCTACTGTGTCCCGGTTATTGTGTTAGTTTGATTTACAAATAGTTAATAAGATAGATAAGTCCTAAATACATTAGTCCATCAGAGATAGAAAATTAAAAAGTAGACATAAAAACAAACAAAATCTAAACAGTTTATGATAGGTTCCAAGAAGAAAATGAATAGGGAAAGTATGGGGAGAAGAAACATTCTGATAAAGTAGTCTAGGAATAATTATGGAAATAATTTTGTTGGGATCTGAATGAGAATGAATCTGGTTATTAAAGAGCTCATTGAAAAAGTTTCAGTGAAAGCAAGTGAACTAATACTTGGGTAGCGACAAGATTGTAAAGCTTGACAGACTGAAGTTAAGGAGGTTGGGGGGAGGATAAAAGTGAAAAAAATATAGCTGGTACTATAAGGGAGAATGTTTTAGACGTAAGGAAAAAGAAGTAACATGCAATGAGGATAAATAATGAGTCATGGAAAGAAGTCCGGGATGTGATACAGAAAAGAGCCTGATCATGCAATCATGATGTGGAAATTAGGATCTTATGATAAATGTAATGAAATATATTTTTAATTGGTTCATGCAGTATGGAAAAAAAATTATCTTATAAAATGAATATGAAATATATCAGAGGGAGCAAGAATATAGTGATATTTGGAAATGATGATTCTCATAATAATCTATAGCAGTTTCTTAAAATTGAGAGAAAAGGAGATGCCAAGAATTTTTTGCAGGGGTTCTGGTTCAAGATGGCAACATAAGAATAATCTGAACTCATGTCCTCCTACAGACACAACAAATCTATAACTACATATGGATCATTTTCCTTTAAAAATATAAAAACTAAGAACTCCTAAATATTGGGCAAATGAGAAAAAAAAACCCATATCAGAGTGGGTAGGGGAGGCTAAGGCACAATCTTATATCTTTCTATAATTCCCACCCCTCACATGCCAACCCCATATCAGGAGAAAACTGAAACCAGTAGTTTTCCCCTGAGGAATAAAGGGTTTGAACCATCCTTGGATACCACAACTTTTAAGATAGCAGGTGCTAATTTGGCTGTCTTCATCTGTTGTACTCTGGAGTGCCAATCTCTTCCATAGAGAAGTTTGTAGAGGTGCTTGACATATCACCTGGCTCTGGTGTCCAGGAAGGTTTGCATTCCTGGGTCTCATGGAACTATAACAAATTAAGAGATGGTTCTTGGCCAGCTACTACTTTTGTGGCAATACACAGACAGCAGACTGAAACATAACACCAAACTTTCTTTGAAATGGCCTATTTGCTTGTCCTGGAGCTTCTGCCTGAGGGGCAGGCTTCTGGTTTGGGACACCTTTAGAGTCCTACTAAGGTGCACTCTGGAAATGGAGTCTAGTATGTGCCATTTTGTGCTCTTTCTCTGACTCACAAAAGATCTCTGGGATCTCAGGAAAGGAACTTTTTAAAAAATTTGTTTTAATGTTTATTTATTTTTGTGAGAGAGAGACAGAGACAGAGCGTGAGTGGGGGGTGGGCAGAGAGTGAGGAAGACAGAATCTGAAGCAGGCTCCAGGCTCTGAGCTGTCAGCACAGATGTGGGGCTCAAACCCACTGATGTGGAGCTTGAATCCATGAACTGTGAGATCATGACCTGAGCTGAAGTTGGACACTTAACCGACTGAGCCACCCAGGCACCTCAAAATGAACTTTCATAATCATTTGGTACCCCAAGTTTTGAGAATGTTGCACAGTATACATCTCTGCATGTCCTTGCTCTGTTGGCCAGCAAGGTACATGTTTGTAGCCCCATAGCACTGTGTGTATTTTTATACTTCAAAAGCTGTTGCTTGAGGGTCTGGCTTCCAATCACCCTGAACCTAGGTGCTTATTGAGCTCCTCCCCTTTGGGACAGTTAAAGGTCTTTGTACATCTTTAACCACTTGGAGCCAAAAACTAAAATTGGCTGCTTGGACAATCACAAGAGTTTGAGAGACAACCAAGAGTTAGGAGAAGCCTGAATAGCAAGGCTCATCTCCTACATGAGGCCACCCCTTTGAGACTGGAAGAGAAGGCTGTTTTATCTAATGCATAGCAGTGGACAGAGAATAAAACAAAATCAAGAAACAGAGGAATTTGTTCCAAACAAAAGAAGGCAAAACATCAGAAAAAGACTTACTAATACAGCGATAAGTAATCTACCTAATAAATTTTGTTTGAAGTAATGGTCATAAAGATGCTCACCAAGCTTGGGAGAAGAATGAATGAACAAGGTGAGAACATCAACAGAGATATAAAATAGAAGAAAGTACCAAATAGAAGTCACAGAACTTAAGATTATAAAACAGAACTGAAGAATACAATAACAGAACTGAAAATTCAATAGAGGGATTTAACAAGCAGACTAGATGAAGCACAAGAAAAGATCAATGAACTCACGAACAGAGTAGTAGAACTCATAGCCAGATCAACAAAAAGAAATAATTTTTGAAATGTGAAGTTAAATAAGGGGCTTACTAAACAAATCCAGCAGACCAATATTCACATTATAGGGGTCCCAGAAGGAGAGGAAAGAGTCAAAGGGACAGAAAACCAGTTAACGTTTGTCACCATTAGGAGTAACAAGTCTTTTTTTTTCTTATAATAAGAACTTTTAATATATAATTTCTTAGCAACTTTCAAATATTCAATACAGTGCCCCTTCGCCACTCCTGGTGTGCACCCTTGGTCAGTACGAGAGCTGCCACCCAAGCAGCCCCCCATCCTGCCAGACCTAGTGGGTGTCATAAGCCACCACCAGAACCCCTCCCAAGGGCCCCACACTGGGAAGCCAACCACTTTACCAGCATGCCTCTAAGAGTCATGGCCAGGACTCCCAGATGGGTTAAGGGCCAGCCCTAAACACCAATGTGTCTGTAGCTAAACCTCACTCATATACATGTGCACTGAGGGACAGCCCCACTCACCAGCAAGTCTGGTGACCACCTATCATTGACTAGCCAGAACAGGAACATGCACACAGCCCATAGAGAGTCCTGGAGCACTTGGTTTGGCAGTCCAGGTGGGTCTGCACTACTGAGCCCCACAGTACCTGCATAAAGGACTATCTGCATAAAGCCACTCCTTCAAGACCAGGAGACATAACTGCTTAGTACATAGAAATAAACAGAAGGAGGCAAAATGAGGCACTAGAGGTTGCAAATGAAAGAACAAGACAATACCTGAGAGAAGTGAAATGGATAGTCAGTCCACTAGGCAAAGTTCAAAGGAATGGTCATAAAGATGGTCACCAAACTGGAAGAGGAATGGAGGATCACAGTGAGAACTTCAACAAATACATAGAAAATATAAAAAAGAATCAATCAAGCTGAAGAATACAATAACTGAAATAAAAAACACACTAGAGGAAATCAACAGCAGATTAGATGTTGCACAAGAATGGATAAGCAATCTGGAAGATTGGATATTGGAAAGCACCCGATCAGAGAAGCAGAAAGAAAAAAATAATTTTAAAAATTGAAGTTATTTTAAGGAACCTCTAGGGTAACATCAGCCATACTAGCACTTATAGGTACCCTCAGAAGTAGAAGAGGGGCACCTGGGTGGGTGAGTCAGTTAAGTGTCTGACTTCAGCTCAGGTCATGATCTCATGGCTTGTGAGTTCGAGCCCCGCATTAGTCTCTGTTCTGACAGCTCAGAGCCTGGAGCCCACTTGGGATTCTGTGTCTCCCTCTCTCTCTCTGCCCCTCCCCCACTCATGCTCTGCCTCTCTCTCTCCCTCCTTCAAAATAAAATAAACATTAAATAAAAAGAAGTAGAAGAGAAGAAAAGGATCAGAAAATACATCTGAAGAAATAATGTCTGAAAATTTAACCTAATCTGGTGAAGGAGACAGATATCCAAGTCCAGGAAACAAGAGTCTCAAATAATATGGACCCAAAGAGAGCAATACCCATTATAATCATAGTGACAACATATAAAGATAAACAGAGAATCTTAAAAACAGCAAGAGAAAAACAGTTATGTATAAGGAAACCTTCCTATGATTATCAGGGGTTTTTTTTGGAAAAAACTTTGTAGTTCAAAAGGGAGTGGCATGATATATTCACAGTAATGAAAGGAATATTTATAATAAAAAATACGGTACCTATCAAGATTGTCACTTGAGTTAAAGGAGAGATGAGGAGTTCCTCAGACAAGCAAAACTAAAGGAGTTCATCAACACCAAACAGATATCACAAGAAATGTTAAAGGATTCTTTCAGTGGAAAAAGAAGAGGCCTTAACTAGAAATGAAACTGTGAATGAAAGCAGTGTCACTCAAGGTAAACATATAGTAAAGGCAGCAAGTCAACCACCCATGTATTTGGTATGAGTGTTAAAAGACAAATATAGACAGTCATCTAGACCTATAATTATTAGTCAAGTTATATACAAAATAAAATGTAAAATATATCAAAAACAAAATGCAGGGGGAGCAAAAATGTAGTATTTTTGGAACACACTTGAACTTCAGCCCTCAGCCATCAACTTAAAATAGACTGCAGTATACATAGGATGTTACATATGAATCTCAAAAGATTCACAAAAAATACCACAAAAAATACCAATAATAGATACACAAAAAATAAAGAGAAAGGAACACAAACACAACACTAAGTCACCAAATACCAACAGAAGACAGAAGAAGGAAACAGAACTACAAAAACAATAAGAAACAATCAATATAATGGCAATAAGTACATATCTATCAATAAAATAACTAAATGGACTAAATTCTCCAGTCAAAATGTATACAGTGATTAAATGGACAAATAAAAACAAGATTTACATATATACTACCTACAGTAGGCTCAGTGCAGATCCAAAGACACATGGAGTGAAAGGGAAGGGATGGACAAAGATATCCCATGCAGATGGAAATTAAAAGAAAGTTGGGGTAGCCATACTTCTCTCGGACAAAATAGACTTTAAAATAAACACTGTAATAGACAAAAAAGTCATCACATGATGATAAAGGGATCAATCGAACAAGATGATGTAATACTTGTAAATATCTATGCACTTAACATAGAAGCACTTAAATACATAAACATTAGCATACATAATGGGAGAAATTGACAGTAATACAATAATAGTAGGAGCCTTTAACACCCCACTTATATCAGTGGACAGATCATCCAGACAGCAAAACATTGGCCATAAATGATTCATTAAGCAGATGAATCTTTCCATCCAAAATTGGCAGAGTGCACATTCTTTTCAAGTACATATAGAACATTCTCCAGGATAGGTGATGTTAGGCTACAAAATAAGTCTCAATAAATTTAAGATGATTTAAATTATATCAAGCATCTTTTTCAACCACAACAGTATGAAACTAGAAATCAATTACAAATCAAGTCTAAAGTTAGTAGAAGGAAGTAAATAATAAAGATGAGTGAAAAAATGAAATATGCTTAAAAAACAATAGAACAGACAGGGGCTCCTGGGTCGCTCAGTTTATTAACCATCCAACTGTTGATTTCTGCTCAGATCATGATCCCATGGTTCATGGGATCAAACCTTGCACTGGGCTCTGTGCTGATGAGGAACCTGCTTGGGATTCTCTCTCTGCCCCATACCTGGCTCATGCTCTATCTCTCTGAAAAACAAAAACTTAAAAAAAAACATTAGAAAAGAAAAAGGAAACTAAGAACAATTTATTTGAAATAATAAACAAAATTAACAAGCATTTAACCAGACTTTTCAATAAAAGAAGGCAGAGGGCACCTGGATGGCTCAGTTGGTTGAGTGTGCCAATTCAGCTCAGGTCATGATCCCATGGTTCCTAAATTGGAGCCCCACATTGGGCTCACTGGTGTCAACCTGTCAGCACAGAGTCTGCTTCCATCCTCTCTGCCTCTCCCCCCACTTATGCTCTCTAAAAATATTAAAAAGAGAGAGAGAGAGAGAGGACCCAAATAAACCACAAATGAAAGAGAAGTTACAACTGATACTAAAACTGATATTAAAATTGACATTTTCTCTTTTTTAAAAGTTTTTTTTCAATATATGAAATTTATTGTCAAATTGGTTTCCAATACAACACCCAGTGCTCATCCCAAAAGGTGCCCTCCTCAATACCCATCACCCACCCTCCCATCCCTCCCACCCCCCATCAACCCTCAGTTTCTTCTCAGTTTTTAAGAGTCTCTTATGCTTTGGCTGTCTCCCACTCTAATCTCTTATTTTCCCCTTCCCTTCCCCCATGGGTTTCTGTTAAGTTTCTCAGGATCCACATAAGAGTGAAAAGGTATGGTATCTGTCTTTCTCTGTATGGCTTATTTCACTTAGCATCACACTCTCCAGTTCCATCCACGTTGCTACAAAGGGCCATATTTCGTTCTTTCTCATTGCCACGTAGTACTCCATTGTGTATATAAATCACAATTTCTTTATCCATTCATCAGTTGATGGACATTTAGGGTCTTTCCATAATTGGGCTATTGTTGAGAGTGCTGCTATAAACATTGGGGTACGAGTGCCCCTATGCATCAGTACTCCTGTATCCCTTGGGTAAATTCCTAGCAGTGCTATTGCTGGGTCATAGGGTAGGTCTATTTTTAATTTTCTGAGGAACCTCCACACTGCTTTCCAGAGTGGCTGCACCAATTTGCATTCCCACCAACAGTGCAAGAGGGTTCCCGTTTCTCCACATCCTCTCCAGCATCTATAGTCTCCTGATTTGTTCATTTTGGTCACTCTGACTGGTGTGAGGTGATATCTGAGTGTGGTTTTGATTTGTATTTCCCTGATGAGGAGCGACGTTGAGCATCTTTTCATGTGCCTGTTGGCCATCTGGATGTCTTCTTTAGAGAAGTGTGTATTCACGTTTTCTGCCCATGTCTTCACTGAGTTATTTGTTTTTCGGGTGTGGAGTTTGGTGAGCTCTTTATAGATTTTGGATACTAGCCCTTTGCCCGATATGTCATTTGCAACTATCTTTTCCCATTCCGTTGGTTGCCTTTTAGTTTTGTTGGTTGTTTCCTTTGCTGTGCAGAAGCTTTTTATCTTCATAAGGTCCCAGTAATTCATTTTTGCTTTTAATTCCCTTGCCTTTGGGGATGTGTCGAGTAAGAGATTGCTACGGCTGAGGTCAGAGAGGTCTTTTCCTGCTTTCTCCTCTAAGGTTTTGATGGTTTCCTGTCTCACCTTTAGGTCCTTTATCCATTTTGAGTTTATTTTTGTGAATGGTGTGAGAAAGTGGTCTAGTTTCAACCTTCTGCATGTTGCTGTCCAGTTCTCCCAGCACCATTTGTTAAAGAGGCTGTCTTTTTTCCATTGGATGTTCTTTCCTGCTTTGTCAAAGATGAGTTGGCCATACGTTTGTGGGTCTAGTTCTGGGGTTTCTATTCTATTCCATTGGTCTATGTGTCTGTTTTTGGGCCAATACCATGCTGTCTTGATGATGACAGCTTTGTAGTAGAGGCTAAAGTCTGGGATTGGGATGCCTCCTGCTTTGGTCTTCTTCTTCAAAATTCCTTTGGCTATTCGGGGCCTTTTGTGGTTCCATATGAATTTTAGGATTGCTTGTTCTAGTTTCGAGAAGAATGCTGGTGCAATTTTGATTGGGATTGCATTGAATGTGTAGATAGCTTTGGGTAGTATTGACATTTTGACAATATTTATTCTTCCAATCCATCAGCAGGGAATGTCTTTCCATTTCTTTATATCTTCTTCAATTTCCTTCATAAGCTTTCTATAGTTTTCAGCATACAGATCCTTTACATCTTTGGTTAGATTTATTCCTAGGTATTTTATGCTTCTTGGTGCAATTGTGAATGGGATCAGTTTCTTTATTTGTCTTTCTGTTGCTTCGTTGTTAGTGTATAAGAATGCAACTGATTTCTGTACATTGATTTTGTATCCTGCAACTTTGCTGAATTCAAGTATCAGTTCTAGCAGACTTTTGGTGGAGTCCATCTGATTTTCCATGTATAATATCATGTCATCTGCAAAAAGTGAAAGCTTGACTTCATCTTTGCCAATTTGGATGCCTTTGATTTCCTTTTGTTGTCTGATTGCTGATGCTAGAACTTCCAACACTATGTTAAACAGCAGCGGTGAGAGTGGGCATCCCTGTCGTGTTCCTGATCTCAGGGAAAAAGCTCTCAGTTTTAGGATGATGTTAGCTGTGGGCTTTTCATAAATGGCTTTTATGATGTTTAAGTATGTTCCTTCTATCCCGACTTTCTCAAGGGTTTTTATTAAGAAAGCGTGCTGGATTTTGTCAAAGGCCTTTTATGCATGGATTGACAGGATCACATGGTTCTTATCTTTTCTTTTATTAATGTGATGTATCACGTTGATTGATTTGCGAATGTTGAACCAGCCCTGCATCCCAGGAATGAATCCCACTTGATCATGGTGAATAATTCTTTTTATATGCTGTTGAATTCGATTTGCTAGTATCTTATTGAGAATTTTTGCATCCATATTCATCAGGGATATTGGCCTGTAGTTCTCTTTTTTTACTGGGTCTCTGTCTGATTGTCTGATTTAGGAATCAAAGTAATACTGGCTTCATAGAATGAGTCTGGAAGTTTTCCTTCCCTTTCTATTTCTTGGAATAGCTTGAGAAGGATAGGTATTATCTCTGCTTTAAACGTCTGGTAGAACTCCCCTGGGAAGCCATCTGGTCCAGGACTCTTATTTGTTGGGAGATTTTTGATAACCGATTCAATTTCTTCGCTGGTTATGAGTCTATTCAAGCTTTCTATTTCCTCCTGATTGAGTTTTGGAAGAGTGTGGGTGTTTAGGAATTTGTCCATTTCTTCCAGGTTGTCCAATTTGTTGGCATATAAGTTTTCATAGTATTCCCTGATAATTGCTTGTATCTCTGAGGGATTGCTTGTAAGAATTCTATTTTCCTTCATGATTTTATCTATTTGGGTCATCTCCCTTTTGTTTTTGAGAAGCCTGGCTAGAGGTTTATCAATTTTGTTTATTTTTTCAAAAAACCAACTCTTGGTTTCCTTGATCTGCTCTACAGTTTTTTTAGTTTCTATATTGTTTATTTCTGCTCTGATCTTTATTATTTCTCTTCTTCTGCTGGGTTTAGGCTGCCTTTGCTGTTCTGCTTCTATTTCCTTTAGGTGTGCTGTTAGATTTTGTATTTGGGATTTTTCTTGTTTCTTGAGATAGGCCTGGATTGCGATGTATTTTCCTCTCAGGACTGCCTTCGCTGCATCCCAAAGGGTTTGGATTGTTGTATTTTCGTTTTTGTTTGTTTCTATATATTTTTTAATTTCTTCTCTAATTGCCTGGTTGACCCACTCATTCGTTAGTAGGGTGTTCTTTAACCTCCATGCTTTTGGAGGTTTTCCAGACTTTTTCCTGTGGTTGATTTCAAGCTTCATAGCATTGTGGTCTGAAAGTATGCATGGTATAATATCAATTCTTGTATACTTATGAAGGGCTGTTTTGTGACCCAGTATATGGTATATCTTGGAGAATGTTCCATGTGCACTCGAGAAGAAAGTATATTCTGTTGCTTTGGGATGCAGAGTTCTAAATATATCTGTCAAGTCCATCTGATCCAATGTCTCATTCAGGGCCCTTGTTTCTTTATTGACCATGTGTCTAGATGATCTATCCATTTCTGTAAGTGGAGTGTTAAAGCCCCCTGCAATTACCACATTCTTATCAATAAGGTTGCTTATGTTTATGAGTAATCATTTTATATATTTGGGGGCTCCGGTATTCGGCGCATAGACATTTATAATTGTTAGCTCTTCCTGGTGGATAGACTTTGTAATTATTATATAAGGCCCTTCTTCATCTCTTGTTACAGCCTTTAATTTAAAGTCTAGCTTTGTCTGATATAAGTATGGCTACTCCAGCTTTCTTTTGGCTTCCAGTAGCATGATAAATAGTTCTCCATCCCCTCACTCTCAATCTAAAGGTGTCCTCAGATCTAAAATGAGTCTCTTATAGACAGCAAATAGATGGGTCTTGTTTTTTTTATCCATTCTGATACCCTATGTCTTTTGGTTGGTACATTTAATCCATTTACATTCAGTGTTATTATAGAAAGATACGGGTTTAGAGTCATTGTGATGTCTGTATGATTTATGCTTGTAGTGATGTCTCTGGTACTTTGTCTCATAGGATCCCCCTTAGGATCTCTTGTAGGGCTGGTTTAGTGGTGACAAATTCCTTCAGTTTTTGTTTGGGAAGACCTTTATCTCTCCTTCTATTCTAAATGACAGACTTGCTGGATAAAGGATTCTTGGCTGCATATTTTTTCTGTCCAGCACATTGAAGATCTCGTGCCAATCCTTTCTGGCCTGCCAAGTTTCAAAAGAGAGATCAGTCACGAGTCTTATAGGTCTTCCTTTATATGATAGGGCACGTTTATCCCTTGCTGCTTCAGAATTTTCTCTTTATCCTTGTATTTTGCCAGTTTCACTATGATATGTCGTGCAGAAGATCGATTCAAGTTACGTCTGAAGGGAGTTCTCTTTGCCTCTTGGATTTCAATGCCTTTTTCCTTCCCCAGTTCGGGGAAGTTCTCAGCTATTATTTCTTCAAGTACCCCTTCAGCACCTTTCCCTCTCTCTTCCTCCTCTGGGATACCAATTATGCGTATATTATTTCTTTTTATGTATCACTTAGTTCTCTAATTTTCCCCTCATACTCCTGGATTTTTTTTATCTCTCTTTTTCTCAGCTTCCTCTTTTTCCATAACTTTATCTTCTAGTTCACCTATTCTCTCCTCTGCCTCTTCAATCCGAGCCGTCGTCGTTTCCATTTTGTTTTGCTATTTTGTTTAAAGCGTTTTTCAGCTCCTCCTGACTGTTCCTTAGTCCTTGTTCTCTGTAGCAAGAGATTCTCTGCTGTCCTCTATACTGTTTTCAAGCCCAGTGATTAATTTTATGACCATTATTCTAAATTCACTTTCTGTTATATTATTTAAATCCATTTGGATCAGTTCATTAGCTGTTGTTATTTCCTGGAGATTCTTCTGAGGGGAATTCTTCCGCTTGGTCATTTTGGATAGTCCCTGGCGTGGTGAGGACCTGCAGGGCACTTCCCCTGTGCTGTGGTGTATAACTGGAGTTGGTGGGCGGGGCTGCAGTCAGACCTGATGTCTGCCCCCAGCCCACCGCTGGGGCCACAGTCAGACTGGTGTGTGCCTTCTCTTTCCCTCTCCTAGGGGCGGGATTCACTGTGGGGTGGCGTGGCCCGTCTGGGCTATTTGCACACTGCCAGGCTTGTGGTGCTGGGGATCTGGCGTATTAGTTGGGGTGGGAGGGGCAGGCTTAGTTCGCTTCTCCTTAGGTGATCCACTTCAGAAAAGGCCCTGTGGCAGCGGAAGGGAGTCAGACCCTCTGCTCGAGGGGTGGCTCCGCAGAAGCACAGTGTTGGGTGTTTGCGCGGGGCAAGCAAGTTCCCTGGCAGGAACTGGTTCCCTTTGGGATTTTGGCTGAGGGATGGGCAAGGGAGATGGCGCTGGCGAGCACCTTTTTTCCCCGCCAAACAGCTCTGTCGTCCTGGGGCTCAGCAACTCTCCCTCCCTTTGTCCTCCAGCCTTCCCGCTTTCTGAGCAGAGCTGTTAACTTAAGACCTCCCAGATGCTAAGTCGCGCTTGCTGTCAGAACACACTCCGTCCAGCCCCTCCGCTTTTGCAAGCCAGACTGGGGGCTCTGCTTGGCCGCAGGCTGCCCCTCCACCCAGGCTCCTTCCTGCCAGTCCGTGGAGCGCTCACTGCCTCGCCGTCCTTCCTACCCTCTTCCCTGGGCCTCTCATCTGCGCTTGGCTCCGGAGACTCCGTTCTGCTAGTCTTCTGGCGGTTTTCTGGGTTAGTTAGGCAGGTGTAGGTGGAATCTAAGTGATCAGCAGGAGGCACGGTGAGCCCAGCGTCCTCCTACGCTGCCATCTTCCTGACCCCCCCCCTTTTTTAAATTTTTTTAAAAATATTTACTTATTTTTGAGAGAGACAGTGTGAGCAGGGGAGGAGCAGAGAGGGGAAGACACAGAATTCAAAGCAGGCTCCAGGCTGAGCTCTCCAGCACAGAGCCTGACCTGGGGCCTGAACACACGAGCTATGAGATCATGACCTGAGTCCAAGGCAGATGCTTAACTGACTGAGCCACCTGGTCAGTTGAGGGACATTTTAGCAAATAATCAGCCTAAAATCATAAACCCTTTCAAGGTCATGAAATTCAACAACAAATGTGGATAACAAATGTAGATACGGAGAAGTAAATGCAATGGTTGATTCTGAACTGGATCCTTTTGCTATAAAGTGCCAATATTGTGAAGAAGGAGAAATTTGAATGGAATCTGAGGATTATGTAATAGTAATGTACCACTATTTCCTGATTTTGAAGGGTCTGGTTAAGGAGAATTCATTTCTATGCAAGAATTATACATTAAAATACTTAGAGTTATTAACATTGTTTTTGGCAATTATTCTTAACTGTTTTCAGGAAACAAAATTTATTCTTTGAACTGTATTGTATTATTTATCTAAGATTTAGATTATTACAAAATTAAAGAAAAGTCCATTAAGTAGTACACTTAGAAATGTACAAATATAAAATAAAAAAGAATCTAGGGCTTGTAGATTTTATATACTTAATGTTGATGTATTTTAATTGATTGATTTTGATACCAAAGAATAAATAACCTTGATTTTTCATTAGCATAATCAACCACTTTTTATTCCTTCAGTTTATATAAATTTCCTAGTACATTTCATTTTTATAAGTAATTATGACTTATGTTGACAATAAAAGTAAAAATAAGATATTCTTAAAGAGAGCTTTTTGTGTGTGAAGCACTGTAAAGTGTTTTAATATATTTGAACTCATGTCATTTTAACTTCCTTTATGTGGTAGATGTCTATTATATGGAATTATAATAAAAATGGACTCACTGCTTTTATTTACGGTTTGTATTAAAAATAAAAGCACATGAAACCAATATGACACTGTATGTTAAGTAACTGGTATTTAAATAAAAACTTAAGGAAAATGGTATTTTCCCCTCCTTGGCTCTCCAGTAAGTGAAATGTAGAATTCATAGTACTGTGTTGAAGAGGGTTTCTTTAAAACTGACTTTATTCCATTTGTCTGAAGAATATAATTTATTTTTAGACGTTCCCATGGTGTGAAGTTTTTTAGCAGTTGCAGCATGAATGAATTTAACCATATGGTTTCACAGCCTGAATTTGAATGTCTTCAGAATCAAATAGTTTCAGAAGTGTCTTACCAAGATAAAAATACACTCTGTGGCAATGGTATTTTGGAACCGCCTGAGGAATGTGATTGTGGTCGTTCACAGGTTAGTGACAAACATGAATTGCTTATCTAAAGATTTTTCTTTGGGGGAGCCTGGGTGGCTCAGTCGGTTATGCGCCTAACTCTGGCTCTGGGTCATGGTTTTGTGGTTCGTGGGTTCGGGCCATGTTGGGCTATGTGCTGGCAGCTCTTCGAGCCTGGAGCCTGCTTCGGATTCTGTGTCTTGCTGTCTCACTCTTCGCCTCCCCTGATCGTGCTGTCTGTCTGTATGTCTCTCTCTCAAAAATAAATAAACATTAATTTTTTTAAAATAAAGATTTTTCTTTGTGTTTCTTGTGTAGACTTATTAGATGTGATACAAAAAAGAAAGATTTTTTTTTTCTCAAAAGCTCCACCATTTATCAGATATCTAAGGGAGATATGGGGCATGTGATAACTGACTCATCTTGAATTTAAAGCATTTGAAGAGTTTAAGTAGCAGGTAAGTGTAGCATGGATTAAAGAGGTAGATTTTCAGGGTGCTTGGATGGCTAAGTTGGTTAAACTGCCATTTGGCTCAGGTCATGAAATTCGCACAGTTGGTGGTTTCGACCCCAGCATTGGACTCTGTGCTGACAGCTAGAGCCTAGAGCCTCCTTTGGATTCTGTGTCTCTGTCTCTCTCTGCGCCTCCCCTGCTCACGCTCTGTCTCTCTCAAAAATAAATAAACATTAAAAATTTAAAAAAAAAACGGAGGAGGTAGAGTTTCTTCATTGTGTAAACATTAATGGTAATATCTACCTTTCTGTATCACAAACAATGTTAACATCAGTTCTATAATTATCACCTCAATCATCTCTCCTGAATTCCTCCAAAGTGACTGCATTGGTTCACTAAGTTATTAAATGTGTGTTGTTGTTTACCTCCTCATCTCCTAATTGCTGTTCCTGCATTTGTGAGATCTTCATTTACTTTAACTTTTGACTTCACAGAATTTAATTAATAATGTCTTGATGTGTTGTTCTATTTAGCTTTTTGCTATTTTTTTTTAGTTGTGCTTGGTAAGATAAGTAATCATTGAATTTTGTTGTGACTGCTTTCATATACTTATAAATGGAGATAATTTTGAATATTTCACATTTGGTTGAGAAGATGTAAACTAACTGGAACAAAATTCTATATACTTGATTGCATTATAATTTTTAAGTGAATGACTCACATCTGCATTTTTATTGGTTTTGTTTGCCTGAATTCTCAGTACTTAAGAAATAATGTTGGTACCTTCAACTGTAGAGTTGGATTTGCCTAATTCTCACTATAATTTACTTAATTCATGCTTTATATATTTTGTAGCTTTTTATATGGTGCAAACATATTTACAATTTTTATATCTTCCTAGAAATTTAACATTTTGCCTTTAAATAAATACTGAATCTGTTTATCTCTCATGTTTCTTTTGGTTTTAAAGTCTATCTGGTCTGGCATACGTCTGTATCTGTACACATAATAACTTTCTTTAATTGGTATTTCCCTGATAATTTTCTATTTACATTTAGTTTTTCTATACTATTAAGTTCAATATCTATGTTTGGTTTTAATTTATTATTCACTCTGTCTTTGATTTATAAGATTATCCCCTTAAACATGATTATTACTTTTTGAGTATTCTTTTAATTAACTAAAGTCCATAATTTGTTCATATTTCCTTTGTTTTTACCTAATGGCATCTTTCTGTCCCAGAATCTCCTCCAGGATACCTCACTACATGTAGCTATTATTACTTCTTACATATTATTTATAACTTTACTTGTCTCAAAATGTTTGTGTTTTCTGTGTTCACTTTGCCACATTTGTTTTTCAGTTGAATTTTTTAAATTTATTTTGGTCTATGTGTTTTGTTTTTCTTTCTTCCACTATTTTTTCTAGTGATTCAGTGGATATGTATTTTCAATTTCCCTTCAGTGATTATATTTGCATTTTTAACCATATATATGTAATGTTTAACCATATCTAGACCACATTACCCCAAAATAACAGGATTTACAACTGTTAGAAAAATCTCACTGACCCAGTCAAAAGAGGGACACTGGAAACTCAGAGCACAAGTGAGGCGAGGCTTTAATCAATGTTCTTGCAAGAGCGGTTGTCTGATGGACAGGCACACTCAGAACAGTTACAGCAGACAATTTATCTGCTAGCATGCATGTCCCTCCCCTGGCTCCTCATTGGCTGAGTACTACAGAGATTACAGCCTTACCTGGATGGCGAAATGGAGAATGGAAGAACCAGGAAGTGAGGTGTCTGAAGTTTTGGGACTCCATTATGGTGTGTGTGTGTGTGTGTGTGTGTGTGTGTGTGTGTGTGTTGGGGGAGGGGAGGGGGTTCATATATATTTCTAATAGGTTAAACCTACTGTTAACTAGTCAGCACAGCTTTTATTTGGTATTTCTGAAAATGAATCATCTCACTTCTCACAACAACCCAATAACTTACATGACATTTTTACAAAATATTTAATTTGTCATCTTTATTATTCCAGAGATTGTATTCAGAAAACAGTTGCTTTATTTCCCCTACCAGTCCTTTTATTTATTAAGGGTTTTTTTGCATGTGAAAGTTTGTTTCTGAAATAATGTCCTTTTGAATTATATCCTATTCCTTAAAATATACTTTAGGACTGTTCTCTTGATAGGACAATTCACTGCACACTTTTGTTTATCAAAAAAAATTATGTCATACTCACCATTTCATTGTGATATACAATACACATGAAATATGAATGAAGGGTGTAACAAACAGATACTTAACACACACCTGAATAATTTGCATTCAGTTCAAAACAAATCTTACCTCTGCCAAAGGAGTTCTTTGTATGTCTCTTCCCAATCAGATGCCCCTTCCTTCCAATCATCATTTACAATTTCACTGCTTTACTACTCTTCAACACAGTTTTACTTCTATTTTTGCATCCTTACATAATATACTTTGGTTGACTGTTTTCTACCTTTACATAGCAACCATATGGCTTATATCATTTTGTCACTTGGCCTTTTACTCAATATTACACTTGCAAAGGTCATCTGTTTTTGAATGTAGCTTAGTCCAATTGTTTTCATTGCTTTTAGTATTTTATTGATATTATAGTTTGTTCTATGTCAATGAAAATGTAAGTTTATTTCAATTTTTTACTATTAAGATTCATGCAGTTGTGTCTTTCCTGGCACATGTCTTCTGCTGCACATGTGCCTGCATTGTTCTAGGCTATGCATCAGTAGGTGAATGTGCTATGCCCTGAGCTATTTGTATGTATATTTCTTTGAATTGAGGGTCTCTGACTTTGGGTTTTATTCCTGAGTGGTCTGTGCATATCTTTCATACAGTTTTTGGTTATTTCATCAGCATTCACTTCTGTAAACTATCAGCAATTTATCATCAATGTGGTAGAAGGCTCAGAGGTACACTGTTTCTCCAGTAAACTACATTTTCTGGGCATGAGATGAGTCTTGTTGGCAAGACGCCCGTGATCAAGTGGTTCAGGTGAAGCAGTAGGTGGGCTGGTGCTATCTGTTTCTTATGGGTGAACAACCTCCTGTTTGTGGAGTTTACCAGTGTCAGGGGCCAGTCTGTTTATAGTGGAACTTTTGGGGATTTTCCCACCCAATCAGATTGTATTGTTGTTACATTGGATTATTTCATAAAGAACTTTTAATGGGAATATCAGAATCATACATTTTCTTTACATAACTATGGGATAAATTCTTTGGTTCCAATGTGCCAGTGAATATCAAAGGAAATTCAGGGCCAGTGGATGAAGTCAGCTGTGTACTGGTCTGAGATGCCTGCAATTGCATGGGGTCCTAATCAGACATAGTGCTCAAGGGCTCTTCTTTCCTACCCCCCATTATCCTGGATTGCCTTCAGTGATCTTGTTGCTGAACTCCACCTACCCCAACGAAACTTAGCTGCTTTTTTTTGGTGACTTATATACTAGCATATCAAGAATATTATTTGGGGGGCGCCTGGGCGGCTCAGTCGGTTAAGGGTCCTACTTCAGCTCAGGTCATTATCTCACAGTTCGTGGGCTCGAGCCCCACGTCAGGCTCTGTGCTGACAGCTCAGAGCCTGGAGCCTGCCTCGGTTTCTGTGTTTCCCTCTCTCTTTCTACCCCTCTCCCTCTTGTGCTCTATCTCTTAAAAATAAATAAATGTTAAAAAATTTAAAAAAGAATATTATTTGTATTATAAAGTCTATCTGTAGTCATATATGTTTAAATATTAAACATCATGCAGCACACACACAAAATAATTTTTCAGTGCAGGCCACATAAAAATGTTATGATTGTGGCAGAATGTCTACATACTTGATAGTATTTCACATTTTACAAGAATTAATATAATCCAGAGAAGGCTCATCACTGTGGGAACCCAGAGCAGTAAAGCTGTGATCTCTAAGCATTGTGTGATGAAATTAAAATGAATTTGGTCCCACAATAGTATAAAAAGTATTAGTTATACCCATTACTATATGCCAAAGGTCATTCATGGAAAAATATTTTAATTATGGTTAATTTGTTGTTCACTCTGGGAACAATGGTGTTTACTTCTTGTTTATCTTAGTAGTATAATGCAAGCTTCTAATTATCCATGACTTCCCCCAGTCCCAGACAGTACTTCTTTATTTTTCCCTTGTATGCAACATTTTACAACTTTGAAATACTTTAGGAGTATAGGTTGTTCTTAGTTGATCCAATCATTACAGAAACTATGAATGTGTGTCATATCTGAGAACCAAGAAAAAATTTATCAAGTGATAAAAACTAATGCAAGAACAAAAATACATAAAAGGCATAAAAAAACCAATAGCCAGGTTAGTTCCAGTCTTTAATAAGCACAAACATACATCTGCAGAATGTATGTTTTACCTGTGCATAGTTTCAATCTATTTAAAAAATAAGTTATGATTTTTTAAAATATAGTAATAGATTTACAACAAAATCCAACAGATACTACAGTGAGTTCTATATACCCACCCCACCCTCTACCCCAATTCCAGCATACAGTTTTTCTATTATAAGCATCTTATTGTTGTACATTTCTTATAGTGGATCAGCCAGTATTTATACATTATAATTAACTAAATTCAATAGTCTACATTAAGGTTCACTTTTTGTGTTAGACAATTCTGAGGATTTTGATAAAATTTATAATGACCTGTATTCGCTATTATAGCATCACACAGAATAGTTTCACCACCGTAAAAACTCCCCTGTGCTTCACTTATGCAATCCTCTTTCCCTTCTCCTTAACTTTTTTTTCTCTGATCCATTTTGAGTTGATTTTTGCAGAAAAGATAAAAGTCTATATGTCTAAATTCTTTTTTTTTTTTTGCATATCCACATTTAGTTACTCCAGCAACATTTACAAAAGATCATTCCCTATTCAATTGCCTTTGTTCTGCTTTTTTTTTTTCTTTAGTTAAGGTGGGAGTGATACTTCCAGACTCTATATGTCACAGCTGAAACCAGAAATCCCTGAGTTGCTCCTGTCTCTTTTTCACAGGTTAGCACCTTTAGATTTGGAATGCTCCCTTTGTTTTGGGAGTTAGCGGCTTTCAGACCCTGCTGATAAACTTCTCTGTCCTCTTTGGAGCCTCAGGCTGCCAGCTTTCCACCTCTCCTCTCCATGGTCTAATCCCCTCCTTAGGGAAGAATGTTTCCTAAGGTAGCCAGTTGGAACCATCACTTCCATGAAACATGTGGAGTCAGCAATTGCATGGCCTTAGAGTGTGTGCCTTCTAAAAATTTGTGGTCCTAGGTGGCTTGCCTGCTCTACCCTAGTGCCACCCTTGATAACCATAATCCATCATTTCCCCAGTGATTCTTTTCTGCTGGTATTCCTGCCCTTAGTATCCTGCCATATTGAATAGGGGTCACCTCTGTGATGATTAGGATCTATGGAAATGATGGTATGTTACTTTTATGGATAAGCCAGAAAGAATATTTGTAGCAACTGCGTTTTGTAACATATAGAGCAGACACATGGAAATGTTCACGTGTATTCCTCAAAATATATTTGGAATTTTTTCGGCAGTTTGTTTATATATGCAATGCACCTGTAATTTTGCCTTACATGGTAAAAGGGTCTTTGAAGATATGATCAAGTTAGGGACTTTGAGAGTGTTAGGTATTCTATATTATCTGAGCAGGTCCAATGTAATAATGACAGGGGGCAGGTCAGAGTCAGAGGACACGTGAAAATGATATTTGGAGATGTACTGTGATTTTGAAGATGAAGATTCCATTAAGCAAAGAATGCAGGTGGCCTCTAGAAGCTGTAAAAGGTAGGGAAATGGATTTTCTCAAGAGTTCCCAAGGAATGCACAGCTTTCAACATTTCAATTTTAGTCCAGGTAAGACACCTTTTGGACTTTCGACTTTTGGAACTATAAAATAAGGCATGTATTATTTAAGCCATTAAGCATGGTAAATTTTTTTGATAGGAGAAATAGGAAATGAGTACAAAAGTAAACCAATTATGTATTTCTTTTGATAGGCAAACCTTTGAATATGTTTAACCATTTGTTGCCAAGCAGCCTGCAGTTTTCTGAAGAGAAAAATAATTTGGCTATACTAGCAAGCCTAGATCCAATACATTGGCCTATTTTGGGAGAAATCATTGTTGCCAAGACATTTGTAGGAATCTCAGCAGCATTTTGCTAATGTGAGGTTGGGGTCCAGTTCTTAGGAAACTGAAAGGCAGGATTATTAATGTAAGAGAAACATAAATGCCAGAAGGGACATGTAGGAGGTAATCTTAGAATATCTGAAGTATTTAAAGAAATAGCGCACCTGGCTGGCTCAGTTGGTGGAATGTGACTCTTGATTACAGGGTTGTGAGTTCAAGCCCCACATTGGGTATAGAGATTACTTAAAAATAAAATCTTTTAAAAAGAAACTAACAAGAAGAAACTGCTAAAAAAAAACAGCTAATGGTTTTCAAGAAGGTCAGTGAATTGACCTTCAAGAAGGTCTTGACCTTCAAGAACTCTTGACCTTCAAGGTCAGTGAATTGATAGATCTAGCAATCAGACTAGTAGCTATGGGCCTGAGGAGAGTACACAAGAAAGTTTTGTTTTCCCTTAGGTAGTAAATGCAGATCTCCAGAGTTAATAAAATGTAGCTGGCTAAGAGGAACCATATCAGTGCTCAAAAGTTTATCTGGGCAGAAGCTGTCTACCTCTATAGTTAACAAGTCTCAGCTTATGGTTTCCTAATAGAATGGGTATCCAACCTTTAGGTTAAAGGAATTGGTGATAGTCTGGGACAAGATCATCAAAGCATTCTGAATTGGCAAGGCCTGGGGCGCCTGGGTGGCGCAGTCGGTTAAGCGTCCGACTTCACCCAGGTCACGATCTTGCGGTCCGTGAGTTCGAGCCCCGCGTCGGGCTCTGGGCTGATGGCTCGGAGCCTGGGGCCTGTTTCCGATTCTGTGTCTCCCTCTCTCTCTGCCCCTCCCCCGTTCATGCTCTGTCTCTCTCTGTCCCAAAAATAAATAAACGTTGAATTGGCAAGGCCAGGTCATGTGTCTTGTGAGTGAGAGCCAAGAGTTTAATTGACTCTCCTGCCACCCTTGACCTCTGAGACGAAGATGTTTCTTCTCTACCTGTTGGGGTTGTTCTCTTATTCCATGGCCAAGTGATCAGTATGACTAGTGTCTGCAGCACCACTTTACCCTTTTCCCATCCTTACCATAGCAAACCAAACCATTTGGCTACATTCATCTTTAGTTAGTTCAGCAGTTTATTTCTTACATATCTTTGCCATCTTAGAACATCTCGCATCCACTGATACATGAACCATAGCAGGATCACCTTGGAAGTTTTGACCTCGTGGCAATGATTTTTATTCATTATCACCTTGATTCTGTGAAGAAATATGGCAGTAAAAAGGGGACCGTGTTAGTGTCTACCACTCCTTGACTCTTATTTGCTACCCTCTTGTCTCAGTAGCCTCGTGTGTTGGGGATAGACACAGAGGGAATAAAAGAAAAATACGACGTTTAATTACATGTTATGGTTCTTTTATAGTCAGTTTGGACTTCCTCTCCATCTGTCCCCTTCAAGGAAATTACCGTATTTAAAGCCTCTACTGCCTGTCTTGAGTGTGTGTTCCACTGGGAGCTAACTCTTGGTTGTGCACTTACCTTTTCAAATTTCTCCTTTAAGAATACATTTTGGGGGTGCCTGAGAGGCTCAGTCAGCTAATCATCCAACTCTTGATTTTGACTCAGGTCATTATATCATGGTTCATGAGACTGAGCCCCACATCAGGCTGTGCACTGACAGCATGGAGCCTGCTTGAGATTCTCTCTCCCTCTCTCTCTCTGCCCCTTGTGCTGTCTCTGTGTCTCTCCCAACAACAGACCATCAAATTCCTCATTAGACTTTCTATGGCCTAACATCCAGATCTACATGGCCATGAACTATTGGTTGTCTTATTTTTTTGCCCTTGGCTTGCAGGGAATTTTGTCTATCTTTTGCCATAGTGTTTACTTGGGGTACTTTATATCCCAGTTACTGAATAGTTTTTTAGAGATTATTCCTGGGACAGAAGAGGCAATTCAGTTGTCTCTGAACTGATTATTTGATTTGCTTGCCTATTTCATCATCTGGGCACTCTTAATCTTTATTGGAAACCTAGGCAGGAGTCACAGTGAAGCAAAAGGAAGTGGTGGCTTGCCCCACTGGGTTTCAAGGACATCTAAATAGGAATTTATCTTGGGTAGGCCACTGTTTTATTATAGCTATACAGACTATTAAAAACATGACAACAGACCCAAAGTGGAGTCACTTTGGCTAATCCCCATGCTACCACACCAAGACTTCATTACAGTTTTGTCTTTGCTGTCACAGAAATAGAATCCTCAATCAGTCTATCAGGAATCACCTTATCAGCACAAGTTATTTGCCTGATAGACCCCTGCTATCCCCTAAAGGAACGGAATTTTGTAATAATAAACATGCTTTTCTGCCAGTATAATTACCTTGTTCCCACTCCCTTCTGCCTATAAAAGTCTTTCATTCTGTATACAAATGGAATCTCCTCAAATCTTTCTTTTGCTAGATTGAATGCTTCCCAGTTTGAATGGAGTTTTGCTAAGAATTTATCTTAAAAATTTTAATGTTCCTCAATTTTATCTTTTAACAGGACCTACTGCAGTAAGCTACAATAAGTCTTTACATTATATCCCTCCATCTTCATATCATTAACTAGAGTGGTCACTGACCAGTGGTGCTTAGAGCATGAAGTTGATTCTTAAGTGACCAAATGACTTCCTAGCCTTCAAATCTGGAAAAACCTGCATTGATCCCTAAAGTGTTAGTCAGATGATCCTAGTTTTTAGGATTTCATTAGGCTTTTGACTAAATATATCTCTAATTTCTTCCCTCTAATACATTGTAAGAATATATCTCAGTATATTATAGAGTGACTAACTGTTCTTGCTCACCAGGGATTTGTCTGTCTATAGTAATGGCCACCAACAGAAGAGAAGTAGTTTTATTTTCTTGATATAGTGTAGGTGAGTGAATACAATCACAATAATCTTTCCTTGGTATTACAAGACCACCAACCTCCACTGATGGAACTCATCAGGAATCTCAACAATGGTGGTCAAAGACCATTTGTACCCATTATCAATGAAGACTTCAGCAACCAAGTCAGCTCCAAACCTGGACAGATGATCCTTAGAACCCATCTGTCTTGGTATTCATAAAAGCATTGTGACTTTGTCTTTCATTTCAGCACAAGGACTTAGGATGTGTCTAGGTAGTTCTCATTATATTGTTTATATTGTTTTCCTTCTGGTTTACTGAGTTTTTTTTTTAATTCTACTTATGTTATATTTAATTAGATGTGGATAAAAGAAGTATTAGGACATTGACATTACCACAGACAGTTCTCTCATAACTCCACTGACTTGGAGGAGTCTAAGTCAATCCCATTAGTATCTGAAACTTCTAATTCTCTCACATTATTTTTGCCCACTACTGAACTTCACATAAGTGAAATAATAGAGTATGGATCCTTTTTAATTCTGGATTTTTTGCCTATAATTTTGATATTCAACTGCATGATTAAATGTATCTGTAGTTCATTGGTATTTACTGTGGAGTAGTATTTCTTTGTATGAATATGACATAGTTTGTGGATTCATGCAATTTTTTAAATTTATTTTGAGTGGGGGGAGGGGCAACGAGAGAGGGAGAAAGATCTCAAGCAGGCTCTGCACTGTCAGTGCAGAGTCCAAAGCGAGGCTTAAATGCATAAACTGTGAGATTGTGACCTGAGCCAAAACCAAGAGTCAGACTTTCAAATGATTGAGCCACCCAGGCACCCCGATTCATGCAATTATTTAATGACCTTTTAGGTTGTTTTTGTTTTTGAGTATTCTGAAAAATGCTTCTAAAGAATATTCATGTCTTTTTTAGACATAAGTTTTCACATATCTTCGGTAAATTTCTAAGAATAGAATTATTGGGTCACATGTTAATTATACTATTAAGTGTGTAAAAAGGCATCAAACTGCATTTTAAAGTTCTTACAGTATTTTACATTCCAACCATCTATGTATGAGAGTGGCAGTTGTTCCTTATTCTTACCAACTTTTGTTACTTCCAGTCTCTTATATTTTAGTCATTTCGAGGTGTGCTGGTATTTCATTGCAGTTTTAATTTTATCTTCCTGATGACTAATTTGTATTGGACTATGTCTTATATGATTATGAGACATTCAAATGTCTCTCTTTTGAATGTTCACATATTTTACATATTTTAATGTTTGTCTTTTTATCATGTATAAAAATTCTTAATATAAACTGCATGCAAATATTATGCCAGATTATCTCCCCAGTATGTGGCTTGGCTCTGTATTTTGTGTCCTATCCGATCCAAAGTTGTGAAGCTTTCTCATAAGTGTTGTAGAAGTTTACTGATTTTAGCGTTTATGTATCTGCCTATGATCCATTTTGAGTAATTTTTGTAAGTTAAGTATTAGGGCGTATTTTTCTCTCTCTGTATATATCTAATTGCTCTAACCCCATTTATTGGGAAACGATCTTCTCTTCCCATGGAATTACCATGGTACCTTTATTGAAAAACAGTTCATCACCTACTTTGTGTTCCATCGATCCATATATCTCCCCTTAAACTAATACCAGCTATTCTTACCCTAATTCACAAAATCAGGTAAATTGTGTCTTCATATTTTATACTTTTTTCTGAATATGGATTTGGTGATTTTAGGTTTTTGCATTTCTATGTGAAATTTGGAATCAAATTTTCCATTTTTACCACACCCCCTAAAAAATAAAAAAACATTGCAGAAATTTTGATTGGGGTTTTTTTGAATCTATACATGAATTTGTGGGGAACAGCCATATTCATGATGTGATTTTCAAACCATGAACCTGGTGTATTGTTCCATTTATTTAGATGTCTCTAAATTAAAGTGTAAATATCTCATATTTCTGAATGTTATTAATTGTGTACACTTTAAAAATCTCTATTTCCAGTGCCCTTCACAGGCACATAGACATAGAATTAAATCATGGAAGTTGTTGATTCCTCCAATAACCAGCTTAGCATTACTTTGAATGACTGATTCATATTTTGGAAAATTACTGCAAAATGTTTAAATCAAAATTGTCAAATAATCCCAGTGAACGTATAAAAAAGAGTATAATTTTGGAGTTTATTCCAGAAATAGAGAAGCATTTCAATAGTTTTCAACATATATCAAAATTAATAAAGATAAAAAATTATGATATTAAGTACTGAAGAGACATTTGATAAAAGTTGGGAAAACTAGGAGTTAAAAAAGTCCTTTTGATTTCTCTAAATTATCAATTGCAAACCACAGTTACCTATTTTAAAAAGGTCTCACATTCAGTCCCATAATGGGATTCCATTTTTAAAAAGTGTGGTTTTTTAATGTTTATTTATTTATTTTGGAAGGAGAGGGAGGGACGGAGCATGAGCAAGGGAAGAGCAGAGAGAAAGGGAGACACAGAATCTGAAGCAGGCTCCAGGCTCTGAGCTGTCAGCACAGAGTCTGATGTGGGGCTCGAACTCACAAACTGTGAGATCGTGACCTGAGCTGAAGTTGGACGCTTAACCAGCTGAGCCACCTGGGCGCCCCATGGGATTCCATTTTTAAACTACAGTTCATTGAACATTTATTTGTAAGCCCAGGAAGAGTTAAGATGGTGGAGTAGTAAGAGGACCCTAGAACATAGCTAGATCAATACCAAATCATTTTGAAGACCTAGGATATCAATCTGAGGATTAAGAGAACAATTTGCACAATTAGAGGGGGAGACATGACAAATACAAGGGGCAGATACATGAATTGGGGAAAAGAAAAGCCACAGTGCCACAGAGGGGAGGGAGCCTTTTTTGTAGAGAGAAGACAGTGAAGGAGAAGGGGGAGAGAGAGCAGCATGTTGGGTTCATGCAAGAAAAACACTCCTCCAAAACCATTGACCGGGAAGTCAAGAGGAACTGACTATTGTAAGTTTTTGCAAACAATGGAGCTCAAATTCTGAGGTTTTAGAAATCCCTGCCATTCACCAGAGTGGAGATGGGCAGGCAGTGGTGCTCCTGGGGAGGAGGGCAGAGGCCTGGGAGTGGAATGTGGACAGCACTGTGTGGGGATCCCCTGGGTCACACTGGGAGAGAATGTTCCCCTTCCTGGAGTACATTTGGAAGAGGGTATATTGCATCTCCAAGGACAAAAGACATAGCGGGTACATTGAGCAGCCGTTCAACAGCAAGGGACAGAGGTGCATGCAGAGGGCAGGAAAACTGGTTGCACCTTGTTGCTGTGCTTTACCATAAATTCCAGGTAACTGTGCGGTGGTGAAACTGCACAGGCTCCAAGTGCAGCACTGTGAGGCTCTCCTCTGGAGGAGGGGAGTGGGTTCACACTTCCGGATCCTTTAAGATTTGGGGTTTTGAATCCCAGCTGTGTGCCAGAGATAAAACACAGGAGAATTGTGGCACCAGGTATGAGGGCAGGGATCTTATGGAAACCTGGGACACAGGAAGGGGGATTGTTCACTTCTCTGTGAGGGCTCCCGTCTGGGGATAAGAAAGCAGGGCGACACCATCTTCCCCACTTGGACTTCAGTGAGCAACACAGTGCCCCCGGTATAGGCTGGAACCTCTTGTACCAAACCCTGCATCCTGCACCCTGCACCCTGCAGGGGAATCTTTACTAAGGCAGATCTGACTGTGACCCAAAGCAGGGCCTCTCCCCCAGAGGAACAACACAGGGACCCCTTATGCAGCAAGACTACTTACTGATCATAAGAGTGCTCCAAAGCATCAGATTCAGTTTTGGTGGAAATATGACTAAGCTTGCTTCTTTTATTTTTCTTTGTTTTCTTTTGCAATCAGTCTTATAGTTTTTGGTTCATTCGTTTATTTTCATTTCCTTTTCTTCCTTTCTTTCGTTCTTTCTCTCTCTTTTTTTTGGAATCAGGTTTATAGTTATTTTTTATCGTTTTATTTTTGGCTCTTTTTCCTTTTCTCTCTCTTTCTTTTTTGGAAGGGGGAATCAGGCTTTTTTAAAATTAGTTTTATTTTGGGGTGCCTGGGTGGCTCAGTCAGTTGAGCAACCGACTTCAGCTCAGGTCATGATCTTGCAGTTCGTGGGTTCAAGTCCCTCGTCAGGCTCTGTGCTGATGGCTCCGAGCCTGGAGCCTGCCTTGGATTCTGTGTCTCCCTTTCTCTGCCCCTTCCCTGCTCATGTTCTGTCTTTCTCTGTCTCTCAATAATGAATAAAGTTAAAAAACTTAAAACAAAAAATTAGGCTTATTTTACCAAACAAATCAAAGCACACCTGGGTAAAGGTCTGAACGCTCCCCAGTGCAAGCAAGGAGGAACTCTGCATAGGACTGACCTGTGAGAAAGACCAGCCAAAACACAACACACTGCACACAGCATACACCAGAAACACTTCCTGAAGCTCCAGGCCATGGACAGTGTATGACCTCTTCATATAGCATTACTCTCAGGAACAGGAAACACAACAAGTTCTCATAACTTGCAAAAGACAGAAACCTAGGCAAAAATGGCAAGATGGAGGAATACTCCCCAAAAGAAAGATCAAGAAGAAATCACAGCCAGGGATTTGCTCAAAACAGATATAAGCAATATATATGACAAGAATTTAGAACAAAAGTCTTAAGAATACTAGCTGGTCTTGAAAAAAGCATAGAAGACACCAGAGACATCCTTGCTTCAGAGATAAAAGGCTGAAAAACTAGTCAGGCTGCAATAAAAATGCTATAAGTGGGATGCAAAACCAACTTGAGTTAATCACAATGGGGAGAAGCAGAGGAAGGGATAGGTTATATAGAAGATAAAATTATGGAAAATAATGAAGCTGAAAAGAGGAAGGGAAGAAAACATCACACATATAGGCTTAGGGAACTCAGCTATTCCATAAAGTGCAATAATATCCATATCATAGCAACCCAGAAGAGTGGGAAAAGGGGGAAGGAGGTTTATTTGAACAAATTATACTGAGAACTTTCCTAATCTGGTGAAGGAACAGGCATTCAAGTCCAAGAGGCACAGCAAACTCCCCTCAAAATCAACAAAATCAAGTCAGCACCAAGACATACCTTAGTGAAACTTGCAAAGATAGAGAATTCTGTAAACAGTTAGGGACAAAAGGTCCTTAAACTACAAAGTTAGACACATAAGGTTAGCAGCAGACCTGTCCACAGAAACCTGGCAGGCCAGAAGAAAGTTTCATGACATATTCAACATGCTTAATGGGAAATATTGCAGCCAAGAATACTTTATTCAGCAAGGCTCTCATTCAAAATAGGAGAGATAAAGAGTTTTCAAGACAAGCAAAAACTAAAGGAGTTCATGAACACTAAACCAGCTCCACAAGAAGTATTAAATGGGACCCTTTGGGAGAGAAAGAAATACCAAAATCACCAAAAATAGAAATGAACAATCTATATGAACAGCAACTTTACAGGTAATAAATGACACTAAATTCATATCTATCAATAGTTACTCTGACTGTAAAAGAACTAAGTGCTCCATGAAAGAAATTGAAGAAGACACAAAGAAATGAAAAAATAATCTATACTCATGGATTGGAAGAACAAATATTGTTAAAATATATTTAATACCCAAAGCAGTCTACACATTCAATTCAATTCCTATCAAAATACCACCGGCATTTTTCACAGAGCTAGAAAAAACAATTCTAAAATTTGTATGGAACCACAAAAGACCCTGAATAGCCAAAGTAATGTTGAAAAAGAAAACCAAACTGGAGGCATCACAATTTTGGACTTCAAGCTACAATACAAAGCTGTAGTCATCATGACAGTATGGTACTGGCAAAGAAACAGACACAAAGATCAATGGAACAGAATAGGAAACCTAGAAATGGATCAACAAATGTATAGACAATTAATCTTCAGCAAAGGAAGAAAGCCTATCCAATGGATAAAAGACAGTCTCTTCAACAAATGGTGTTGGGAAAACTGTATGGTGACATGCAGAAAAATGAAATTGGACCACTTTTTTACACCATATACAAAACTAAATTCAAAATGGATGAAACACCTAAATGTGAGACAGAAAACCACTAAATCCTAGAGGAGAACACAAGTAACAATGTCTTTGACCTTGGTGCAGCAACTTCTTACTAGACATGTCTCCAGGGGCAAGGGAAGCAAAAGCAAACCTGAACTATTGTGACTTCATCAAGATAAAAAGCTTCTGCACAGTAAAGGAAACAACAAAACTAAAAGGCCCCATATGGAATGGGAGAAGATATTTGCAGATGACATATCAGATAGAGGGTTAGTATCCAAAATCTAAAAAAAAAATTATCAAAGTCAACACCCCAAAATACAAACTTAACACCCAAATAATCCAGTTAAAAATAGGGAGAAGGCATGAATAGACATTTTTCCAAAGAAGGCATAAAGATGGTTATCAGACACATGGAAAGATGATCAACATCACTCATCATCAGGGAAATACAAATCAAAACCATGATGAGATATCACCTCACACCTATAAGAATGGCTAAAATAAACAAGACAGGAAAACAAAAGATGTTGGTAAGGATGCAGAGAAAGGGGAACCCTCTTACAGTGTTAGTGGGAATGCAAACTGGTGTGGCCACTCTGGAAAACAGTTTTTAGGTTCTCCAAAAGTTAAAAATAGAACTACCCTAAAATCCAGCAATTGCACTACTAGGTATTTATCCAAAGGATACAAAAGTACTGATTTGAAGGGGCTCATGCATCCCTATGTTTATAGCAGCACTATCAAGAATAGCCAAATTATGGAAAGATCCCAAATGTCCATGGACTGATGAATGGATAAAAACGATGTGGTGTATATATACACAATGTAATATTATTTAGCCATCAAGAAGAATATAATCTTGCCATTTTGAAGATGTGGATAAAATCACTGTATTATGCTAAGCAAAATAAGTCAGTCAGAGAAAGACAAATACCACATGGTTGCACTCATATGTGGAATTTAAGAAACAAAACAGATGAACATGGGAATGTAAGGAAAAATAAAACATGATAAAAACTTAGAGGGAGGCAAGCCATAGAGACTTTTAACTGTAGAGAACAAACTGAGGGTTGCTGGAGGGGAGGTCGGTGGGGAAATGTGATAAATGGGTGATAGGTATTAAAGAGGGAAGTTTTCATGATGAGCACTGGGTGTTATATGTAAGTGATGAATCACTAAAAAATCTCCTGAAACCAAAACTGCATTATATCTTAAGTAACTTGAATTTAAATAAAATCTTGGAAGAAAAAAACATTTCTAAGCCCCGAATTTAGTGTAGCTTTCAATTGTAAATCGAGTATTTTCAAAACATATTCTTCACTGTAGACTCTCTTTGATTCTAGCCTTTGGAGGTTTTCCCTTTTCATGTCATTGATTTTAGGGTTTTTTCCCCTGCAATATTAATAGTCAATGTGTTCCATTTTCTGTCTTTACTAAATAATCTTGATAATATTTTATGAAAATATTTATATTATGAAGCATAATACATTTTTTATTAATGAAACATGAAAATGTAAAAATGTCTTCTGTAAATATCAAAACATGTGTATAATAATAAAATTTTATTTTTTTTAATTTATTTTTGAGAGAGATAGAGAGACAGAGGGCAAGCGGGGGAGGGGTAGAGAGAGAGGGAGACATAGAATCTGAAGCAGGCTCCAGGCTCTGAGCTGTCAGCACAGAGCCCATTGCAGAGCTCAAACTTGTGCAAGATCATGATCTGAGCCAAAGTTGGATGCTTAAATGACTGAGCCACCCAAGCACCCCTATAATAATAAAATTTTTAAATACACTTTAGTTATATGCAGTTAGTATAATTGAAGACATTGGCATTATATATGATTTTATATAGGATAGTATATGATAATCCAGGGATTACAAAAGATCAGGAATAAATTATTATTCTATAAAAGCAACTGATAAATTGAACCTCTGTTATGAGAAAAAGATACACCATTATAGCTTCTTTCACAATATACGACTCAAACCATTCAACATAAAAATAAACACATAATACATGTAATGCAAATATTTTACAAAACCTCACATATTTACTGGGGTTAGGGTGAAAGAAAGTTTTATCTATAAATTCAAGAACCGCAAAAAAAAGATGATAGTTATCAGATATCATGAGTCTATAATTTCACAATATCGTATTATCAAAAAATTACCCAGAATAACCCCAAATCCAAAATCCAAAATCAGTGCCAAAACCAAAATCAGGTCAATGACGAATTGTAAAACATAGTAAAGATAAATCAGTAGCCAGGGTTAAGATAATTAATGTAAAAGTGCATACAAATAAAGGAAATAAAGACAAGAATACCTTAACATAAATATATATGCAGAAATATAAAATAAACCAGAAGATGTATATATATAGAATTTTCAGCACATTAGTAATAAAAATAACAAAACTGAAACAGATGTAAGCACTTAGTATTTTTGCTTATCACTTTACTGATTTTTAAATATCACTAACAGTCTTGTGAAGCATTACTCTTGCACTTAAAAGATAAGTGTATACAAAGAAGAAAATGAGTATGTTATAAACAGCCTTTAATATTTTTGTACTCTATAGCCTAATAACTTCTAGAATTAATCTTTAATATAAAATCTTAGAGCTAAAAAATAATAACAAAATTTTCATTGAAATATCCTTTAGTACAATAACCTGTTAGCTGTGCCTGGGTGGCTCTGTGGGTTGAGCATCCAACTCTTGATTTCAACTCAGGTCATGATTTCAGGGTTGTGGGATTGAGCACCATGTTGGGCTTCACACTAAGCATGAAGCCTGCTTAAGATTCTCTCTCTCTCTCTCTCTCTCTCTCTCTCTCTCTCTCTCTCTCAAAGTACTTTTAGATTTACAGTGTTATATTTATGAACACAAATAAGATTGACAGAAATTGCATTTGGGATGCTTAGGTGGCTCAGTTATTAAGTATACAGCTTGATTTCAGCTCAGGTCATGGTCTCATGGTTGTGAGATCAAGCCTTGGGTTAGGTTCTGCATTGAGCATGGAGCTCACTTGGGATTCATTTTCTCTCTCTCTCTCTCTCTCTCTCTCTCTCTCTCTCTCTCTCTCCCCTCCTCCTTCCCTCAAATAAATAAACATTAAAAAAAGAAATTGAATTACATTTTTAACAGTTCAGTTTCTTGAGCATGGAACCATAAGTAATTTCATTCTTTTTCCTATACTGGAAATATATTAACTTTAAAAGAAGTGGTGTTAAAAATAAGTACAGAAGTAAAAATCATACTGTGATTGTAATTAAGAGATATGCTATAGTATATTTTGACAATAAATGAAATGATTTCTTTAACTGAAAATTCCTATTATTTAACCTGACTGTATTTACTTTTAGCCATGCAAATTTGAAAAATGCTGTGATACTGAACACTGTACTCTGATTGAACCTGCAGAGTGTGGCACTGGACCATGCTGTGATAAAAACACTTGTCTGGTAAGCTTTCAAAATATTATGGTACATTCTTTCAGGATTTTTTTCTGTCCTTGTTTATTCACTTTATTTTATTTTATTTTTTTACACAACTTTCAAATACTGTATGTAACTTTAGGTACCTGATTCATACACAGTTGACTTCAGAATTCAAAAGCTATCCTTAGATTTTTTTCAACCTTCCTTCTTATGTTTGCCTTCACTGTATTGTTTCAATCTCTACTGAAGATCCATCCAATTATTCAATACCAATTTCAAATTATGTGGATGCTAATGACTCCTTTTGGTCATATCTGAGGTCATACCTGAATGTAGGTCCTCATGACCGAAGAACTTATGACGAAATTAAAAATAAGCCACCCAACACAGTTCATGTACAGTGTTTGAATAAACAGACAACAATAATAATAAAAATCTCATTTTGAGAATAGCAGAAAAAGAGTCCATGTAGAATAGTCAGCAACATGTAGCATGTCTAATATTGAAGTTAGCTTTGTAGATACACCTGCATCCTGAAGTAGATTGAATCCTTGACTTTCCTTGGGAAGTTTCCCATTGAGTTTTCCTTTATAGTCACACCTGGAAGGAGACTGAGTAAGATTTGTCTTTTGGGGATTGCTTCATTGTAGCATCTTGCCTTTTTTGTGTCACCTTTAGACGTCAACAACAATCATAAAAGCTGATTAATTAGAGATCTTGATTGCCAGATTTCAGATTTGCAGGTTCTCCATCAATGAAATCTCTCCTAATATCATTCTACTTTGTTCTCTGTGTGTTCTTTTTCACTCTTCGTGCTAGTAATTAAAGTCACTGGCCACTTGTCTTCAAGGAGGCAAGCATAGAGTTTCCACTATTTAGCAATAAACCTTGTTGCTCTTCCCTTCATCAGAGCCCTCATCTTGTCCTTTGTCTCCAAATCAGAAGGATTAAGCAATAAGGTTTTTCTACATAGCCCATTGCCCTTTCTCTACATCCCAGAGGGAAGTTCTTTAAAAAGGGAATAATTCTTACTTTTGGAAGAGTTTTTAAAAAATTAAGGTCAAAATCATGTACAATAAAATTTACCATTTTCAGGGAAACAATTTAGTGATATTCAGTACATCCACAGTGTTATGCAACTGCCACCTCTATCTAGTTCCAAAACAAGTTCCTCAGTCAAACAGGAGACTCCTGGAGCATTGAGCACTTGCTCTCCTTTCTTCCTTCCCCTCAGTCCTGGCAACCACCAATTTGTGTTCTGTCTGGAGTAACCTATTCTGGATATTTTATATAAGTTAGAAGCATAGAATATGTGACCTTTTGTGTATGGATTTCTTCACTTAACATAGTGTTGAATATTCATTCATCTTGTAACCTATGTATCAGTGCTCCTTTATATGGCTGAAAATATTCCATTGCATGAATATACCACAATCTGTTAACTGGTTCATTCATTGATGGACATTTGGGCTTTTTCTAAACTTGAGTTTTCAAGTAAATTCATAATTTGACTTTAAGTAGTTAAAATGTGGTAATAATAGAAATGATAGATCTACACTTTTCTTACATAATTTTTTTTACAGTTTTGGTTTATTACTTTACAAAAATAATTCTTTTTCTTTGTCTCACAGCTCTCTGTAAAGGGAACTATATGTCGACAAAGCCAAGATCTGTGTGATTTTCCAGAATTTTGCAATGGAACATCTGAGTTTTGTGTACCTGATGTGATATCTGCTGATTTACAACCATGCAATAATAACACTGCCTATTGCTTTCAAGGAATATGCCAAGATACAGATAGACAGTGTGCAGAGTTATTTGGAAAATGTAATAGTATACTTTTTTTCTGAAGTTCATTTTTATTATTTTATTTTGTATTTTTCCCAGTATAGTTAGCACACAGAGTTATATTAGTTTCTGGTGTACAATATAGTGATTTAACAATTCCATACATTACTCAGTACTCATCATGGTAAGTGTACTCCTTAATCCCCATCACCTATTTCACCCATTCCCCCAACCACCTCCTCTGGTTGACTCTCGTTTGTTCTCTATGGTTAAGAGTCTGTTTCTTGGTTTGTATCCCTCTCCCTCTTCTTTTTTTCCTTTGCTCCTTTGTTTCGCTTCTTAAATTCTACATATGAGTGACATATGATATTTGTCTTTCTCTGACTGACTTACTTCATTTAGCATTATACTCTCTAGCTCCATCCGTGTCATTGTGAATGGCAAAATTTCATTCTTTTCTTTTTTTTTTTTTATGGCTGAACAATCTTCCATTGTATATATATCACATCTTCTTTATCCATTTATCTATTGATTGGCATTTAGGCTGCTTCCATTATTTGGTTATTGTAAATAGTGTTGCTATAAACATAGAGGTGCATGCATTTCTTTGAATTAATGTTTTTGTACTTTTTGGGTAAAGACCTAGTAGTATGATTATTGGATTGTAGGATTGTTCTATTTTTAGCTTTTTGAGGAATCTCCACACTTTTTCAGAGTGGCTATACCAGTTTGCATTCCCACCAACAGTGCAAGAAGGTTCCTTTTTCTCCACATCCTCATGAACACTTGTTTCTTGTGGTTTTGATTTTAGCCATTGTGACAGGTGTGAAATGATAATTTCATTGTAGTGTTGATTTTCATTTCCCTGATGAGTGGTGATGGTAAGCACCTTTTCCTATGTCTTTTTGACCATCTGTATGTCTTCTTTGGAAAAACGCCTGTTCATAGCTTCTTCCCATTTTTAATTGGATTATTTTCTTTTTGGATATTGTGTTGTCTCAGTTTTTTAAATATATTTTGGGTACCAACCCTTTATTGAATATGTTGTTTGCAGATATCTTCTCCCACTCAGCAGGTTGCCTTTTAGTTTTGTTGATTGTTTCCTTCACTGTGCAGAAGCTTTTTTGTTTTTTGTTTTTGTTTTGTTTTGTTTTGTATTGCTTTGTTTTGTTTTTGATGTAGTCCCAATAGTTTATTTTTGCTTTTATTTCCCTTGCCTCAGGAGACATATATACAAAAATGTTGCGATGGCCAATGCCAAGGAGGTTACTGGCTGTGTTCTCCTCAGTGATTTTTATGGTTTCAGGTGTCACATTTAGGTCTTTAATCCATTTTGAATTTATTTTTGTGTATGGTGTACAGAAGTGGTCCCCCTTTCTTTTCCTTTCCTTTCCTTTCCTTTCCTTTCCTTTCCTTTCCTTTCCTTTCCTTCCTTTCCTTTCTTTTATTTTCTTTTCCCTTTCCTTTCCTTTCCTTTCCTTTCCTTTCTTTTCTTTTCTTTTCTTTTCTTTTCTTTTCTTTTCTTTTCTTTCATGTGCGTTGCTGTGCAGTTTTCCCAACACCATTTGTTGAAGGGACTGTCCTCTGTCCTTTCCCCATTGGATACTCTTCCCTGCTTTGTCAAAGATTAACCATTTGGTTGTGGGTTTATTCTGGGTTTTCTATTCTGTTATATTGATCTATGTGTCTGTTTTTGTGCCAGTATCATACTGTTTGATTACTTTGGCTCTGTAATATAACTTGAAGTCTGGAATTGTGACACCTCTAGTTTTTTTGTTTGTTTGTTTTGTTTTTGTTTTATTGCTTTGGTTATTGGATGTCTTTAGTGTTTCCATACAAATTTTAGGATTGTTTGATCTAGTTCTGTGGAAAATGTTGGTATTTTCATTCAGATTGAAATAAGTTTGCAGATTGCTTTGGGTAGTATAGACAGCTTAACAATATTTATTTTTCCAACCCATAAACATGGGATGTCTTTCCATTTCTTTGTGTCATCCTGAATCTGATTCATCAGCGTTTGATAGTTTTCAGGGTACCAGGTCTTTCACTTATTTGATTAAGTTTATTCTTAGATATTTTATTGTTTTTGGTTCAATTATAAGTGGGTTGTTTTCTTAATTTCTCTTTCTGCCTCTTGATTATTAGTGTATAAGAAAGCAGTAGGTCTCTGTGTACAGTTTTGTATCCTGTGACTTTACTGAATTCATTTATCAGTTCTAGTAGTTTTTTGGTGGAATCTTCTGAGTTATCTATATATAGTATCTATATATAGTATCTATATATAGTATAATGTCATCTGCAAATAGTGAAAATTTTGTATCTTCCCTATCAATTTTGATACCATTTATTTCTTCTTTTTTTTTTTTTTCTGATTGCTGTGGCTACGACTTTTATATAGTCTAAACCTACGTTGTTGAGTGGTTTTTTTTAATGTTTATTATTTATTTTTGAGACAGAGAGAGACAGAGTGTGAGCAGGGAAGGGTCAGAGGGGACACAGAATCTGAAGCAGACTCCAGGCTCTGAGCTGTCAGCACAGAGCCTGATGCAGGACTCAAACTCACAAACTGTGAGATCATGACCTGAGCCAAAGTCAGATGCTTAGCTGACTGAACCACCAAGGCACCCCTGTTGAGTATTTTTATCATTAATGGATGTTGTACTTTGCCAAATGCTTTTTTGCATCTTGAAACGATCATATGGGTCTTACCCCTTCTCTTCTTGATGTGATTCATCACATTGATTGATTTGTGAATGTTTAACCACCTTTGTACCCCAGGAATAAATGCCACTTATTTTTGGTGAATGACTTTTTTTTTTAATATATTGTTGGATTCAGGAGCGCCTGGGTGGCTCAGTCCGTTAAGCGGCCGACTTCGGCTCAGGTCACTATCTCACGGTCGGTGACTTCGAGCCCCGCCTCGGGCTCTGTGCTGACCGCTCAGAGCCTGGAGCCTGTTTCAGATTCTGTGTCTCCCTATCTCTCTGACCCTCCCCCGTTCATGCTCTGTCTCTCTCTGTCTCAAAAATAAATAAACGTTAAAAAAAATTTTTTTAAATAAAAAAAATATTGTTGGATTCAGATTGCTGGTATTTTGTTGAGGATGTTTGCCTTATGTTCATCTGAGATATTGTCCTGTAATTCTCTTTTTTTGTGGTGTCTTTATCTGGTTTTGGTATCAGGGTGATGTTGGTCTCATAAAATGAATTGGGAAGTTTTCCTTCTTTCTGTTTTTTGGAATAGTTTGTAAAGAATAGGTATTAACTTTTCTTTACATGTTTGGTAGTATTCTGTGAAGCCATTTGGTCCTCAACTTTTGTTTGTTGGGAGATTTTTGTTTGTTTGTTTTGTTTTGTTTTTGTTTTTTTATACTGATTCAATTTCATTGCTGGTAATACATCTGTTCAAATATTCTGTTTCTTCCTGCTTCAGTTTTGGTAGGTTTATGTTTCTAAGAATTTATCCATTCCTTCTGGTTGTCCAATTTGTTGGGATATAACCTTTCATAATATTCTCTTGCAATCCTTTCTGTTTTCATTATTATTTCTCCTCCTTCATTTCTCTTCTTTCATTTCTGATCTTTTGGCGGGAGCGGGGGGGGTCCTCTCTATTTTTTGATGAGTCTGGCTAGGGTTTTATAAATTCTATTGATTTTTTCAAAGAATCAGCTCCTGGTTTTATTGATCTGTTTTATTGGTTTTTTTGTTTGTTTTTGTTTTTGTGTTTTAGTTTCTATATAATTTATTTCTCCTCTAATTTTATTATTTACTTCTTTATGCTGGTTTGGGGTTTTGTTTTTTATTCTTTTTCTATCTCTTTTGGTGCAAGGTAGGCTGTTTATTTGAGGTTTTTCTTGCTTCTTGAGGTAGCCTTGTATTGCTATAAACTTTCCTCTTAGAATTGATTTTTCTGCATCCCAGAGAGAGTTGTGTTTTCATTTTCATTTGTTTCCATATGCTTTTTGATTTCTTGGTTGACCCATTCGTTGTTTAGTAACATGTTATTTAACTTCCATGTATTTGTGGCCTTTCCAGATTTTTTTCTTGTGGTTGACCTCTAGTTTCATAGCATTGTAGTCAGAGAAGATGCAGGGTCTGACTTTTATCTTCTTGAATTTCTTGAGGCTTGTTTTGTGGGCTAATGTATGACATATTGGGGAGAATGTCCTATGTGCACTTGAAAAGAATATGTATTCTGCTGTTTTAGTATGAATTGTTCTGAATATATGCATTAAATCCACCTGGTTCTGTGTGTTATTCAGTGTCAAAGCCACTGTTTCCTTGTATTCCTGTTTGGATGATCTGTCCATTGATGTAAGTAGGGTATTAAATTTCTCTACTATTGTATTACTGTCAATTATTTTCAGCTATTATTGCTTCAAATAAATTTTCTGCTCCCATTTCTCTCTCTCCTTCCAGGATGTGAATGTTTTATACTTGATGTAGTCACTAAGTTCCCTAAGAGTATTCTCAATTTGCATAATTATTTTTACTCCCATTTGTTCAGCATGATTACTTTCCTGTACTCCATTTTGCAGGCTATGAATTCTTTCCTTTGTTTCATCTAGCCTGCTATTTATTCTATCGGGTATATTTTTAATTTCATTTATTTTGTTCTTCATCTCTGATTGGTTCTTTTTTTATCTCCTTATTAAGAGTTTCACTGATATTCTCTACTCTTTTATCAAGTGCGGAGAGTATCTCTATGATTATTACTTTAAATTCTCTATCAGGCATGTTACTTATTTCTGTTTTGGTTAGGTCTTTTGCTGCGGTTTGGTCTTTCGTTTAGGACACATTTCTTTCATTTAGGACACATTCCTTTGTCTCCTCATTTTGTCTAACCCTGTGTTTGGTTCTCTGTTAGGTAAGTCAACTATGTATCTTGCTATTGAAGGTAATGGCCTTATGAAGAAGTAGTCCTTTAGTACCTTGCAGTACAGTGTCCCCTGTTCCCCAGGACCTGATGCTTCAGGAAATGTCTGCTACGTGTGCTACCTATGCCCTGCTTCTTTCTTCCTTCAGTACAGCTGTCTGCAGAGGATCTTTTTTTCTGTTGTGGGCAGTGTTTGGTCCATGGCTGGGTACAGCACATTTTAACATGGTGTGTGCTGGTCTGCTTGAGAAAGAGACCTGCTACCACCAACACTACAGGAACTGAGGTCCCACAAAACATGTGGGTCAGTTGACTAGGTGTTGTTGGAGTTTTCACTGGTCTTCTGGGGGAGGGGGCCCACAGCACTGGGACTGAGGCAAGCATGACTGGGAAGGGCTGATCCACTGAAGCACAGGAGGTTTGGGCTTAGGTAGCAAATGGTGGCACCATTGCTGTTTCCTGCAGGTGGCCCTGTGTTTATGGTGGGGGCTGGGGGAGGAAAATGGCAACGTCTAGCTCCTTTGTTCCTGGAGGCATTTCCCCATGATCCTTGCCTTCCCAGACCATGCTCTAAGATGAATAGATCACTCTCCCTCCTGTCTGTCCCTGGCAGTTTTCAGACTGCTGCTTCCCTGTTGTATCTCTGCTGGCTGTTTGTCCTGCTGTCTAATACTAGGGACTCAGCTTCCTAATGCCCTCTGGGTTCAACCAGAGCCTAGCCACTGAGTTTTAAAATTCTGGGCTTTACAAGGGATACAGGAGTGCTGATGCATACGGGTACTTGTACCCCAATGTTTATAGCAGCACTCTCAACAATAGCCAAATTGTGGAAAGAGTCGAAATGTCCATCAACTGATGAATGGATAAAGAAATTGTGGTTTATATACACAATGGAGAACTACGTGGCAATGAGAAAGAATGAAATATAGCCCTTTGTAGCAACGTGGATGGAACTGGAGAGTGTTATGCTAAGTGAAATAAGCCATACAGAGAAAGACAGATACCATATGTTTTACTCTTATGTGGATCCTGAGAAACTTAACAGAAATCCATGGGGGAGGGGAAGGAAAAAAAAAAAAGAGGTTAGAGTGGGAGAGAGCCAAAGCATAAGAGACTCTTAAAAACTGAGAACAAACTGAGGGTTGATGGGGGGTGTGAAGGCGGGGAGAGTGGGTGATGAGTATTGAGGAGGGCACGTTTTGGGATGAGCACTGGATGTTGTATGGAAACCAATTTGACAATAAATTTCATATATTGAAAATAAAATATATATATATTTTTTTGAAAAAATAAAATAAAATAAAATAAAATTCTGGGTTTTAAGTCTTGCTGGTTGTAAGAATTCACAAAATTTGGCCCTCTTGCTTTCAAAACCAGATATCACGGGATTTGTCTTTCCTGCGTAGGCTCCTCAGTGGTTCATTTTCAAACTATATTTTTCTAAAGTCAGTAATCCACCCTGTAACCATGATAAAAGGTATTGTTTATGTAAATTCAAATTTGAAAATAAAATTACAAATCAAAACAACTTTGAACTATGCTAGGTAGATAGATCTAATAATTATAGGATAAAAAGAATAAGATATTAATCAAATTTCAGGTAATTGATAGAAAATGAGTATAATATTAGAATTATAGATAAGAGAGTAATGATGGTTTGATTTCTTAGTCATTGCTTCACTATGATAGCAATTTTCCTATTCTCAAGTGGGAGTTTTTAATGGTTCTTCTTCTGTAGCCATTAGATGATACCAAAAATTTATAGTACCTGACACTGACTGGGCATTGCTGTTGTCTAGATGTCTCTATATTAATTTACCACACTTTTAGCTTTTAATGTTTTAAAGATGAGTAATTGGAACTTTATTTATATTTTCAGTTGCAAAGGGTTCTACTTCTCTATGTACACAAGAAGTGAATCTTCAGGAAGATGATTTTGGAAACTGTGGACGGAAGTATTGTAATTTTAAGTGTGTATTTAGAAAATTATAAATTTTCCAATTTTGTTTGTGTGTTTGTACTGCAAAGAGTTGCTTAATGCAAATTAGAGGTGAATGTATTATATACAGATAAATATTTATGTTGCACTTCTTAAGATTGTTTATATGCTGAATAGCTTGGTGCTATGATCCAGTAATATTTTCAATTACCCTCATATTTGAACTATTATTTCCCTAATATTTTTTGTCCTTAAGTGACATATGGATAATTGTTTCTTCCTTATATTACCAGGGATATCCTTTGTGGAAAGATAGTTTGTCATTGGACACGTTTAGAAGTAATACCATTTAAAAAATTTGATGTTCAATATACTTACATGGGAGGCCATGTGTGTATCTCTGCATATTTAAGAATACCAACAGCACATGTAACAGATGATATTACGTATACAGCGAATGGCACTATGTGTGGTCCAAATATGGTAAATAAAAATTTGACTTGATTATATATACGGTGTGTGGATGTCTGTATGTGTGTGTGTGTGTGTGTGAGTGCACATGTGCACACACATGAGAGAGAGAGACAAAGACCTTAACTTTTTTTTATAATTAATATTACAAATTTTGGTTACTACATAATGATCTTAAGATTTAAAGTTTAGGATTTCTATTGGTCAAAGGAGCACTTGCTTCACTATCATTTTGTTTATTATGAATTTTGCTATAGATATTAGAACTTATTTTCTCACACTGAAGAATATTAGCCTCTTCATTAGGCCAGGATCTGGTCTGCAAAAATTTATATAAATAACAAAAAAGAATCAAATAATACACCAAAAAGTATGTTAAAAGAACCTGAATAATAAGAAAAACAAAGAAAGCAAAAAAAGCAAAGTATTTAGTACTGCTACAATTGACAAGAATAATTGATTTGGTTGTAATGAAAGTAAGACAGGTATTTGCTCATTAGCCAACTTCCCTAATTCTTCTTCCAAAAGCATAATACTTATTAAAAATTTGGCCCTCTCACAAGACATAATAATAAAATGGATCTCAAGCTTTGTTTTTATTTTTCTTAAACAGCTTAAGAAACAATAAATGATTTGTGTGTGTCCTTTGTACCATTGAAATATTCGTTAACTAAGGTAAAACATTACTCAAGTATCTCACGTTGAAATTTAGATACTTAACATTGAGATGAAATATTTTAAGAAATGAAAAATTGAGGAAAATGGAAATGAATATTAAATTTATGTCAAAATTAGAAAACTTATTCTTACATAAAAATAATAAAATAATTACAAACGAACACACTGGTGCTGACTACCTTATAAAGTAACATGTCATCCCTTTAAAGATCACTTAAGACAAACTGAAAAAATGTTTACTATAAATGTGAGAGATTAAGTACATAAATTTATCAGCTAATTTAATCATTAATTGATTGGAAAAATCATTCTAATGGCATAAAGGTGGTATAATACACAAAAATAATTTGGTCTTTTTCCCTGATTTTCTGGTACAAGAGCTCCTAAACCCCTTGAATTTCCCTCGTGATAATGAATGCTTTTTGTTAATCGTAAAGAGCTTCTTCCAATCAAACTGAATTTATGCTAATGAAGTGACAGGATGGGGTCTCTAGATAGCTGTATGATGGAGCTGATCACCAATAAGACCAAGAGATTAGAGGGTTGGAACTTTTAGCCTCATCACAACCTTCGGGAAGGGAAGTGGTGTAACTGGAGATTGAACACTGTAAAAACTTTTGAACAGTGAGATTCGGTGTGCTTCTAGCTTGGTGAAGTAAATAAAGTAAGTGAACATCCAGTTATTGTTTTTTCTAATCAGTTAGGACACATGACAGTCTTCATTGTGGAAACTGGCTTTTAGGCCATGATACTGCATTGGATGGCAACTCTTCTAGAGGACAAACCATTTGAAAAGCCCCAATTCTGTAGTCACCATTAATTCAGTTGCTTTAGAAAACAAAATACCTTTCTAAACTTTCTCCTTTGGGATAAAAATGTTGTGTCGGCTAAATTTTGTAACTGAGAGAAAGGAGAGGTGAGTAGTGAATATGAAAGCTAACTACTTCTGTAGTTTTGTGGACAGACTTCCATTGAAAATTCTGCATTTTAGCCACCCTTCCCTACCTGCCTTTTTGGCTCTTCTTCCTCTGCTTTTCCTTCTTACTCAGGCTGCAGCTCCTCCAGAGCATTCGAAGTTAATCAACCAGGCTCTCTCTTTTACCATTGTATTTGATGATGTTGCTTCCTCGCCTCATTTTATCCATTAGTGGACTTCATTTTATTTCAAAATCCCAGGAAGTTCTTAAATCTTTTATCTTCCAATTGCCTCTTTCTGATGATCCTTTATTTGCATTAATTAGGAAAAGGGGAGCTGTTTTGAGTGCCATATCTGTGAATTTGAACTGGAATTTTCCTGTGGTTATTTTAAAAATTCATCAAAGTTATACTGTATTTTCATGTGTAATTCTCTCTTGTTTAGTTGATTTCAGAGTGGTTGGAAAGGAAAGATTCTTTACTTTTCCCTCACTAAAGGTGGGTCCTTTGTAAAAATTATCTTTTTTTTAAAGTTTATTTATTTATTTTGAGAGAGACAGAGACAGCATGAGTGGGAGAGGGGCAGAGAGAGAGAATCCCAGCCAGGCCTCTCCCTGTCAGCAGAGAGCCAAACATGGGGCTCGAACCCATGAAGCTGTGAGATGCATGACCTGAGCTGAAACCAAAAGTTGGATGCTTAACTGATTGAGCCATCCAGGTGCCCCTGTAAAAATTATCTTGATAGATAGCAAGAGAAGGAGGGAGAGAGGGGAGACTTTATTTCTTATTTTTTTATTAACAGGAAGAAAAATATATCTCCTTATTAATCATAATGAAGGTATAAATAAAACACTCATATATTTAATATGTTATATAGTGGGTGAAGAGTATACTGCATGGAGATAGGCATATTCCAGCAATGCAAATTTGCTTAATATTGGATATGATAGAAAGCTTTTTAATTTTTTAGTTTATAAGACTTAGAACAGGGGAAATGATTCTAGTTCACGTACGTAGGCCAGGGAAGATGAACATATCTCAACACATTCATTTCAAACTTGAAAAGAAGTATGTTTGGGGCATTTGTCCAAAATTAGATAAGCTAATCAATGAATAAATGAATAAAATTAACTCCTTTTATCTTACTCATACCTGGGACTATACAAAAATATGCTTACATGTAATTCACATTTCTCTTTAGGAAATATGTATTTACTTATGTTGTTTTTATGTGTTTTTTTTTTTCTTTGAAACATGGTATGACTGCTTCTGGGACACCGTGTATCTTGTTCAAGGAAGGAATCTTGTATATTAGTTTATATTCAAAACATATCCCAACCACTGCCCAGGCCTAACTACTTTTGTAATGTCTCTTGCTTTTGCTGTCATTACAAAAGAGCCAGCTGCAAATTGACCCTTTTACCTGCAGGAAATTATATTAGAAGCATGGGTCTTAACTTTTCCAGCTTATTTTTCCCCTAAAGATAGCCCAGGGAAATGTGACTAGTTATTATTGCCTCAATGACAATGTTTAAGGAGCACTAGAATGAAAATGATTTTGTGCACAGGTAATGATGGTTTATCCAAAATTTTTGTTATTCTTGCTGGCTTCATCAGACCACTTCCAGTTACTGAACAAGCTGATATTCTTTCCTTTATGATGATGATTGGTTAATGGTGATAGGAAATAATGATTTTTAAGACTATTCATCATAAAATATATATATCCTATTAGATAACCTGAGAAAAGCCAACAGAAATTTTTACAGACTTCCCTAAAGATATTCAAATTAAATTAAAATTTGGATAAAACAATATTAACATAGAGCTTACAGAAAAATCAGGTCAAATAAACAATAATTAAAATACTTTCTGTGTTTAGTGACCATTTACTATGTACCAGACACTACTTTTATTCCTTTATGTCTAACAAATTATTTCATCCTTATAACCTACACTTTTATAAAATTTGGGTATAATTGCTGTTCCAAATTCAAAGATGGATAAACAGAGATATGGAGGGATTAAATTACTTGCTCTAGGTCACACTGCTAATTTGAAAGATAAGAGACATTATCATTAAAGTTGGAAAAAATATAAAAATGACGGGAACACTGCTATTTAGCATTGATCAATATGTCGCTCTGTGACGAAAGTAGTTCTTGCACTGAATATTGCATTTGTCAATAACTTGTGCTTGAACTTAGAAGAGTAGATTTATTCTCATCAAATCTAAAATGTGGATAAAAATATTTCCTTTGAGTGTGTATTAGTGTATATTATAAAAATATATAGAAAGTGCAAAGACAGATCCTAGCTTATTAAAAATGGTCGGTACAAGGTGGCTATTTTTATTCTTATAATAATTCGTATCAATAAGCTCACAGCTGTACTCATGGGAAAAAAATAGTATCTCATTCTCTAAATTTTATATGTGGTAAAGTAATAGCAAACCGTTTGGACTCCCAAGTTCTTTTAGAATGAGTAGATCTCATGAAATTCCAAATCATGTTATTTATGTATATATAAACATACATGTATAATAATATATAATATAATATATATAATATAATATGATAATATAAATATATAGTATATGAAGGATAAATATAAAGTATATTGTGCATTAAATTTTTGTACAAAGTCCAATTGCTCGATTCATGGCTTTACATTTAAAATTTTTGTTGTTGGCTGTTTTAACATTTTAGTTTTGTGACCGGGGACGGTGCACTCCTAAGGATTCATACTCAAAGAGAGTAAATTGTGACTCAGTTACAAATTGCAGTGGACATGGGGTATGTAATGGTTATTTCATTTCTACATATAGTTATTTTAGTTCACGTCAATAATATTTTCCAAGATAATATGGTTCAGAATTATTTGACATAGAAATTATGTTGAAAACTTTCAGTTAAATAAGGAAATTGTATTCCATTATTTATACATATGTACATGATTTATGTGCTATTGTTTTAGGCCTCATGAGCTTTGAACTTTGTACAGAAATGCAATATGAAGTGTAATCTATTATAATTTATATCAAGATTATGATACTTAGGAAATGAATTTATTAAGGATTATTCATACATATTTATACATACATGTAAATATGCTTATGGTTGAGTGTATGTGTATTGATATATATTTAGACACACAATATATTTATATAAAAATATTATGATCTAATATTTTTGTGAGAGCAGAGTTTCTTGTCTATTCAGATCTCTTTCATCCTTTAGTGACTTCAATTTATTTCCCTGTATATCCTCCATACTATATTTGAAAAGTCCTTCACTGATGGACTTTTGGATGTTAAATTTTAACTTAACTATTATAAGTAGTGGGACAATGGACATCGGGTACAGTAACCTTTGCACATTCATCTGACTTCTTGTTAAATTTTTAATGAAATATTATTGGCCACATTGATGTACTATTTAAATTTTTATAAATATTATATTGTGTTTAACGCATATTATAGAAATTTTTACTCTCTCCTATCAGGTATAAAAATATGCATTTCCTCAAATTCTGGTCAGACTAGCATCTCAGTTTTTGTAAATCACTTATAACATGCTAAATCCATTGTTAATTTGTATTTACCTAATGATACGGTTTTTAAGCATGTATGTATAGTTGTATTTTCCATTTGCATTTTAATTTGTTCATCCACTATGAAATTATCTACTAAGGAATAGAAATTTTGTAGTTTGTTTTTTTAACATAAATTTGGCCTTAATTTTGTGGCTAGTGTCTCCTGCCATATTGATGCTTCACATTTTATATAATAATCCAGGAATAAAGTGACCTGCCTGCGTGTCTTATATCAAAAATTTCTCCCAAATCACTTACATGTCCTATTATTAACAGTTTCTTTTCTATTTCTCTCCTTTCTTATTTAATTTTAATTTAATTTCTTATTAATTTTTTCTATGAACCTACTGCCTCTGACCCTTCTTTCAATTACATGTATAGGTATTTTCTAACCTTCCTATTTCTAACAAAATACATTTAGGTATCTGTGTCTCATTAAGGAAGATTCTCCTTCTGGTTTTTTCCCCATTTTTTGGAAAAGTTTGTTTTTATAACCACTATTTTTAAACCTAGCACTATTCAAAATAAATATTAACTTCTATTTTATAATTTTTAATTGAAATATGTTGACAAACAATGTTACATTAGTTTCAGGTGTAGAATATAGTGATTCAACAACTCTGTATTATGATATGCTCACCACAAATGTAGCTATCATTTGCTATTACAGTATCATTGAATGTATTCCCTCTGCTGTACCTATTAGCCCCATGACTTGTTCATTCTATAACTGGAAGCCTATATCTCCCACTCCTCTTTACACATTTTGCCCATTACCCCCACCTGTTCCCCTTTATGGCAACCACCAGTTCTCTGTATTTACAGATTTAATCCTGCTTTTTTGTTTATTCATTTATTTTTTTTAGATTACACATAGGAATGAAATCATATGGTATTTGTCTTTCTTAGTCTGACTTATTTCAGTTAGCACAATATCTTCTAGGTCCATCCAACTTGTCACAAATGGGAAGATCTCTTCTTTTTTATGGCTGTGCAACATTCCATTGTTTAGATATGCTGCATATTTATCCATTCATCTACTGATAGCCATTTAGGTTGCTTCCATATCTTTGCTAGTGTAAATAATGCTGCAATAAACAAAAGAGTGCAATATACTAATTAGTGATTTTGTTTTCATTGGGTGAATACTCAGTAGTAGAATTACTGGATTGTATGATAGTTCTATTTTTAATTTTGGGGGAAACTCCATTCTGTTTTTAACAGTGGCTGCACTAATTTACATTCTCACCAACAGTGCACAATGGTTCCCTTTTCTCCACATTCTCACCAACACTTGTTTTTTTCTTTTTTCATTATTTATTTATTTACTTACTTATTATTTATTATTGTTTTGATACTAGCCATTCTGACTGTTGTGAGTTTATATCTCATTGTGGTTTTGATTTACATTTCACTGATGATTAGTATAATTTTTTGGTTCATAATTTTGTGCCTTTTTGGAATAAGGCATTTCAGTTTATCAAGAAGGTTATCTTTTATTTGAAAACATACGAGACAAAAGAAAATCTTAATGACATTTAAGAGGTTAATGCATGGGAATTTGTTATATTTTATTTTAAAAATATTTGCCACATTAAAATAAATATACAAATTACAATACTTTAATAATTTACATTGACTAACAGAACAATGCATTTAATTTTTATGTTGTACATATTGTTCTTATTTTGTATTTGGTTTTGGTTTCAGATTTGCAATAATTTGCTTCATTGTCACTGTGATGTTGGATATACTCCTCCATATTGTAAACCATCACCATTATCACCAGGAGGAAGTATTGATAACGGGTTTTGGAGTAAAGGAAGTTAGTATCCAGATGAGTGTGTTTCAAAGAGCTTTCTCCCCTTTCAGAAATGGTCTGCATCTCCACTGACTGTGTGGTTATAGAGCACCTGACATATAGATAGTGCAACGAGGAACCTAAATTTCCATTTTATTTTACTTTATTTAATTTAAATTTAAGTATCCATAGCATATGGATAGTAGATGGTACAAAACATTTAAAAAATATTTGGTGAACATTTATGAACATATATAAGCATATTTGTTCTTTCTAAACTTCAAAATGTAAAAATCTTTGCAGTATAATTTCATTAATGTCTTTCCATCATTTGTACTTTTATACTTTATTTATATATGTTGTAAATCTGATAATAGATTATTGTTATATTGCCTTGAATAGATAATGAAATTTTAAAGATTTTTAATATAAATATTTACATTTACCCATCCATTTACAGTTATCAAGGCCTTTTCAACTCTTCCATGTGGGTCATTTTTTTCTCTCTGAAAAAACTTCCTTTTATATTTCTTTTTGTTTGTACCTTGTGGTGGCCAATTGTCTCAGCTTTTGTCTTTAAAAGTTTTATAAAAATGTCTTAATTTCCAAAGACTATTTTCACTGGAATTAAATAATTCTACACTGAGAAGTTTTTCTTTCAGCAGTTCAAAGATGTAATCTTTGATTCTAGCTTATGTCTTCTGATGAGAATACAGTGTCATTTTTTTTTTTTTTAGAGAGAGAGAGAATGTACTTGGAGGACAGGGGCAGAAGGAGAGAGAGAGAGAGAGAGAGAGAGAGAGAGAGAGAGAGAGAGAATCTTAAGCAGGCTCCACGCTGAGTGTGGAGCCCACTGTGGGGCTTGGTCCCATAACCCTGGAATCATGATCTGAGCTGAAATCAAGAGTCATATGCTCAACCAAATGAGCCACCTAGGAGCCCCTACAGTGCCATTCTTATTATTCTTCTGATTAATGTTTCTTTTATATTTTTTATACTTCTTTTATATGTTTTTATGTTATACATTTTTATTTTACATGTTTATATGATTTTCCAGTTTCACTACAATTTATCAAGACATGTTTCTTTTTGAATTTATCCTGCTTAGGTTGGCTGTGATTCTTGAATCCATAGGTTAATATGGCTTTGGAAATTTTGAAAAAAATCTTAAACCCTTGTCTCTTTTTAAATATTTTTTACTAAATATCTTTGGGTTTTAAAAAATGATACACAGTGACATTCGCTCTGTGGGATATAATTCAATGAGTATTGAAAAAAGCGCAGACTTTTGTTCCCAACACCACAGTCACAATGCACAATAGATCTTTCACCTCAATAGTTCCCACTGGCTGCTCTTTTGTATTCATGCCCCACTGCCGATTCTTGGAAACAAATTACCTGTTCTTGTCCTTATAGATTTGCCTTGTTCAGAATGTCATTTGCAGTACATATGCATTTCAGATCCATTCCTGTTGTCATAGGTCATATTCCTGTTTAAGAGTTCATTCATTCGTTTGCTTGTTTGTTTTGTTTTGTTTGTTTGTTAAGTAGGCACCAGGCCCAATGTGGGGCATGAACTGATAACCCTGAGATCAAAAGTTGTGTGCTATACCAACTGATCCAGCCAAGCGGTCCCTAATAGCTCATTCTTTTATTGTTAAGTAGGCTTCTATATTGAAATGATGCATTCTTATTTGCTTATCCAATCAGCCATTGAAAGGTATTTGGGTTATTTCTAGATTTGGGCAATTTTAAATAAACCTGCTATAAACGTGTGCACATAGACTTTTGTGTATACGTAAATTTTCACCGTTTGGCTGGTAAACACCAAGGACTAAGATTTCTGGGTCATTTAGTGTTTAGTTTTTAGCAAGTGTATTTTTAATTTTACAAGAAATAGCTTTGGGGTGCCTGGGTGGCTCGGTTGGTTAAGTGTCCAATTTGATTTCAGCTCAGGTCATGATCTCACAACTTGTGAGTTCAGACCTCGCATCAGGCTACGTGCTGAAAGTGTGGAGCCTGTTTGGCTGGAATTCTCTCTCTTTCTCTCTCTGTCCCTCCTCCACACCCACACATTCTCTCTCAAAATAAATAAACTTTTTTTAAAAAAAGGAAAGAGGGGCGCCTGGGTGGCGCAGTCGGTTAAGCGACCGACTTCAGCCAGGTCACGATCTCGTGGTCCGTGAGTTCGAGCCCCGCGTCAGGCTCTGGGCTGATGGCTCAGAGCCTGGAGCCTGTTTCCGATTCTGTGTCTCCCTCTCTCTCTTCCCCTCCCCCGTTCATGCTCTGTCTCTCTCTGTCCCAAAAATAAATAAACGTTGAAAAAAAAATTTAAAAAAAAAAAAGGAAAGAAATAGCAAAACTATTTTCTAAAGTGAATGTACCAGTTTTCCTTCCTTGCATTTATCAGTGAGAGTTCCAGTTTCTCTGCATGGATGTTGAACACGTCACAAGCACTTGATGTTGCCATTTTTGTTTGGTTTGGTTTGATTTTGTTTTGCCAGTTGTAGATGTCCAATGATATCCCTCTGTGATTTTTATTTAACTTTTTATGTTGAAATAATTATAGATTCACAAAGAGCTGCAAAAAAATGCAGATGGAAGTCCTATGTACCCTTTACTCAGACTCTGTCAGTTTTAACATATTTTAATACTATAGTACAGTAGCAAAACAAGGAAATGGACATTATTAAAATCGCAGACCTTATTCAGATTTCACTAGTATACATATACATATAGTGTGTGTGTGTGTGTGTGTGTGTGTGTATGTGGGTGTTGGTATTCAGTTTCATGCAGTTTTACCACATGTTCAAGTTTGTGTAACCACCACCACAATCAAATTACAAAAGTGTATCATCACTATATGGCTCCTAATATTACCCCTTTATATAGCTACACTGATCCCCTTTTCTGCCATTGCTAACTCCTGGTAATAGCTAAACTGCCATCTCTCATGTTATTTCATGAATGTTATACATATGGAATCATACAGTTTATATCTCTTGGAGATTGGCTTCTTTCTCTTCCGTAATTTCCATGAACTGCATCCAAATTGTTGCAAGTATAAATACTTCATGCCTTTTTATTGATGACTAGTGTTCTTTTGTATAGATGTATCAAACTACTGATGGATATTTGCCAATTTTTAGCTACTATGAATAGATCTCCAATGCACACGTGTGGAAAATTATGAATGAAAGTAAAATTTGAATTCCCTGGAAAACATCCTCAAAAGTGAAATTGCTGGGTCAATAATAATCCATTTATAGATTTAAAAGCAACTGCCAAACTATTTTTCAGAGTGACTGTAACATTTGACATTCTTACCAACGGTATATGAATGACCCATTGTTTTGGCATCCTCACTAATATTTGGTGATATCACTGGTTTTTTGTTTTGGTTTGGCTTTTGGTTTTTGGTTTTTGGGTTTTTTTAGTCATTCTGTTAGGTATGTATTAATTGTAGTTTTAATTTGAACTTCCCTAATGGGTAATGATGTTGAATGTCTTTAATGTGTTTATTTGGCATCTGTATGTTCTCTTCAGTGAAAAATCTGTTCATGTCTTTGCCCATTTTCTAATTAGACTGTGTTTTTTTAAATGTTGAATTTTCAGAGGTTTTTTTGTGGGTTTTTTTTGGGTTTTTTTTTGGTTTTTTGGTTTCATAGATAGATAGATAATTTGAATACATTTTTTCCATATCTGTAATTTGTTTTCCCTCAGACCCCAAATATTAATTCTTTTTCTGATAAAGTCTACTTCTTTTCCTTAATGGATCATGGTTTTGGTGCCAAGTGTATGAACTCTTTATCAACCTTAAGTCCCGAAGATTTTCTGCCATGACATTTCTAAAAGATGCAGTTTTGTGTTTTACATTTAAGTCCATGATCGATTTTGAGTTACATTTTGTAAAGGGTGGGAGATTAACTTTTTGATTAACATGTCTCCAATTGCTGCACCATAATTCTTTGAAAAAGCATTCACTTGTCCTTTGAATTGTTTTTGTTCCTTCATCAATAATTAATTGGAAATTTTTGTGTTAGTGTATTTCTCACTTCTCTATTTTGTTCCATTTATCTATGTGCCATTTTCTTCATTGTTATACTGTTCTGATTATTGTAACTGTATGGCAATCTTTGACATTGGGAAGAGTGTTTTTTCCCACTTTATTCTTCTTTTTCAAAATTGTTTTGGCTATTCTAGGGTCTCCTTTCTATGTACATTTCAAGATAAGCTTATCTATGTTTAAAAACTTTTTGCTGTGATCTTAATTCAAATTATGTTAAACCTATGGAACAATTTAGGAAGGTTTCATATCTTTACTATATATTATTGACCCTTCCAATCTACAGTATGTCACTTCATTTATTTAGATTTTGTAGGATTTTCTTCATCAGAATTTTGTACTTTTTACCAGATACTGTACATGTTTTACAATTTCATATTTTGTTATTTCCTTTTTAGAGCAATTGTAAATAGTGTACGATAATTGAACTTTTTTTACATTTATAAACATCAATTAAAATTATTAACTTTAATGTTTATTGATCCTACACCATCTAACTCCTTCCAATCAACCTTGTATACATATTTGTCCACTTGTGAACCATATGGTATAAGTGTTCATGTCTGAATGTTGTAAAAAAAAAATGGATATTCTAGATCTTCTTTACAACACAGAATGTTCCAGATATTTGTGATGAAATATTGCATGTCAGAGTATGAGTAACTGGATGAAAATATTATATTTCTTTTTTGCTACTAGAAATATTCTGTTTCTCATTGATTCTTGAGCTGGAGAAAATGATATCATTATCTGAAGACTATATGAGCTATACCATGAAATTTCATTTGTGTGATCAATTTAAATATCACCATTACAGCCCAGAGGTCTTCTCTGTTTTTTTTTTATTTTTTGCATTTTTTCTGATTAAAAATTGTAAAACATCTTCCTCCATCAATATTCTTTTCTTTATCATTATGGGCAGTAAAGAACATTTCTGAATTCTCAGTCATGTTCAGTAGAAGGTAAAATAAAAAGATACATTTGGCTCCAGGGCTCTTTTGTACCTTTTTGAAAGTTGATAAATTAATTTGGGCAACAGTATAAGAAAACTGAAATGTTTCAATGAAATAAAATAGGAAGCCAAGAAATAGACCATTTATAGACCATACATATGGTCTAATAACTTTCAACAAAGTGGCCATGATCTTTTAATGAGAAAAAGAATAGTCTTTTCAAGAAATGGTATTGGGATAATAGGATATCCACATGCAAAAGAATGAGAGAGATTGGACCTTTACATTGTATATAAAAATTAACTCCAAATGGATCAAAGATTTAAATGTAAGAGCTAAAACTATAAAATTCTTATAAGAAAGCATGGAAGAAGTCTTTTTTAAAAATAGTTTATTTTAAGAGAGAGAGAGAGAGAGCATGCAAGCAGGGGTGGGTCAGAGAAGGAGGAGAGAGAATCCCAAGTAGGCTCCACACTGTCAGTGTGGAGTCTAACGCGAGGCTTGATGCAGGGCTTGAACTCACAAACTGTAAGATCATGACCTGAGCCAAAACCAAGAGTTGGAAACTCAACCAACTGTGCCACCCAGGTGCCCGTGGGAGGTCTTTAAAACACTGGATTTGGCAATGATTTCTTGGATATGACACCAAAGCACAGAAAACAGAAGAAAAAATAGACAAATTGGAATTCATCATAATGAAAAACTGTTACTTATAAAAAGATACCATCAACAAAAATGTAACCCATGGAATGTATCTGATGAAGTATTAATATCCAAAATATGTAAAGAACTCTTAAAACTCAGCAAAAAAGAAACTAATTAAAAAATGGGCAAAGGACTTGAATAGACATTTCTCCAAAGAAGATACACAAATGACTGACAAGCAAATGAAAAGATGTTCAACATCGCTAATTGCTAGGGAATTGCAAGTCGGAACCACAAGATTCCAATTCATACCTATTAGGATGGCTGTTATAAAAAAAATTCAGAAATATTAAGTGTTGGTGATGATGTGGAGAAATTGGCATCCCTGTTCGTTGCTAGTGGGAATGTAACATGATTCAGGCTCTGTGGAAAATAGTATAGTGATTCCTCATAAAATTAAACCTAAAATTACCATATCCTGCAATTCCACATCTAAGTATATACTCAAAAGTATTGAAAGCATGTATTTGAACAGGTATTTGTATACCCATGCTTATAACAGCATTATTTACAATAGCTAAATGGTAGAAATATTTAAATGTCTATCAACAGATAAATGGAGAAACAAAATGTGTCATATACATACACATGGACTATTATTCAGCTTTAAAAAGGAATGAAATTTGGAAACCTGCTACAATGTGGATGGAATACGAAGGCCTTATCCTAATTAAAACAAGCCAGTCACACTAGAACAAATATTGGATGATTCTGATTTTATGAGGCACCTAGAATAGTCAAATTCATAGAAAAAAAAAGAGAAGTGTACTTGTCAGGGATTTGGGGAGTGAAATGATAAATTAATATTTAAGGGTTCAGTTTGTAGGGATGAAAAAAGTTCTGGTGTTTGATGGTGGCAGTGATGCACTTAAAAATGTTTAAAATTATAAACTTTATTGTGTATTTTTCCATGATAAAAATTAAATTAGGAAAAATTCCCTTTATATTACCAAAAATAATACAATATTTAAAAATAATGTTATGAAGTATAAGATATGCACTGAAAGCTAAACATGCATTATTGATGGAAAGATCTGCATAAAATGTAAAGACATGCTGGGTTCATGTATTAGAAGTCTCAATATTGTTGATACAGAAATACCCCTTAAATAGATCTACAAATTCAACACAATTCTTAACAAACCCGAGCACTATTTTTTAAAATTTTTTTTTGCAGAAGTTGATAAGCTGATCCTAAAGTCATTCAAAAATTTAAGGGACATGGAATGGTAAAAGAAGTCTTGAAGAAAACTTGAAGCTGAAAACATACTTTCTAATTCCAAAAGATAATCCAAAGCTAAAGTAATCAAAATGGTGTAGTAATAACCTAAAGGATAGACATTAGTTCAATGGAATAGAATAGAGAGTCCAGAAATAAAACTTCATACTTACAGTCATTCATCTTTGACAAGGATGCCAAGTCAATTCAATGAGGAAAAAATGTCTTTTCAGCAAATGGGAGAAGTAGATAACCACATGTAAAAGAAAGAAGTTAGATTGCTACATCACAATATTCATAAAAATTAATGGAAAATAGATCATAGATCTAAATGCAAGATTTAAACGTATAAAACACAACACACATAACTAAGGTCACTTTGTGACCTTGGCATAGGCTATGTTTTTAGAGGGCATCAAAGCACAAGTGAAGACAGAACAATAGATTGAACTTCATCAAAATTAAGAACTTTTGTAGAACAAATGATACAAACAAGAAAGTGAAAAAGAATCTACCAAATGAGAGAAAATATGTGTAAATCTTATATCTCATATGGGATTTGTATCCAGAATATGTAAACAATACAAGTTCATAATAAAAAAGACTACTCAATAAAATATAGGAAAAGATATACACATTTCCATAAAAAAATTCAAATGGCCAATAAGACTAAGACTATGAAAAAGATGCTCAACATTTTAGGAAAATGTAAGTCAAAACCAATGAGATACTGTTTAACATTCTTTAGGATGATTATAATAAAAAATACAGGCAGGGCGCCTGGGTGGCTCAGTCATTTAAACATCTGAATCTATTTCAGCTCAGGTCAGGATCTCACAGTTTGTGAGATTGAGCCCCACATCTGGTTCTGTTGGGATTCTTTCTCTCCGCCCCTTCCCTGCTCACTCTCTATCTGTCTCTCTGTTTCTCTCTTTCAAAATAAAATAAACATTTTTTTAAAAATATAGGCAACATGAGGACGTGGATAAATTGGGATCTCCTTGGTACTCTTTTTTTCAGCACTGCTCTGACTCTGGTTTCTTCTTTCTACCCTCAACCCAGTGAGAGCTGCCATCTAATTAGCTTTAGGTTGTTTCAGACTGTGTATATGTTTATATATCTTTCCCCTTCTCTCCAGTGCTGCACCCTACAGATTCTAGCCATTACGAGTGTTGTGAATTCTTTCCTCTGCCTCCATAACTCAGTGGTAATTCTGTATTTTCTAGGACTTCAATTCTCTGTGCTGAGATCAGTAAATTGTCCATGGGTAAACTGGATTTTTATAAAATATATCATGTTTTCTTTCCTTCAGATATTATAGATTTGCATTTTTTGTTGATTTCCAGAAACCATTTCCTTCATGTATTTTGTCCTGTTTCATATTTCTATTTCTATTTCTAATTTCTGTTTCTATTTATTGTATTATAAAAAGGCTAGTTAAGCACTATTTAATGAAAAGTGTTCATCATGGCCAAACTGGAAGCCCTTTCTTCCTTAGAGTAATGGATATTGCCCAATTAATCCAATAATGATTAGGTCCAATTTCTTTAATCAGCCTTTGGAGTAACTAAGGACATGAGAAGGAAGCCCCACTTCCAATATGATAATTTTTAGTTAAGGTGAACTGATGGAGAGTTGACATTTTCTGATGGATGAGGGAGGAAAGGAGAGCTTTAAAAGGAGAGCTGAAACCCACTATATAGAGCTTAATTTTAATATTTTGTAGATATTTGTCAATTTATTTCCTATAATCCATGTAACATACTGAATTACTTTCTTTTAGGTAGATCACTTCTTATCAACATATAACTGGATTCTGTCCATGTTTTGAAGTTACTGAATTTTTGTCTTTTTTTGAAAGACACTAAATTCATTTGCATTTAGTGCCATCATAGTTGTTTTAAGGGTAATTCTGATTGCTTAATTTAGCATTATGTACTTTAGTTACCTGGTTTATTTATTTTGTTTAACTGGACTAAGACTTCATAGAGTTTTCTAATTTTCTGTAATGACTTTATAACACCTAGAGGAATATTTATTTTTCTAATTAATGTGGCTAAAAATAGAACAATATCACTATATATAGCTAATATGGAAATTTAACCTAGTTTACAGTCATTAATTGTTTTTAAAAGTAGCCATCAGTTATGTCAGTAATTTTTTATTAAGTTAGTTAAAAAAAAAAACACTTTCTTTTTGCTCTATTTTATTTAATGAAAGAACTTATTAAATAAGAATATTAATTTAATGAATTCTAAGTAGTTCGTAGAAAATAATGCAATAGAATAAATATATTTAATAAAACACAAAACTAAAGATTAAATATAGACATAAAGATTAAAAGTAAGTGTTGGGGCGCTTGGGTGGCTCAGTCGGTTAAGCATCCGACTTCGGCTTAGGTCATGATCTCACAGTTCCTGAGTTCGAGCTCCTTGTTGGGCCCCGTGCTGACAGCTCAGAGCCTGGAGCCTGGTTTGGATTCTATCTCCTCTCTCTGCCCCTCCCCACATGTGCTCTCTCTGTCTCTCAAAAATAAATAAATGAAAAAAGGATTTAAAAATAAATTTTGTTATTGATATAGATAGATATAGATACACATACACATACACATACACATATGTAATTGTGGTGGATTTTGGGGAATAGTCACAGAATATAGGAAAATACATATTATTTGAATCCCTAGCTTTTATAGTTAAAATTACTAATATGCTTTGAATATATGTTTTGAAAATGTTAAAAGGTACTCTCATGTTTTTAGGTGGAGATGAATACCTGTTTATAAAACAACATGTGGCTTCTCGAAAACATGGCCTCTTGTTTGGTTTCTACATTTTTCTACCTTTCCTTATTTTAATTGCCATCCTTGCTTTTAAATGGAATAAAATACAACTTTGGAACCGGAGGGAATAGAAAATAAAGGGTAAATAAATTTATTATTGTTTATATTTAATATTAAAATATGGGAAGAATCCAAATGTAATTCAGAATATTGCAAATAGGGATTCCTGGATAGTTTGTGCTATGTTTAGAAATATTGAGTCTTTGTATACACAGATTTTTTTCTAAATTTCAGTTAGTTAGGTATCTTTTATGTTATTATAGGTCCAGAGACAACTGAAGATACTCAGTTAATTCATAGCGCATTTCAAATAGGAAACCAAGTTGACTATAATTGCTTTAGGAGAAGTTTCTACTTTCCAAGCAACCCCACTTTCCTTGAATTGACATTCATCTGTGCTAAGGAGAGTAATAGAGACAGAGAAGCAAATTTTGTAAATAGAATATATAGAAGGTGAGAAAAATTTTAAAAAATAAGATAATGAAGAAAGAACATGGAACATGATGCATTTTACACTTAATATTGTTCGTGTATTTCTAAAAATAAAATTGAGGTACTTTCACAATTGTTTTTATTTTTTTGGTAGAGCTGAGCTTGATTAGGTCTTTTATTTTAATTAAACACAATTTATATATGACATTAGTTTCATATATATATATATATAACATAATAATTCAATATTTGTATATATTACAAAACGATCACCACAATAAGTCTAGTTAACATCTGTCACCATATATAGTTACAAATGTTTTCTTCTTGTGATGAGGACTTTTAAGATCTACTCTTTTAGCAAGTTTCAAATACTCAATACAGTGTTATTAATTGTAGTCACCATATTGTTTATTATATACCCATGACTTATTTATTTTATAACTGGAAGTTTGTACCTTTTGACCCCCTTCACACATTTTGCCTACCCTCTACCCTCATGTCTGGCAACTACTAATCTGTTCTTCTATTTTCTGTGTCTATAAGGTTTTTTTTTCTTTCCTTTTTTTAAAAATTTTAGATTCCACATATAAGTGAGATCATATGGTAATTGACCTTCTCTGTCTGAATTACTTCACTTAAATGCTTTTTTCTCTACTATAACACCAATATAAGCCAGAACTTTGCTTAGTGAATATTTAGGAAAATGAGAGTGCAGAAGTAAAGGTAAATAAGTGGGGCTTGTTCCATGCTAAAGGAAAATGTCTCCATTTCTTGTGTAGATGGAGATAAAATAATAGAAAATTTCCACCAACACCTCTATTTCCCAAGTTAGTTAATTTTATTTCTCAACAAGTTACAGCAACGAGTTAAAGTCAATGTAGTATTCTGCATAATTTATATATGCATTTACATAATCATCAATTTGTTACAATTTATTTAAAGTCTTCTGGTGATCTTAAGAGATCTTGACAAAATCTGAATAGTTGCTAGAAGGAAACCTGATTTTTGGAAGAGAGATTATAGTAAGGGATCATGAATCATAAATAACAAAATCTAGTTGCAACAGCCTAAGTTTTAGATCAACAATAAATGGCTTTAGGGCCACAAGGGTAAGAAATGACGTACAGCTGACATCCAAAGGGATGGTAATGAATTGGACAGTCAGGAAATAGGTTATTCTTTCTATCACCCAAAGGTTTATGAGTGAAATAATCTCTTCTTGTCTCTCCATCCATTCTTCCAAAATGCACATGGTCCAGTTTACCTATCTTAATCCTTTTCAGATTTGTTTTCAAATAAAATACGAATAATCTTTCCACACCCAATGCTTCTTAGTTCATATTCTCAAGAGATACAAGAAAATAACTGTGTAAGTGTACCTAAATTCAACCAATGTTCTGTCTGGATTTATAATTCTGAGTTAGGTGTTCAAACTTGATCTTATCATCTGTGGGTAAGGTATTGTTGCTATGTAGTAAGAACGTGAACACAATGACATGCCTCTTCAACAGGAGTATAGGAGCCAAAGGAAAAAAATGGAGGTTTAATGCCACAGCATGTAACAATGTAGCTGAAAGATACAGAAACCTCATTAAGGACCTCAGTAATAAAAGTGAAATCGTTATTTACATAGTTATTTGATAGAATAATATAATTGGAGATATGATAATTTAAGAATTTGAAGACGTGTGTAAATCGTCTTTTTTAACTTTGGAGAAGCATTATCAAACATACTACTATTTCATCCTGTCTTTCATGTAGACAAAATAGAAAAAAAGTGCTAGATGGATTTAAGTTTGAAATGTTAAATGCTTAACATTCTTAAAACCTAGATCAACATTAGAAAGACCAAATTCTAGATATGTGATCACTGAGTGGGATATGGGAAGCAAAGGCAATAGTGGTACATGTGAATGGAGTAAATAGTACAAATCTAGTTTTTCTACTTTTCTTGATTTTAAGACTATGTGTTACATAACCCTAAAAGTAATGCTATTTCTTTTATGCAGATATATATCAGAAGACAGCAATAGTAACAGCAACCTGTCATAGAATTAAAGGTGAATTGAAGGAGTCAAATTATTTTAAATGATGTAGTTTTTTTTTAATTTTTATGAAATTAAAAAATTTAATTTTTAACTATTTCATGAAATAGTTTTTTAAATTTCTAACAATACTTCCTATTCCACATTTCATCAAACTGATTCTTATTTATCAATATCATATACTAAAACAAAGACTGAACTCATTTTGTAATTTTGTTTTGTATTAATTTAGAAATGTTAATGTTAACTAATATTAGCCAGAGACTTATTAACCAACATTTTTGTAATGACAAATTATTTTAAAATGTTTTAAATGTATATTTATTTATCTTGAGAGAGAAAGAGAGAGCATATGAGCAGGGAAGGGTCAGAAAGAGGGAGACAGAGAATCCCAAGCAGGCTCTGCGCTGTCAGCACAGTGCCTGACAGAGGGCTCAAATCCATGAACTGTGAAATCATGACCTGAGCTAAAACCAAGAGTTGGACACTTAATTGACTGAGCCACCCAAGTGCCCAAAGAAATTATTTTAAAGAGAATTTAAAGATGTTCTTAAAATATTTATGAGCATTTATGCATCCTGCTCCCACACTTGGGGTTCCCATTGGTAGTTACACAGATTGACTCCTGATATTTACATTTCTTTCTCACTAAGACTCCATGGTTATTGTTATTCTCAGTTTAAAGTGAGGGAACAGGCATAAGGAATTTAAATAATTCCCTATGTGTACAGATTGTAGTAAGTTTGAGCCAGAGTTTCATTTAAGACAACCAGACTCTAGGGTTTAACTCTTAAGTACTCTACAATTTTGCACAGTTTGATGTATGCCTGGTAATGAGAAGGAATTTACAATCATTGAGGATCTATTAGATGCCAGGCAAAATGATAAATGCAGTGTCCCTCCAGGGTAGAAAGACAATTCTTTACTATAAGATGGGATAGTGTTTGCATCTCTATATATTCAATATATATACATATATATATATGTATATATATACACACATATACATACTTGCATATATACAGATATATCTGAATATATTCTGTATATTCTGTATATATCTATATATAATATATTCTGTATATTAGGTATATATCTGTATATATTCAAATTTGTAAGTCGATACATAAAGAAATCATAATACTTGACATGTTATACCTATCACTGTGAATAAGTGGAAAAATTAAAAATTCAACCATGAGTGAAAACAAGAGTTCACTCACTTACTAATCTGCTATTCCTCCATATCTTACTTTGATGGAGAGTTAAGTCAATGGATCTCTGTTTCTCCATCTTCTGCTACCAAAGAAAACATAATTACTACCCGTTATGAAAAATAGTCTTATTTCTCAGTAGGGATAATTGGGAGATTTGGTGATGAGGGAGAAGCTGGTTTTAAATTCAATTGGTTTTAAATATAATTCAAAGAGTGGGCCCTATTCAGCAAGAGATGTGTAAACAAAGAATTGGAGGATTTGCAAGTATTGACTCAGTTTAGATATTTAAAAGGAGGTACTTGAACTCCCAGGTTCAGTTCACATGGGGCTTTTATTTAAATGTAAAGGATACAGTGCAGCAAGAGAGAGTGCAGGCAAGCAATGAGCACCAGAGAGATACCTCATGCACAAGGTCTCAAGGTTCCTTACTTTAAATTTTAAACAGCCCATTATAAATTCCACTGCCAATGTCTTGGCAAAAAGTGAAACCACGCATCCAGGCTTTCCCAGAGATAAAGATAGAGCTTTTCCATTCCAGCTGTAAATCAACTCCTTACAGAGGCATAGAGCTGGCAGAGGTCGCCATGCCTATATCTAGGCAGGAGCTTTCCAAGCATGTGAATGATCCAATGAAGAAGTAAGTCAGGAATGTTTGATGAATAACAGTGATGTCAGTTTAGCTGGAGTAGAGTTAGTAAGGGGACTGTAGTAGTGAGTAGGTCAGACAGTAAGACCCCTGTAGGCTGTGGGAGGTCTTGGGGGCTATCTGTGTTTTATTTGGAGTGAAAGGAGGAAATGATTGGAGGATTAAGGTTTCAAGCACAAGATTTCCACTTTAAAAGGCTGGTTTCTTGAAAATTGTATGGTGGCAAGAGGAGAAGTGGAGAAACCAGTTGGTGGAGAAATTACTGCAAAATGCAGGAGGAAAAGGATGGTACCTCAGTTTTAGGAATAAATTTTGAAGGAAACAAACAGAATGAATTGGCAGTTTGAATATAAAGTGTAAGAAAATGTGCCTAAATAATGTTTATTGATAAAGCAGCAAGATAAGCAAGGGTAAATGTAAACACAGACCTGTTTTCAAATTTCTGCTCTTACTACATTTTAAAATTTATATTAAAATCTGTGTGGGTAATTGTGAACCAAGACAAGTGTCTGGTATGCCATGATAAGGCATTTGTTTTCTCACACACGAGAAAATATTTCTGGTATAGTTAAAGTGTTTTTAAAGTGGTAAGGGAGGGATTCAGCATGATATGGACTGCTTTTTTACACATTTGGGGAAAAAGTCAAACTCAGTAAGAACTGGAGGCTAGTTAAAACAGCTCCATCTGTATGTATATGGGATGCCTGTTGGAAAGGCACAGAGGGCTTCTTGAAATACTCTTCCTCTGAAGATAAAAATAGACAAATTAGTAGTTATTTATTTCTTCACATATTCTTAGTGTTCTTTTCCTCTCTGTTTCCTTGTTGGTGATTTTCTTTAATCCATGTGAAGTGTAGAAACTGTGTAATTAAAATGCTTCTGAATAACTACTTTTAGCATTTCCTTTTACTGTGGCTATCCCAGACAATTTAGGAACAAGAAACCTGGGCTTACAAATTTCATGAAGCACAGGCCTAGATTGTGACACCATAACCAGCATCCTATATACCAATGATTTGCTATACCTCTAGTTGCATAGTAAAATGAGATCACTTTTATTAACAGTTAAAACTTAGCATTTCTCTTTTTCTATATTTGTTTTACAACAGTGACAAAACAATGTCAAAAAGCCATAGGTTGGAGAAAGGATATTACCAAGACACTCACCATTAACTGACTTGATTCAAGAAAGAAAAAAAAATGCTATCCTCTTCTTTGGTTATGGCTCAAAGCTTTCAACTTCACAAACAAAAATAAATCCTGACAGTGAAAGTATGCAGGCTTATGTCTATTGATTCTTCTACATGTTGTGATCCTTTATGGGAAAATAAGCAACTTTTGAACCAGAGAAGCTGTCACATCCCCAGATGTGAACATTTCTTGTTCACTGAGGACACCCACAGTCCGCACCTCTCCCAATTGCCCATGATTCCCTGTCTTATCCCTTCCAAGCTTTGGGATATTGAGAGGAAATGTTGCCAGATAAGGCCAGCCCCAGAACAAACACCCAGATAGACACTAACATCCATTCCATCTCCAGGGAATTGTTCCAGCTGTGTTTCTGGTCATAGATAACTGTTGTGTGTCCAGGTGGGAATTCTGTGGCCTCATGTAATTTGAGATCTAGGATATATCATTGTCCTTTGGGGAAGCCAGACTTGCTCCTCCTCCTTCGCTGGAGCTGAGCTTTTCTGGGTAATATTTTCTTGCTTCGGGGTCCCCCTCCCCATCTCCCTCTTACTAAGATGAGTGCACTTCTGCATACCTCAAAGCGTTGTACATGGATAAGGTAGCCATCAACCTAGCTGGAATCTAATGAGAACCTACAGAGTCTCCCTCAATAAACAAGGATGCTCCTGGTTCAGGGTTGGGGGTACCTCACCACAGAGGCTAAGAGATTCCTTTTCCAAATGTCCATCAACTGATGAATGGATAAACATTGTATGAATAGTGATCTATGCATGCAATGGAATATTATTCAGCCATAAAAAGGAACGAAACACTGATACCCCTACAACATGGATGAACCTTTAAAACCATACTGCTAAGTATATAAAGCCAGCCACAAAACCCATATGTTGTTTATTTGAAATATTCAGAATGGGGACATCTATACAGGCAAAGATTATTGGTTACTTATGGCTGGGTTGTTTAGGTGGGGGATGAAGATCTGGGGTGAGGGGTAGTGATAATTAAAGGGTACAGGGTTCCTTTCGAAATGATGAAACTAAAATAGACTGTGGTGATGGCTGCACACATCTGTAAATATATGGAAAATCCTAAAAATCATTCAATTGTACACTTTAGTGGGTGATTTGTGTGGTTAAGAAACATACATATCAGGATGATTCTACCACAACTTTCCATCATCCTCAATACCACTAACTTATTTTATGGCATTATGATCACTGGCCTACCTTATTTTTAATAAGAATTTCTAAGGATCCCAGGTATACTACCACCTAGCAGATCCAAATTTGAAGCCTGACTGGAGTTTAACGTTGCGACTGTTGACACAATTCATCCTTGGCATAGGGTGTAATGGGATATAAGAAGATAAAAGTGAGAGATGTGTAGAGGCTGAGTGGGTCTTGGACATGTGTGATTTAAGATTTCTCTTAGAATATTTAATGACAATTGCATGCTCTTGTCCAGCCAAGACACATTTCCTGTTTGCCTTGCTGCCTCAGCACCTTTACAGCTTTCTGCTAGTGCTCAGAGTAACTGTTAACAAAACACCTACGTTGCTTGTTAAAGTTTCCTTTCCCTTTCTTCAGCTGATTACAATCTAATACTGTATGAATAAGCACGCTGTTGATGAAAAGCGCTTTTTGATTGCCTTATCCGGGATCAAGATCAATATTCTTGATTTTTCCTTATTTGCAAAGATACTAAATTAAGTCCGCAGTAGCACGATTCAAGCAGGAAATTTCTTGTAAAAGTGGTTAACGTCTCTATTTTCCTCTCTCCTCCATCACAGCAAATAAAAAAACATGCCAGAAAAACCATGACCCAGAGAATCAAAATTACCGAGAACTTCACCAGAGAAACAAATCACGCCTCGTTGCCCCTGTGTCGCTAATGAAGAGTCTGATCAGTGACAACTTAGCTCGAACAAATCAGTTGTGTGCAAAGGCATAGGCTTGTGTCTGGTGCTTCCTCTCCTTTTACCCATGGAAGCCGCTGATCCGCTCAGGGCCCGGAGGGTGAGCCAGCGCGAGCTGAAAGCAAGCGCAATCCTCACCCGCAGGGCCGGGCCAGCATGCTGGACTCCTCAGAGTTCTCCGACCCGCGAGCCTCAGAGCTGCTCAACGGCCTTCAGCCTTGGTCGTGCTTGCAGCGCTTTGACCCCGCCATGTTCCTTCTCTTTGCACTGCTCTGTGCACTTGGAGGACTGCACGCCCTCCTGGGTAAGATTGGGAAGACCGGGAAGCCTGGATTTCCTTCTCCTTTTGCCTCGAAGCAGGGCTGGGCTCTGCCAGGAGAGCAATTTTCTTTGTGGTACTCCTATGGCCTCCTATGGCCTTCCCCTTCTGATCTCCTGCTGGTGCCTTCCCCAGCATCTCTCCCCCCTCCCCACCCCCAGGCCCGGGTAGGTGACTGAGGATGTTAGCCAAGGTATCTACTCCCTGCATCAGGGTCTAGAGTCTTAGCAGTTGAAATGCAGCCAGTCTTCCTGGCCAGAGGTTCTAGAGGGGTGAGTCCTGCCCTCGGTTTATTCCCCAGAGTCCCAAGGAAATGGGCACTGACGTTGTTCTGGAAACCAACAGGATGGTCCTGTAGAACTGTAATGTCTACTTTTTGTTCATTTGTTTGAATCTTAGCCATTTTGAGTGTGCCCCTGGAAATCTAGTGAAAGTTGTACACCAAGGAGGGTGGGCACATCTATGGAAGTTTACTTTCAATTTGAGACCGCCATGTACTCAGGATTAAGAACTCCATGCTCGACCTCTAAGATTGTTGCCAAAAAAAAAAAAAAAAAAAACAACAAAAAAAACAAAACAAAACAAAAAAAACCCCACAAAAACCCATTTTCCTACTGCAGATTCTGAAGAAATATTACTGCATGTCACAGTTCCATGGAAGATAAAGTCAAATGAGAGTGAAGATTCAGAGAAGCAGGTGAATAATCAAGAATATTTGTTTTATAATTTAAAACTTTAAGTCTCTTTTTATTTACCTTTGCATTAAGTCAGATCATACTGATCTGTAGCCACTTGCAAAGGAAACTATTTCCCTGCGTTATTTTGTCTGTTAGTATATTCTGATCCTCCCTTCCCCACATTTCTGCTAACTCTTGTGCCCTTGTCATCTCTCCATTTCTTCTGACATACTTGCACACAACTTCCAAAAAATAGTAAACTCTTCTCAGGAGTAATACGGGTAGAAAAAAAAATCAGTATGAAATATGTGTAACAGTGGTCCAACCTGCAATTATTACAAATTTGTGAATGGCCACTAAAGCGACAAAAAAGAAAAAAAAATGATCTCCAGGAAAATTTTGACCCAGAAGCATCAGACTTTGTAGAGGTAATAGCCAAAGAAAGAAGGTAAGAAAAATTAAAAAATGTCATATTTGCCTGCATATAATGAAAAAGATTGCAATAAATAAGTACTAATTGGAAAAAGAAGTTGAAAATGCTTAGTTGCTATATAAAGAGAGTTAAATTGAAGGCATCCACTCTTGAATATTTTCTTAACTAAAATATTTCAAATTTGCATAGTTTTCATATTTTACATATTAAACTGGATGTCACAATAAAGGGGTTTAGATTTCCATGTTGTTAAAATGCCGTACTCAGTATATTTTATTATATTGTATTATATTATATTATATTAATTATATTTATTATATATTATAATATAAATATATTATATTTCCAGGTAACCCTGGAAAAAATTTTCAGGTTGAAGGAACAATTTTTGAAATAAAAGTTAAAAAATTAAGAATTCATTAACTGTGTTTTGACATATAGAATTGGAACTTATCCGATTAAGTTCTACTACTGAACAATTATAATAAAAAATAAAATGTGTGTGAAAATGTACTTTAAAATCATAATAAGATAATTTCCTTTAGAGTAGTTGTGTTTCTTATACTAATCTCATTTAATTCTTACATTAATCTTCTGAAATAGGAAATATATATATATAATATATATATTATATACATATATAATACATACACACATGTATTTAGAAAAAAAGATTAAAAATGTTAAGGGCATCAAACCTATAAGTTTTAGGACATGGAATCTAATCTTTAATTTATAACTCCAATTTCATTATAAGTAAACTACTTTTTTCTGAAAAACTTCTTTGCATAAAACATGTTTTGTTTGTTTTTTCTGATTTATTTCTGTTTGTACTTCTGTTTGTCACTGCATGGTCACTTTAAACTTCAAGCTGTTTACTTAAAATTGCCTGTCACAAAGCATATGGCAACATTGTGGAACATGACATAGTTTTACCTACTGTGTTCAGTATCTGTCTACATTTTTTGTATTCTATATATGGAATTCTGTAAGCTGTTTTTCCCTGTGATAGAGTATGCTAATGGTCCCCTTTGATTTCTTATAGTAGACATCCTTTATCTCTCTTATTTTCTTCCTTTAATACCTTATTATCCCAAGTCTTTAAAAAAATTTATTAGACATATGAAAGATTCTTTTTTCATGGACTTTCAGTTTTTCATGACAACCACACTTTCCACTAAAACAATGGCGTGGATTTGGGGATATTACAGGAATTATGCAGAAGGTGTCCAACCCTCGAAATTTTATCTAAGTATATTTGTGGAAGCCAAATAACCGTGGAAGCCGTTATTGGTATAACACTGGGAAGAATGTCCTCAGATGAGGAGAACAGTTACAGTGGGTTTATTTCCTTCTGTCAGTGCCTTCCTGCCAAAGACCATTGTGAACATACGTGTAAGTCAAAACAAGTTAGGGTTATTGTGGTGAGAAAGAATACACACAATGGGACCCATGAGGCATCTCAGCAAGAAGGTGTTAGAAAGACATTAAGATTTAGCCTTAAGGGGCTTGGTGAAGTTTTTAAGAAATAGGCTTTTGTTCTGGTTTGGATGCAGTGCAGGAAGTACAGGTGATTCTATGATTGTGTATCTTAATAAATCTTATCTAGGAGAAGGGAAGGCTAGAACAATCTTAGAGTTGTAATTGGTTAAGAAGCAACAGCTTCTCATGGTAGCCCAACAAGGAGATATTTGGTCATTTTTTTTCTGGCTTGGAACATGTTTATATTTTGCCCGTATTTAAACACAGTTATGATATTGTCTTGTTTCTGTCTTGATCCATAATTGTCTCATAGTAGCTGTGTGTGATGTTGATGTTTTATGAATGTGTTTATTTTAAACTAAATCAAATCCACCTTATTGTTATTTTTTAATGGATTTTGATTTTTCTCTCATATCCAAAAACTTACCAACATTAAGTTCACTTAGGTTTCCTCCTATGATTTATTGGAGAAGTTTTATAATAGGTCTATAATACTTTTTTAATGTTTGTGTAAGGTGTGAGATCTGGGTTGAGCTTCAACATTTTGATATGGGCATCCAATTTTCCCAGCACTATTAATTGAAATTCCTATCATTTCTCCACTGAAATACCTTTGCATATTAAAAAAGTCAGTTGATTATATTTTAATGGGTCTATTTATGAGCTCTTTCTCTCTCTCTTTTGGCCAATAGTATGCTGTCTTATTTATAGTAGCTTTATGGAAGATCTTGAAAGTGAGCAATGTGATTAATTCAACTTTGTTCTTCCTTAGAATTCTGATGACTGGCTATACAAGGTCCTTTACTTTTTGTTAGTTTTTTTGTATTTAACTTCTTACATGACCCATAGTAAAAAAGTGAAATAAGCATACCTAAATCTCCATTTCTCAGCAGTTTTGAAATATATTCTTAACTCTTGCCTCTTTGCTATATTATATTTGCCTACATAAATTTCCATTAGCTGATGTTGGAAGTTTTGGAAAGAGCTTCTCTTTTCCTTATTCTCGCATATCTTCCACCTATAAGATTAGTTTATATTTAATCTCAGAAACTTTCTTAGCTTTGATGCTTCGGATATATCCAATCTCTTATAATAATAATTTACTTAAAAAACAACAATTAAATTTTCATTTATATGATCTATAATTGGATCACTTCCATATTTGTCTGTTAGCAGGTTAGCAGTGTAATACATCCTGTTACTTCTCTAAGGATGTTAAATGTACTTATTTTATAGGTCCTGTCTTACTACTTTACATTTTTCTTAGGAATCATTTACTTCATCTGTTGAATTTGATATCTTTCCTTCTTGATGTAGACATTCCTCGGAGGTTAAATTGTTTTGTATTGTATACTTGCCATTTTAGTTGAGATCCTGTCATACTTTCCTTTGCCTCTGTTTTGCGTTTGGTCTAAGATAATGTATTGGGTCTGCTATAGTACATTATAGTAGTTTTATAGGAATTACAAAGATAAGGTTTGCATCAGTTCTGGGTTATTAGTCATCTGGTCTTCTGAAATGTGTGCTTCTTGTACTTCCTAGGCGTTTCCAGTCATAGACATCACAGACCTCTCCCAAGCTTGCAGACTCTGGGCCAGCATAAAATCGAGATCTTTTCTGAAACTGGTTTGTTTTGGAAAGAAATTATGCATTTTCTGGAATAGGTATCTGTCTGCCTTTGTGGAGATAGTCCACTGACTGTAAACATACACTAAGTCTTCTCTTGTTCCTGAATGTCACCACATTAAAATGATAAGCACTGTTATAACTCAGTCCCTGTTGTATAAGAGCTCCTATTCCTGGAGCTACAGCATCGCTCCCTATCTTGTTTCTTGGGTCCTTTCTTCCTCAGTTTTATATGTTAAGAATTGCTAAGTGGCACTAGGTGAATACAGTAGTATGTGTGTGTTTATGTTTTACATACATACATATATATAATGTAAATTTGTTATTTCATTATAATTGGTGTAGAATGTAAGCCTATAGTTATGTCTTTCATCTTGACCTGTAAAGTTATGTTTTTTCTAAATAGAAGCAATTAATGTATAGTATTAATAATGCTAAATTATATATTTTTTCAGAGGGTAGTCTTCATTTTTTCTTTTCAAAAAGACAAACCTATACTTTAAATTCATCACCCTAATCCTAAATTTACCAGAATAATAAATTCTTACTATTGAGAATAATAAATTCTGAAGAATACATTGATTTTCTAAATGGGTCCTGTCTTGGATTTGGTGAGGGAGAGGAGCAGGGAAGTAGATTTCTTCCATTAATCAATTATTAGATTAGTTTGTTTGCTTAGCTACATCATAGGACATGTGGTAGAAATACAGGATGGATCAGTTTCAATAAGGAGAAACAAGGTAATAACTAATTTCAAATAGAAGAATAAAAATTTAGACTTCTGAGACTGATCAGAAGATGGCGGCGTAGGATGACGCTGGGCTCACCACGCATCCTGCTGATCACTTAGATTCCACCTACACCTGCCTAAATAACCCAGAAAACCGCCAGAGGATTAGCAGAACGGAGTCTCCGGAGCCAAGCGCAGACGAGAGGCCCACGGAAGAGGGTAGGAAGGGCAGCGAGGTGGTGCGCGCTCCACGGACTGGTGGGAGGGAGCCGGGGCGGAGGGGCGGCTCGCCGGCCAAGCAGAACCCCCCGAGTCTGGCTTGCAAAAGCAGAGGGGCCTGACGGACTGTGTTCCGACAGCAAGCGCGACTTAGCGTCTGGGAGGTCATAAGTTAACAGCTCTGCTCAGAAAGCAGGAAGGCTGGAGGACAAACGGAAGGAGAGTTGCTGAACCCCCGGACAACAGAGCTCAGTTTGGTGGGGAACAAAGGCGCTCACTAGTGCCATCTCCCTCACCCATCCGCCAGCCAAAATCCCAAAGAGAACCAGTTCCTGCCAGGGAACTTGCTCCTCAGCGCAAACACCCAACTCTGTGCTTCTGTGGAGCCAAACCACGGCAGCAGATCTGACTCCCTCCCGCTGCCACAGGGCCCCTCCTGAAGTGGATCACCTAAGGAGAAGCGATCTAAGCCTGCCCCTCCTGCCCCCGTGCACCTTGCCTACCCACCCCAGCTAATCGCCAGATCCCCAGCACCACAAGCCTGGCAGTGTGCAAATAGCCCAGACGGGCCATGCCACCCCACAGTGAATCCTGCCCCTAGGAGAGGGAAAAACAAGGCACACACCAGTCTGAATGTGGCCCCAGCGGTGGGCTGGGGGCAGACATCAGGTCTGACTGTGGCCCCACCCACCAACTCCAGTTATACACCACTGCACAGTGGAAGTGCCCTGCAGGTCCTCACCACTCCAGGGACTATCCAAAATGACCAAACGGAAGAATTCCCCCCAGAAGAATCTCCAGGAAATAACAACAGCTAATGAACTGATCAAAATGGATTTAAATAATATAACAGAAAGTGAATTTAGAATAATAGTCATAAAATTAATCGCTGGGCTTGAAAACAGTATAGAGGATAGCAGAGAATCTCTTGCTACAGAGATCAAGGGACTAAGGAACAGTCACGAGGAGCTGAAAAACGCTTTAAACAAAATGCAAAACAAAATGGAAACGACGACGGCTTGGCTTGAAGAGGCAGAGGAGAGAATAGGTGAACTAGAAGATAAGGTTATGGAAAAAGAGGAAGCTGAGAGAAAGAGAGATAAAAAAATCCAAGAGTATGAGGGGAAAATTAGAGAACTAAGAGATACACTAAAAAGAAAAAATATACGCATAATTGGTATCCCAGAGGAGGAAGAGAGAGGGAAAGGTGCTGAAGGGGTACTTGAAGAAATAATAGCTGAGAACTTCCCCGAACTGGGGAAGGAAAAAGGCATTGAAATCCAAGAGGCACAGAGAACTCCCTTCAGGTGTAACTTGAATTGATCTTCTGCATGACATATCATAGTGAAACTGGCAAAATACAAGGATAAAGAGAAAATTCTGAAAGCAGCAAGGGATAAATAGCTCTCACATGTAAAAAGAGACCTATAAGACTCGTGACTGATCTCTCTTTTGAAACTTGGCAGGCCAGAAAGGATTGGCACGAGATCTTCAATGTGCTGAACAGAAAAAATATGCAGCCGAGAATCCTCTATCCAGCAAGTCTGTCATTTAGAATAGAAGGAGAGAGAAAGGTCTTCCCAAACAAACAAAAACTGAAGGAATTTGTCACCACTAAACCAGCCCTACAAGAGATCCTAAGGGGGATCCTGTGAGACAAAGTTCCAGAGACATCACTACAAGCATAAAACATACAGACATCACAATGACTCTAAACCCGTATCTTTCTATAATAACACTGAATGTAAATGGATTAAATGCGCCAACCAAAAGACATAGGGTATCAGAATGGATAAAAAAACAAGACCCATCTATTTGCTGTCTACAAGAGACTCATTTTAGACCTGAGGACACCTTTAGATTGAGAGTGAGAGGATGGAGAACTATTTATCATGCGACTGGAAGCCAAAAGAAAGCTGGAGTAGCCATACTTATATCAGACAAACTCAATTTTAAATTAAAGGCTGTAACAAGAGATGAAGAAGGGCATTATATAATAATTACAGGGTCTATCCATCAGGAAGAGCTAACAATTATAAATGTCTATGCGCCGAACACTGGAGCCCCCAAATATATAAAACAATTACTCATAAACATAAGCAACCTTATTGTTAAGAATGTGGTAATTGCAGGGGACTTTAACACCCCACTTACAGAAATGGATAGATCATCTAGACACACGGTCAATAAAGAAACAAGGGCCCTGAATGAGACATTGGATCAGATGGACTTGACAGATATATTTAGAACTCTGCATCCCAAAGCAACAGAACATACTTTCTTCTCGAGTGCACATGGAACATTCTCCAAGATAGATCATATACTGGGTCACAAAACAGCCCTTCATAAGTTTACAAGAATTGAAATTATACCATGCATACTTTCAGACCACAATGCTATGAAGCTTGAAATCAACCACAGGAAAAAGTCTGGAAAACCTCCAAAAGCATGGAGGTTAAAGAACACCCTCCTAACGAATGAGTGGGTCAACCAGGCAATTAGAGAAGAAATTAAAAAATATATGGAAACAAACGAAAATGAAAATACAACAATCCAAACGCTTTGGGATGCAGTGAAGGCAGTCCTGAGAGGAAAATACATTGCAATCCAGGCCTATCTCAAGAAACAAGAAAAATCCCAAATACAAAATCTAACAGCACACCTAAAGGAAATAGAAGCAGAACAGCAAAGGCAGCCTAAACCCAGCAGAAGAAGAGAAATAATAAAGATCAGAGCAGAAATAAACAATATAGAAACTAAAAAAACTGTAGAGCAGATCAACGAAACCAAGAGTTGGTTTTTTGAAAAAATAAACAAAATTGACAAACCTCTAGCCAGGCTTCTCAAAAAGAAAAGGGAGATGACCCAAATAGATAAAATCATGAATGAAAATGGAATGATTACAACCAATCCCTCAGAGATACAAACAATTATCAGGGAATACTATGAAAACTTATATGCCAACAAATTGGACAACCTGGAAGAAATGGACAAATTCCTGAACACCCACACTCTTCCAAAACTCAATCATGAGGAAATAGAAAGCTAGAGCAGACCCATAACCAGCGAAGAAATTGAATTGGTTATCAAAAATCTCCCAACAAATAAGAGTCCAGGACCAGATGGCTTCCCAGGGGAGTTCTACCAGACGTTTAAAGCAGAGATAATACCTATCCTTCTCAAGCTATTCCAAGAAATAGAAAGAGAAGGAAAACTTCCAGACTCATTCTATGAAGCCAGTATTACTTTGATTCCTAAACCAGACAGAGACCCAGTAAAAAAAGAGAACTACAGGCCAATATCCCTGATGAATATGGATGCAAAAATTCTCAATAAGATACTAGCAAATCGAATTCAACGGCATATAAAAAGAATTATTCACCATGATCAAGTGGGATTCATTCCTGGGATGCAGGGCTGGTTCAACATTCGCAAATCAATCAACGTGATACATCACATTAATAAAAAAAAAAAGAGAAGAACCATATGATCCTGTCAATCCTTGCAGAAAAGGCCTTTGACAAAATCCAGCACCCTTTCTTAATAAAATCCCTTGAGAAAGTCGGGATAGAAGGAACATACTTAAAGATCATAAAAGCCATTTATGAAAAGCCCACAGCTAACATCATCCTCAATGGAGAAAAACTGAGAGCTTTTTCCCTGAGATCAGGAACACGACAAGGATGCCCACTCTCACCGCTGTTATTTAACATAGTGTTGGAAGTTCTAGCATCAGCAATCAGACAACAAAAGGAAATCAAAGGCATCCAAATTGGCAAAGATGAAGTCAAGCTTTCGCTTTTTGCAGATGATAGTATACATGGAAAATCCGATAGACTCCACCAAAAGTCTGCTAGAACTGATACAGGAATTCAGCAAAGTTGCAGGATACAAAATCAATGTACAGAAATCAGTTGCATTCGTATACACTAATAATGAAGCAACAGAAAGACAAATAAATAAACTGATCCCATTCACAATTGCACCAAGAAGCATAAAATACCTAGGGATAAATCTAACCAAAGATGTAAAAGATCTGTATGCTGAAAACTATAGAAAGCTTATGAAGGTAATTGAAGAAGATATAAAGAAATGGAAAGACATTCCCTGCTCATGGATTGGAAGAATAAATATTGTCAAAATGTCAATACTACCCAAAGCTATCTACACATTCAATGCAATCCCAATCAAAATTGCACCAGCATTCTTCTCGAAACTAGAACAAGCAATCCTAAAATTCATATGGAACCACAAAAGGCCCCGAATAGCCAAAGGAATTTTGAAGAAGAAGACCAAAGCAGGAGGCATCACAATCCCAGACTTTAGCCTCTACTACAAAGCTGTCATCATCAAGACAGCATGGTATTGGCACAAAAACAGACACTTAGGCCAATGGAATAGAATAGAAACCCCAGAACTAGACCCACAAACGTATGGCCAACTCATCTTTGACAAAGCAGGAAAGAACATCCAATGGAAAAAAGACAGTCTCTTTAACAAATGGTGCTGGGAGAACTGGACAGCAACATGCAGAAGGTTGAAACTAGACCACTTTCTCACACTATTTACAAAAATAAACTCAAAATGGATAAAGGACCTGAATGTGAGACAGGAAACCATCAAAACCCTAGAGGAGAAAGCAGGAAAAGACCTCTCTGACCACAGCGGTAGCAATCTCCTACTCGACACATCCCCAAAGGCAAGGGAATTAAAAGCAAAAATGAATTACTGGGACCTTATGAAGATAAAAAGCTTCTGCACAACAAAGGAAACAACCAACAAAACTAAAAGGCAACCAATGGAATGGGAAAAGATATTTGCAAATGACATATGGGACAAAGGGCTAGTATCCAAAATCTATAAAGAGCTCACCAAACTCCACACCCGAAAAACAAATAACCCAGTGAAGAAATGGGCAGAAAACATGAATAGACACTTCTCTAAAGAAGACATCCGGATGGCCAACAGGCACATGAAAAGATGCTCAACGTTGCTCCTCATCAGGGAAATACAAATCAAAACCACACTCAGATATCACCTCATGCCAGTCAGAGTGGCCAAAATGAACAAATCAGGAGACTATAGATGCTGGAGAGGATGTGGAGAAACGGGAACCCTCTTGCACTGTTGGTGGGAATGCAAATTGGTGCAGCCACTCTGGAAAGCAGTGTGGAGGTTCCTCAGAAAATTAAAAATAGACCTACCCTATGACCCAGCAACAGCACTGCTAGGAATTTACCCAAGGGATACAGGAGTGCTGATGCATAGGGGCACTTGTACCCCAATGTTTATAGCAGCACTCTCAACAATAGCCAAATTATGGAAAGAGCCTAAATGTCCATCAACTGATGAATGGATAAAGAAATTGTGGTTTATATACACAATGGAATACTACGTGGCAATGAGAAGGAACGAAATATGGCCTTTTGTAGCAACGTGGATGGAACTGGAGAGTGTGATGCTAAGTGAAATAAGCCATACAGAGAAAGACAGATACCATATGGTTTGACTCTTATGTGGATCCTGAGAAACTTAACAGGAACCCATGGGGAGGGGACGGAAAAAAAAAGAGGTTAGAATGGGAGAGAGCCAAAGCATAAGAGACTGTTAAAAACTGAGAACAAACTGAGGGTTGATGGGGGGTGGGAGGGAGGGGAGGGTGGGTGATGGGTATTGAGGAGGGCACCTTTTGGGATGAGCACTGGGTGTTGTATGGAAACCAATTTGACAAAAATTTCATATATTGAAAAAATAAATAAATGGGTCCTGTCTTTTTATAAATTGAGGTAATATTGGAATATAACATTATGTAGGTTTCAGATATCCAATATTATAATTCAACATCTCTTTGCACTACCAATTGATCATCACAAAGAGTCTAGCTACCATCCATCGCCATACAAATTATCCCCTTTACCTATTTTTCCCACTCCTGACCTTCTTTACCCTCTGGTAACCACCAATATATTCTCACTATCTATGAGTTTTGTTTTGTTTCCTTTAATTTTGTTCCTTCATTTGTTTTGTTCCTATACCACGTATAAGTGAAATCATATATTATCTGTCTTTCTCTGTCTGACTTATTCCTCTTAGTATACCTTCAAGGTTCATTCATGTTGTTGTAAATGGCAAGGTTTCATTCTATTTGTGGGTGAGTAATATTCCATTGTGTATGTGTATTCACATATATATCACATCATATTTATTCATCTATTTTTAAGTTTACTTATTTATTTTGAGAGAGAGAGAGAGAGAGCGCACAAGCAGAGGTGGGGCAAAGAGAGAGGATCCCAAGCAGACTTTGCACTGTCAGCATGGAGCCCTGCATGGGGCTTGAACTCATGAACTGTGAGATAATCACCTGACCTGAGATCTAGAGTCAGATGCTTAACTTAATGAGCCACCTAGGTGCCCCCATTGATGGATATATAGAGTGTTTCCATTTCTTGGCTATTATAAATAATGTTGCAGTGAACATAGAGGTGCATATATCTTTTTGAATAAGCATTTTTATATTATTTGGATAAATATCCAGCAGTGGAACAGAGGGATATGTGGCAGTTGTATTCTTAATTTTTTGAGGAATCTCTATACTATTTTCCATAGTAGCTGCATTAATTTACATTTCTACCAAAAGTGTACAAGTGTTCCCTTTTCTCCACATCCTCTCCAACAATAGTTATTTCTTGCCTTTTTTATAATGGCCATTCTAATTGGTGTGAGATAATATCTCATTGTGGTTTTGATTTGCATTTCCCTGATAATAGTGATGTTGAACATCTTTACATGTTCCTGTTGGCCATCTATATGCTTTTTTTGTGAATAGTCTATTCAGATCCTCTGCCCATTTTTAATCAAATTTTGTTGTTGTTGCTGAGTTGTGTGAACTCTTTGTATATCTTGTAGATTAACCCTTTATTAGATGCATGACTTGAAAATATCTTCTCCCATTTAGTAGGCCAACTTTTCATTTTAATGATGGTTTTCTTTGCTGTGCAAAAGCTTTCAGTTTCATATAGTCCCATTTGTTTATGTTTGCTTTTGTTCCCCTTGCCTTTGGAGTCTGATCCACAAAACCATTGCTGAGACCAATGTCAAGGAGCTTACTGCCTATGTTTCCTTCAAAGAATTTTATAATTTCAGGTCTTACATTCAAGTCTTTAATCCAGTTTGAATTAATGTTTGTGTATGGTGTAAGAGAGTGGTCTAGTTTCATTCTTTTGCATGTGGCTAACCAGTCTTCCCAACATTATTTACTGAAGGGACAATACTTTCTCCATTGTGTTCTTGGATGCTTTGTCATAAATTAATTGTCCATATGTATATAATTTTATTCCTGGGGTCTCCATTCTTTTCCATTGATCTGTGTATCTGTTTTTGTGCCAGTGCCATATTGTTTTGATTGCTATAGCTTTAAAATATATTTTGAAATTAAGGAGAGTAATACCTTTGGTTTTGTTCTTTTTCTTAAGATTGCTTTGGCTATCAGGGATCTTTTGTGAGTTCATACAAATTTTAGAGTCATTTGTTCTTGTTCTGTAAAAATGATGTTACAATTTTTATAAGGATTGCATTGAATCTATAGATAGCTTTGGGTAGTAGGGACTTTTTTTTTGGCACATGAAAATTTTTTACTATCATGTTTTCACCATCGAAACTTATGATCTTGGTCTTTCCTTCTTGCCTTTGTGTAAGGCCAAAAGAATGATGCTGGCTACTTTGACAGCCTTAAAGAAAACTCCAGGAATGTCACTAACAGCATGACCTTTGCAACCAAACCTAACAACCAGAACTTCATCATTTTCCTCAATAAACTTCAAACAACAATCATCGGGTAAAAAGGCTGTGATTTTTTAGCCTTTCTTGATCAGCTGGACCCTGAGACACTTCCTGATGGCTAAATTTAGCTATTTGGCTTCAACACCTACTTTTTCCAGTACAATTCCCTTTGCATGGGAAGCACCTCCAAAAGGGTTGGCATTCAGGGCTGTGTCCACATAGGCCTTCATGTACTTTGATCATGCCACTTCTGATGCATTGGTGGGTGTGAGCTTCCTGGCAGTATGAAAACTGCTACACTTGCCCATCCTGCCGGTATCATGGGCCTGAACAAAAGAGGTAGTAGGGACATTTTACCAAGATTAATTATTCTAATTCACTAGCACAGAACATCTTTTCATTCATTTGTGTCTTCTTCAATTTCTTTTATCAATATATTATAGTTCTCTGTGTACAGATATTTTACCTCTTTGGTAAAATTTGTTTCTAGATATTCTTCTTGATATTGTTTTTTTTTTAATTTATCTTTCTGGGAGTTTATTATTTGTATATCGAAATTTAACAGATTTCACAAGTAATTTTATATTCTGCAACTTAATTTATTCATTCTAATATTTTTGTTTTGGTGGCGTCTTTGTATATATGATCTCATGTCAATTGCAAAGAGTGACATTTTTATTTATTCTTTTTCATTTTGGATGCCTCTTATTTCCTTTTGTTGACTAATTGCTGTGGCTAAGACTTCCAGTACTATGTAGAATAAAAGTGGTGAGTGTGGGGATCCTTATCTTCTTTCTGAACTTCAAGGAAAAGTTTTCAGGTTTTCCTCATTGAGTAAGGTGTTAGTTATGGGTTAGTCATATATGGCCTTTATTATGCTGAGGTACATTTCTCCTATCAGCACTTTTCTGACAGTTTTTATCAAAATTGGAGTTGAATTTTATTCAATGCTTTTTGGGCATCTATGGAGATGATCATATGATTTTCACCCTTCATTTTGTTAATATGGTATATCACTTTGATTGCAAATGTTGAAACATTCTTGCAACCCTGGAATAAATCCCACTTTATTTTGGTGTTTGATCATTTTAATGTATTGTTGAATTTGGCTTCCTAATATTTTTTGAGGATTTTTGCATCTATGTTGATCAAAGATAATGGCTTATAATTTTCTTTTTCATGGTGTCCTTCTTGGTTTTGCTATCACAGTAATGCTGGCCTCACAAAATGCATTTGGAAGTGTTTCCTGCTATTTAAGCTTTTGGAAGATTTTAAGAAGAATACACACAAAATCTTTTTTTTTTCTTGTTTTGAATGTATTCACAGTGACCCATATGATCCTGGACTTTTGTTTGTTGGGAGATTTTTGATTACAGATTCAGTCTCCATACTAGTAATCAGATTGTCTGTTACTTCATGATTCAGTTTTAGAAAATTGTATGTTTCAGAGAATTTATACACTTCTTCTAGGTTGTCCAATTTGTTGGTGTGTAATTGTTCATAATAGTCTCTTATGATCTTTTAGATTTCTGTGCTGTAAGTTTTAACTTCTCTTTGATTTCTGATTTTATTAGTGTCTTCTTTTTTGGTGTTGTTTTTTGTTTGTTTTATTTTGGTTTTGGTTGTGATTTTTTTTTTTTTGATTAATCTAGCTAAAGGTTTGTCCATTTTGTTTTATTTTTTTTTCAAAGAACCAGCTCTTAGTTGCATTGATCTCTTCCATTTTTTGTCTCTTTTTATTTATTCCTCCTCTGATCTTTATTATTTTCTTTCTTCTACTGACCTTGGGCTTTGTTTGTTTGTTTTCTAACTCCTTCAGATATAGACTTAGACTTATATAGTAGGACTGTATTGCTGTGATCTTTCCTTTTAGAACCACTTTTGCTGCATCTCAAGGATTTTGATATGTTGTGTTTCTGCTTTCATTCATGTCTAGGTATTTTTTCTTTGATTTCTTTCTTTAAAAATGTTGCTTATTTATTTTTGAAAGAGAGTGTGTGCGCACGAGTGAGGTAGGGACAGAGAGAGAATCCCAAGTAGGCTCTATGATGTCGATGCATAGGCCAATGCCAGGCTTGAACCCACTAAATGTGAGATCATGACCTGAGCCAAAACAAGAGATGCTTAACTGACTGAGACACCCATCTCTTTGATTTATTTGTTTGACCCATTGAATGTTTACTAGCATGTTGTTTAATCTCCACATATTTATAGTTTTTTCCAGTTTTCTTCTTCTAATTGACTTTTATACCATCTCATTTGGAAGAGATCCTTGATATGATTTCGGTATTTTGATGATGTCTTGTTTTGTAGTCTAACATGTGATATGTCCTGGAGGATGTTTTCTGTGCGTTTGTGAAGAATGCATATTCTGTTGCTTTTGGATAGAATATTCTGTGTAGCTCTATTGTCTGTTTGGTTTAATGTTTTTTAAGACCGATGTTTCCTTATTGATTTTCTATCTAGTTGATCTATCCACTGAGATAAGTGGGCGTTAAATTCCCTACTATTACTATATGGCTTTTAATTTCTCCACTTAAATATGTTAATATTTCTTTATGTGTCCTGGTGCTTCTATGTTGGGTGTGTATATATTTATAAATGTTATATCTTCTTGTTAAATTGATCCCTTTATCGTTACGTAAAGTCTTTCTTTATTATTACAGTCCTTGTTTTAGAGTCTATTTTGTTGACTATGAATATAGGTATGCCAGCTTTTTTGTTTGTTTCCATTCCATGGAATATCTTTCTCCATCCCTTCACTTTCAGCTTGTGTTTGTCCTTTCTTCTGAAATTAGTCTTATGTATGTAGAACACAGATGAGTCTTGTTTTTTTTTAATCCATTCAACCATTTTATATCTTTTGATTTCAGGGTCCATTTACATTTAAAGTCATTATTGATAGACATGTAGTTATTGCCATTTTGCTAAAGGTTTTCTGGATGTTCCTTTCTTCTTCTATTTCTCTCTTCCCTAGTGGTTTGATGTCTTTTGTTAGTGTTATGTTTATATTTCTGCCTCATTTTCTTTTGTGTATTTACTTTTTGTATGTATGTGTGATTGTTGTGAGGTTTACATATAATTTCCTATGTTATATGAGTTGAGTTGACAGCAAATTAAATTTGAACACATTCCATAACTTTCCATTTTTCTCCTCCTGTCGTGTTTTATATTTTTATGGCACATTTGCATCTTTTTTTTTTTTAACGTTTATTTATTTTTGAGACAGAGAGAGACAGCACATGAACAGGGGAGGGGCAGAGAGAGAGGGAGACACAGAATCTGAAACAGGCTCCAGGCTCTGAGCTGTCAGCACAGAGCCCGACGCGGGGCTGGAACTCACAGATCGCGAGATCGTGACCTGAGCTGAAGTCGGCCACTTAACCGACTGAGCCACCCAGGCACCCCTACATTTGCATCTTTTATGTTAGGTACGCTCTAACTAATTATTATGGTTTTAGCTAGTTTTACCATATTTTTCTTTTAACCTTCATACTTGCTTTATAAGTGATTGATCCACTATCTTTACTATGCATTTACCTTTTCCAAAGAGCTTTGTTACTTTCATATGTTTACCTGTTATTAGTTGTTGTCATTTCTTTTCAGTTTAGAGAAGTCCTTTAAACATTTCTTTTCAGGCCATTTTAGTGGTGATGAACTGCTTTAGGTTTTGCTTAACTTGAAAACTTATTCTCTTTATTCAGTTCTGAATAATAGCCTTACCAGGTAAAGAATTGTTGGTTGAAAATTCTTCCACTCAGCACTTTGAATATGTCATTTTACTGTCTTCTGGCTTGCATTATTTCTGCTGAAAAATCTGCTGATTTATGAGATTAGATTTACAAGATTTCCTTGCATATAGTACATTGTACTTCTTTTGCTGCTTTCAAGAGTCTCTCTTTATTTTAAACTTAACCATTTTAACTGTATTATATCTTGGTGTGGATCTGTTTGGGTTTATTTTATTTGGAACTGCTTAGCCTTCCTGAACCTGTCTGTTTCCTTCCTCAGATTAGGGAAATTTCTGTCATTATTTCTTCAATTAAGTTTTTGGCCTGTTCTCTCTTTGCTCCTTCTGGGATCACTATAGTTTAAGTATTATTCCACTTGATGTTGTACTTAAGGACTCTTAGTTATCTTCATTTTTAGCTCTTTTTTTTTCTTCCTGGTCTCTCTGGGTAAGTTCTGCTGCTTTGTTTTCCAGCTCAGTGATCCAGTCTTTGGCCTCTTTCTGTGTGCTGTTGAACTCCTCTAGTGTAGTTTTCAGTTTAGTTATGTCCTTATTTAGCTCTTTGACTTCTGTTTAGAACTTTCTTATATTTCCTGTCTCTTTGTTGAGGATCTCACTGTGTTCATCTACTCTTCTTCCAAGTTTGGTGAACATCTATATGACCATTACTTTTAACTCTTTATCAGGTTGATTGCTCATCTCCATTTCATTGAAGTCTTATGTTTTTTTTCTTTCATTTGGAACATATTTGCCTGTCTCTTCATTTTTCCTTACTTTCTGTGTTTGTTCCTATGTATTAGACAAATCAGCTACCTCTCCTAATCTTGAAGGAACAGCTTTTTGTAGTTGTAACAAGAACCTTGAAAGCACAGTTCCCTCTGACCACTAGAGTAACATGCTCAAGGGATATCATGCTCAAGGTATATGCTCTGCACACCTATCTGCAGTGCATGGGTGCTCAGAGCTGGTATCCAGCACAGGCACATCATACAGTGGCACTGAGGTCCAAAGGTGAGTTGGGCTGGTGCCTGGCATGGCTGTACAGTATGGCTGTGATGCCATAGTGTGGACATGGTTCTTAGTTGGGTGTGCCCAAAGACTGTAGCAGGTTAGAGAGATATTCCAAAATGGTGCCCACCAGCACTGACATTAGCAAAGTAGGATGATGTTGCAGATGTGGCACCCACCAGTTTCTCTGTCCCCAGAGAAAGTTCCAACAGTTTACTGCTTCTCTGGCAAGTGCTTTAAGTTTAGTAAATGGGTCTTTTCACATATGGTCCAGGTGCTTTTCAAATTAGCATTTTTTCCTCTGGGTCCCAGGTTTAGTGATTCTGCATGTGATCTTTTTAAGATCTCCTTTTTAAGGTTCTCCATTCTCTACAGTTCTATAGTTTTCCTGGATGTAATATCTATTGTTTTTCAAACCTCAGCATTTAGGGGGCTCATCTCTCTTATGTAGGGTCTAACAATTTAGCTATCTGTTGTATAGCACAAACCTCCGATTCCTTGGTATTTTTGTTTCCCATCCCGATTATGTTTCACCCTGCTTGAGTAGGTTTTGTTTTGCTTTGTTTTGTTTTCTTTTTTGGCAATGTGGTGTCTCTCCCTCTCTTATCCATCTCAATGCTGTCTTTTTTGTCTTTTGCTATAGAGTCTCTGTGCATCCCGTTTTCCAGTCTTTTTCAGAATAAAGTTGTATATTGGTTGTAACCATGGGAGGAAGGAGTTCATGATCTTCTGATATTGTTGAACCCATTTCCCCAAATGAATTGTTTCATTTACATGAGACAAAAATAGTGTTTCAGTTTATATATTTCTTATTTACTAAATCATCTTTATTTATTTGCTTTATTATAGGTGATTTATGTCATTACAATTGATGAAAAACCATACACTCTGCATCTCAGAAAACAGTAAGATGTAATTTTCCATTAAAGCTTAGATTTTAATTTTAAATATTTTTTTAATGTTTTTATTTATTTTTGGGAGAGAGACAGAGAGAGAGAGAGCATGAGCAGGGGAAGGGCAGAGAGAGACAGAGGGAGACACAGAATCCAAAGCAGACTCCAGGCTCTGAGCTATCATCACAGAGCCTGACACAGGGCTCGAACCCACAAACTGTGAGATCATGACCTGGGCCAAAGTCGGGCGCTTAACCGACTAAGCCACCCAGGTGCCCCTAATTTTAAATATTTTTGTATGCTGTTTAAATTAAAGAATGCAATATAATGTAGACTGTCTTTCTATTTTTCAATCAAGATTAATTACGTCTTGAATAATAGAAGAGTAAAATGATGTATAATAGAATGTTATATTTTAATTGTCTAGCTTATTATTTTCAAATTAAAAATAAGCTACTTATTTCTAGATCTTCAATTGAGTATAAAGCCATTTAACCCAAGAACTGTAATTTATGTATTAAATAAATATGTCTGATGTGAAGTCAAACATGGTTACACATCAAGTGGTTTATTGGTGGAAAAGTCAATTAATGGCATACATTTTATGAATGTATTAATTACATATGTATTTATTTTTAACAAGTCTATTGGGTACATTCATGTATCATAAAACTCACTCAAATGTATAATGCAATAACTTTACACTGTATGCAGCACTGCAACCATCAACCATAAATCAGTTGTAGAATGTTTCATATCCTACATAAGATCCTCGTGCTGTTTCATATTTAATCCCTGTGCTCACCCACAACTACAGGCAACTATCAATCTATTTTGTGTCTCCTAATTTGCATTTTCTCAGCATTTCATGCAAGTGGAATCAAACAGCCTTTTCTTTGCCTGCATCTTTGAAAATATATATTTGTAACAACTGCATTTTGTCTGCCTGCATCTCTGTAGTTGAACAAGGATAAAGAAAACTACCCACTTAATTTGTGACTGTTCCCATCTAATTCATGACCACTAAACTCATGTTGGTTTTTAATGTCTGTACAACTCCACTGAAATATTTTTTGATAAGACCACCAATGATCTTTACGTTGCTGAATGCCAGTTATGTTTTAGTTTTCACTTTTCTTTACCAAATGGCAGCATCTTGTGTAGCTTATCAGAATATCCTCAGAAAATACTTTCTTCATCTGGCTTCATTTCTTCATTTGGCCAGAACACTGTGGACTCCTGGTTTAACTTTTACCATTGTGTTCACTCTCTCAGTTTTGTTTGGCTATTTTTTTCGACTTGTTTGTTTTTTATATTCTTCTTTATCTTTCCAATCTTAGAGTACTCCATGGTACTTTTCTTGAATCTTGTTTTTCCCTAGCTACACTCAATGAACTTATTATTTCATCCTTTCTTGTAGCTTTAATATTGATTACCTCCAAGTTGTATCCCTACTTTATTCCTCTCCAATGGACATCATATTCATGTATCTGACTACTTATTTGATTGTCAAGTGTTTGCTAGAATTCTCATACTTAACATATCAAAAACGTATATCTGATCCTCCCTCAAAATTTATCCTTCCTACAGTAATCTAAGCAAATGGCAATTCTATTCTTCTAGTTTCTCAAAACAAAATCTTGGAGCCATCCTTGATATCTTTTTTTTCTTCTGTTTTCCCTCACAATGGATTATTAATCCCAGTGGATTATTAAATTCCAAGTGTTCAGTCTTCAAAATATACCCATAATTGAACCTCCACCACTGCTAACTGTCTTAGTTCAAGTCACAATCATATCTTGCCTGGATGATTGTAAGAGCCTAACTGCTTTCTCTGCTTCTACTTACTTGCCCTACAGATAATTCTCAACAAGCATTCAATCTGACTCTATTAAAATGTTGGTCTGAAGGGTCCCTGACTAGCTCAGTAAGAAGAGCATGTGACTCTTGATCTTATGAGTTTGAGCCCCACATAGGGTGTAGAGATTACTTAAATAAGTAAAACTTAAAAAAAAATAAAGTATCAATCTGATCATATCATTTATTTGTTCAAAATCTTCTCATCTCTGTGACACCATCTCTTACTACTGTCTCTCATCTTCAATCAGCATTTCATTCCAGTCACATCTTCCCCTAGCTGTTCTTTATATATAGAATGCATATTTTGGCCTCATGATCTTTGGATTTTCTCCTAACTCTGTCTGGAGTAACATATCTATGCAAATCCATGTGGCCTGTTTTTAGGTCTCTACTCAATCTATTCAGTGAGCTTTTCTATGCAGTGAGCTTTTCTATGCTATCTACACTTTGCAACCTATCTACACTTTGCAACCTATCTACACTTTGCAACCAACTTCCTTCACCCAGGCCTTATTTAATAACATACTTAACATCTAACATGCTAGCAGTGTGTGTCCTTTACTGTCATGAAAACCAGTGGTTTTGTCTTTTGTTTACTGCTGTATCCTAATGCCTAGAAGAGGATTTGTCAGTAGGCACTCAGTAAATATATGTTGGATGAAGGTATACACAGGCACACACTGATACAGAGGATTTCAGTCTGTTCCAGTGTTAAGAAAAGCTGAACTTTCTGATATGCTAGTTCTGTCAATTTAAACTGTTATGCCACACTAAAATTACTCTAATTAAAGCATATTATTATATAAATCCAGTATATTTCACATTTATCTTTATTATAGCAATGTTTATATTCCTATTAAGTTCATGACTGACCATTTTTTATTTTTGTTTTTCTTAGCTCATTCTTATCCCAGAACTTTTTGGTTTATACATATAATGAAACTGGATTTTTGCATTCAGAGTCATCATATTTTAAGGTAAGCTTAAAATGGCTTAGATATTTATTATCATATGTTTATTGAAGTGGCCATACCATTATCATTGGGATATGTTTGTTCCATGAGGACAATTTAATACAAATATTTTATTCCATATAATTGACCTGTTATGCGGTTGATTGTTGTACATAAAAATAGTAAGTGAGAGAAATGGAGCTAAGATGGTGGAGGACCACTAAGCTTGTCTCATCCCTTGAACACAGCTAAATAGTTATCAAATCATTCTGAACACAGCAGACCAAAACACACCCAGGATCTAGTTTTTTGTTTCCTGATTTTTGTGTTTGTTCTGTTTGTTTGTATGGTTTTTTTTTTCTTTTTTTTCCTTGTCTTTGCTTTTCTTTTCTGGACAAAATGACAAGATGGAGAAACTCACCCTAAAAGAAAGAACAGAACTCATGGCCAGGGATTTAATCAACACAGATATAAGTAAGATGTCTGAACTAGAATATAAAACCACAATTATGGGGTGCCTGCGTGGCTCAGTTGGTTAAGCATATGACTCGTGGTTTCAGTTCAGGTCATGATCTCACGGTTTGTGAGTTCAAGGCCAACGTTGGGCTCTCCACTCTCAGTGCAGACCCTACTAGGGATTCTCTCTCTCTCTCCCCCTCTCTCTGTCTCTCATGAATTCTCTCTCTCTCTCAGAATAAATAAATAAACTTACATATATAAATAAAACCACGATTATAATAATATTAGCTGTGGTTGAAAAAGCATAGAAGATACCAGAGAATCCTTTTCTGAAGAGATAAAAGAACTAGAATCTAGTCAGGCTGAAATTAAAAAATCTATAACCTACAATCTCAATGGATGCCATGATTGTGAAGGTGGATGAAGCAGAGTAGTGAATCAGTGATATGGAAGATAAAATTATGGAAAATAATGAAGCTGAAAAAAAAGGAATACAAAGGCCAAATATCATGATACAGCAATTAGAGAACTCAGCAACCTTTTAAAGAGGAAGGACATTTTGTATCATAGAAGTTCCAGAAGATGAAGAGAGAGAAAAAGGGGCAGAAGGTTTGTTTATGTGAGCAAATCATAGCTGAAAACTTCCCTTATGTGGGGAAGGACATAGACATCAAAATCCAAGAATAGAAAACTCACATTAAATTCAACAGAAGCTGGGGCACCTGGGTGGCTCAGTTAGTTAAGTGTCCGACTTTGGCTCAGGTCATGATCTCATGGTCTGTGGGTTCAAGCCCCACATCAGGCTCTGTGCAGACAGCTTGGAGCCTGGAGCCTGCTTTGGATTCTGCATCTCCCTCTGTCTCTGCCCCTCCCCTGCTCATGCTCTGTCTCTCTCTATCAAAAATGAATAAATGTTAAAAAAAATTGAAAAAAATTCAACAGAAGCTGACCATCAGCAAGGCATATCATAGTCAAATTCACAAAATACTCAGACAAGTAAAGAATCCTGAAAGCAGCAAGAGAAAAAAGTTCTTAAACTACAAGGGAAGACCAGGTTTACAGCAGATTTATCAACAGAAACTTGGCAGGCCAGAAGGGAGTGGCAGGATATTTTCAATGTGCTAAGTGGGAAAAAAATGCAGCCAAGAATTCTTTATCCAGCAAGGGGGTCATTCAGAATAGAAGTTTCTCAGACAAACAAAAACTAAGAAACTTTGTGACCACCAACCCAGCCCTGCAAGAAATTTTAATGGGGACTGTTTGAGTGGAGAAAAGACAAAACAAAACAAAAAAGACCAAAAGTAATAAAGACGAGAAAGGACAAGAGAACATCACCAGAAACATCAACCCTACAGTTAACACAATGGCACTAAATTCATATCTTTCTATATTTCCTCTAAATGCCAATGGACTAAACGCTCCAATTAAAAAACATAGGGTATCAGAATGGATAAGAAACAAGACCCATCTCTATATGCTGTTTATAAGAGACTCATTTTAGACCTAAAGACACCTCCAGATTGAAAGTAAGAGGATGGAGAACCATCTATCATGTTAATGGTCATCAAAAAGGAGCTGGAGTAGCCATACTTATATCAGACAAAATAGACTTTAAAACAAACACTGTAAGAAGAGATGAAGCAGGACATTATATCATAATTAAGGGATCTGTCCATCAAGAAGATCTAACAATTATAAATACTTATGCCCCCACCTTGAGAGATCCCAAATATAGAAATCAATTATAACAAACATAAAGAAACTCTTTCATAATAATAAAATAATAGTAGGGGGCTTTGACAACCACGCACAGTAATGGGCAGATAATCTAAGTGTATCAACAAGGAAACATTGGCTTTGGAAAACACACAGCACCAGATAGACTTAACAGAAATATTGAGAACATTTCATCCTAAACAGCAGAATACACATTCATTTCAAGTGCACATGGAACATTCTCCAGAATAGATCACATACTGGGTCACAAATCAGCTGTCAATAAGTACAAAATGATCAAGATAATACCATGAATATTTTTAGAACAAAACACTATAAAACTTGAAGTCAACCAGAAGAAAAAATTTGGAAAGCCCTCATATACACAGAAGTCAAAGAATATCCTATTAAAGAGGGAATGGGTTAACTAGAATATTAAAGAGGAAATTAAAAAATACATGGAAGTCGTGAAAATTAAAACACGGCAATCCAAAACCTTTGGGGTAAGCAAAGCAGTCATGAGAAGAAAGTATATTGCAATTCAGACCTGTCTCAAGAAGCAAGAAAGGTCCCAAATACACAACCTAATCTTATACCTGAAGGAGCTAGAAAAGGAGCAGCAAATAAAGCCTAAAGCCAGCAGAAGAAGGGAAATAATAAAGCAGAAATAAATGGTATAGAAACAAATGAACAAAATACCCAGGGAACAATAAAACTAGGAGCTGTTTTTTTAAAGAATAAACAAGATTGATAACCCCCTAGCCAGCCTTATCAAAAATAAAAGAGAAGGACCCAAATAGATAAAATTATGAGTTAAAGAGGAGTGATTACAAGCAACACCACAGAAATACAATTATAAGAGAATACTGTGAAAAATTATATGCCAACAAACTGGGAAATCTGGAAGAAATGGACAAATTCCTAGAAACTCACAAAATACCAGAACTGAAACAGGAAGAAATAGAAAATTTGAACACATAACCTGCAAAGAAATTGAATCAGTTATCAAAAATCTCACAACAAACAAGAGTCCTGGACCAGACAGCTTCCTAGGAGAATTTGAACAGACATTTAAAGGAGAGTTAATACCTATTCTTCTGAACCAGTTCCAAAATAAATAGAAATGGAAGGAAAACTTCCAAAGTTATTCTATGAGGTCAGCATTACCTTGATTCCAAAATCAGACAAAGACCCCACTAAAAAGGAGAATTATAAGCCAATATCCCTGATGAACCTGGATGAAAAACTTTTCAACAAGATACTAGCGGATCAAATCTAACAGTACTTTAAAAGAATTATTCACCATGATCATGTAGGGCTTATTCCTAGGCTGCAGAGGTGGTACAGGTTTGCAAATCAATCAATGGGATACATCACGTTAATAAAAGAAAGGATAAGAACGATATGATCCTCTCAATAGATGCAGAAAAACATTTGACAAAATACAGCATCCATTGTAGATAAAACCCCTCAACAACGGAAGTATGGGTGGAGCACTCCTCAATCATAAAGGCCATATGCAAAAGACCCACAGCTAATATCACCTTGAATGAGGAAAAACAGGGATCTTTTCTTCTACAGTCAGGATCAAGACAGGGATGTCCAGTCTCACCACTGTTATTTGAGATATTACTGGAATTCTTTGCCTCAGCACTCAGACAACAAAAATAAATAAAAGTCATCCAAATTGGCAAGGAAGAAGTCAAACTTTTACTAATTGTAGATGACATCATACTCTATGTAGAAAACCTGAAAGATTTCAAAAAAATTGTTAGAACTAATACATTAATTCAGCAAAGTCACAGGATATAAAATCAACCTGCAGTAATGTGTTGCATTTCCATACACCAATAATGAAGCAGCAGAAATAGAAATCAAGGAATTGATCCCATATACAATTGCACAAAAAATAATAATATACCTCGGAATAAACCAAAGAGGTAAAAAGTCCTGCACTCTGAAAACTATACAACAATTATGAAAGGTATTGGGCGTATTGAAGAGGACAAACAAAAAATGGAAAAGTATTCCATGCTCATAGATTGGAAGAACAAACATTGTTAAAATGCCTATACTACCCAAATCAATCTACATGTAATGTAATCCCTATCGAAATACCATCTGCATTCTTTGCAGAGCTAAAACCAACAATCCTAAAATTTGTATGGAAACAGAAAAGGCCCCAAATATCCAACGCAATTCTGAAAAACAAACTGGAGGAATCACAATTCTGGCATCAAGCTATATTACAAAGCTATATTCATCCAGACAGTATGGTGCTGCCACAAAAAAACAGACATGTAGATCAATGGAACAGAATTAAAAACTCAGAAATGGACCCACAACTATATGGTCAACTCATCTTTGACAAAGCAGGAGAGAATATCCAATGGAAAAAAAGCAGTCTCTTCAACAAATGCTGTTGGGAAAACTGGATGACAACATGCAAAAGAAAGAAACTGGACCACTTTTTTACACCATACAAAAAAATAAATTCAAAATGGATGAAAGACCTAAATGTGAGACAGGAAACCATCAAAATCCTAGAAGATAATACCACCGCAGCAACCTCTTTGACCTTGGCTATAGCAACTTCTAACTAGTCACATCACCAAAGGCAAGGGAAACAAAAGCAAATATGAACTATTGTGACTTCATCAAGATAAAAAAAACGTCTCCACAGCAAAGGAAACAATCAAAAAAACTAAAAGGCAGCCTACAGAATGGAGAAAGATATTCAAAATATTCAAAATATTAAAAAATGACATATCTGATAAAGGCTTACTATCCAAAATCTATAAAGAACTTATCAAACTCAATACCCAAAATCAAACAACCCAGTAAAGAAATGGACAGAAGACAGGAATAGACACTTTTCCAAAGAAGGCATGGCTAACAGATACATGAAAAGATGCTCAACATCACTCATCATCAGGGAAATACAAAGCAAAACCACAATGAGATGCTACCTCACACCTGTCAGAATGGCTAAAAAACCCCAGATGTTGACAAGGTTATGGAGAAAGGGAAACCCTCTTGCACTGTTTGTGGAAATGAAAACTGGTGTAGCCACTCTGTAGAACAGTACAGTGGTTCCTCAAAAAACTAAAAGTAGAACTACTCAATGATTTAGCAATTGTGCTATCAGGTGTTTACCCAAAGGATATAAAAATACAGATTCTAAGGGGTACATGCATCCCAATGGCTATAGCAACATTATGAACAATAGCCAAGCTATGGAAAGAGCCCAAATGTCCATCAATTGATTAATGGATAAAAAAAGATGGTCTCTCTATATAATGGAGTACTACTCAACCATCTAAAAGAATGAAATCTTGTCATTTGCAACAAGTGGATGGAGCTAGAATGTATTATGCTGAGCAAAATATATCAATCAGAGAAGGACAAATACCATATGATTTTATTCATATGTGGAATTTAAGAAACAAAACAGACGAGCTCATGGGAAGGAGAGGGAAGAGAAGAGAGAGAAATAAATAGTAGACTATTAACAATAGAGAACAAACTGAGGGTTGATGGAGAGAGGTGGGTGGGAGATGGGCTAGATGGATGAGTATTAAAAAGAGCACTTGTGAACACTGGGTATTCATGTATGTAAGTGATAAATCACTGGATTCTAATCCAATGTTGCACTGTCTATTAACTAACTAAAATTTAAATTAAAAAAATGGCATGTGATGGGGCGCCTGGGTGGCTCAGTCAGTTAAGCTTCTGACTTCAGCTCAGGGCATGATCTCACAGTTCGTGAATTTGAGCCCGGCGTCTGGCTCTGTGCTGACAGCTCAGAGCCTGGAGCCTTCTTTGAATTCTGTGTCTCCCTTTCTCTGTGTCCCTCCCTGGCTCATACTCTGTCTCTCTTTCTCTCAAAAATAAATAAACATTAGAAAAAATTTTTAAATGGTATGTGAGAGAGATAAACTCAGGCTGAGAGTACTCATTGGCACATTGATGGTACAGAATAAACAGGACTGTCAGAAACCTTTTTTCCTTGAAACTCTGCATTAATAAATCTATCTATATATAAATCTTATTTTAATTATTTTGACATTTTTAATCTTCTGTAATGTTTGCAAATACATTTTTTAATTTTTTTTATTTAAAAAATTTTTTTTTAACATTTATTTATTTTGGGGGCAGAGAGAGACAGAGCATGAACGGGGGAAGGGCAGAGAGAGGGGGAGACACAGAATCGGAAACAGGCTCCAGGCTTTGAGCCATCAGCCCAGAGCCTGACGCGGGGCTCAAACTCACAGACCGCGAGATCGTGGCCTGAGCTGAAGTCAGACGCTTAACCGACTGCGCCACCCAGGTGCCCCGCAAATACATTTTTAATCATAAATAATTTATTTGTTTACCCTTCTATATTGTTTTTTCAGATACATTGCCATTACCAAGGATATATTGCAAATTTTCCAAATTCACTTGCAACACTCAGCATCTGTTCTGGACTCAGGTATAGCATCTTTGACATGGAAAACTAGTGGCTAGCAGACATAAATCTGGGAAGGTTTAAGAGGATCCACATTCTGAAAGTTTCCTTTATGATGGCCTCACTTTTTAATATTAATATTAGTAGTTGGACTTTATTTAGTGCCTGTTCAAATGAAATCACACCAGGGAATTCTGACTGCAGGTATTATTTTAAGACACTGTGCAGAAGGGGATAGTTTCTGTAAAAGAAACTTTAGAAATAAATAATATTGTTGCAATGTTAATTGTCTCAAATAGTTATAGGAAATGATATTAACTTGTCATTTAACTAGCTGCATATTGTATTTTTTCAGTTTAGGTGTACTGAGTATCAGGCATAAAACAATTAATTAAGAAGGTACCTCAGAGGTAAAAGGCAGGAATAAGTGATTTTCATCAGTGTTAGTGGCAGGAGAAAGGTATTATCAGAGGAAGACTGGTCCAGAGCAAAGAAAAAAAGACTCTCCCTAACTTCCTTTTGTTTTTGTTTTCCTGGTGTCTAGAACTTACTCATGTCATCTCAGAAAAATTGGCATCCATTTAATGTGGCTTTTCATAGATACCCCCTCTTTAGAGGTACACTCTGTATACCTGCTTTCCCTTATTTTAATCTCTGGAAGAAAATGACCTTTATTCCTATGGAATTCTCAACAAGTGTCTTGATTTTCAACAAATACTTGGCCTTATTTAATAAATCTTGAATGAATATGACTACTATACAGGTAATACAAAATACTTTTAAATATATGTTGTTATTTAATATATGAGCAAAACTAAGGTAGATGTGGTATCTCAGTTACCAATAGTAGACTGAAAAAATAGGAAAATAAAGTGTGTTTATAATGTGTTCCTTAGTATATTTCAAGCTGGAATTTCTATTGATTTCTTTTCTATATTTTCCATGCCTTTGCTGACATGGTCTATTTAGCGAGACATCCTAATACTTCCCTTTAGTTGTTTAGACATGGTTTCTTTTAGCGCTTTGAAATTATATAAATACCTAATTTAAAGTATTGAAATTTAACTTAGATTTAAAGTACTTTTCACATTTTAGATTATAGCTTTGTAGGGTTTTTATGTCATTGATTTCTAAATATTCAGGGGATTCCTTCAGTTTGAAAACATCAGCTATGGAATTGAGCCATTGGAATCTTCAGCAAGATTTGAGCACATAATTTATCAAGTGAAAAATGATAATCAAGATATATCATGGCTAGCAGAAAATTACAGCAATATTTGGCAGAAAGACCAATCCTATAAAGATAATTTAAGCTCACAGGTAATGTGCTAATTCAGATGTTAGGACATACTATGAAACTACTTGTGTAGAATTTTGTTCATTGCGAAAAGGAGCTACTTTTCTGTGAAGTAGAAATATCAAATTTTATATCTCCTTTCTACATATTATAATAAGACATCCTTATTCTATCTAAAATATATGACAATTACACAACAATGTATTTCAAGCTTATACTGTATTATGTAACATTTCTTATTTTCTATTTTTATTCAAGCAAAAATGCATATTATTGAGTAAAAGTTAGAAATAAAGGAAGAATGAAGTCACTATATAAATAAAGTCAATAAAATAAAGTCAAGTTACCACTACCTTGGTAAAATTACTCTTTTATTTTTATATATAGTTTTACATACTACTTGAACATATCTTTCTAAAATAGATAATCATTTGTATACTTTAAGCTCTTAATTTACCTATAGGTTGCATGTAGTGTTGTTTGACAGGTGTTTTTCTTTCATCATTTTGAATGTTTTTTATTTCATTGTCTTATGGCCTCCATGATTGCTGATGAAAAATTAGGTGTTATTAATCTTATTGAGGATTCCTTGTACACGATGGGCCCCTTCTCTGTTGTTTCTTTCAAGTTTCTCTCTTTATCTTTTGTTTATTGCACTTTTCTTATGATGAGTATTTCTTTTTGAATTTATCTGAGTAGTTGTTTTTGAGTTTATCTAAATTGGAGTTCACTAAGCTTTTTTGTGTAAACTAATGTTTTTCCCCTAATTTGGGAAATTTGGGGCCATTAGTCCTTTGGATATTCTTTTGCACTTTTATCTACCTCCTCACCTTCTGATACTCCCATTATGTATATGTTGGTCTGCTTGACAGTACCTCATAGGTCTATTAGATTTTGTTTATTGTGGTCCATTCATGTTTCTTTCTCTTCCTCAGATTGTATAATCTCAATAGATCTGTCTTCAAGTTCCACAATTCTTTCCTCTCTGCTCATGTCTGATGTGAAGCCTCTCTAATGGATATTTTGTTTCAATTATTGTATTTTTCAATACCAGATTTCCTATTTGTTTTTTAAAATAACTTTATGCCTTTATTGATATACCATATTTAGTCAGACATTATTAAAGTATTCTCCTTCAGTATTTATACATAACTTAATACCTAAAGTGTTTCTCTAGTAAGTCCAACATCTAATCTTCCTCAAAGACAGTTTTTATTGTTGACCTTTTGACTGTATATGGGTCATACTCTAGGTCTTTTTCACGTCTCAATTTTTTGAAAACTGAAACTAGTCATTCCAAGTAATATAATGTGATAACTCTGGAAATCACATCCCCCTCCATCAAATATTGTTGCTGGTATTCATTGTAGTTGTTTGCTTTGTGAATTTTTTAACTGGTTTTCTAAAGTCTGTATTATGTGTTGTGAGTAGCCACTGAAGTTTCTATTCTGTTATCTTATTGGTGGGTTAATGATCACACAGAGTTCTTTAAATGCTTGAAAACAATAAGTCTCCCAGTTTTTGCTGAGAGTCTCTCTGTGCATGTTGGAACATGTCTTTGTCACTTGGCCAGGCAGTTACAACTGTGCCTTTCATTTCACTTTATCCTTGCACAGAGTCTCAAGATCTCCCAGAAGTGAGAGTTTAGGGTCTTTTCAGGTCTTTCCTAAGTATGTATACAGCCTTGGGCATGTATACACATGTGTGTAGTCTGCTAAATTCCCAGAAATTTGTCATAGCTTTTAAAGCTGCTTGTGGGTATCTTATTCTCCAGCTTTTCCTTTATTGGTCTACTGTTTGCCCCATGGTCATTCACTGTCCCAGACAACTATAAAGTTAAAAAAATGCTTGTAATTGTTTAAAACAAACCCCTTTGAAAAAAGAGCTTTTCAGACTGTGTAAAATGTAATTTAGTTCAATACAGACAAACTTGAAATAGGTCTTCTAGGAACAAAATAGGTCAGGTGGTGACATTTCTTTGGAAATGAGATTTTGAAGATGTTCCAGCCATATTCTGCATTTTCTGGAGGTTGCCACTCTGCTGGTATTTACTGCAAATGTTGCTATTAGATTTCAATTAATGGGAGAAAAGACTAGGGCAAATTCAAATCCTCCATATATCACTGTTTTTACCCAGATCAGTTATTTTTATTGAACAAACACTCCCCAGAAGGCTGCAGGCTATTTGTTAATTTCTAGAGATCTGAAAAAGTTGACTGTAACAATTTTTGCCAGTTCTCTTATTGGTTTCATGTAGGGGATAATTTCTGGAGTATCTCACCCTGATTTTAATTGATGTCTTTTCATTTCTTGAATTTTATATACCATGTGTTTATTATCTTTTAATGTAACATATTTTTAAATTTCCCTTGTTATTCTTCCAGTGAACCATAGGAAATTTAGAAGTGTGCATAATTGGACATTTCTAGATATCTTTCTTGGTACTTATTTCTAATTGACTTTCATCATGTTCAGATAGTGCATTTGAATTTAGTATATATGTTTCTCTATATATTCTGCAGTTGTTTTCTGTAGTGTTTTACAGATGTTAGCTATGTCAAATTGTTCGTATTCTTCAAAACTTCTGTTTTCCACATTTTTTTTCCTGTAGGGGTTTTGTACTTCATGTCTGCTGTCCCAGCATCCTTCTTTGGGGCATTTTTGAGCTTTGTTCTGTATTTTTCATTTATAAGTGACTTGTCATTTTTTTTTTAGAAAGAAAGAGAGAGAGCATGTGTTCATGTGCACAAGTGGGGGATGGACATAGGGCGAGGGAGAGAATCTTAAGCAGATTTTATGTCCAGCATGGAGCCCTACGTGGGGCTTGATCTCATGATCGTGAGATCATGACCTGAGCTGAAATCAAGAGTTGGATGCTTAACTGATTGACCCACCCAGGCACCACTGATATGTCATTAATTAGACTAAATATTCTTTAAAGTAATAGAAGATATGTCTGCCAAACTTTCACTAGACAATCATTGATTTTGTCTAGAAGTTAGTGAGAAAATTATAAAAATGTTTTTCCCCCCTCTGAGAAGCAAACAGGCAACCTCTTTCTCTTTTTTAGATCATTTCTATTTGCAAAGTTACAAATACTGACTTATCAAGAACACAACTCAAAGGAACTCAATGATAAAATAAAATGTGCATAAACACATGTAGATAGGGACAACCAACTACTTTCCATATTAGGTGGTTGTTGTAGAAATATTTGGTGTTGAAATTACATATCTCACATTGCATTCTTTAAGATTTTCCATTAGTGCCTTTAACATATTAGCTAGAGTTGCTTTAAATCTTCCTTCTGATAGTTCCAACATCTGTGTCTGTGTCTGTGTAAGTCTGATCCTCATGGTAGCTATAGTTTCTATATTGCATTTTCTTCTTGCCTGTCTGTATCCCTTCTCTATCTTTTGTGAAATGTAAACATGTTACATAAGTCAGTAGGCAGTAGATATTGAATTAAATATTAATTTTAGCCTTGGAAATGAGCATATCTTTCTGCTAGGTCTTTAGCTCAAAAGTTTGTGTTAATATAGTCAGAATATACATCTGTTAGTGTGTGTTTTTGCTATTGCTACCTTTAGTATACCTACCAGAGGTTTCACATTTCTTTTAGTGATATATTTTGTTTAAGGTGAATGGTAATTTGTTAGAGTAATGCTTGTTCTGTTTAGCTTTGCATTTCTACACTGGACTTTGTTTTGCGTCTTTAGATAAAATGTCTCTTCCTGATCTTCTTGCTCTTTCTCCTGTACTTTTTTGACACATTTTAGAACAGGTCATGGATTTGGCATGGATCAGAGAACAGGGGAATTCTCTGATGTTTGGATTAAGGCTAAATATAAGGAAGGCACTATGAACCTGGATTTGGGGGAAAGATCAGTGATTATCACAGGTTAGGAATAAATGGGAAGTTGGAAGTGGGTGTAACTTTAAAGAGATATGAAAGGAAGATTTTTGCAATGATGGAATGTATCTGTGTCTTGATTGCAATGGTGTTTACATAAGTGCACACATTACATAATAACGTAGAAATATACACATATACATCATACAGAGTCAGCTTCCTGGCTTTGATAATGTACTACAGCTTTTTGTAAGATATAACCATTGGAGTAACTGGATTAATGGTACATGAGATTATTGATCTGCTTTGCAATAAGTAGTTTTTAAAAAAATTAATAAAATTAAATAATCTCTTAGTGAGTTAATGAGTTTTGAAGCTCATTTTATTGAAGGTGACTTATCTGACATTACAGTGAATATTATGTAATTTCATTTATAAATTTAAATATTAAAGAGTGAGAAGAAGAATATAAATTTGAAAGGGAAAAATGTCAAGGTAACAACAGTGTCATAATTTTGGCTCAGGTCATGATCTCATGGTTCATGAGTTCAAACCCCACATTGAGCTCCATGGTAACAGCATGGAGCCTGTTTAGGATTCCCTCTTTGGTCCTCTCTTGCACACACACACACACACACACACACACACCACTCTCTCTTTCTCTCAAAATAAATAAACTTTAAAAAATTATGGTATTTAGTAAAAAGTCAGTTGAAGGTGTTATCAATTTCAAGTGTATAAACCATAAAATGTAACCTTGAACAAAATCATAAGCAATGTAATTAAAATATTAAGAATATACTGAAAAAATTTTCTAAAAATATCAGACGCATTATAGGGAGATATGGCTAAGAAATTAAAGTCCATGAGTATTTTTCAAGAAAAATTATTTATGCTATTTTTAATCAAAGAAAACCTAGAAATGTTTTGGCTTCATGTAGTCAGATGTATATAAGAAGAAATCTAGTTTTAGAAATAACTTTTGAGTAGAAATATTTTAGGTCTACCAAAGTAATGAAATAGAACTAAAAATCAATTTCAGTAATTATATAATTTAGTTTTAGTGAACTCTTATCCCACTCCATATTATTCCAGTTAGAACAATAAATTATATGATCACCATTGTTATAAGACTAGTTAGTGCTGAAAATTTGCAGAGAAATTATAAAAGAGGGTTAGGAGACCAAACTCATGTATTTCAGCATTATATGAGAGAAAATAAGAAATAAGAGCACTTTCATTTCTACAAAATTGCATATATGCATGTAATCAGACAGACAGATAGGTAATGACAAAAATAGGTAATATGATACAAGCATACTTTACTTCCCTATGGGAATTTAGACAAACTAATTTAAATCTAGGCTCTACCCATTAAGTCCAGTTAGTTTGCTCATTTATTCATTTAACCTATGCTATTTTATGACAGACCCAATTGTTGTACCTTGTTACTCTTGTATTTAGTGATCAAGTAAATACTCTTGTATTTGGTGATCAAGTAAATACTCTTGTATTTAGTGTATTTAATTGGATCAAGGAAGAAATTTTGTGAGTTTTTTTTTTGAAATTTCTATATGTAAAATGGAATTTCAATGTGTTAGAAATACAGCTTGTATAAAAATTAGATTTAAAGTGCTAAGTGATGATATAATAAATTGATGAGTTTTAGCTGACTGACCTGGCACAATCAAGAATTATTACATCATACCAAATGGGGCATACAGCTTATGCTCTGAGACTGCAGAATTATTTCTGATATTGCGCATTTTGTTCTTTCCTGTGTACACATATAGTTAATAGTACAAGGAATACTATTTACCCAAATTTATGTGCTGTCAATGAATTCTCAAATATTCCCTATACTGAATGAATGAAAGATTTCTAGTGCACCACAGTTGGTGCTGCCATAGTCTTTAGGAGGACAGTTCGTGAAAAATTTTCAAGTGTGAACTGGTAGTGTAGATTTGTCACGAGATGAAGACAACAGAATATATATCTTTATATTCACTTTCTTTCTCATTCAGTATTAATAGAGATAACTTAAACTCTTACATTACTCCAGCAAGCTCACTGGAACTCTCTTAAACCTAGAATACATTTTCAAATGAAATTTTCTGATTTCTAATTAATTTTTATATTTAAGTCCTCATGAAGGTTTTATATGTTGTTATTTTTCCTTATTTACATGTCAGCATTTTCACTTTAACAAATTCAGTACATGTTAACATTCTATAAATCCTTTTTTCTTCAGAAAACAGCTCTTCCAAAACTATTACCCCAATACCTAGAAATTCACATTATAGTGGAAAAAGATTTGGTAAGTCAAACTTTTCCCTTCCCCCCATTCCCTCTTTCTCTCTTTTTCTCTTTCTTTCTTTGAACTTAATGAAAATATTTTATCTTAATTTTGAAGACATATGTAATTTTTAAATTATTGAAAAGTAGAGATATTTTATTTTAGGTGATAGTTATGATGAAAAATCCAAACTAGCCTAGAGTGCCCTCCAGTATCTACCCTTTCCCTATCCTAAGTTTAGCCCAGTCTCTCCTTGACCTCACTTTCTAACAGCCTTGATTTTTCCTTACCTTCTCTAACATCTCTCGTTACATTTTTTTGAGCATATCAAATATTTAACATCTTACCAATTCACTTATTTTTTCTAACTTTATTGAGGAATAATTAATAGAATTGTGTATATTTAAAGCGCAACATGTGATAATTTGATATACATTGTGGATTCATTACCAAGATTAAGATAATCAACACATCCATTACTTCACATAGTTAACTCGCTTTTCTTTTCTTTGTGTGTGTGTGTGTGTGTGCCCAAGTGTGTGTGGTAATAACACTTAAGATATACTCTCAGCAACTTTCAAGTATACAATACCATATTATGAACTCTAGTCACCATGCCTGTGCATTAGATCTTCAGAATTTATCCTTTTTTATGACTGAAAGTGTGTTACTCTTTGACCTATATCTCTCAATTTTCTCCTGCCACCAGCCACAGCAGCTACCATTCTATTCTCTTTTCTTTTTTTAATTTTTTTTATTTTTACATATAATTGATACAATACAGTTTTTGTCTTTTGCTGGCTTATTTCATTTAGTGTAATGCACTCCATGTTCATCAAGTTGTTGCAAATAGGATATTTCCTTCATTTTATGACTAATATTCCATTGCATGTGTGTATATACATATACATATACATATACATATACATATACATATACATGCCACACTTTTTTATTCATTAATCTGTTGATGGGCACTTAGGTAGCTTCCATATCTAGTCTGTTATGAATAGTGCTACATTAAACATGGGAGTACAGATATCTCTTTGATCTTGTTTCTTTAGTATATTTACCCTGAAATGGAATTGCTAGATATGTGGTAGTTTTATTTTTAACTGTTGAAGGAACCATCATACTGTTTTCCATAATGGCTGTACCAATTTGCATTCTCACCAACAGTGTAAAAGGGTTTACTTTCCTTCACATCTTTTCCAATATTTGAAATCTCTTGTCTTTTAGATAATAGACATTCTAACAAGTGTATGGTGATATCTGACTGCGGTTTTGATTTGCATTTATTTGCCCGATGATCAGTGATGTTGATCACCTTTTCATGATTAGTATATGTTACCTTTAAGAGATGTTGATTGAATATAGCAATTTGTTTTCCTGTCAACAAAGTATGAAAGATCCAAGGTACCCCCCCAAATAAAGATTCAAGGGTTCCATATCTCCACAAACAATTGGTATTGATAGTCTTTAAATTTTAGCCATTCTGGTGTATGTAAAATGAGATCATATTGTGGTTTTTATTAGCATTTACCTGATGACTAATGAGTTTGAATACATTAGATACTGTTGTAGACTATTTGGATATTCTCTCTTTTTTAATTTTTTTAATGTTTATTTATTTTTGAGAGAGAGAGAGAGAGGGACAGAGCATGAGTGGGAGAGAAGCAGAGAGAGAGGGAAACACAATCTGAAGCAGGTTCCTGGCTCTGAGCTGTCATCATGGCGCCCAATGCAGGGCTCGAACTCGTGAACAGTGAGATCATGACCTGAGCCCAAGTCGGACGCTCAACTGACTGAGCCACCCAGGTGCCCCTGGATATTCTCTTTAAGAGAAAATATACAAGTGTTTCCCATTTTAATATTTTTATTAATGCTTTGTGGAGTTTTATATATTTTGAATATGAATCTTTTGTCAGATGGCTATATTGGGGATATCTTCTCCCAGTTTGAGGCTTGTTTTTTCTCTTTCTTAGTGGTGTCTTTTGATGGACATATTTCTTAATGATAAAGCATATAAGTCCAATATATGATTTTTATCATTATTTTATTTTTTCCATTTAAGAAATATTTTCTTACTCCGAGGACACAAATATTTTTACTTTTGTTTTGGAATTTATTTTTCTTTATCTTTTCACATAGAGTTTTATGTTTTTCTCTAATTGATAAAAATGTGTGGTGTGAGGTAAGAGTTAAGGTTTATTTTTTTCATATCAATCAGACAGACATAACCAGCAACGAAATTGAATCAGTGATCAAAAATCTCCTAACATATAAAAATCCAGAGCCAAATGGTTTCCCAAGGGCATTCTACCAAACATTTAAAGAAGAGTTAATATCTATTCTTCTTTTTTTTTTTATGAAATTTATTGACAAATTGGTTTCCATACAACAACCAGTGCTCATCCCAAAAGGTGCCCTCCTCAATACCCATCACCCACCCTCTCCTCCCTCCCACCCCCCATCAACCCTCAGTTTGTTCTCAGTTTTTAACAGTCTCTTATGCTTTGGCTCTCTCCCATTCTAACCTCTTTTTTTTTTTTTCCTTCCCCTCCCCCATGGGTTCCTGTTAAGTTTCTCAGGATCCACATAAGAGTGAAACCATATGGTATCTGTCTTTCTCTGTATGGCTTATTTCACTTAGCATCACACTCTCCAGTTCCATCCACGTTGCTACAAAAGGCCATATTTCATTTTTTCTCATTGCCACGTAATATTCCATTGTGTATAAAAACCACAATTTCTTTATCCATTCATCAGTTGATGGACATTTAGGCTCTTTCCATAATTTGGCTATTGTTGAGAGTGCTGCTATGAACATTGGGGTACAAGTGGCCCTATGCATCAGTACTCCTGTATCCCTTGGATAAATTCCTAGCAGTGCTATTGCTGGGTCATAGGGTAGGTCTATTTTTAATTTTCTGAGGAACCTCCACACTGCTTTCCATAGCGGCTGCACCAATTTGCATTCCCACCAACAGTGCAAGAGGGTTCCCATTTCTCCACATCCTCTCCAGCATCTATAGTCGCCTGATTTGTTCATTGTGGCCACTCTGACTGGCGTGAGGTGATACCTGAGTGTGGTTTTGATTTGTATTTCCCTGATAAGGAGCGACGCTGAACATCTTTTCATGTGCCTGTAGGCCATCTGGATGTCTTCTTTAGAGAAGTGTCTATTCATGTTTTCTGCCCATTTCTTCACTGGGTTATTTGTTTTTCGGGTGTGGAGTTTGGTGAGCTCTTTATAGATTTTGGATACTAGCCCTTTGCCCGATATGTCATTTGCAACTATCTTTTCCCATTCCGTTGGTTGCCTTTTAGTTTTGTTGGTTGTTTCCTTTGCTGTGCAGAAGCTTTTGATCTTCATAAGGTCCCAGTAATTCACTTTTGCTTTTAATTCCCTTGCCTTTGGGGATGTGTCGAGTAAGAGATTGCTACGGCTGAGGTCAGAGAGGTCTTTTCCTGCTTTCTCCTCTAAGGTTTTGATGGTTTCCTGTCTCACCTTTAGGTCCTTTATCCATTTTGAGTTTATTTTTGTGAATGGTGTGAGAAAGTGGTCTAGTTTCAACCTTCTGCATGTTGCTGTCCAGTTCTCCCAGCACCATTTGTTAAAGAGGCTGTCTTTTTTCCATTGGATGTTCTTTCCTGCTTTGTCAAAGATGAGTTGGCCATACGTTTGTGGGTCTAGTTCTGGGGTTTCTATTCTATTCCATTGGTCTATGTGTCTGTTTTGGTGCCAATACCATGCTGTCTTGTTGATGACAGCTTTGTAGTAGAGGCTAAAGTCTGGGATTGTGATGCCTCCTGCTTTGGTCTTCTTCTTCAAAATTCCTTTGGCTATTCGGGGCCTTTTGTGGTTCCATATGAATTTTAGGATTGCTTGTTCTAGTTTCGAGAAGAATGCTGGTGCAATTTTGATTGGGATTGCATTGAATGTGTAGATAGCTTTGGGTAGTATTGACATTTTGACAATATTTATTTTTCCAATCCATGAGCAGGGAACGTCTTTCCATTTCTTTAAATCTTCTTCAATTTCCTTCAGAAGCTTTCTATAGTTTTCAGCATACAGATCCTTTACATCTTTGGTTAGATTTATTCCTAGGTATTTTATGCTTCTTGGTGCAATTGTGAATGGGATCAGTTTCTTTATTTGTCTTTCTGTTGCTTCATTGTTAGTGTATAAGAATGCAACTGATTTCTGTACATTGATTTTGTATCCTGCAACTTTGCTGAATTCCTGTATCAGTTCTAGCAGACTTTTGGTGGAGTCTATCGGATTTTCCATGTATAATATCATGTCATCTGCAAAAAGCGAAAGCTTGACTTCATCTTTGCCAATTTGGATGCCTTTGATTTCCTTTTGTTGTCTGATTGCTGATGCTAGAACTTCCAACACTATGTTAAACAGCAGCGGTGAGAGTGGGCATCCTTGTCGTGTTCCTGATCTCAGGGAAAAAGCTCTCAGTTTTTCCCCGTTGAGGATGATGTTAGCTGTGGGCTTTTCATAAATGGCTTTTATGATCTTTAAGTATGTTCCTTCTATCCCGACTTTCTCAAGGGTTTTTATTAAGAAAGGGTGCTGGATTTTGTCGAAGGCCTTTTCTGCATCGATTGACAGGATCATATGGCTCTTCTCTTTTTTTTTGTTAATGTGATGTATCCCATTGATTGATTTGCGAATGTTGAACCAGCCCTGCATCCCAGGAATGAATCCCACTTGATCATGGTGAATAATTCTTTTTATATGCCGTTGAATTCGATTTGCTAGTATCTTATTGAGAATTTTTGCATCCATATTCATCAGGGATATTGGCCTGTAGTTCTCTTTTTTTACTGGGTCTCTGTCTGGTTTAGGAATCAAAGTAATACTGGCTTCATAGAATGAGTCTGGGAGTTTTCCTTCCCTTTCTATTTCTTGGAATAGCTTGAGAAGGATAGGTATTATCTCTGCTTTAAACGTCTGGTAGAACTCCCCTGGGAAGCCATCTGGTCCTGGACTCTTATTTGTTGGGAGATTTTTGATAACCAATTCAATTTCTTCGCTGGTTATGGGTCTGCTCTAGCTTTCTATTTCCTCATGATTGACTTTTGGAAGAGTGTGGGTGTTCAGGAATTTGTCCATTTCTTCCAGGTTGTCCAATTTGTTGGCATATAATTTTTCATAGTATTCCCTGATAATTGTTTGTATCTCTGAGGGATTGGTTGTAATAATTCCATTTTCATTCATGATTTTATCTATTTGGGTCATCTCCCTTTTCTTTTTGAGAAGCCTGGCTAGAGGTTTGTCAATTTTGTTTATTTTTTCAAAAAACCAACTCTTGGTTTCGTTGATCTGCTCTACAGTTTTTTTAGTTTCTATATTGTTTATTTCTGCTCTGATCTTTATTATTTCTCTTCTTCTGCTGGGTTTAGGCTGCCTTTGCTGTTCTGCTTCTAGTTCCTTTAGGTGTGCTGTTAGATTTTGTACTTGGGTTTTTTTTGTTTCTTGAGATAGGCCTGGATTGCAATATATTTTCCTCTCAGGACTGCCTTTGCTGTGTCCCAAAGTGTTTGGATTGTTGTATTTTCATTTTCGTTTGTTTCCATATATTTTTTAATTTCTTCTCTAATTGCCTGGTTGACCCACTCATTCGTTAGTAGGGTGTTCTTTAACCTCCATGCTTTTGGAGGTTTTCCAGACTTTTTTCTGTGGTTGATTTCAAGCTTCATAGCATTGTGGTCTGAAAGTATGCATGGTATAATTTCAATTCTTGTAAACTTATGAAGGGCTGTTTTGTGACCCAGTATATGATCTATCTTGGAGAATGTTCCATGTGCACTCGAGAAGAAAGTATATTCTGTTGCTTTGGGATGCAGAGTTCTAAATATATCTGTCAAGTCCATCTGATCCAATGTCTCATTCAGGGCCCTTGTTTCTTTATTGACCGTGTGCCTAGATGATCTATCCATTTCTGTAAGTGGGGTGTTAAAGTCCCCTGCAATTACCACATTCTTATCAATAAGGTTGCTTATGTTTATGAGTAATTGTTTTATATATTTGGGGGCTCCGGTATTCGGCGCATAGACATTTATAATTGTTAGCTCTTCCTGATGGATAGACCCTGTAACTATTATATAATGTCCTTCTTCATCTCTTGTTACAGCCTTTAATTTAAAGTCTAGTTTGTCTGATATAAGTATGGCTACTCCAGCTTTCTTTTGGCTTCCAGTCGCATGATAAATAGTTCTCCATCCTCTCACTCTCAATCTAAAGGTGTCCTCAGGTCTAAAATGAGTCTCTTGTAGACAGCAAATAGATGGGTCTTGTTTTTTTATCCATTCTGATACCCTATGTCTTTTGGTTGGCGCATTTAATCCATTTACATTCAGTGTTATTATAGAAAGATATGGGTTTAGAGTCATTGTGATGTCTGTATGTTTTATGCTTGTAGTGATGTCTCTGGGACTTTGTCTCACAGGATCCCCCTTAGGATCTCTTGTAGGGCTGGTTTAGTGGTGACAAATTCCTTCAGTTTTTGTTTGTTTGGGAAGACTTTTATCTCTCCTTCTATTCTAAATGACAGACTTGCTGGATAAAGGATTCTTGGCTGCATATTTTTTCTGTCTAGCACCCTGAAAATCTCGTGCCAATTCTTTCTGGCCTGCCAAGTTTCAAAAGAGAGATCAGTCACGAGTCTTATTGGTCTCCCTTTATATGTGAGGGCACGTTTACCCCTTGCTGCTTTTAGAATTTTCTCTTTATCCTTGTATTTTGCCAGTTTCACTATGATATGTCATGCAGAAGATCGATTCAAGTTATGTCTGAAGGGAGTTCTCTGTGCCTCTTGGATTTCAATGCCTTTTTCCTTCCCCAGTTCAGGGAGGTTCTCAGCTATTATTTCTTCAAGTACCCCTTCAGCACCTTTCCCTCTCTCTTCCTCCTCTGGGATACCAATTATGCGTATATTATTTCTTTTTAGTGTATCACTTAGTTCTCTAATTTTCCCCTCATACTCCTGGATTTTTTTATCTCTCTTTTTCTCAGCTTCCTCTTTTTCCATAACTTTATCTTCTAGTTCACCTATTCTCTCCTCTGCCTCTTCAAGCCGAGCTGTGGTGGTTTCCATTTTGTTATGCATTTCGTTTAAAGCGTTTTTCAGCTCCTCGTGACTGTTCCTTAGTCCCTTGGTCTCTGTAGCAAGAGATTCTCTGCTGTCCTGTATACTGTTTTCAAGCCCAGCGATTAATTTTGTGACTATTATTCTAAATTCACTTTCTGTTATATTATTTAAATCCTTTTTGATCAGCTCATTAGCTGTTGTTATTTCCTGGAGATTCTTCTGAGGGGAATTCTTCCGCTTGGTCGTTTTGGATAGTCCCTGGCGTGGTGAGGACCTGCAGGGCACTTCCCCTGTGCTGTGGTGTATAACTGGAGTTGGTGGGCGGGGCTGCAGTCAGACCTGATGTCTGCCCCCAGCCCACAGCTGGGGCCACAGTCAGACTGGTGTGTGCCTTCTCTTCTCCTCTCCTAGGGGCGGGATTCACTGTGGGGTGGTGTGGCCCGTCTGGGCTACTTGCACCCTGCCAGGCTTGTGATGCTGGGGATCTGGCGTATTAGCTGGGGTGGATAGGCAAGGTGCACGGGGGCAGGAGGGGCAGGCTTAGATCGCTTCTCCTTAGGTGATCCACTTCAGGAGGGGCCCTGTGGCAGCGGGAGGGAGTTAGATCCGCTGCCGGAGGTTTGGCTCAGCAGAAGCGCAGAGTTGGGTGTTTGCGCGGAGCGAGCAAGTTCCCTGGCAGGAACCGGTTCCCTTTGGGATTTCGGCTGGGGGATGGGCGGGGGAGATGGCGCTGGCGAGCGCCTTTGTTCCCCACCAAACTGAGCTCTGTTGTCGGGGGGCTCAGCAGCTCTCCCTCCCTTTGTCCTCCAGCCTTCCCGCTTTCTGAGCAGAGCTGTTAACTTATGACCTCCCAGACGCTAAGTCATGCTTGTTGTGGGAACACAGTCCGTCAGGCCCCTCCGCTTTTGCAAGCCAGACTCGGGGCCTCTGCTTGGCCGGCGAGCCGCCCCTCCGCCCCGGCTCCCTCCCACCAGTCCGTGGAGCGCGCACCGCCTTGCCGCCCTTCCTACCCTCTTCCGTGGACCTCTCGTCTGCGTTTGGCTCCGGCGACTCCTTTCTGCTAATCCTCTGGCGGTTTTCTGGGTTATTTAGGCAGGTGTAGATGGAATCTAAGTGATCAGCAGGACGTGCGGTGAGCCCAGCGTCCTCCTAAGCCGCCATCTTGCCCTCAGCCAATATGTATTCTTCTTAAACTGTTTTAAAAAAGTAGAAATGGGAGGAAAACTTCCAAATTCATCCTATGAGGCCAGCATTACCTTGACCCCAAAACCAACAAGGACTATACTAAAAAGAAGAATTATATACCAACATCCCTAATGAACATGGTGAAAAAATTGTCAACATACTAGAAAATGGAAACCAACATTACATTAAAAGAATAATTAACTACAGTCAAGTGGGATTTATTTCTGGGGTGCAAGGGTGGTTCAGTATTCCAAAATCAATTGACATGATGTACCACATTAATAAAAGAAAGGGTAAGAACCATATGATCTTGTCAATAGATGAAAAAAGTCATTTGACAAGGTATAGCATTCATTCTTGACAAAAACCCTCAACAAAGTAATGATAGATGGAACATACCTCAATATTAGAAAGACTATATACAAAACACCCACAGCTAATATAATCCTCAATGTGGAAAAGCTGAGACCGTTTCCCTTAGGAAAAAGTCAAGGACGTCCACTCTCATTACTATGTTAAATAGTAATGAATATCTTAGCTTCAGAAATCAGAAAACAGAAAGAAATAAAAAGCATACAAATCTGCAAGGAAGAAGTCAAACTTTCACTATTTTCAGATGATGTGACACTCTATGTAGAAAACCCACAAGACTCCACCAAAAAATTGCTAGAACTGATACACTATTTCAGTAAATCACAGGATACAAAATCAATGTACAAAAATCTATTGCATCCACACCAATAATGAAGCAGCAGAAAGAGAAATCAAGGAATTGATCCCATTTACAACTGCACCAAAAGCAATAAAATACCTAGGAATAAATCTAACCAAAGATGTAAATGATTTGTACTCTGAAAACTATCAGACACTTATGACAAAAATGGGAAGAGGACACAAAGAAATGGAAAAAAATTCCATGCTCATGGATTGGAAGAACAAATATTGTTAAAATGTTAATACTACTTAAATCAATCTGCACATTTAATGCAATTCCTATCAAAATACCACGAGTGTTTTTCACAGAGCTAGAACAAATAATCCTAAAATTTGTATGGAACCACAAAAGACCATGAAGAGCCAAAGTAATCTCGAAAAAGAAAAAGCAAAGCTGGAGGCATCATAATTCTGGACTTTGAGCTATATTACAAAACTGTAGTGATGCAGACAATATGGTACTGGCACAAAAACAGGCAGTTAGGTCAATGGAATGTAATAGAAGCCCCAGAAATGGATCCATAACTGTATGGTCAACTTACACTTGAAAAAACAGGAAAGACTATCCCGTGGACAAAAGAGTCTCTTCAACAAATGGTGTTGGAAAAACTGGACAGCAACATGCAAAAGAATGAAACGGGACTGCTTTCTTACACCATACACAAAAATAAATTCAAAATGGATGGCAAACCTAAATGTGAGACAGGAAACTATCAAAATCTTAGAGGAGCATACAGAGAGCAACCCCTTTGACATTGGCCATAGCAACTTCTTACTAGATATGTCTCTAGAGGCAAGAGAAACAAAGAACATGAACTACTGGGACTTCAGCAAGATAAAAAGCTTCTGCACAGTGGAAGAAACAATCAACAAAAGTCAATCTATGGGATTGGAGAAGATACTTGCAAATAACATATCTGATAAAGGGTTAGTATCCAAAATATATAAATAACTTATCAATCTGAACACCCCAAAGTCAAATAATCCAGTGAAGAAATGAGCAGAAGACATGAATAGAAACTTTTCCAAAGAAGACATCCAGATGGCTAACAGACACATGAAAAGATGCTCAATATCACTCATCATCAGGGAAATACAAAGCAAAACCACAATGAGATACCACCTCATGGAATAGCTAAATATATTCCGTGATTACTTACATTTATTCCCTAACATTATTTTCTTATCTTCTGTCTGTTATTTCCTCCCTTTCAGTTTCTTTGCTTTGGATAAGATAATTGGTTTTATGCATTTTTTAATTTTCTAATGTATTTATGCTTAACAGTTTATCTCTAGTCAAAGAGTTACTATCTAATACAAGGGTTTATGTTTTTTACTAGCAACACAAATTTTGATAGTCTGACTTCTTTGAACATTTCAGTTTTTCTAAATTATGTCTAAGTCATTTGTGTGTGTGTGTGTGTGTGTGACCCCTGGGAATTTAAATTGTATTGGTTCAATTCAAAATATTTGGGGATTTTCAAGTTCTATTTTAGTTGCTCATATCAGTTTTATTCCATAGTGGTAAAAGAGCATGATCTGAATGATGTGAAACCTTGGAAATGTGTTGTGACTTCTTTTATGGCCCAGTATATGGTCGGTTTTATAAATGGTCCACATGCATTTTAAAAAGATTTATTACATTCTACCTTTTTTTTTTTTAACTTTTATTTATTATTGAGAGACAGAGAGAGTCAGAGCATGAGCATGGGAGGGGCAGAGAGAGAGGGAGACACAGAATCGGAAGCAGGTTCCAGGCTCTGAGCTGTCAGCACAGAGCTAGACGCGGGGCTCTAACCCACAAACTGTGAGGTCATGACCTGAGCTGACTGAGAGATCATGACCTGAGCTGAAGTCAGAGGCTTAACCGACTGAGCCACCCAGGCGCCCCTATTCTGCCCTTTTTGAATGGAGTTATGTCTGTATATTAATGAGTCAAACATTTTAACTGTATTGCTCAGACCTTCTAAGTTTACTAAGTTTTTGCCCCTTTTCCTATCAGTTACTGAGAGAGTTGGGTTAATATCTTGAACTATTATCGCGGGTTTTTTAAATTCTTGTTTTAATTGTGTCCATTTTGTTTTCCATATTTTGATGATGTGTATTATTTCCTACTAATTAAGCATTGATATGCCTTCCTTATATATTGAGAATTTTTACCTTGTGAAATAAACCTTTGGGGCTAGCTCTATCTTCCAAAGTGTCATGACATTTAGTATATGAAATTATACCTCTACTCTGATGATCTTGAGTATTCTCGTATTGTCATAAATAAGGATTTTTTTATTTGTGTGTTGTATAGGAATACATTTCATATGTATAATACTTCTCCAATGCTATGTTTTTTCTATTATAAGGAAATTTTATTTACTAGAATATGTTTAACTTCTAATTCATGAAATGGAAATATATAATTAATTTTACATTATTTCTATATTAACACTTATAACAAGCACATCCATTTCAATAACTACCAAAATTTTGAGTAAACAAGTTATGCAGAGTTCTAAGATTTGGTAGGAGTCCATTTTTTCAATTTGTACAATTAACAACTTTTGCAGAGGTACTAAGCATTTTCCAAAACATAACTGCAAAGAACACATTAATTAAGTTCTCAAATAAATACAAGTTTATGTCCTCTCAAGAATTTACCATTTCACAGGACAGTTTGTTTCTTTTCTCCTTTCCTTTACATAATTTCATTGTATTCATTATCAAAGTTTTTGAATCCTTTATTCCACATCATGTTTAATTTTTATAATTGTCATTTTTGTTTTTTTGTTCTATAGATATATTTGAGCCCTTTTATTTTGTTTGTTGATTTGATATTTTTAACCAACCATGTGATGGGAGATTTTGTGTTTCCCTCTGTGTCTAGCTGAAGAAATCCCATTAAACTAAGGAGGAATCTCTGAAGTTATTTTGAGACCTCTTGATGATTTCAATTGTTTCTGCTTGAGAGTTTCTTTAAAATATTAACAAGTGAGAATCTATTTTAAAAGCCTATGATTTTTTATTGTTGCTTCTTTTATGATGTCATCATCATTATAGTAGTATGTGTTATATTGTTTGACAAATCCTATGATTTACCTGCCTGTTATGAGCAAGATATATTCACCATCAAAAGATAAATTATTATCACTCACATTTTAAAAGAATAACTTAAAAATTGTTTTTCAGTATGATTATATGGGATCAGAAATGATGGCTGTAACACAGAAAATTATCCAGATTACTGGCCTTGTCAACACTGTAAGTTTTAAGTTTTTTACATTTATAGTTTTATGAAAAATCATTGAAACCGGTTTCTATTTTACCATGACAAATCAATGACTTAAAAATCTTCAATAATCTAAATAATAAACTGAATATATTCCTTATGTTACATCGTTTTGATTTAATAATTGTTTTTTTAACAAGTATGCCATAAATCTTATTTTAGATGTTTACTCAGTTCAAATTGACTGTAATGCTGTCCTCCTTGGAATTGTGGTCACATAAAAACAAAATTTCTACCAACGGGGATGCTGATGATTTATTACAAAGATTTTTTGTATGGAAACGGGACTATCTTATCCTACGGCCCCATGACATAGCATTCTTACTTATGTAAGCACAATGTTCTACATTAAAAAAGAGATATGCATAAATAATATCATTAATTTGATAATTAATGCATTTACTGTGTTCTTCAACTTTCTGTAGGCCTCTGAAAATGTTAAACATCTTCATATATAGCTATTGCCATAGATGTTATAGTATAGTTGAAAATATGATAAAAATAAAAACAACATAAGTAACATATATCACATATATCACAATATATTTTGGAATATAATTTATATAAAGACTTGACTTTCATAACTACAGAATACACTACTTATGTTATGTATGTATGTTATATACTACATACTTTACTACTATATATGTTTACTAAAGAGTACATGTAAACCTTAGCTTATTAATAATGTTAAAATTGTCACTATTCAGTTAATATTATCTATAATATGTTAATACATTTCATGTCTACTGCTTGACTAAAAAGAATTTTTTTGATAATATTTAATTTAAGAAAATGCTTACATTTAGGACAGGCAAAACTTCTTATTCCACAGATTAAAAATCCTTTTTGTTTGGGGTGCCTGGGTGGCTCAGTTGGTTAGACCTCTGACTTTGATTTTGACTCAGGCCGTGATCCAGACCCATGTCAGGCTTTGCAATGACAGCATGGGGCTTACTTGGGATTCTCTCTCTCCCCCTTTCTGCTTCTCCTCCATGCGTGCACATGCTATCTTTCTCTGAAAATAAATAAACTTAAAAAAAATAAAAATATAAAAAACTTTTTTGACTTTTAGTGATCAAAAGAATACATGCAGAATAAGGGAAACTGAGGAGAATTCATGATAGTGAAATTATTTCAAGTCTAAGAGGTGATGAGAGAAAATTGCTACTAAAGTGAATCATAATTTTCAATGAGCATTTTGTATAATATTTTAGATATTATCCAGGTCAAAAATTCATATATTTGAAAACCATTGTAAATTTTATGGAAGATTTAGCTTAATAAATAAAGTAATGAATTGCTCTGAATAACTATGGTAATAAAAAGTTTATACTATAATGATGTAGTTACAGGAAACATCCTACATATTTGGGAGCAACATTTTCTGGCACAATATGCAATAAAAGCCATAATGCAGATATTGCTATGGTATGTAATTTTTATCCTTCTTTACTATTTTTTTCTAATCTGTATATTGCATTTTATATTATTTAATATAGCTAAATAGTGTATAATAAAAGTAGAGTATAATAAGGCATTTTTCTCTCTATGTGTATTTATTATTTTTTTGGGACAAAATTATTTTAATCTTAGAACATAATATGAACATACATTAATATACTCATTCACCAAATAGGAATAATGACTATTATGACAGTTATATCAGAATTTCTAAGGATGTAAAACAGTAAGCCAAGTTAAATCCTCCTGTATGTCTACTTTAAATTCAAGAAATAGCAAAAATCATGAATTTGTCCTTGCCATTTTATGTGTTATGCTATTGCTACAAAAATATGGGTCCATTTACTACATGTTGTTCTGCATTGTTCTTATTTTATGAATCATTTCAGAACTATTTTGAACAGCTTTTTAAAAGACATATACATGTTGCTTCATATAGCTCCACTTTTCTTTTTAAATTTGTATCTTATTAAGTAATACACATTCACGTGTTACAAATACAAATGATTTTTGGGGCACCTGGTTGGCTCAGTCAGTTGGGCGATCGACTTCAGCTCAGGTAATGATCTCACTGTACCCAAGTTCAAGCCCCACATCAGGCTCTGTGCTGACAGCTCAGAGCCTGGAGCCTGCTTCAGATTCTGTGTCTCCCTCTCTCTCTGCCCTTCCTCCCGCTTGTGCTCTCTTTCTCTCAAAAATAAATAAACAATAAAAGTTTTTTTTAAAAATTTAAAAAAACAAGTGATTTTACAGGACTAATACTGAAAAAACGAAATCAGTCCCTTACATAAACTACGCCAGCATTTTTTAAAAAATTTTTCCTCCTGACTTATACTTTTATATTCATCTCCTTGTAAATAAAAGTTTTATTGGAGTATATTACATATAAATAAAATTGCAAAAATCATAAATATCTAGCACAATTAATATTGACCAGGTTAATACATAGCCATAAACATCATGGAGATCAAGAAATAGTGTATTTTACCACTTCATAAGACCCCTGTGACTCATATACCTCCTTCCACTTACTATCCATATCAAAGAAAACCACTTTGTGACACTTATCACCATTGGTTAAGTCGGCCTCTTTTTGAGCTTTATGTAAATGAAATAATACACAGTATATTCTTGTATCTGCCAATTATTTGTTCAAAATTATGTCTGTGGAATTTACCCATGCTTATATGTGTAAGAATAATTTATTCATTTTTACTCTATATTTTTAAATACAATGCCCTTGAAATTTCTTGAGTCTTCAAATTTAGACATCCATTGACTTACTATCAGTGAGGTCAGAATTTAGGATCCTAATAGCTCATAATACTGACTTGCCACCTCTTCCATTCTTCCTCTATAATAATATAGCCTATTAGAATTTTGTTTTATTCTCAGATGAGCCAAATAATGAAATAAAATTAAATTGCCTTCATTGCATAGCTTTTGTTTCTTCCCAAATTTGGTACTGCATAATATTGCCTTTGCCCAAATTCTTTAATAAAATTAAAAATTGCCTCTACTTTTTTTACATGTTTCAAAAAGTCCTCTTTGGAGCTCTGGGGATGTTTCTTTTTTTCCCCCAATCTCTATTAAACTTCTTGCATAGGGGTTGTTTACAAATTTTCTACCATTTCTCCTTTGGAACATGTGTATTCTATTTTCATGACTTGCTTACTCATTTTAGTAGAATATATGCTCTTATAATTTACTAAAAAATAGATGTGTAGCAAATTGTTTGAGAGTGACATGATTGAAAATACATTTAATTATTTCAAAGATTGGTTAATTTTACTTTCATATATATATATATATATATATATATGTTTCTTTATTTTGAAAAAGAGAGAATGAGTGGGGGAGGGGCAGAGAGAGAGGGAGAGAGAGTACCCCAAGCAGTTTCCATATTCAGCATGGAGCCTGATGTGGGGCTTGAGCCTATGACCCTGAGATCATGACTTGAACCAAAATCAGTCTGATGCTTACCTGACTGAGCCACCCAGACACCCTATGGTTAATTTTCCTTTTAAAATAATTGTACCTTGGAATTTTAAAGGATTGTTTCCTTGTCTTTTACCATTTCTTTAGAAATTTAATGCTATTTTTATTCTCATGCATTTGTGTGTCTTGCTTATTTTCTGTATGGAAACATTTAAGACTTTTTAAAATCCTTGTGTGTTGTCTTTCATCATCCAATATGCTGGTTATATTAAAGTCCTTTCAATCTGGATACTAATTTACTTCTGATTTGAGAAATTTTACTATATTTTATTTGATCATTTTCCCCCTTTTCTCTATGGAACTGTGTTAATTATATATTAGAGCATTTTGACTCATTATATAATTTATTTTATCTTATTTAAGTTTGTTCTTTTACTTCTACATTCCCTAATATTTTTTTATATTTATACTTTGGATCAGTCACTCATCTAAGTGTTCTCAGATCCATTTCATGATAATCCTCTGCTCTGATCTATCTCATAGGGAACTACATATATATATTCCCTGGGCTTCTTTGCCTTCATGCTTTTGGGTATATTCAGCAAGTGTGGATGATTATATGGAGGTAGGGAAATGTCTTAGTATGTCTACATACTGACCCTGCTTGGAGAAATGTCTCAGAACTATTGCTTTCTGTTCTGAAACTCCTCGTCCTTCTGTCATGTGTCTCCTATTGAGTAGCACTTGTTTATGGATTCTAAGAATGGATCTTCATTTATACATCCTGTTCTGGTGTTGGTAGCAACATTTTGCTTTTCTAATCTCAGAATTGCCTCATCATCCTCTGTTGGTTTATCAATAATTTATCTGTTAACCAGCTGCTTTTTTTCCCCAGTCGCTTTTATAAAATTCTTTCTTCTTGGATCCTATAGTGGCTTTAAAATCGTCTCCTTTTTTTGGTAACCACTAGGCAAGTATAACTGAGAATCATTTACCCAATTAATTGTTCATGTTGCAGAATTACAGACAAGTGGGGGTGGGTACCTGGGTGGCTCAGTCAGGTAAGCATCTTCAGTAAGCTGAGCGGACTTCAGCTCAGGTCATGATCTCGCAGTTTGTAAATTCACGCCCTGCATCAGGCTCTGTGCTGACAGCTCGGAGCTTGGAGCCTGCTTTGGATTCTGTGTGTCCTCTTTCTCTGCCCCTCCCCTGCTTGCACTCTGTCTGTCTGTCTCTCTGTGTGTCTCTCAAAAACAAATAAGCATTAGAAAATAATTGGAATAAAGACAAGCGGGGACCAAATGTGTTATTTTATAATTAGCACATTAATTAGAAGGAGACCTTAGACTTGGGATTGTAACAATGGATGAACCCAAGATGAACCTGATCATTTTATTTAAAAAAATTTTTTTAAATATATTTTTTAAGTTTATTTATTCTGAGAGAGTGAGAGAGCATGTGCAAGCACACAAAAGAGGCAGAGAGAGGGGGGAAAGAACGTCCAGCAGGCTCCGCATTGTCAGCACAGAGCCCCACGAAGGGCTTGATCCCACAAACCTGACCTGAGCCAAACTCAAGAGCTGGATGCTTAACCAACTGAGCCACCCAGATACCCCGAACCTCAGAATTCCTCAGAACAGGAACCCCGATCAAAATTTAAAATGACAAATTCTTCTAAGAGTGTTTTGGTCAACTGAAGTAGCTGGTCCGCATCTGTGGTGAGGTGAAACTTCTTACTTCTCTGTGTAAAGATCCTGTAATAATTTCATTTGAATTGGATGCCTTATAATGACACCTGTTCACTCTAAGCTCTATCTTAAGGATTAGCATATTTTATATATAAAGGAACAGGTACTAAATGTTTCAGACTTTGTAGACCATGTAATCTACATTACAGCTCATTAACTCTGCCACTGTAATGCAAAAGCCAATATAGAAAGTATATAAATTTATGAGCATGGTGGTGTTCCAATAATACTTTATTTATGAATACTGAAATTTAATCTCATATAATTTTAATTTGCCACAAAATATTATTTTTTTATTTTTTTAATTATTTAAAAATATAAAACCATTATTTATTTAAAAAACTTTTTGTTTATTCATTTTTGAGAGACAGAGACAGAGTGTGAGCAGGGGAGGGGCAGAGAGAGAGGGAGACACAGAATCCAAAGCAGGCTCCAGGCTCTGAGCTGTCAGCAGAGCCTGACATGGGGCTCAAACCCACGAACCATGAGATCATGACTTAAGTTGAAGTCAGACGTTTAACCAACTGAGCCCCCCAGGCTCCCCTAAAACCATTCTTATTTGAAGGCTATACTGGTCATAGGCTAGATTGGGTTTGTGGACCATAGTTTACCCTGCCTTATTTTAATCTCATCAGCCTTTATCCTCATAGATTAATAAAAGTTGTAAAGGCTTTCCAGAAGATGATAGCTCATAAAGCAAGACAACATATAAGATCTTGCTAATTTATGTTGACATTTTCCTGGGCAACAAGTGAGGGGTAGATACTAAGCGTTCTAGTAAACAAAAATAGAATCATATTTATTTTATAATAAATAAATAAATAAATAAATAAATAAATCTAGGTAAAAATATCTGAGTTTTTAAATTTAGCGTGACAGCTCAAACATTTGAGAATGGCTTTAATAGTTTTATCAATTGACTGAAACGTGAGCAAAGATGTCTATTTGTAGTGAAATTGGCAAAGTTGAAAAGAAAGGAATTCATGTTGTTTTACACATGGTGATATTTGAATACATTTATCTAGTTAATCAAACTAACCCATGTCTTAGCTATGCTTTTTGTGTTCACTATCCTCTGTAAGCTAGGAAACCCAGCTATATGAGTTGTTTGAGAGGCTTTGGAATTCTCTACATATAGATGTTTAGGTAGATTACATAGATGATAGATAGATGATAGATAGATAGATAGATAGATAGACAGACAGATATATACATAGGTCATCTGAGAATAGAGACAATTTTGTTTATTCCATTCTAATCTGCATGCCTTTTATTTTTTCTCAATTTATTCCATCAATTAGAATCCCCAGTACAATATTGAATAGAAGTTGTGAGAGTCTAAACCCTTGCCTTGTTTGTAATCTTACAGGGAATGCATTCAGTCTTTCATGATTTTATAGGATGTTAGCTATAGGATTTATAGAGAGACTCTTTATAAGGAAGCTCCCTTTGATTCCTACTAAGCAGATATTTTTTTGTGTTTCTTTGTTTCACCAAACATGAATATTGGATTTTGTCAAATATCTTTCTCTGTATTTACTGAAAACTCATACATTTTTAAATTCTTTAGTCTGTTGATATGGTGACTATATTATTGACGAATTTTCAATTGGTGAACTAGCTTTGTGTTCCCAGAATAAATCCCACTTGGTCTTGATGTATTGTCTTTTTCATATATTGTTGGATTCAAGTTGGTGAAATTTTGTTAATAAATTTAGCATTTAGGGGCACCTGGGTGGCTCAGTCAGTTAAGTGTCTGACTTCGGCTCAGGTCATGATCTCACAGTCCGTGAGTTTGAGCCCCGCGTTGGGCTTTGCTGACAGTTTAGAGCCTGGAGCCTGCTTCGGATTCTGTGTCTCCCTCTCTCTCTGCCCCTTCCCTGCTCATGCTCTGTCTCTCTCTGTCTCAAAAATAAATTTAAAAAAAACATTAAAAAATATATATAAAGAAAAAAAGAAATTTTGCATTTATGGTGATTGGGTATATCAAACTGTAGTTATCTTTTCTGGTAATGGCATTTATGGATTTTCTATCAAGGTAATGATGAGTTCATAAAATGAGCTATGTTTTCTCTATTTATGGATTTTTTTTGGAAAGTTTGTGTAGTGAAAAATAAATCAAATAGAGAATAGAAAAATAATGGGAAAAATGACAAAGCTAGGATTTGGGATTTGTGACAAGAAAAATAAAATTGATAAGCTCTTACCTAAAATAATTAAGAAAAAAGTAGAGGGAAGATTTAAATAAATGAAGTCAGAAATGAAAGTGGAGACATTACAATGGATAAATTACAGAGGTAAAAAAGGACTATTAAGAATAATTATATGTTAACAAATTAGATAACCTGGAAAAAAATGGATACATTCTTGGAAAAATACAACCTACCAAAATAATCAAGAAAAATAGAAAACTTGATCAAAGCAATACCAAATAGAGATTCAATTAGTAATCAAAGCCTCCCAACCAAAAAAAAAGCCAAGGAACAGATGGTTTTACTGGAGATTTCTACCAAAAATTCAAAGAATAATTAACACCAATCCTTCTGAAACTCTTCAAAATAATTGAAGGGAGAACACTTCCAAATATATTTTAACAAACCAGCATCAGCCTCATATAAAAGCCATAAAAAGAGATACTACAAGAAAACAAAACCACAGGCCAATATCCCTGATGCACATAGATGCAAAAGCTTAAAATATTAGCAAAAAAAATTCAATATAATTTATTGCATTAAAAGGATTATACATTATGACCAAGTGGAATTTACCCCTGAGATGAAACATAATGTTGAACGTGGAAAGCAATCACAACACAGAGTACTAAGCAGGATATGATCATGGCGAAACATGGAAAGCAGTCAATATGATACAATACATGAACAAAATGAAAGAGGAAAAAACACACAATCATCTTAGTGGAAACAGAAAAACATTTGAGAAAGTTCAACATCCATTCATGATAAAAACTCTCAACAAACCAGTTTTAAAAGGAAATTCCTTCAACAGAATGAAGATCATATGGCAATAGCCTAGAGCTCATCATAATCAACCAGGGAAAACTGAAAGCTTTCCATCTCAGATCTGGTACAAGGTAAGAATACCCACTCTCACAACTTCTATTTAACATAATACTGGAAGTCCTAGCCAGAGCAATTACACAAAAGAAGAAGGAGAAGGAGAAGAAAAAGAAGATAGAGAAGAAAAAGAGAGAAAGAGAGAGGAAGGGAGGAAGGGAAGAAAGGTGGAAAGAAGGAAGGAAGAAAGGAGAAAGAAAAATCAAAACTGGAAAAGAAGATGTAAAATTATCTCTTGTTTGAAGATGACATGATCATATATGTAGAAACCCCTAAACAACAACAAAGGACTCAGAAATACTAAATTCAGTAAAGTTGCAGAAACAAAATAAACATTACAAAAATTAGTCATGTTTTTATACACAATGAACTATCTGAAAAAGGAAATCAATAAAACATTTCCATTCACAATAGTAACAAAAAGAATAAAATACTTAGGAATAAACTTAACCAAATTGGTCAAAGATTTGCACAATGAAAATTATAAAACATTGATGAGAGGAATGAGATAATACAGATAAGTGGAAAGACATCCCATCTTCACTAATTGGAAGAATTAATATTTTTAAATGTCTATATTACACGCAAGCGATCTACAGTTTCAGTGCATTCCTTATCAAAACTTCAATGTCATTATTTACAGAAATAGAAAGAAAACCCTAAATATTATATGGAACCACAAGAAATCCTGGACAAAGAAATCTCAAGCAAGAAGAACTTATCTGGAGACATGACACTTTCTGACTTTAAAATATACTATAAATATACAGTAATCAAAATAGTATGATACTGGTACAAAACAAACACCTAGACAAATAGAACAGAATGGAGACCCCAGAAATAAATCCATGCTGTAGACTGGGGCAAGAGTAGGGGAAATAAATATGCCACGATGATTTCCTATCATTTTTGAGTTGACTTAAAAATTTTAATACATTTAAAAAATATGTAAGAAAATACCTCCATAGTCTGGTAGCATTTTAAAATACTAGCTATAAATTTTCAAGTTGCCTTTTTCATTGATTCTGAATTCACTTGGTTGCTTGTAAGACTTTGACTATTTTTTAGAGTTCTGAAAAAATTGATTCTGACAAATTTTCCTCAAATTATTAGTGTTTTTGCGGAGGGATGGGTTCTTGGGACTATCTACTTGGCCATTTCACTGGCATCCTCTGCTTTTTAAATTTTGTTTGGTTGCTTGTTTTCAATTATACACTGTCAGTTGCTGCATATTAATATGTATGTTTGTTGGGGTGCCTGGGTGATTCAGTCGGCTGAGCGTCTGACTTCGGCTCAGGTCATGATCTCATGGTTCGTGAGTTTGAGCCCCATGTCAGGCTCTGTGCTGACAGCTCAGAGCCTGGAGCCTGCTTTGGATTCTGTGTCTCCCTCTCTTTTTGCCCCTCCCCTATTCACTCTCTTTCTCTCCCTCTCTCTCAAAAATAAATAAACATAAAAAAAGAAATAAATAGTATGTGTGTTTGTCTATGTGTGTATTATTGTCCCTTTTCTCAGACAGAATTGAAGTACTTGCATAGAATTTGCTTCTTTCACGCTGTTATTTTAAATGTTCTCAAGTAGAAACAGGACTCATTTCATCTTAGAGTAAAGCTTGCCAAACAACTGAGGCAGTAGACTTCTGATTCTATGTACTCTGTCCAAAACCTCATAAATTATGAATGTTTTTATTCTGACTGGTGTGATCATGAATCATTCCCAGTTCTGTGTAATTTTTCAAGGATTTTTTTTTCTGCTCTCTTCAGGTTCTTTTTTCCCCTAGTCTTTAGGAATTGACTTAACTTTTCACGGAGAGTTAAATTATGTTACTTTATTTCATAGGTAGAAACCTTGCTTTAAGATACATAAAAATCTGCAAGATAATATTATTCATTTTCCCTTGAATAGTTAATAATTGTTATAGCACTCTTAACAAAACTAAGCCACCTAAAATCTCTTGTATTTACCCATATATTTATCATTTCCAATACTTTAATTTTCTGAGGTTAAATCCTCAGAAAACTTAAATGTTTTCATCTAGAATCATTTAGTTTCAACCTCAATCTCTTTCTCCAGCGATTTTTGTAGTTCATGTCCACTTGCAATGAATTCTTTAGTTTTTTATGTAAAAATATCTTTATTCAATCTAATTTTGGTGTTATTTTTGCTAGATTTATAATTTGGGGATGATAATCTTTTTCTTTCTGTACTTAAAATGTATTTCACACTCTTCCCTCCTTGTTATTTATGAAAATTCAACCAATAATGGAATTGTTTGTTTTTGTGTAATCTGTCATTTATTTTTTGCTGCTTTCAAGTTCTGAAGTGTTGATTTTCAAGCCTTGGTTAATTTGTGTAGGAATTTATTTCTTCATTAATTTATTTCTTCATTCTTCCTGGTTATAGCATAATAATTAAAAGTTTAAATGGAATGGTTCTTTTGATCTAGCAAATTATGCTTTCACTAAAATCTAGGTATGAAAATTAATTGCTACTAATAATTTGTTACTAATCAAAAACTGGCATTGCTTTCACCTGAAAGTTTTCTTAAATTCCCTTCAGATACTGAGACACTTCATAGTGGTTGACAGTTGGATTTACTTCTTCTGATAGTGTTCAATAATTTCACTGCTTGATATTACAATGCTATGATTTCTGTGTGTTATTTGTTATTTAGGCTTATTCTCTTGCAAAAAAATAAGACTCATGAGAAGTTCAGTAGAACAGTCTTTATGTACCCTTTATTCAGATTTCCCCAAAGAAAACTTGTTCAATAACCATAGTACATTACCCAAATCATTAGACTGTTTTACTCGTTTTCTAAAATTATTATAGGTTTACCATTAACACTTAGAAATAAGACCTATTTTTATTAATAATATGTGCTGAGTGAGATATAAGTTATTAAGTTTTTAGGAATTTTTTTGGCTAAGGGTTTCCAAATGTTCTAACATAATTTATTGAAGAGATACTCTCTTGCTTGAAATTTTGCACCGTTCTCAAAATTCACTTGAGCATACTTATCTGGGTCTATCTCTGGACTTTATTTGTTTCATCAATCTATTTGTCTGTCTTCTTTCAATATTGCATTGTTTTGATTACTCTATGTGGTAAGGCTTAAAATTTCAGAAATTGATTCTTACTTTTTAAAATTATTTTCACTATTCTAATTTCAGTGCCTTTCCACTGAAATTTCAAAACCATTTTTTAAAACATAGTGCTGTTTTGTTAGGTAATGCATTAAACCTATAGTTCAATTTGGGGAGAATTGAAATCTTCACTTTGTTTTATTTTTTAAAGCCATGAATATGCGGTGTTTCTCACTTTCTTTAGGATTTCTTTGATTTATTTCTTCAAAATATTCTAAGTTTTAGCATATAGTTCCTTACATGTTTTGTTTCATTTTTACCATTTGTTGGGCTGGTTTATATCCTCTCCAAATTGATAGATTGAAATCCCACCCCTAGTACCTCATAAATGTGACTGTATTTGAAGAGAAGGCCTTTAAAGGAGTAATTAATGAAAATCAGGTCAATATGATTGGTGCTCTTATAGGAAGAGATTGAGGCAAGATATGTACTGAGAACAGACCATATGAAGACATAAAGAGAAAGGACTTAGAAACCAGCCCTGCCAGCATCTTGATCTGGGATGTTCAACCTTTAAAATTATGAGAAAAAAAAATTGATGTTTAAACCACCTAGTAGTGGTACTTCGTTATGGAATCCCCAGCAAACTGATACATATACATAAATGTTTTAACTTTTTAAAGAAAAAATTGTAATAGAATTGTGTTTTCAATTTCAGTTTTCAATTGTTCTAGTGTATTTCTAATATATAGAAATACACTTGATTTGTTTGTTGAACTTATATCCTGCTTCCTTTCTACTTATATTTCAGTTCTATGAGTTTTTTATTTTTAATAAAATAAATAATAAACTTCCCTTCTGGCAACTATGAGTTTGTTCTCTGTATTTAGGACTTCTTTTTGTCTCTTTTTTTTCTTTGCTTATTCATTTGTTTTGTTGTGTTTTATTTTAATCCCACATATGGGAGAAATCATATGATATTTGTCTCTGTCTGACTGACTTTATATAGCATTATACCCTTTAGGTCCACCCATGTTGTTGCAAATGGCAAGATTCATTCTTTTATATGCTGAATAATATCCCATTGTACATACACATATCACATACTCCTTATCTGTTCATCTATCAGTGAACACGTGGGTTGCTCCAGTAGTTACACCACTTGTTAATGTTTGCTTTTGTTGCCAGTGCTTTTGGTGTGAAACCCAAAACTTGTTGCCAAGACCAATTTGAAGGAGATTTTTGCTTATGTTTTCTTCTAAACCTTTTACAGTTTTAGGTCTCATGTGTAAATCTTTAATCCATGTCATGTTAATTTCTGTGAATGGTGTAAGATAAGGGTGCAATTTCCTTCTTTTGTACATCATAGCTCCTTTTAATCAACAAGCTCTACAGTGATGTCCTCTATTTTTATTTCTATTAAGAATTTTTTGTATAATTGTCTTGTCTTCCTGCACAATATAGCTACTGGGTTATTTTATTTTACTGTATGACTTTATATTTTATAATTTTTTTAATGTCTATTTATTTTTGAAAGAGAGCGAGAGACAGAGAGCAAGTGGGGGAGGGTCAGAGAGAGACACACACACAGAATCCAAAGCAGGCTCCAGGCTCCAAGCTGTCAGCACAGAGCCCAACACGGGGCTCGAAATCACAAACCCTGAGATCATGACCTGAGGTAAAGCTGGATGCTTAACCGACTGAGACACCCAGGAGCCCCTTGTTGTATAACTTTATAGAGGGGATTTATTCTCAACTGTGGAATTATGGAAGTACAAGAGCATGTTTTCTTTTTCTGAGCTGGCATTAAAAGGCCAGCTTATGGTTGTTAACAACCTGTCTTAAAATCTGATGATCAGCTTGATATCACCTTTCATGTTTTGCTGTGGCTTTATCTGTCTTTCAAATTCTGTTACTGGAATTTTTTCCTTTCTTTTATACTTTGGTCTTATAGTGTAAAAAGAAAGGGTACCTATTAACTATTAGCTATTAACTGATTTTTCCATGTTTTCATTCACACACTTGCACATACATATGTACAATCTTTTTTTTTCTTTTAGGCATGAATTACTAAAATCTTATTCACCATAAATTTCAACTGATGTAGAAAAATAAGAAAAACTCTAAGAATTTTGCTTGTGATGACTAAAGGGATGAGAAAAGTTTCACAATTTAATTATCAAAAGTTAAATAATGTGAAATACGACTCTGTACTACCAGCAACCTTTTTAAAATAACTTCTCATTCCAAATGTCCTTACCATAGCTTTTCCTATATCTCTAATTTCTGTTATTATTTTTAAAATTCATCCATTATACTACAACCTTTTAATGAGCTTCCATACAAATACCTTACTCCTATGTATATTGCTGGGTCATTTCCCAAGTGTTACACCTCAGCCTAAATATTAATTCATAAATTTTAAGTGGTTCTACTCCTCCTCAGAATTTTCTTTTGGAGTACTTCATTTTCTTCATAATACTTTCTTTTTTTTTTTTTTTTAATTTTTTTTTTTCAACGTTTATTTATTTTTGGGCCAGAGAGAGACAGAGCATGAACGGGGGAGGGGCAGAGAGAGAGGGAGACACAGAATCGGAAACAGGCTCCAGGCTCTGAGCCATCAGCCCAGAGCCCGACGTGGGGCTCGAACTCACGGGCCTCGAGATCGAGATCGTGACCTGGCTGAAGTCGGACGCTTAACCGACTGCGCCACCCAGGCGCCCCTCTTCATAATACTTTCTGTGATCGATTTGTATTGATGAAGTTTGTTTTAAGTTTCTTGTTTATTTTCTTTCTTCCTTTCTGTAATGGAAGCTCCTCATGTGAACAATGTCCATTTCTGTCATGCATGCCACTACATTTTCATCTTCTGTTAATGTGCCTGACACATGTGTACACTGAGTTAATATTTACTAATTGGATGAACTGATTTAATGGAAAAGTTACATAAATGTGTTTTATGTTGATTGCATCAGAAATACTAAGTGTGCTTATGGCTATAGAATTTGAGTGTGTCAAACTGTAAACCAGAGAATAATGGTAGTTTGATCATTCCCTACATTCTTGCATTGTTCTTAATCAAATGACCAGTATGGATAGTCCTGTCAATGACTTATCAAAATAATGTTGTAAAATATACTTAACATAAAGAGTATTAAAATATAAAATTTTATGGGAACAAAATGCTTTAATTTAATTGATTACTTGCTTTTGTTAACTTCTTATATGATGGTTTTTCCTTCAATCTTCTTTATTTTAGTATCCAGATGCAGTAACTTTGGAGGGATTTTCAGTTATTATAGCTCAACTACTTGGCCTTAAAATGGGATTAACATATGATGATATTAATAAATGTTCTTGTCCAAGAGCTACATGCATAATGAATCATAAAGCAGTGTAAGGCTTTTTTTTCTTCTTAATTATTTTACATATATATATATATATGTTAGGTTGTTTACAAGATGTGATGAATTTTTTATTCTTTATATTCCACTCCACGTCAAAAATTGGAAAGGTATTGAAGAATTTTCCTAGTAATAAATCTGTCTAAGTGATACAAAACTCCAGGAAAGTGGTAAATATCATGATTAAGAAATACCTGAGGGAATTAGAGGGAAATTTTTAAGATTTATAAAGACTTTGAAATACTATATAAACATGGTACTATTATTGTTTTGGCTGTTATAGCACTTGGCATTCAAAGCAAAGATATGTAAAATTATCCTCAGTGATATAGTCCAGGGAGCTTTGGCCAGAATTTTAAGGGAAAGAAAAAAGAGGAAACATTTGAAAAAAAAAAATGTCCTTATTTATAGATATTACGATTGACTACCTACATAAATCAGCAGAATCATAATACAATTAGAACAATAATAGCATTAAAAATTTTATTAAGATAAGAGGAACTACATTATCTATAGACAAAGAAATAAAGAGAAAAGAAGGAAAGGGTGATGATGCTGGATAAAATGAAGACTTAACAAAATCACTGAGTAAATTAGGATAGAATCTAGTCCATAAGTACAGGGGCTGGCTTTTATTTATTTATTTTTATTTTTTTAATGTTTAGTTATTTATTTTGAGAGAGAGAGAAAGCAGAGGAGGGGCAGAGAGAGGGAAAGAGAATCCCAAGCAGGCACTGTCAGTGCAGAGCTTGACATGGGGCTCTTGAAACCACAAATCGTGAAATCATGATCTGAGCCGAAACCAAGACTCTGAGGCTTTACCGACTGAGCTGCACAGGCACTCATAGGTTGGCTTTTTTTTGGAGCTGTGTATACTCAATTATTGTGATAAGATGTTAGCAGAGTAAATAAAGATGTAGGTAGTTTGGTTAGTGGAGGTGGAAAGATGAGGACAATTTCTTCTGATAGGAAGCTGAGAAAAAGGAGCATAAGAGCTTGGATAAAAGACGCGAAACACATGTCTTGGAGACTAGAAATTAGAAATGACTTCAGAATGTGATAAGATTGTTGGGCCTTTTGAATGGATACTTAATAATAGTAATTACAAAAGTAATATGAATTCAAACAGCATGTTTGTTTATTTTGGCCCATGTAATTTCAGCTATCAAACGCATAAGTAAAGAAAGTAAATAGTTGAGGTTTTGCCAAGTTAATAATGTCCATGGGATTCAAAAAGAGTTAGGGTTGCAGGAAAAGCTGTGTTTCTCTGAAATAATTTTTTCAGTGTTTCCAAGCCCACACTTGGAGTTTGGGATAAAAAATGAAAATACTTTGAAACAGCTGCTTTAACTCAACTTATTTTGTAGTTGTCTTTAGACCTCGATGGTAACTTTCTCCACAAAAAACCAGTCGATTAAGACTTACTTTGAAATGTCTGGGTCTATTAAAATTCTATATACTTAGGCTAACACATTCATTTCTTCCTTTTCATGGCCATCTTTTAGGCAGAGATTTAAAAAAACAAATTGCTTTGTACACGTTTTAAATGAAAGTTTCAAGTTCTTTTTTTTTGTAATGTTTATTTAATTTTGAAGGAGAGAAAGACAGAGCATGAGTGGGGGAAGAGCAGAGAGAGAGGGAGACACAGAATCCAAAACAAGCTTCAGGCTCTGAGCTGGCAGCACAGAGCCCGATGTGGGGCTGGAACTCACAAATTGTGAGATCATGACCTGAGCCGAGGTCGAACGTTTAACTGACTGAGCCACCCAGGTGCCCCTCGAAAGCTTCAAGTTCTAACACTTAATTTTTACTCAGAAAGCATGTGGTCCAAGTAGAAAAGAACCTAGGTCTCTGTCTATTTTTAAGCTAATTTTGTGTACAAAGATATCAGTGCTCAAAATTTGTAGCTTTTTGCCTAACAGTAGCCTGCAAAACTGTAGTGGCACTGATGTCTATTGAAACAAAATAGTTAAAAGTAATAGAAAAAATTGCTTAAATATTTTTCCTTGTGACAGTCTTCACACTTTCCCCTATTGATTCCATTACAAATGAGTATATCAATGAAAGCTAAAGCATGCCTTTTTTTTCTCACTCTCCCAACTCCAAACCCTTGGCAGTTATACATTTCTTTCCTTGGAGGCTCTGGAGTCAACCCAGAACATCACTCATCACAGATATAGCTGTTTAAGAGTTACTGTGTCAGACATGATTGCTTAGAGGGGAACTGTGAAATAGAATTAAAATGTAAACCACATATGTAATTGTAAATTTTCTAGTAGCTGCATTAAAACATTCAGAAAATCATAGGGCGCCTGGGTAGCTCCATTGGTTGAGTGTCCAACTTTGGCCTAGGTCATGTTCTCATGGCTTGTGGGCCTGGGCCCCATGTTGGGCTCTGTGCTGGCAGCTCAGAGCCTGGAACCTGCTTCAGATTCTCTGTCTCCCTTTATCTCTGCACCTCACCGACTTGCACTCTGTCTCTCTGTCTCAAAAATAAGCAAACATTAAAACCTTTTTTAATCAGATGAAGTTAATTGCAGCAATATGTTTTAATGTATTTTATTAACATATAATAAATATTTAATATATAATATATTTAATATATTTTAATATATTTTATTTAATTCAATGTATTCAAAATGTTACCATTCCAACATGCAGTCTCATGCAGGATTACACCAATGTTATCATCTTGAGAAACTAGAAGATTAAAGTTGCCTGGAACTGAGAATAGTGGATGGGACAGGCTTGACTGAGAAGACCAGTAGACAATATTTTACACAGTATATTTAAAATATATATTGGAGATCTATTAGACATATATATTAGATATCCCACTAAAAATATAGCTGTGAACATGAAAATAAAGACCTTCACAGAACTTATATTTTAGTGCAAAATTTAAGTCATATAAAAAAAGATTTAAAAATACAAATATGCTTATTTTTACATGATACAATAATATAGATTAATATATGTAGAAAAATAAATAATGACAGTGGAAGGAGAATGTGGGAAGGGACACAACTTTATATAACATCAAGAAAGACCTCTTTAGAAAATTACATGTGAGTAGACATCTGACTGAAATGAGGGAAGAAAACTTTGGGTATATGACTGAAGAGCGTATCAGGTAGAAAGATAGACGGTAGATAATAGATGATATATAGATAAATGATAGATAGGTGGATATTTAACCATTAAACTTTACTGCTTTCCTGTAAAGATACATTTTCAATGCCATTTTTAAAATATTAAAGATTAATAGTGATAAATTAAAATTTAATCATGTTTGACTTCATCTCTGCTAAGGCACAACTTTTTCATTTAAGCCATCTTGCAATTCATATCATTATATATGGAACATCGTTTAGATGGGCTTTTATTAACCTGGTTTATTTACCTGAGGATTATTATTTCATTGTAGGGGTTCCAGTGGTATAAAGATTTTTAGCAACTGCAGCATGCATGACTATAGAAATTTTGTTTCAAAATATGAGGCTAAATGTCTTCAGAACTTTTCAAATTTGCAACCATCATACCAAAATCAATCAGTATGTGGTAATGGGATTTTGGAACCTAATGAAGAATGTGACTGTGGAAGCAAAGAGGTAAGCAGTAAAGATTGGAATTTGAGCACAATTTCTTGTATTTCTAATAAGTGGTTTTCATGGTATTGGAATTATATATGCAACTATGTCTTCAATATGGAACTTGGATATGAAAGTGAGTAGTGGTTAGGATATATATGAATTGCTTTTCCATCCCTCTTCAATTGAGAAGTCAAATGATTCATGAAAACTTGGTTTGTACACACTGTTCCCAAGTATGCCAGTGAAGAGGTTTTGCATACATAGGCTGAACAAATGGCTTTTTATCCACAACTTATTTCCTCATGTATGTGGCCCCAGTCTCTGTTTTTTCTACAAACTTCTTCTGAGTTTGTTTCAAATTTTCCCCTTTCTTTTGGTTGCAAGAATGGTAAAACATTATAATGTTTTTTTCTTAATCCTCAAGCATTCTTGCATTTCCAATTTCAGAATGATCAAAAACTTGTCCTGTTTGCTCACTTCTAAATATATATATATATCCAGCCTACCACAGTCTCATCAACCAAATATTCTATACATACTAATTATAATAACATTATTATAATAGCATTATTGCATAATATGTCATAATTCCCCTCTATTTGAATAAAATAAAATTTCATTATTAGTCCCCCAGAAGTTACATGAATTTCTTATCCATCTAAAAAAAGTACACCACCATTTGTTTACAAAATATTAAATCTCTACAAGTTATCTTAATTCTCCACTATTTTCCAGCATTAATATATATGTATGTGTGTATATATATATATATATGTGTGTGTGTGTGTGTGTCTATGTAGGCTTTCCAGTTATCTCAGATTTTCTTTTTTTATTTTTTTTTTCATTTTATTTATTTTAGAGAGAGAGAGAAAGAAATAGAGAGAACAGGGGAGGGGCAGAGAAAGGGAGAGAGAATCCCAAGCAGGCTCCACACTCAACATGGAGCCTGATGTGGGGTTCAAACTCATGAACCATTAGAGGGTGACCTGAGCTGATATCAAGAGTCAGACGCTCAGCTGACTGAGCCACCCAGGCACCCCTCCAGTTATCTCAGATTTTCTAAAGTCATCTTAGTTTTCTAATTAGTGATACTATGCTCATCTTGTATTCACATCCTCCTAGATACGGTGCCAATTGCCACAAAAAAAAACACCTGGTTATTTTTAATGAAGGATAGAATAAAGCAACAGAATCTGGAGCTAGGTCTGCACATTGTAAATTTCCACAGCTACCAGCTGTAGACATATTGTCACTTACAACAGACACTGTCAGTGGCCTACCAGTATCTTCTCAGCATTGACTATTCCTGGAGAGAGTATTTGTTTCAAGTATCTAAGACTTTTCGTTGCAGTACCTCCTCTGGTCTCAGTAGCATGCTCAGGTTTCAGCAGGGTGGACTTAGTGCACTTGGGGCTAACGATTAACCCTCAAATAATTATGAAGGGTATTTGGTGGATAATTGCCCCAGATTCCTTGACTCTTACAAGGAAATTCTATGAAATATGCTCAGTATCAGAGTTCTGCAAACTGGCCAGTGGACAAAATTCAGCTGCTACATATTTTTGTAAATGGAACTTTATCGGAATGACAACCATACATTTACATATTATCTATGGCTGCTTTTGTGCTTCAATGGCAGAGTTGAACACTTGCAATAGAAGCCATAAGGTGCACTATTTTAGCAAAGTTGCAAATAGTTGATATTTCACTCTTTACATAAAATGTTTTGATGCCCCCTATTTTATATCATTTCCTAGAAGTACCTGTGAGATTTAGCTTAAGAGAGCAGTAAGCAACTCACAAACCTATATGTACTGGCTTGTTTCCCTTCCTTAACATCTTGCTCCCATCTTGCTCTTAGTGTTTTGGTGGTAGGTAGAATAGACCTTCAAAGATGTCCTCACTCTAATCCTTTGAATTGTGGTAGGTTATATTACTGAGGTACTTTGCAGAAGTTATTAAGGTTATGGACTTTAAGATGGGGACATTATCCTGGAATATCTCAGTAGGTCCAATCTAATCAAATGAATCCTTAAAAACAGAGAGCTTTCTCTAAGTGAAGTCACAGAAATGTAGCAGAAGACTCAAAAATATTTGGAAAGAGGGACCCAACCTGCTGTTGCTGAAGGAAGGAACATGGAAGCACAGAAGGAATGTAATTAGTTTCTAGGAGAAGAAAACATGCCCTTGACTGATAGCCAGTAAGGAAACAGGAATCCCTGTACTATAACCACAAGGAATTGGGCAGACAATCTGGATGAGACTTGAAGTGAATTCCTTCCCAAAGCCTCCAGTAAGGGCATAGCCCTATTGACATCTTGATTTTACCTTTGTGATACCATAAGCAGAGGATCTGGACTAGTTTATGTACTTAAACTTTTGATTTATAGACTATAAGATAATTATTTAAGTTGCTAGGTTTTTGGTAATTTGTGACAGCCTCATTACGGAGCTAGTATACTCTCCAAATAAAGTACTTGTCTGCATCCTTGCTTAGTGGTCTGTTTCTTGGGGAACTAAAACCAAATCAGCTGGTACCAGAAGTTTTCCTAGGAAGCATACACTCAGGGTAAGATTATGAAAGTGGATGTATTGCTGGCCAGATAACAAAATGTACTCATTTATAGGTTCAGGACGTTTGAAATGATGGACTTTAGAAACCTAAACCTTCAAATTTCTCAGAAATCTCTGTTCTGGGAAGTCACTGCTAGCTCAATGGTGGAAGAAGGTAGCTTCACATTGCCTAGAGACCACACAAAGATGTGTTCACAAGCGATGGATGTCTCACAAGATGATGCTTGTTCTTTTCAAGATCTGTCCCTGCCTTCCCTCATTGGTTCTAGACTGCATCAAATCTAAGTATAGCCCGAGTGAGAAAGTACTTTCTGCTATTAGGATAAAGAGATTATTTTTTAAGAATTTGTAGAATTTGTTAATATGTATGTACAAAAACCTGGATAATATGCCATGAATAGATGCTAAACATGCTGGCTCACAGCGTTAAATATAGGCCTGGATAGGGTAGGGTTTATTGATAGGATGATAATCTCTACCGAATAAAGATCTATTAGGCAAGGAGATTTGGAGCCAGTCTTGATTTGCTGCTGGATGAATCTTTGAATATTGCAGTCTGGCCCACAATAAATGAGGTTCATATGCCAGAACTGTTTTATTATTTTTTTATTGCCAGAACTACCTTGATATAGAAATATGGAAGGGTCTCAAAAACTCAGAATAGTGGTCATATTATAACAAAATGTAAGAATAAAAATCTAGCATCCAATTATTTGGGTGGCTCACCAGATACTGCTTTCAGTAAAACAATGAAAAAATGTGCTACTAAGAAGGTCCAAGTATTGTTGAATGGTAGCTTTCTTGTATAGATAGGGATTGACTATTGGAAGCACCATTACAGAGTTGGGCACCCTGTGTCACTAGGGATCATTGAATACCAAAATAGCAGAGGCCAAGTGGCAGTACTTAGCAATATCAGCCAAATGGATGTAGTTAGCATAAAGGGAAGAAAAGCATAGATGGAAACTATGGTTTTGAGCTGCATGGATTTATACTAATAGTTAAGAAAGATCTGGGTCACCAGTTACCATATTTCTTTATTTACATAACTAAAAATTAAGAAAAAGTAGAAGATTGGGGCGCCTGGGTGGCGCAGTCGGTTAAGTGTCCGACTTTAGCAAGGTCACGATCTCGCGGTCCGTGAGTTCGAGCCCCGCGTCAGGCTCAGAGCCTGGAGCCTGTTTCCGATTCTGTGTCTCCCTCTCTCTCTGCCCATCCCCCGTTCATGCTCTGTCTCTCTCTGTCCCAAAAATAAATAAACGTTGAAAAAAAATTAAAAAAAAAAAAGAAAAAGTAGAGGACTGATGCCAATTGCTACAAATGGAAATTTATAGTCTCTTGCTACATTTCCAGACCCAAGCTAGTATCAGAGTTTGCGCTCACTATTCAGATAGACGATGAAATCCTGCAATCTCCAGTAACGATAGAAAATAGCACTTTCCTCAGTCATTCCCCTCTCCAATAGAGTAACCTATAGCCTTTTACTGGATTAACTATACACTGGGGAAATGGGAAATACCCAGATCATATAGGATGATTGCATGCAGAATCTTTGCTCATGGTACTCACATGAGAGGACCCAAAACACCATAAGGAGTAGGGTGAGTGTATAGAGAATCCAGGTAATACCTGGAGCCCTTGAAAAAGACCACCTCACAATAGGTTCAATGGATCCAAGGTTAGCACAGATTCTGCATTTAGTCATCCATTAACTAAATATAAGTTGTTTAGATAGATAGATAGATACATACATAGACAGATGACAGATGATATAGATATAGATATAGATAGATATAGATATAGGCATAGATATGCCCCTATTAACAGTAATAAAAATTCAACAATAACAGTAACTAAAGATGAGACATCATATAGATCTTATATAATATGACATTAAAATGGTAAGGTGATATGAACATTATACTAGTAAATTTAACCACCTAAATTGAATAGACAAATTCCTTGAAAAAAGCACTTACAAACACCAACATGAGTAGAAATTTAAAATGTGAATAGCATTATTAAGAAAAATATATTAAAGAAATCCTATCTATACTTTCAAAACTCCTCATCAAAGAAAAGTCCACACCACATGGCTCTGTTGGTGATTTTTTTAATTAATGAAAGCACAGCATAGACAATGCAGTCAGCGATACTGTAACAGCATTGTATAGTGACAAACGGTAGCCACATTTATGGTGAGCATAGCATAATGTATAGAAAAGTTGAATCACTATCTTGTACATCTGGAAACTAATGTAATGTTTTGTGCCAACTATATTCAAATTAAAAAAAAGAAATTATGCTAATTTGATATATTTTCTAAATTATAGAAAAAAGTGATATACTCATTTTTTTCATCTAGAAATGAAAACTAAATGAGTTTATGCATCCATATTAATAATTTGGGACAATTACCATCCACAGCAAATTCAACATACAAATGTGCACACATAAACACACATACACAGTAATTAAAATGAAGTGTTATTCCCCCCAAAATTACAGAAAGTTAAAATTGAATATAGTCCATATCTTGACCATTGCTTGATCACAAGACTAGTATCTGATACATACAAAGTACTCAATAAATGCTTATTGATTCAATGACTGCATGGATAGTGTAATTATCCTTATAATAATATATCAATTTTATCAATGTATAAGGATAAGTATATTTAGAATATTGATTAGGAATAATGTTACTTGGATAGTTTATTTGAAAGTTTTTCCTAAAGGGATCTATAGAAGAATACAAGTAACTTTTTAGAAAAAGAGTTGGTTTGAGGGAAATCTTGCCTTAACAATCATCAAACATACTATGACGCTATTTGATTTCATTCAATGTGGTATTGGCCATTGGAATAAGAAGTGAAAATTGACATTTATATATATGTATCTATTTATATATCAACATATATATATATAATCAATTAATTTAACTATCTAAACATGTACAAGTTATATACATATATAACATTTATTCTCAGGATGGAAATGGTTAATATCATAAGGGTTTATCTATAAATCCAGTGCAGTGCCTATAAGGAAGGGAGAAGCAACCCCTGACATGCAGGATCTGGCCTAATAATATCAGCTGGGCCTTGGTGTTGCTAGGAGCTGGCTTGACACAGATAGGCTAGGTGGGTCTCCTGTTGAACATAAACAATTTCATAAAAGGTCAATGTCTGTGATCATGATGGATGAAGAAAAATAGCAAGGACACTATGTCTGAATACAAGTAAAACTTGAAAAGTTTTCAAGTCACAGAAATGACCAAACACCCTCCCATCCTGGCTAATATGAGTAATTACTATTCCTTTACCAATTTTGATTTAGTATTGTTGTAGTTTCCTCTTCTAGATAAGAATTCTTAGAATACTCAGAGATGTACCCCTTTGTTTCTAACAGCAACTAATGTGGCAATGCCCAGATTTGTTAAATCCCCTCAAATTACACAAGCTTTAATCCTGTAATTACATCCTCTCACTGAGGACTACAATAGTTTCACATGGTGTATGTCCTCTTTTGCTGACAATAGTAATGAATCCAACTTGTTCAACTACAGATATGTTCCAGGAGGTCTTTGGCAGAATGGCATGGACATCTATATCTTCATAAATATCCCTCATTTTTCACAAATGGAAGCTCTGTTTTATGAACCTACCCACATACATGCAGATGTGTGCATTTGTTCTTGTATTCACAAATATAATGACAATTAATAAATATTAGAATGAATATTCCACAAAATATAGAGAGATAAATTTCAGAAAAAAATAAATATGTATGTTTTAAATAGCATTAAAATATAAAGTATTGATAAGTCTTTACATAATGGAGGTCATGGTAAGGAGACATAAAACCCAATAGTCATCAAGAAGAACATTACAAATTTCACAAAATGACAGGCACCGTTAATAAGATAAACAATAAGCTGCAAGCAAATATTATAAACATATAGAAGGTTGCTGAGGCTAGGACTTCTGGGACTATTTTGAACAAAGGTGGTGAGAGTGGACATCCCTGTCATGTTTCTGATCTTAGGGAGAAAGCCCATTGCAAAGGCATCCAAACTGGTAAGGAAGAAGTTGGACTTTCACTCTTTGAAGATGACATAATACTCTACATAGAAAATCAAAAGACTTCACCAGAAAACAGCTAGAGCGGATACACGAATTCAGTAAAGTCTCAGGATATCAAGTCAACGTACAGAAATTGGTTGCATTTCCATACACCAATAATGAAGCAGATAAAGATATCTATAAAGATATAAAAGAGTAAGAGATATCAAGGAATCGATCCCATTTACAATTGCACCAAAAAAAAAAAACACCTAGGAATAAACCTAACCAAAGAAGTAAAATATCTGTACACTGAAAACTGTAGAAAGTTTATGAAAGAAATTGAAAGAGGCACAAAGAAATGGAAAACCATTCTATGCTCGTGGATTGGAAGAACAAATATTGTTAAAATGTCAATACTACCCAAAGCAATCTACACCGATGCAATCCCTATCAAAATTTTTCACAGAACTAGAACAAACAACCCTAAAATTTGTGTGAAAACACAAAAAACCCTGAATAGCCAAAGTAATGTTGAAAAAGAAAAAGCTAGAGGCATCACAAGCTGTATTACAAGGCTGTAATCAAGACAGTATGATACTGGCACAAAACAGACACATAAATCAATAGAATAAAGAACCCAGAAATGGATCCACAAACATATGGCCAAATAATCTTTGACAAAGCATGAAGAATATCCAATGGAAAAAAAGACCATCTCTTTAGCAAATGGTGCTGGGAGAAATGGACAACGTCATGCGGAAGAATGACCTTGGACCACTTTCTTACACCATACACAAAAAATAAATTCAAAATGGATGAAATACCTAAATTTGAGACAGGAAACCATCAAAATCCTAGAGGAAAACACAGGCAGCAACCTCTTTGACCTAGGCCGCAGGAACTTACTTGACACGTCTCTGGAGGCAAAGGAAATAAAAGCGAAAATGAATTATTGAGACCTCATCAAGATAAAAAGCTTCTATACAGCAAAGGAAACAATCAACAAAACTAAAAGGCAACCAATGGAATGGGAGAGTATATTTGCAATTGCAATATTAGATAAAGGGTTAGTATTCAAAATCTATAAAGAACTTACCAAACTCAACACCCAAAAAACAAATTATCCAGTGAAGAAATGGACAGAAGACACGAATAGACACTTTTCCAAAGAAGACATCCAGATGGCCAACAGACACATGAAAAGATACTTGGCATCATTCATCATTGGGGAAATACAAATCAAAACTACTCTGAGATATGACCTCATACCTATCAGAATGGCTAAAATTAACAACTCAGGAAACATCAGATGCTGACAAGGATGCAGTGAAAGGGAACCCTTTTGTACTGTTGGTGGGAATGCAAACTGGTGCAGCCACCCTGGAAAAAAGCATGGAGATTCCTCAAAAAGTTAAACTCAGCAATTGCACTACTAAGTATTTTCCAAAGGATACAGAAGTGCTGTTTTGAAGGGGCACATGCACACCAAAGTTTATAGCAGTACTATCAACAATAGCCAAAGTATGGAAACAGCCCACATGTCCACTAACTGATGAATGGATAAAGAAGATGTGATGTATATTTATACAATGGAATACTACTTGGTGATGAAAAAGAATTAATTCTTGCCATTTGCAACAACGTGGATGGAACTAGGGTGTATTATGCTAAGCAAAATAAGTCAGTTGGAGAAAGATATAATATGATTTCACTCATATGGAATTTGAGAAAATCAACAGATGAACATAGGAGCAGGGAAGAAAAAAGATAAAACAGAGAAGGAGGCAAACCATGAGATTCTTAAGTACAGAAAACCAACTGAGGGTTGCTGGAGGACAGATGGCTGGGGGTATGGGTTAAACAGGTGATGCACATTAAGGAGGTCACTTTTCTGGATGAGCACTGGGTGTCACATGTAAGAAATGAAGTACTGGGTTCTACTCCTAAAACCAAGACTACATTGTATGTTACCTACCTTGAATTTGAATTAAAAAATAAATAAATAAACACATAGAATGGAGAAAGGATAACTGGGTACTATGTAAAATCTGTTCACACTATTTAGTAAGGAAAAGAGGGAAAAACAAACCTGTTATGCATAATGCTCAAAGTGGTCAAAATAAATGATTATTTAATTCATAAGGTTGCATAAAATGAAAATTCACTCACATTCACTAGTAATTAGACAAATGATAACAAAAAAATGAGACCCCGTTTCCCCATTAGTTCATTATAAGTTAAACTGATTTGGTCATAATTAGTATTGATAAACATGGTTGGGAGAGCATCTTCACTTACTTTCCATGAAAGAACACACACACACACACACACACATAATGATATTGAACTTACTCCTGGAGAATCTGGGGAGTATAACAACAACTTCAACTTTTATTCTATATTTTCTATATTATTTCTAGGGTGGGAATGTTTACAAATGCATGCCTATCACATAGACACATGAAAAAGCAGAAACAAAAGGAATATTAAAAATAAAGAAGAATCAGGGGTGCCTGGGTGGCTCAGTCAGTTAAGCATCTGACTTCAGCTCAGGTCATGATCTCACAGTTCGAGCCCCATGTTAGGCTCTGTGCTGACAACTCAGAACCTGGAGCCTACTTCAGATTCTGTGTCTCCCTCTCTCTCTCTCTGACCCTCCCCAGCTCACACTCTGTCTCTCTTTCTCTCAAAAATAAACAAACATTAAAAAAAAAGTAAAGAATAATCATACCTCCATAATAAATGACAATATATTTAAAACTTGTTTTTTGAGTAAATAGAAAATGTTTGGTTTTTTAGAAAGTGTTAATATAAAAATATTAAAGAATTGCATAAATGCAATTTATTTACATGGAAACAATATTTAGTTTATTATTTATTTATCACCCAATGTGAGTAAGTTTGCTGTCCTTTACTTGTAAAATATATAAATTTATTAACATATCCATTTTATTAACTTCATTACAGTAAAACAAAACATGACACATGATTACTATACTATACTAACTTTGTTTTTTATCATAACCATTGCTTAACTCTATTTAATTTTATTCACAAAATGAAACCTTAGTAAACAAATCACTAAAAACAAAATTGAGGAAGGTCTTCTCTTGGAAACTTACACTTTTTTTCCTCAAGGATATACTTCCATGTTGGTAATTTATGAATTAATTTCCAATGACTTTAGATAATGTTATTGATCAACTTCTATTTTTTTTTTAATGAAATTTATTGACAAATTGGTTTCCATACAACACCCAGTGCTCATCCCAAAAGGTGCCCTCCTCAATACCCATCACCCACCCTCCCCTCCCTCCCACCCTCCATCAACCCTCAGTTCTCGGTTTTTAACAGTCTCTTATGCTTTGGCTGTCTCCCACTCTAACCTCTTTTTTTTTTTTTCCTTCCCCTCCCCCATGGGTTCCTGGTAAGTTTCTCAGGATCCACATAAGAGTGAAACCATATGGTATCTGTCTTTCTCTGTATGGCTTATTTCACTTAGCATCACACTCTCCAGTTCCATCCACGTTGCTACAAAAGGCCATATTTCATTTTTTCTCATTGCCACGTAATATTCCATTGTGTATATAAACCACAATTTCTTTATCCATTCATCAGTTGATGGACATTTAGGCTCTTTCCATAATTTGGCTATTGTTGAGAGTGCTGCTATGAACATTGGGGTACAAGTGGCCCTATGCATCAGTACTCCTGTATCCCTTGGATAAATTCCTAGCAGTGCTATTGCTGGGTCATAGGGTAGGTCTATTTTTAATTTTCTGAGGAACCTCCACACTGCTTTCCAGAGTGGCTGCACCAATTTGCATTCCCACCAACAGTGCAAGAGGGTTCCCGTTTCTCCACATCCTCTCCAGCATCTATAGTCTCCTGATTTGTTCATTTTGGCCACTCTGACTGGCGTGAGGTGATACCTGAGTGTGGTTTTGATTTGTATTTCCCTGATAAGGAGAGACGCTGAACATCTTTTCATGTGCCTGTTGGCCATCCGGATGTCTTCTTTAGAGAAGTGTCTATTCATGTTTTCTGCCCATTTCTTCACTGGGTTATTTGTTTTTCGGGTGTGGAGTTTGGTGAGCTCTTTATAGATTTTGGATACTAGCCCTTTGTCCGATATGTCATTTGCGAATATCTTTTCCCATTCCGTTGGTTGCCTTTTAGTTTTGTTGGTTGTTTCCTTTGCTGTGCAGAAGCTTTTGATCTTCATAAGGTCCCAGTAATTCACTTTTGCTTTTAATTCCCTTGCCTTTGGGGATGTGTCGAGTAAGAGATTGCTACGGCTGAGGTCAGAGAGGTCTTTTCCTGCTTTCTCCTCTAAGGTTTTGATGGTTTCCTGTCTCACCTTTAGGTCCTTTATCCATTTTGAGTTTATTTTTGTGAATGGTGTGAGAAAGTGGTCTAGTTTCAACCTTCTGCATGTTGCTGTCCAGTTCTCCCAGCACCATTTGTTAAAGAGGCTGTCTTTTTTCCATTGGATGTTCTTTCCTGCTTTGTCAAAGATGAGTTGGCCATACGTTTGTGGGTCTAGTTCTGGGGTTTCTATTCTATTCCATTGGTCTATGTGTCTGTTTTGGTGCCAATACCATGCTGTCTTGATGATGACAGCTTTGTAGTAGAGGCTAAAGTCTGGGATTGTGATGCCTCCTGCTTTGGTCTTCTTCTTCAAAATTCCTTTGGCTATTCGGGGCCTTTTGTGGTTCCATATGAATTTTAGGATTGCTTGTTCTAGTTTCGAGAAGAATGCTGGTGCAATTTTGATTGGGATTGCATTGAATGTGTAGATAGCTTTGGGTAGTATTGACATTTTGACAATATTTATTTTTCCAATCCATGAGCAGGGAATGTCTTTCCATTTCTTTAAATCTTCTTCAATTTCCTTCATAAGCTTTCTATAATTTTCAGCATACAGATCCTTTACATCTTTGGTTAGATTTATTCCTAGGTATTTTATGCTTCTTGGTGCAATTGTGAATGGGATCAGTTTCTTTATTTGTCTTTCTGTTGCTTCATTGTTAGTGTATAAGAATGCAATTGATTTCTGTACATTGATTTTGTATCCTGCAACTTTGCTGAATTCCTGTATCAGTTCTAGCAGACTTTTGGTGGAGTCTGTCGGATTTTCCATGTATAATATCATGTCATCTGCAAAAAGCGAAAGCTTGACTTCATCTTTGCCAATTTGGATGCCTTTGATTTCCTTTTGTTGTCTGATTGCTGATGCTAGAACTTCCAGCACTATGTTAAACAGCAGCGGTGAGAGTGGGCATCCTTGTCGTGTTCCTGATCTCAGGGAAAAAGCTCTCAGTTTTTCCCCGTTGAGGATGATGTTAGCTGTGGGCTTTTCATAAATGGCTTTTATGATCTTTAAGTATGTTCCTTCTATCCCGACTTTCTCAAGGGTTTTTATTAAGAAAGGGTGCTGGATTTTGTCGAAGGCCTTTTCTGCATCGATTGACAGGATCATATGGTTCTTCTCTATTTTTTTGTTAATGTGATGTATCACGTTGATTGATTTGCGAATGTTGAACCAGCCCTGCATCCCAGGAATGAATCCCACTTGATCATGGTGAATAATTCTTTTTATATGCCGTTGAATTCGATTTGCTAGTATCTTATTGAGAATTTTTGCATCCGTATTCATCAGGGATATTGGCCTGTAGTTCTCTTTTTTTACTGGGTCTCTGTCTGGTTTAGGAATCAAAGTAATACTGGCTTCATAGAATGAGTCTGGAAGTTTTCCTTCTCTTTCTATTTCTTGGAATAGCTTGAGAAGGATAGGTATTATCTCTGCTTTAAACGTCTGGTAGAACTCCCCTGGGAAGCCATCTGGTCCTGGACTCTTCTTTGTTGGGAGATTTTTGATAACCGATTCAATTTCTTCGCTGGTTATGGGTCTGTTCAAGCTTTCTATTTCCTCCTGATTGAGTTTTGGAAGCGTGTGGGTGTTCAGGAATTTGTCCATTTCTTCCAGGTTGTCCAGTTTGTTGGCATATAATTGTTCATAGTATTCCCTGATAATTGCTTGTATCTCTGAGGGATTGGTTGTAATAATTCCATTTTCATTCATGATTTTATCTATTTGGGTCATCTCCCTTTTCTTTTTGAGAATCTTGGCTAGAGGTTTGTCAATTTTGTTTATTTTTTCAAAAAACCACCTCTTGGTTTCGTTGATCTGCTCTACAGTTTTTTTAGATTCTATATTGTTTATTTCTGCTCTGATCTTTATTATTTCTCTTCTTCTGCTAGGTTTAGGCTGCCTTTGCTGTTCTGCTTCTAGTTCCTTTAGGTGTGCTGTTAGAGTTTGTATTTGGGATTTTTCTTGTTTCTTGAGATAGGACTGGATGGCAATGTATTTTCCTCTCAGGACTGCCTTTGCTGCGTCCCAAAGCGTTTGGATTGTTGTATTTTCATTTTCGTTTGTTTCCATATATTTTTTAATTTCTTCTCTAATTGCCTGGTTGACCCACTCATTCGTTAGTAGGGTGTTCTTTAACCTCCATGCTTTTGGAGGTTTTCCAGACTTTTTTCTGTGGTTGATTTCAAGCTTCATAGCATTGTGGTCTGAAAGTAAGCATGGTATAATTTCAATTCTTGTAAACTGATGAAGGGCTGTTTTGTGACCCAGTATATGATCTATCTTGGAGAATGTTCCATGTGCACTCGAGAAGAAAGTATATTCTGTTGCTTTGGGATGCAGAGTTCTAAATATATCTGTCAAGTCCATCTCATCCAATGTCTCATTCAGGGCCCTTGTTTCTTTATTGACCGTGTGTCTAGATGATCTATCCATTTCTGTAAGTGGGGTGTTAAAGTCCCCTGCAATGACCACATTCTTATCAATAAGGTTGCTTATGTTTATGAGTAATTGTTTTATATATTTGGGGGCTCCGGTATTCGGCGCATAGACATTTATAATTGTTAGCTCTTCCTGATGGATAGACCCTGTAACTATTATATAATGTCCTTCTTCATCTCTTGTTACAGCCTTTAATTTAAAGTCTAGTTTGTCTGATATAAGTATGGCTACTCCAGCTTTCTTTTGGCTTCCAGTCGCATGATAAATAGTTCTCCATCCCCTCACTCTTAATCTAAAGGTGTCCTCAGGTCTAAAATGAGTCTCTTGTAGACAGCAAATAGATGGGTCTTGTTTTTTTATCCATTCTGATACCCTATGTCTTTTGGTTGGCGCATTTAATCCATTTACATTCAGTGTTATTATAGAAAGATACGGGTTTAGAGTCATTGTGATGTCTTTATGTTTTATGCTTGTAGTGATGTCTCTGGGACTTTGTCTCACAGGGTCCCCCTTAGGATCTCTTGTAGGGCTGGTTTAGTGGTGAAAAATTCCTTCAGTTTTTGTTTGTTCGGGAAGACCTTTATCTCTCCTTCTATTCTAAATGACAGACTTGCTGGATAAAGGATTCTTGGCTGCATATTTTTTCTGTCTAGCACCCTGAAAATCTCGTGCCAATTCTTTCTGGCCTGCCAAGTTTCAAAAGAGAGATCAGTCATGAGTCTTATAGGTCTCCCTTTATATGTGAGGGCACGTTTACCCCTCGCTGCTTTCAGAATCTTCTCTTTATCCTTGTATTTTGCCAGTTTCACTATGATATGTCGTGCAGAAGATTGATTCAAGTTACGTCTGAAGGGAGTTCTCTGTGCCTCTTGGATTTCAATGCCTTTTTCCTTCCCCAGTTCAGGGAAGTTCTCAGCTATTATTTCTTCAAGTACCCCTTCAGCACCTTTCCCTCTCTCTTCCTCCTCTGGGATACCAATTATGCGTATATTATTTCTCTTTAGTGCATCACTTAGTTCTCTAATTTTCCCCTCATACTCCTGGATTTTTTTATCTCTCTTTTTCTCAGCTTCCTCTTTTTCCATAACTTTATCTTCTAGTTCACCTATTCTCTCCTCTGCCTCTTCAAGCCGAGCTGTGGTGGTTTCCATTTTGTTATGCATTTCGTTTAAAGCGTTTTTCAGCTCCTCGTGACTGTTCCTTAGTCCCTTGATCTCTGTAGCAAGAGATTCTCTGCTGTCCTGTATACTGTTTTCAAGCCCAGCAATTAATTTTATGACTATTATTCTAAATTCACTTTCTGTTATATTATTTAAATCCTTTTTGATCAGCTCATTAGCTGTTGTTATTTCCTGGAGATTCTTCTGAGGGGAATTCTTCCGCTTGGTCATTTTGGATAGTCCCTGGTGTGGTGAGGACCTGCAAGGCACTTCCCCTGTGCTGTGGTGTATAACTGGAGTTGGTGGGCGGGGCCGCAGTCAGACCTGATGTCTGCCCCCAGCCCACCGCTGGGGCCACAGTCAGACTGGTGTGTGCCTTCTCTTCCCCTCTCCTAGGGGCGGGATTCACTGTGGGGTGGTGTGGTTCGTCTGGGCTACTTGCACCCTGCCAGGCTTGTGATGCTGGGGATCTGGAGTATTAGCTGGGGTGGGTAGGCAAGGTGCACGGGGGCAGGAGGGGCAGGCTTAGATCGCTTCTCCTTAGGTGATCCACTTCAGGAGGGGCCCTGTGGCAGCGGGAGGGAGTCAGATCCGCTGCCGGAGGTTTGGCTCCGCTGAAGCGCAGAGTTGGGTGTTTGCGCGGAGCGAGCAAGTTCCCTGGCAGGAACCGGTTCCCTTTGGGATTTTGGCTGGGGGATGGGCGGGGGAGATGGCGCTGCCGAGCGCCTTTGTTCCCCACCAAACTGAGCTCTGTTGTCAGGGGGCTCAGCAGCTCTCCCTCCCCTTGTCCTCCAGCCTTCCCGCTTTCAGAGCAGAGCTGTTAACTTATGACCTCCCAGACGCTAAGTCGCGCTTGCTGTCGGAACACAGTCCCACAGTCCGTCAGGCCCCTCCGCTTTTGCAAGCCAGTCTCAGGGGCTCTGCTTGACCTGCGAGCCGCCCCTCCGCCCCGGCTCCCTTCTGCCAGTCCGTGGAGCGCGCACCGCCTCGCCGCCCTTCCTACCCTCTTCCGTGGGCCTCTCGTCTGCGTTTGGCCCCGGCGACTCCGTTCTGCTAATCCTCTGGCGGTTTTCTGGGTTATTTAGGCAGGTGTAGATGGAATCTAAGTGATCAGCAGGACGTGCGGTGAGCCCAGCGTCCTCCTAAGCCGCCATCTTGCCGAAAGTCTTCGATCAACTTCTATTTTAAGTGTTACTTAGTTTTTACAGTTATATGTTCTTTTGGACATTCTAGAAATAATAAAATAATAAAATTTCATTGAATATAACTACATTGTATAACTGAAAAGTTGAACATATAAGTGTATTAAATAGAAGTTGAGATTAATAAATGAAAGCTGTTAAGTGGTTGAACTACAATAATATTTCTTATGAAATTTTAGGAATGTCAATTTAAGAAGTGCTGTGATTTTCATACATGTAAACTGAAAAGCTCAGCAAAATGTGGTTCTGGACCCTGCTGTACATCAAAATGTGAGGTAATTTTCCAATATTTATAAAAAGGAAATTAAGCTGTTATCATAGATGTGATCATGATTAATAATTAATTAAATTTATGTGGAATTGATAAAGAGAATATAGAAGTGGTTCAGTGGACAAAATGGAGAGCACATCAACAACCACAAGTAAAAAGGAAAACTACTATGAATTAAAGAAGACATCACAGATAGGTACTGATTATTCTGTTGTGTTGAAACCACAGTTTACCATCTTCTAAATCATCACATAAAGAAAGTATATATATACATTACCATATCAAAATATATCAACTCTCAAGGAAATCGTGAAGTCAAATAAATGGTAAATGTCTGTGGAAATACAAGCCAATTTTGCAGCAGACAAAATGTGTAGTGTATAGGATATACAAAGAACTCTCAGACATGGATAAGTGAAAGACAAATCTCCCCTCCCCTCCCCGCCCCCCACACACACTCACAGGCAAAGGGGCTCTACAGGCAATTTACAATAATGGAGATAGAGTTGTACTCCAGTGTGTGTACTTCATCTGCAGTAATTAAGGTAAACACAAATAAAAACAATTAGCACAATATCTAATGTAGTTATTCAAATGGTAATCTTAAAAACAACAATGTCAGATATTAACCAAAGAGAAGAGATAAAGTTATTTTTTGGAGAGTATGGAATTTTGAATTGCTATAATCCCTTTGTTAAGCAATATTTGAGTATCTCTGAACAAAGTATAAATTATCAGTTTCTTTCTTATGTATATATCTTAGAAGTATATACATGTATGGAATGCTCAAAAAAGAATATTAATTATAGAATTATTTGCAGTAGTCAACAATTGGTACTAGAATGATCACAAATTATTGTACACTGTACAAGAATTAATAACTGCAGGCTAAATATGCATGCACTAATACATATTATCTTTAAGATATATGTTCAGGGGCGCCTGGGTGGCGCAGTCGGTTAAGCGTCCGACTTCAGCCAGGTCACGATCTCATGGTCCGTGAGTTCGAGCCCCGCGTCAGGCTCTGGGCTGATGGCTCAGAGCCTGGAGCCTGCTTCCAATTCTGTGTCTCCCTCTCTCTCTGCCCCTCCCCCATTCATGCTCTGTCTCTCTCTCTCCCAAAAATAAATAAACGTTGAAAAAAAAAATTAAAAAAAAAAAAAAAAGATATATGTTCAGATGAGAAAGCAAGTTTAATAATGAAAAATATTTTATAATTAAAAACTCGGATATATTATATACACATAAATATTCCATATATTCTTTTGCCCAATTTTTCAGCTCGGGTATAACTTACTATATTATAATTTTATTATAGTAAAATTCTTTTAGTGAATACTTCTGAGTATTATAAGAAACATTCAGTCTTATAACTAGCACCACAATCAAAGGATAGGTGATTTCATCAGCACTCTCAAAAAATTACCCTATGCCTCTTTGTACCTCCACCCACAGACCCCAGTAACTACAGATCTGTTTTCTGCATTTGTAATTTTCTTTTTGCAGAAATACAAATTGAATCGTATATATATGTAAACATTTTAATTAGGCATGTTATCATAATAGCATTTGAGTTTCATTCATGTTGTGGTGCTTGTCAGTAACCCATTCTTTTTTGGTTTGTTTTTTTTTAAATAGGTATTTATTATTTAAAAATATACAAACTGGCTTTTTATTAGTCACAAATTATGGAAAATTTTCAAAAGTTTGTCTCAACCCTCCAAAAAGTGTGCTCTCTCTTTACAGTGTTGAGTGGCAGTACATTTTGATGGTATGGAAACTAACTCACAAACATTCCATATAACTTTGTTAGAATGTACAAAGATATGGCAGAAACCAGAATCCCTACAGTGTTAGACAAATTCAAGTTCAAGTGTTACTGAACTTTTATAAACAGTGAGGATTACAGAATAAATAGTAAACACCTGTGTGAAATTTTGCAAAGCAAAAATGATTCGTTTTGTATATTTTCACTTTGTTTAAGCCTTTCCAAAAGACTTTTAAATGCAAAAGTTGAAAATTTTCCAGTTACCTGAAATTTCAAAAATCTACTGTACCTTGAAAAAACCCCTGGGTGCCCGGGCTGCTCAGTCGGTTAAGTGGCCGACTTCAGCTCAGGTCATGATTTTGCGGTTCGTGAGTTTGAGCCCCAGATCAGGCTCTGTGCTGACAGCTCGGAGCATGGAGCCTGCTTCAGATTTTGTGTCTCCCTCTCTGCCCCTCCATCATTCATGCTCTGCCTCTCTTTCATCTCTCAAAAATGAATAAACGTTAAAAATTTTTAAAAAGAAAAAAGAAAAAACTCTTGGGATGCCTGGGTTGCTCAGTTGGTAAAAAGCCCAACTGTTTTTGACTCAGGTCCTGATCTCATGGTTTCATGAGTTGGAGCCCTGCATTGGGCTCTGTGCTGACAGTGTGGAACCTGGTTGGTATCTCTCTCTCCCCATCTCTCTCTGCCCCTCCTCCACTCACGTTGTCTCTCTCAAAATAAATAAACTAAAAGAGAGAGAAAAAGCTCTTAAAAACAGCATCATTCAAACAGTGGCTAACTCACAAATGTGTATGCAACAACCACAACTAAGCATGTCAGAGTCACCAGCTTACAACTGAAGGCAGAATTAGAGGCACATCTCTGACAGTTAAGAGAAAAGGACATGAGGGGTAAGTATGCAGCCCAAGACATCCAGGTATTTGATTGTGGGATAAAGGGTCAAAACTAAAGGGACTTTTCTTACAGAATCCAAGGTCTTAATTAAAAGCAGATCCTTTAAACACCTAAATCCTTTTTGACTCTCTCCTCATCACTAAAACAGATGGTACAAAGTCTTCATACAAAAGAGAAAATTTCTGAAATTGCATTTTACATCAATGCTAATAACAACCAATTGAAAAGAAAGAACTACAAAGTGCAAATTTATAAACACTGTACTTGACTTTTTCATCATATAACTCACAGCCTTGGGAATTCTGTGATTCTCCTAAATATAAATAATTAGGTATATTTTATATGACAAATCTCTTCACTAAGAATAGTTATTCATAGAATACGATTTTATTTTTCTTTTTCCTCCTAGATATCATTAGCAGGCACTCCTTGTAGAAAGAGTATTGATCAAGAATGTGATTTTACAGAATATTGCAATGGAACCTCTAGTAATTGTGTTCCTGACACTTATGCGTCGAATGGTCAGCTGTGTAGGTTGAGAACTGCATATTGTTATAATGGACGATGCCAAACTACTGATAACCAGTGTGCCCAGATATTTGGAGAAGGTATCGCTCTTTATTATATATTTCTTTTACCTTAAATTTGAATCCCTCTATATAGGGATATATCAAATAGAAGGTTAGAGAAAGTCTTAATTATCAAGTTGAAGGAACTTCAGAGGAGGTTAAATTCTCAGTGAAGTCTGTTTTTCCATAATTAAGGTTCTGGTTGGAAGAAGAATGAAACCTATGCTTAGGATGGGAACAGTTGAAAATGTGTTCTCTCTAATTTTAGCCTCCAGACTTCTCTGAAACTACTGAATTTATAAAATGGTACAGCACTGATCCTTCACACCACCACCTGCACCAATTAATAATGACATAAGTATGTTCCCATTATATGAAGATAATGTGGAAACCTGTCTCTCATAACACATATTGTATCCCCATCAGGATCTCTCTCCTACCTGTCCTGGCCACTAACTGTAAGTCAAGTTCAAGTCACAGCAAAATAGAGCCAGGATGTGCTGGAATTTATAAGGGAGTAAAGGAAATATACCCCAATAGAGCTACAGGTCCTAGACAGCAATTACTGCCAGAATCAAGGGAGTGTACATGGAACTGGATTCTGAGAGTGCTTGATCACAACATTGGATAGGGGAACATAAGATTGGATAAGAGAGAGTTTATTATTTTGGAAGTACTCTCCTAAGATAATAAGACTTAACACCCTGGCAAGGATCCTAGAAGACAGTAAAAATTTCTATTAGGATTGTTTCCAGAAAGATGGAAACAATGGCCCACTCTAAGTGAGATTTAAATGTTGAAATTACCAAGGGAATAGAATCTTTGACAACTTTCAGTGCACAATGGGTCCACAGGGTCCACAAATTCATTTGGCAATTATTTTTTAGTCCTAGAGGATATCATCAGGTTTGACATATTAATAGTTTGTGCAGTCCCATAATTATGTCCTTGGGCTATTTGATAAGGCCATGGAGAAAGCCTCTGTAACTCTCTCCTACCAGAAATTAATACTACCTTTAAAAATCTAAAGGATGCATAGGTGGTTAGCAGTATATATATATACATATACATATATATATATATATGTATATATATTTAATTATTCAATATGATTCTTGTAGAAACCAGATGGTGTTGGAAGATAATAGCATTCCACTGCAAATGCAGACAAGCAGTAGATTAATTGCACCCACTATGCCAGATGTGGTGTCTATGCTAGAGCAGGATAGCATATGTAGTAGGAGTATAGCCACTGATTTGGCAAATATATTCTTTCCTGTTTCTATTTTAAAAAAGAATTAGCAACAGTATGCTTTCACATGGAATGGATAATGACATTAATGTTGAGTTTTGCTGTCAATCATAAAGTTGTAGAGATGTGGACATCTTAAAATATATCACATTTTCTACTCCATCAATGATTTTGTTCTAATCCAGCTAAATAAGAAAAGCATTGCTAGAATGCTGGAGGATTAAGTAAAGCACATTTTCTATAAAGGGCAGGAGACAGCCTTTCAAAATGTTTAGGAATTTGTCATCAGTAAAATTTTTAAGGATCCAGTGATCAGAGGCATTATCTGACGTCTCCTGCAAAGTAAAACCAAATGGTGTGTATCTTGCATCTCATTTAACTAAAAAAGCACACCACCTGGTAGGCCTCTTTGGGTTCTGGAGTCAGTATATCCCACATGGGGAAGTACTGCTTGATTTCATTTACCAGATGACATGAAAGGTTGCTAATGTGGAGTGATGTGAAAAGCAGGAAAGGGTTCTGCAGCATGTCAAAGCTGCAACGCAAGAAGCCCTGCATACTGAATTATGAAACACAGCAGCCCCAATAATATTAGAGGTGTGGGTCATGAGAAAAACTGCTATATGGGACTTATACCAAGCCTCTTTGGGAGAGTAATAGAGCAGTTCTCTGGGGTTTTGGAGCAAGATTGTTCCATCTAAACTGGAGAACGATACCACTTTGACAAAACCACTCTGAGCACACTACTGACTCCTGTAGAGATGAAGAATCTGACTTTCAGACACCAAAAACCCATGTGTTCAGAACTATACAGTATAAGCTTTGTTATGTCAGACCCACTAAGTTAAATGGTCAGGTAGGTGGAAGTCATTCATTCACCTGGATTCAAGCACAAGCAAAAAGATCCTTTGCATCTCCCTTAGCTCATACCTATGAAATTTCATGGGATTTCACAATGACCAAGTTACACTTAGAAGAACAAGCTTATGTTTGCTTTATAGATGTGTTGGCTCAGTCACTAGTCATAAGTGGGGGAAAAAGCAGTAGCTATACTGCAGCCTCACTTTGGAGGTTGCCTTGAAATAAAGATACTGACCATCTGGTCATTTGTTTCTGTGGAAGGAAAAATAGCCAGAAGTAGATTATAGATATTCTCTTGAACAATGACAAAGGGCCTAGTTTGTTGGTGAGGTGCCTGGGTGTGGAAAGACCAGAAGATTAGAGGCAAGAGTTCTGGAATAGAAATATATGCTAAGACACATGGAAATGAACAATAATGTGGAGGTCTTTGTTTTAATCCACCAGTTAACACCCACCAATGAGCATCCACCATGGAAGAGATACAGAACAATCAAATAAGCATAATAATTTGGCTAGTTTCCATCAGCCAGCATCCATCATTATCCACCCCAATGCTGTAGGATGGACATATTTCTAGGCTTTCTCAATTTTTTTTTAATTACTGTCTCTGAAACAACAGATTCTTTTCTGAGTTTAGTTTATCTTTTTCTTGAGTACCTTTACCTTCTGGTCAAATGTAGCCAATGGTAACCAAGATAGTTTCTGCTTCCCTACTTCTTTGCCTAAGACAAGTTTATTAAGGCTATGATTTCCCTTTCAATTGCTGAGAAGAGAGTTTGTTCAAGTGTTTTATCCTCCCATAGCATGCATTAGTCTTCTTTATCCAATGATAGTAATTTTATTACCACCTACTACCAGGCTTCAATGACAATGCCACATATTTTAGAGACATTTTACCGGGGAACTCCACTTTTGAGTACCAATTCATGTGTTTAATGAAATGGAAAGAACCCTAAAACATCTAAGAAATCCAATACAACTATTCTGCTACTCCACACTGCTTTCACTATGATACCCAAAGTGACAGGTGAACGTCTACTTAAAACATTGCTTATCCTCCATCAGAGAAGAGGATCTGACACTCAGTTCTGAAGGTTTCTGCCCATAAGTGACATGTTTCAAATTACAATGTCATGTCTAATGTTCATTGGATGAGGCAGTATACATTCCCACAGCAAGGGACAGCCAATTATTGTTAATAATAATATAATGTTACTGCAATAGTTATTTTTTTTTTCTGTTTTCTATTAGCTAAGACAATTGTTTCTTTCTACTTGCATTGACAAGATACACACAGAAAAAAGTATGACCAAGCTCATGATTTTTTGTTTATGCAATAAGAGTTTCATTAGTTTTTTATGGAAAAAATATTTAATTTAGATTAATAATAATAATTTAACAGATGCGTTTGCATTTTTAGGTGCTCAAGGTGCTCCGTTTGCCTGTTACAAAGAAATTAATTCTCTGCGTGATAAATTTGGAAACTGTGGTTTTAAAAATTCACAACCATTGCCCTGTGAACAGAGGTATGTATACAGAAAATAATTGTTTTATTAAGTCATAAGAATTATATATTGCCTGTTAAGAGACGTTAAAGACTAATGGTCAGTAAATTGTGTATCAGGAGAATATTTTAAAGTAACATTGCACATATTGTTCTTTTATGTAATTCAGTTTTCTTTTTGCCTGTTTTTTTCTCTAATATGTTCTAATGATGAAACTAGACAAAAAAGGCTGATGCTTATTACCAGAGGTAAGAAGTGGGCACAAACCACCAAAAATCAGAAACTTGTGCACTAAACTGAGAATTAAAACTGAGGTTTTTTTATTAAGTTGCTATATGATAATGATCCTAAAGCAAGTGCTTTGATTTTTGAGACATGAGATTATTGAAAGGAATAAAGTTTTTGTTGTTGTTGTTGTTATTTGTTTCCAAAATACTGATATGTAACACATAGCAGTACTTATCAATAACTAAACTGGAAGTACTGGAATATTTTTAAGGGATTTATGAAATCCAATAAGGGAGAGCTTAATCCATTACAAATACTTCCTGAATTTCATGGGACTATTGAAAACCAAGGAATAAAAAAATAATAGATAAGAGGTTGACCAAGATGGTAACATAGAAGGCTTTGGAATTTTACTCCTACCATATACACACTGAATCTTCATGTACACATGAAGCAATTACTTCTAAAAGAAGTCCAAAAAACACCAGAAGGACTCCTACACATTGAGCAACTGAGAAAATACTCACATTGAAACAGGTAGATACACACGCTCACCATAAAACACGTAACTGGCACAGAACCACGCAACTGGAAAGGAAATCCCGACTACCAGTTTCCTCCTGAGGAACAAAGGATTTCGACCCCACATTTAGTGTCCCAACATTTTAAGACACTTCTCTGAAGGACAGGATCACAAAACATGTAGTTCTGAAAGCCAACAAACCTTGTGTCCACAGACCCACAAGACTGTGACAAACAAAGGAATGATTGTTAACAGGAATTTAAGCACATATCACACATATCCTCCAAGGCTCATGAGAAAGGAAGCAGGCAAAACTTCCCTATCCCAGCCCTTTCCCTGAAAGGGATCTGGCTGCATATTTAGAGAGCTGTCACCTAAGGCTTAGGCTTCTAAGGAGACAGCTGTGATCCTTCCCAGAGACTGAGGAAAGTGATGGATACCTCCTTTGCCAATTCCTTGTAGCCCACTCTAAGTCACTAATATCTCCCTGCAAGGAATGTGTACATAAGTCTGTTCCCCAACTTTTGCACTGCTGCCCAAGGGACAAGTCCCCAGATCATCCCCAAGAAGTCCAGTCCCAAGTCCCCAGAAGCCAAAGGAGCTTCTATTCACAAGTCCCAGAAGACTGTTGCAAACAAAGAAGGAGTTCTCAGGAGGCTATACCACAGGGCTCAGCGCAGAGGGAGCAGACAAAATTGCCTGTCTCAAAGTCTTTACCTGAAATGAATCCATTTGCATAATGTAAAAGATCTTGACTGAGGACCAAGTTTCTGTGAAGGGACTGGCTTTGATCCTGCTCAGGGATCAGAGAACCTGGCAGCTTCCTCTCCCAGTATCTCTTCCTAGCCAGCTCCAAGTCTCTAGTATCTCTGGAAGGAGCTTATAAAGGATGTCTTGCACAGATTTTGACTCTTTGCCCAAAGAACAGGTCCCCAAACTACCTAGTTCTGATAGCCAATAGGACTTCTGTTCATAAGTCTCACAGGACTGTACAAAGAAATAGTTCCTAACAGACACAGGAATATCCTCCCCTACCCAACCCTGCAGCTATAAAGCCAGGCCTAGCACAGAGGAAGGAGGCAAAAATGTCCATCTCCTGTTTTTCCCCAGAGGGTCTTAACTACCTACTTTTCCAGTTTCTGTCTTAAGATGCTGTTTTCCAGTCTAGGAGCCCCTAGATGTATGCAATCCTCACCTTTATGATACTGATGGGTCTTAGCACATCTTAACTACTGGGAGCCACTAAGAAAAATAAGGTGTTTCTGGGAATCAAAAAAGATTGAAAGGCAAACTGGAACTAAGGCCAGGCTAAGCTAATTGATGATGTTTATCTCCTAAATGAGACCATTCTGTTAAGATGGAGAGGGGTGACTATTTTATCTAATGCATAGAAACGAACACAGAATTCAAGAAAACATAAACATATGAGTATTTTCTCAGAACAAAATAAAAATCTCCAGAAACTGATCTTGATGAAATGGAGATAACTGATTCACTTGATAGATAAAAATAACAGTCATAAAGATGTGCACTGTGGTTGGAAGAGCGATGCATGAACAAAGTGAGAGGCTTAACCAAGAGATGGAAATTATAAGAAAGTACCAAAGAAATCACAAAACTGAAGAATACAATGACTGAATTGAAAAAGAGAAAGAGAAAGAAAATAAGAGAAATGAAAAAAAGTCAAGATTATTTAAGGAACTTATGGGGCACTATTAAAAAGAGCATTATACACTTTATAGGAGTATCAGAATGAGAAAAGAGTGAGAAAAGGGCAGAAAGCTTATTGAAAATAATAATGACTGAAAATTTCCCTAACCTGGGGAAAACAAATATTCAGATACAGGAAGCCCAGGGAGAAGCTAAAAGATGAACCTAAAATCCCCACAGCAAAATTACATTTTTGTATTAATATATTTAAATGTGTTAAAATTTATAAAATGTATTGAAAAATACATTAAAATTTAAATTGTCAAAGATTAAAAACAAGGCGAAAATCCTAAAAGCAGAAAGAGAAAAGTAACTTGATATGTACAAGAGAACACCATAAAACTATATGTAGATTTTTGAGCAGAAATCTGCAGGCCAGAAGAGAGTGAGATAATAGAGAGTTTTCCAGACAAGTAAAAACTGAAGTTCATCACAAGACCAGCCTTACAAGAAATACGAAAGGTGGTTTTTTAAGCCAAAATTAAAGGACACTAATTAGAAAAAGAAAAACATATGAAAGAATAAAATCTATAGGAAATAGCAAATAAATAGTTAAATTCAGAGCACTCTAATGTGGTGATCATAGTGGGTAAATCACTCATAACTCTAGTATAAAGATTAAAGACAAAGGGTTGAAATGACTATAACTACCATAATTTGTTAATTTATAAACAATGTAAAAATTTGCACACTATAACATCAAAAATATGTGCAGGAGGGGTGTAAAAATGTAGAGCTTTTGTATGTGTTCAGAGTTTTCACTAGCTTAAAATTGTTACAAATATAAGCTGTTTATGTAAACCTGATGGTAAACACAAAGCAAAAACTTAAAGTCAATGTACAAAAGACAAAAAGAATATTCTTTTTATTTCATACATGAAGAGACTCTTCTCCATAGAAGACATACACATGATTAAAAGACAGAAGAAAAAATACTCAACATTATTCATCATCAGAAAAATACTCATCAAAACGATAATGAGATACTACCTCACACCCATCAGAATGGCTAAAATTAACAACTCGGGAAACAACAGAAGTTGGCAAGGATGTGGAGAAAGGGAAACTTTCTTACACTGTTGGTGGGAATGCAAACTGGTGCAGCCATGCTGGAAAACAGTGTGGAGGTTCCTCAGAAAATTAAAGATAGAACTATCCTATGACCCAGAAATTGTACTACTGGGTATTCATCCAAAGGATACAAAAAAATTGATTCAAAGGGGTACATGCACCTCAATGTTTGTAGCGCCACTATCAACAACAGCCTATCTCAAGAAACAAGAAAGGTCCCAAATACACAACCTACTCTTACACCTAAAGGGGCACTACATGGAAGGTGCAGAGCTGGTCGACTAGGCCTTGGATGTTGTGAGGAAGGAGACTGAGAGCTATGACTGCCTGCAGGGCTTTCAGCTGACCCACTCCCTGGGTGGGGGGACCCGGTCTGGGATGGGTACCCTCCTCATCAGCAAGATCTGGGAGGAGTACCCGTACACAATCATGAACACATTCAGTGTGGTGCCCTCGCCCAAGGTGTCAGACACGGTGGTGGAGCCTTATAACACCACCCTCTTGGTCCACCAGCTCGTAGAAAACACAGACAAAACCTATTGCATTGATAATGAGGCCCTCTATGACATCTGCTTCAGAGCCCTAAAACTGACTACACCTACTTATGGGGACCTCAACCACCTGGTGTCAGCCACCATGAGTGGAGTCACCACCTACCTGCGCTTTCCTGGCCAGCTTAAAGCTGACCTGCGTGAGCTGGCTGTCAACATGGTCCCCTTCCTCCGCCTGCATTTCTTCATGCCCAGCTTCACCCCACTGACCAGCAGAGGCAGCCAACAGTACCAGTCCTGACAGTGCCCGAGCTCACCCAGCAAATGTTTGATGCTAAGAACATGATGGCTGCCTGTGACCCCAGCCACGGCTGCTACCTGACCTTGGCCACAGTGTTTAGGGGCCGCTTGTCCATGAAAGAGGTGGATGAGCAGATGCTGAATGTCCAAAACAAGAACAGCAGCTACTTCGTCGAGTGGATCCCCAACAACGTGAAGACTGCCGTCTGTGACATCCCACCCCGGGAGCTAAAAATGTCAGCCACCTTCATTGGCAATAGCATGGCCATCCAGGAGCTGTTTAAGTGCATCTCAGAGCAGCTCACAGCCATGTTCAGGCCTAAGGCCTTCCTGCACTGGTACACAGGCAAGGGCATGGACGAGATGGAGTTCACTGAGGCCAAGAGCAACATGAATGACCTGGTGTCCAAATACCAGCAGTACCAGGACCCGACGGCCAAGGAGAAAGGCGAGTTTGAGGAGGAGGAAGAGGAAGAGGTAGTCTAGAGCTGATACCCAGTAAAGCACGTGGAAGCTGTGTGAACTCTTTATTCGCTCACAATCTGTTCTCTGATAGCCATGTCTCTGTGTGCACTTGCTCTTTTTCTTGTCTTGACATCACATGCTGTACAAACGCCACTATTAAGGCATTTTCATAGTGAAAAAGAAAAAGAAAAAAAAAAGAAAAGGAATGGCAAGTAAGGCCTAAAGCCAGCAGAAGAAAGGAAAAAATAAAGATTAGAGCAGAAATAAATGATACAGAAACAAACAAACAAAAACAACAGAACAGATCAATGAAACTAAGAGCTGGTTCTTTGAAAGAATTTACAAAATTGATAACCCCCTAGCCAGACTTATAAAAGAGTAAAGAGAAAAGACCCAAATAGATAAAATCACAAATGAAAGAGGAAAGATCAAAACCAACATCACAGAAATACAAGTAATTATAAGAGAATATGATGAAAAATTATACGCCAACAAACTGGGCAATCTAGAAGAAATGAGCAAATTCCTAGAAACTGACAACCTACAAAAACTGAAACAGGAAGAGATAGAAAATTTGAAGAGACCCATAACCAGCAAAGAAATGTAATCAGTAATCAAGAATCTCCCAGCAAACAAGAGTCCTGGGCCAGTTGGCTTCCCAGGGAAATTCTACCACACATTAAAAGAAGAGTTAATACTTATTCTCTTCCAGCTGTTCCAAAATTAGAAAGAAATCTTCCAAACTCATTCTATTAAGCCAACATTACCTTGATTCCAAAACCAAAGACCCCACTAAAAAGAAGAACTACAAACCAATATCCCTGATGAACATGGATGCAAAAATTTTCAACAAGATATTAGCAAATCGACTTCAAAAGTACATTAAAAAAACTATTCACCATGACCAAGCAGGATTTATTCCTGGGCTGTAGGGCTGGTTTAATAATTGCAAATCAATCAACATGATATACCACACTGATAAAAGAAAGGATAAGAACCATATGATCTCAATAGATGCAGAAAAAGCATTTGACAAAATACACCATCCATTCACTATAAAAACACTCAAGAAACAGGGATAGAAGGAACATACCTCAACATTATAAAGGGCACATATGATAGACCCACAGCTAATATCATCTTCAATGGGGAAAAACTGAAAACCTTTACCCTACAGTCAGGAACAAGACAAGGATATCCACTTTTACTGTTATTATTTAACATGGTACTAGAAGTCTTAACCTCAGCAATCAGACAACAACAAAAATAGAAGGCATCCAAATCAACAAGAAAGAAGTAAAACTTTCACTATTTGTAGATGACATAATACTCTATGTAGAAAACCTGAAAAACTCCACCCAAAAATTGCTAGAACTAATACAGGGAAGTCACAGTTCATAAAATCAACATACAGAATTCGGTTGCATTTCTATACACTAATAATGAAGCAGCAGAAAAAGAAGTCACAGAATCAATTCCATGTGCAACTGCACCAAAAACAATAGGATACCTAGAAATAAACCTAACTAAAAGGTACAAGAAGTATACTCTGAAAACTATAGAGCACATATAAAATAGATTGAAGAGGACCAAAGAAATGGAAAGGCATTCCATACTCACAGATATGAAGAACAAACATTGTTAAAATGTCTATACTACTCAAAGCAATCTACACATTTAAAGAAATCCCTATCAAAACACCACCAGCATTTTTCATGGAGCTAGAACAGACAATTCTAAACTTTGTGTGGAACCACAAAAGACACCGAATATCCAACCCAATTCTGAAAAAAAACAAAACTGGACACATCGCAATTCCGGATTTCAAGCTATACTGCAAAACTGTAGTTTTAACGACAGTATGGTACTGACACAAAACATACACATAGATCAATGGAACAGAATGCAAACCCAAAAAATTGACCCAAAACTATACTGTCAATGAATCTTTGACAAAGCAGGAGAGAATGTCCAGTGGAAGACAGTCTTTTCAAATGGTGTTAAGAAAACTTGACAGCAACATGCAGAAGAATGAAACTGGACCACTTTCTTACACCATACACAAAAATAAATTCAAAATGGATGAATCACCTAATGTGAGAATGGTAACCATCAAAATCCTAGGCACAGGAAGCAACACCTTTGACCTCAGCTATGGCAACTTTTTACTAGACACATCACTGAAAGCAAGGGAAACAAAAGCAAACACGAACTATTGGGACTTCCTCAAGATAAATAGCTGTGTACAGTGAAGAAAAAAATCAACAAAACTAAAAGGCATCCTCAGAATGGGAGAATATATTTTGGAATGGCCTATCTGATAAAGGGTTAGTATCCAAAATCTATGAAAAACTTATCAAATTCAACACCCAAAAAACAAATAACCCAGTTAAGAAATGGGCAGAAGACATGAATAGACACTTTTCCAAAGAAGACATCCAAATGGCTAGAAGCCACATGAAAAGATGCTCAACAACACTCATCATCAGGGAAATACAAATCAAAATCATGATGATATGCTATCTCAGTGCTGTCAGAATGGCTAAAATTAACAACACAAGAAAGCACATATATTTGCAAGGATGCAGAGAAAGGGGAATCCTCTTGCACCATTGATGGGAATGCAAACTGGTGCAGCCACTCTGGAGAACAGTATGAAAGTTCCTCAAGAGCTAAAAATAGAACTAGTCTAAGATCCAGCAATTACACTACTGATTCAAAGAGGTACATGCACCTCAATATTTATAGCATCAGTTCAACAATAGCCAAACTATGGAGAGAACCCAAATGTCCCTCAATGGATAAATGGGTAAAGAAGATGTGATATATATATATATATATATATATATATATATATATATATATATGTGTGTGTGTGTGTGTGTGTGTATATATATATATAATGGGATTATATATATATATATATATATAATGGGATTATATATATATATATATTATATATATATATATATATATAATACTCAGCCTTCAAAAAGAATGAAATCTTGCCATTTGCAATGACATGGATGGAGCATAATGTATTATGCTAAGTGAAATAAGTCAACCAGAGAAAGAGGAATGCCATATGATTTAATTCATATGTGGAATTTAAGAAACAAAACAGATGAACATATGGGTATTGGGGTGAAGAGAATAGAAGGAAACAAACAACAAGAAACTCTAAATGATAGTGAACAAACTATGGATTGACAGAGGGAGGTGGAAGGGAAATGGGCTAGATGGGTAATGGGTACTAAGGAGTACACTTGTCATGATGAGCGCTGGATGTTGTATGTAAGTGATGAATCACTGAATTCTACTCCTGATACCAATATTGCACTGTATGTTAACTAACTAAAATTTAATTTTAAAAAGTTAAAAAGAAAAGAACAAGAACTGCCATATGACTATAGTTAATAAGTCATATTGCATATTTGAAAGTTGCTAATAGACTAAATCTTAAAAGTCCTCATGACAAGGGAAAAAATTGTAACTGGGTATGGTGACAGATGTTATTATGGTGATCATTTGGCAGTGCATACAAATATCTAATCATTAAGTTGTACACCTGAATCTAACGTTATATGTCAATTATTCCTCAATAAAGACAGAACAAAAACAAACAAAAACTACATTGATCAAGAGTTGGCATAAAATATTGTCATAAAAACAAGCAAATATTAATGGAACAGAATATACAGTCTAAAAATAAGCACATGCAGACACAATCAATTAATTTTTGACAAAAAGACCAAGATTATACAATGGCAAATGATAGCTCTTCAATAAATCATGTTTGAAATATGAGATTGCTACAGGGAAAGAAATAAAACTGACATCTATCTCACACCATAAACCAAAGTCAACTAAAGTACACTTGAATGTAACATCTCAAACTGTAAAATTCCTAGAGGAAAATGGACACAATAATTTCCTTGACAGTGGGCTTGGTAATGATTTTTTACTGTCACTGAAAGCAAAGGCAGCAAAGGAAAAATTATACAAGTAGAAGTACAACAAAACTAAAAGGCCTCAAGTTAGCAAATGAAACCATCCACAAAATGAACATACAAACTATGGAATGGGACACCATTCCAAGCCAAATATCAATAAGTGGTATTATCTAAAATACACAAGAAATCTTACAACTCAATAGCAAGAAAATATTTTTTTAGTGGACTTGAACAGACATTTTTCCAAGGGTCATATACACATGGCCAACAGGTACATGAGAAGGTGCTCAGCATCACGAATCATCAAGGAAATGCATATCAAAACCATAAGATACCAAATCATATCTGTTAGGATGGCTATTATAAAAAGATAATAGATAACAAATGCTGGCAAAGATGTGGAGAAAAGGCAGCCCTCATATAGTGTTTATGGCAATGTAAACTGGTACAGCCAGTATGAAAAATAGTTTGGAGTTTCCTCAGGAAATTAAAAATAGGACCATCACATGTTCTAGCAATCTCACATATAGCTGAATAGCCAAAAGAAATTAGATCAGTATCTTGAGGATATTTAATTATAGCACTATTCACAACAAGCAAGATATGAAAACAATCTACATGTCCAGCAATAGATAAATGGATTCAAAAAAGTGCTATGTATCCAATGGAATATTGTTAAGCTTTAAAAAAGAAAAAAGTCCTGTCATTTGTGGCAACTTGGATGCACCTGACCAGCTCTATGCTGCGTGACATGAGCCAGACAAAGAAAGACACATACTAAACCGTATCACTTCTTTGTGGAATAAGAAAAAAGTTAAACTCATAAAAACAGAGAGTATAAAAATAGTTGCGAGTGACAAATACAGAAATGTTAGTAAAAGGGTACCAAGTTTTCAGTTTTAAGATGAATAAAGGTCCAAGTATCTAATGTAATATGGTGACCACAGTTAATAACATTGTATTGTATAATTGAAATTTGCTAAGAGAGTAGAACTTAAATGTTCTCAGATACATACAAAAAGGATAAACATATGAAATGATGAATGAGCTAATTAAGTCAATGGGGAGAATTCTTTCACAATATGTACACATATCAATTCACCACTTTGCACACTTTAACTGTCTTACAATTTTATTAGTCAATTATACCCCCAATAAAACTGAAAAAGTATAGTAACATAAATAAGTCTGGAGACATACTACACAACATAGCTACTATAACTAAAAATATGGTATTGTATACTTAAAATTTGCTAAGTGGTAGTACATATAATAAGCATTCTTACCACAAAATATTTTTTTTTCAACGTTTATTTATTTTTGGGACAGAGAGAGACAGAGCATGAATGGGGGAGGGGCAGTGAGAGAGGGAGACACAGAATCGGAAACAGGCTCCAGGCTCCGAGCCATCAGCCCAGAGCCCGACACGGGGCTCGAACTCACGGACCGCGAGATCGTGACCTGGCTGAAGTCGGACGCTTAACCGACTGCGCCACCCAGGCGCCCCTCCACAAAATATTTTAAAATAATATAATAAATTATTTATATTATTATTAATATTATTATTATATACATAGGCAGGAGGAGACTTTAGGAAGTGGTGGATATGTTTATGTCCTTGATGGTGCTGATGGACTCATTGAGTATGTGCTTATCCCCAAATTCATCACGTTGGGTACATTAAATATGTATAGCTTGGTATGTGTTAATTATAACTTAAAGTGGCTTAAAAATATTTACAGATCCAAATTCAAGGACTAATATGAAAAGAGAAAATATAAAAAACATTAAGATAGGGTCATGTGATCCAAGGAGAAGCAGGATTTTCCTTAACCTCCAAAGACGCAGTTAGAAAAAAATGTGAAATCCTTTGGTAAGCATCACACTCAGCATACTTATAAAAAGACTTGGTTCCATTATGAAGATTATAAGTATCTGAAGAAAGTGTCTAGTTGGGTGGGACTAGGATAGTATCCACCACTTTGCATCCACATGAGTTTACTATACAATAAGTATTGTTGGAGAACAAGAAGCCGGAGGCACCGTAAGAATGTTCGGAAGGAAAGGGACGGAGCAGCAAGGAAGTGAGAGCAGTTCCATTCCCAGGTGGAAAGCCACTGGGACTGCATGTTCTCTCCAGAAGGACATAAAACGGGCACCAGGCCAGGGATAAGAATGTTTTATCTGGTGCCAGATGTACTCATGACCCAGTATGGAATACACTGCAGGTGCACGACCTGTCAAGATGCCAAATACTATCTTGTATGTGCTTGCTGTTTTCAGACAAATTGCAAAAATAAAAGAGGCTTGAGCCAGGAGACCAGTGATTCGCCTCCTGGAGAGTCTTAGCCCCCTGCTTTGTAAGTCTCTCGACCACGCACCTTTAGGCCCTGTCTCTCTTCAAAGTATGACATGTAGAAGATGCAGAATTAAAAGACTATGTCTGGAATCACAAAGTGAATACTGATGAGGGGAGATCTCAGAAGGAGACCCTGTATAATCTCTAAAAGACAAGATATTATGAGTCACACCATGTTAAATACCATTACAGAGCAGCAATGATCAGGCTGAGTTACACCACAGTGGATGCCAACAAAAATAGGAGGTGGTGGTAAACAGACATGCTTAAATCTCTTTCCCTGTTGACAAGAAGGCATGTTGGCTGCACTTCATCTAAGTAAGATTATTTGTGAAAATATGAACAAAAAAGATGGAAGAAACTGTGAAACTCTAGCAAGCATGACTTATCCATATTTCATCTGAAATTATAATACATATATTTTCCTGAAATAAAATCACTAGATGAGACTGGAATTCATTAGCACAATTCATCTGTGCTAAGACAACTGTGATTCCTTTCCAGAAAAGAAGAGACTGTTAGTCCCAAGAATTCAGCCATAAATGCAAATTTTGAGAGAATAGATTGTGGAGGAAGTGTATGTACTCAATGGCCAAACTAGAAACAGACCTACTATGTGCAAAGCTGGTTTAAGATATATTCCATGGAAAGAGAGTGGAACCACAACCAAAAGAAGTATCTACATCTAAGATAGACACATTAGGCTGGAAAGGAGAAAAGCTTGAAAAGAGATTTAGATTTTGGCTCTCAACTTCACTTGAATCTTCACCTCGTACCATGAAACTAATCCCTGTTATATTAAAGAACCCAAAATGGTCTTTCAGGAAAAATGAATAAAATTTTCTAAGGGAACACTTTTGAAGAAGTAATAATGGCATGCTTGGCAAGATTATATCAAAGTTAAGAATAGTTGTTTCCAATGAAAATGAGAAATGATAGATTTGAGTGATTCCAAGAGCAAGAAGTGACATAGATTACTTTTTAGGGCATAGTCTAGGGATATTGTAAGTCTTAGAGAAGCCAGTATTCTACTCAGGGATAGGTTACTCTCCAGGAGGCAAAGCACTGGTCTCCTGGCTCAAGCCTCTTTTATTTTTGCAATTTGTCTGATAACAGCAAGCACATACAACGTAGTATTTGGCATCTTGACAGGTCGTGCACCTGCAGTGTATTCCATACTGGGTCATGAGTACATCTGGCTACATAAACTGTTCATGGGATAATGTTTGGAATGCTTGTGGCACAAAGGGATCTCAAAGTTCCTTAATTCTCAAGAGAGAAGTCCAGAACTACTGGAAGAATTAGCATGAAGAGTCTGTATACTATAGAGATGTATTGACTAAGGTTCATACCAGGGATGATGGAAATAAACAGAAGGGGTTCAAAAGGTACATACATAGAGTTAATAAATGCAATCAGCTGCTTTCAGGAAATGTTGGGTAACCAATGACCAGACTGGCTAAGCTATATCAAAGTGGAGGCAGGTGATGAATTTTCCTAATGAATATGGTAAAATATGATAAGTGCTCTAGGTCAACTGGAGGCTAGACAAAAAGTTGAGTTCTGAAATAGGAAATGAAGTCATGACTGCAAATTTGTGTTCAGCATACAGTATTCAATTCGGCTCCAGTGCTAATCAATAAGATTGCATTCAGTTGGTGGTCACCAAAGGATAATGTTATCTTGTCATTTTTTTCTGGCAAATTTTTATACCATCAATTAAATAATATTTATGTTGTCAATCATGTAATACAATATTTATTTGGAACATGGTATCATTAAAAGACAAAATGATAAGGAATTTTCTGCTTTTCATTTCAGGGATGTTCTCTGTGGAAAATTAGCTTGTGTTTGGCCACATAAGAATACTTATAAAAATGATGTTCAACCTGCAGTTTATTCATACATTCAAGGGCATGTATGCATATCTATAGCCACTGGGTCATCAGTGAAATCAGATGAAAGAGATTATTCCTATGTTGCTGATGGCACTGTTTGTGGGGCACAAATGGTAACAAAATATGTTCATTTCTATTTAGCTGTGTTAAATTACATAATTATCAAATACTATATTCCATGATTACTATCACAGTATATTGAATGGATTTGAACCTGGTGCTGCAACTTACTTCCCATACAATATTGAAAAGATAATTAAACTAGGCCTTGGTTATCCAATAACTTTGCTTTTTGGAAGTTACAACTTGTTATTGATCCTTATATGAAAAAATATATATGTAAGCACACATTCCACTAAACTGACAGGTGATTTTTTTTTACTATATCTCTGAATTCTAACAACTTTTAGTCATAAAATTCTGAGTTTTCAATGTTTCCTGCTAAACCATTTTTTTACATGTATGGTCAAAGTATAAGTATGAGAAGTTTGAAAGAACCAAATTAAGTCTATACCAGGGAAGCATAGTTATAGTGGTGTACAAGTTTATGTCCATACGCACATATACATACATATGAGCATTTGTACTCATATAGTCATAAAATAAAGGGAGAACAAAAATGGCTCAGAGGCTATTACTCAATTTGGAAATACAAGTGCACACATTCCAGAAAATATAAGGCAACTAAGATTTAAAGCAGCAATTATGCATCAGTGTGCTACATGTAAATAACAAACTTACGTGCTTAATGAAAAATAAAATGAAACCTTGTAAAGGTGAATCAATTAGCCAATTTTTTTTATGCTTTATGTTCATTTATTTTTATTGAGGTATATTTGACATAAATTCTTTATTAGTTTCCGGTATACAACATAATAATTAGACATTGTACACATTGTGAAATAATCACCACAATAAGTCTAGTTATCATCTGTCACCTACAGTGTTAATACATTTTTTACTATATTCCTCATGCTGTGTATTATATCCCTAAGACTTATTTCATACCTCTATGCTTGTACTTTTTAATCTCCTTCATCTCTTTTGCTCTACTCAATCCCTTCTCCTCTGACAATGACCAATCTGTTCTGTGCCTGTAAGTCTGAGTTTTATTTTGATTGTTTCGGGTTTTTTGTTTTGTTTTGTTTTGTTTTTAGCTGTTGTTGTTGTTGTTGTTGTTGTTGTTTTTAGATTCCATATACAGATGAAATCATATGGTATTTGTCTTTCTATCTCTGAATTATTTCACTTGCATGATACCCTTAACTTTCATCCATGTTATCACAAATATCAATATTTCCTTCTTTTTTTGTGGTTAACTAGTATTTCATTGTGTGTGTATATATATATATATATATATATATATATATATATATACCACATCTTCTTTATCCACTCATTTATGGAAGGACATTTGGGTTGCTTCCATATCTTGGGTATTGTTAATAATGCTGCAGTGAATAGAGGCTGCACATATCTTTTTGAATTAAAGTTTTTTATTTTCTTCAGATAGATATCCAGTAGTGGAATTGATGGATCATATGGTTGTTCTATTTTTTAATATTTTGAGGAAACTCCATACTATTTTTCATAAGGGATACACCAATTTATATTCCCAACAGTGCACAAGATATCCCTTTTCCCCACAGCTTCACCAGCACTCGTTATTTCTTGTCTTTTTGATTCTAGCCATTCTGACAATTGTAAGATGATGCCTCGTTGTAGTCTTGATTTGTATTTCTCTGATGAGTAGTGATGTTGAGCCTCTTTTCATGTCCCCTTTGGCTATTTGTATATCTTTTTTGGAAAAATGTCTTCAATCGTTTGTTCATTCTTTAATTGGATTGTTTTTCTGTTATTGAGTTGCATGAATTCTTTATATATTTTGGGTATGAGCCCTTTATTGTATATATGATTTGAAAATATGTTTTTACAATAGGTTGCATTTTTGTTTTCACTGTGCAAAACCTTTTTAGTTTTATGTAGTCCCATGTTCATTTTTACTTTTCTTTCTCTTTCCTTTGATGTCAGATTCCAAATAAAATCTTTAAGACTGTGTCAAGGAGCTTACCACCTATGTTTCCTTCTAGAAATTTTATGGTTTCAAATATTACATTCAAGTCTTTAATATATTTTGATTTAATCCTTATGCATGTTAAGATGGCAGTCCAGTTTTATTCTTTTTCATGTAGCTGTCCAGTTTTCCCAATATCTTCTTGAAGACACTGTACTTTCCTATTTTATATTTTTGTCTCCTTTGTAAATTAATTGACAACATATACCCGGTTGTATTTCTGAGCTCCCTATGCTGTTCCATTGGTTTATATGCCTATTTTGATTCCAGTACCACACTGTTTTAGTTGTGGTAGCTCTTTAGTCTAGTTTGAAAATAGAAAACGTGGTATCTCCAGCCTTGTCCTTCTTTTTTAGAATTGCTTTGTCTGTTCAGTGTCATTGTGGTTCCATACAAATTTAGAGTTGTTTTTGTTTCCATTTTGGTGATGAATGCCTTTGGAGTTTTGATAGGGATTGAATTTAATCTACAGATTGCTTTGGGCAGTATTGATATTTTAACAATATTAATTATTCTACTGCATGAGCCCTGAATATCTTTCCATTTATTTGTGTCTTCAATTTCATTTATCAACGAAACTGTAGTTTTTAATGTATATGACTTTCACCTCCTTGATTAAATTTATCCCTAGGTATTTTATTCTTTCTGATGCAATTGTCAATGGGATTTTTAAATTTCTCTTTCCGATAGTTGCATGTAGAAATGCAACAGGTTTTTTATGTTGGTTTTTTATCTAGTAACCTTACTGAATTCCTTTATTAGTTCTAACAGTTTTGTAGTGAAGTCTTTAGGATTTTCTATATATAATATCATGTCATCTACAAATAGTTTTACTTCTTCCTTTCCACTTTGAATGTCTTTTGTTTTTTGTTATCTAATTGCCGTGGCTAGGACTTCCAAAACTGTGTTGACTGAAAGTGGGGAGAGTGTGCATTCTTGTCTTGTTCTTGATCTTAGAGGTAAAACTTTCAGCTTTTCATCATTGAGTGTATTAGCTGTAGGTTTGTAATATATGAAATTTATTAAGTTGAAGTATGTACCGTCTATAGATACTCTGTTGGGAGTTTTATTTATCATAAATGAATGATGAATTTTATCAAATTCTTTTTCTGCATCTATTAAGATGATTATATTATTTTTCTTTTGTTAATTTGGTATATCATGCTAACTGATTTGTAGATGGTGAACCATCCCTACATCACTGGAATAAATCCCACTTTGATCATGTTATATAATCCTTTTAATGTTTTGTTGAATTCAGTTTGCCAACATTTTATTGAGGATTTTTGCACCTATGTTCATCAGGGCTATTGGCCCACAAATTTCTTTTCTTGTGTTTTTGTCGAGTTTTAGGATCAGGATAATTTTGGCCTTATAAACTGAATTTGGAAGTGTTTCCTATACAATTTTGGAAGAGTTTGAAAAGGATAGGTATTAAATCTTCTTTGAATGTTTGATAGAATTTACCAGTGAAGACGTTTGGTCCTGAACTTCTATTTGCTGATGGTATTTTTTTTTAACTGAACAAATTTCTTACTTGTAACTGATACTCAGATTTTCTATTTATTTATGATTCACTGTTGACAGATTATAAGTTTCTAAGAATTTATACATTTTCTCTAGGCTGTCCAATATATTGGTGTAAAATTGGTCCTAGTAGTCTTTTATGATCCTTTGTATTTCTGTGATAGGAATTGTAACTTCTCTTTCATATCTGATTTCATCTACACAAGAACGCTCTTTTTTTCTTGGTGAGTCTAACTAAATATTAGCCAATTTTGTTTATCTTTCCAGAGAACTAGCTCTTAGTTTGATTCATATTTTCTATTGTCATTTTAGTCTCTAGCTCATTTATTTTAGCTCTGATCTCTATTATTTCCTTCCTTCTACTAACTTCAGCCTTCATTTGTTCTTCTTTTTCTAGTTCCTTTATGTGTAAAGCTAAATTGTTTGAGATTTCTCTTGTTTCTTATGGTAGCCTGTATTGCTGTAAACTTCCCTCTTATAACTGTTTTTGCACCATCCCATACATTTTGGTAAGCAGTATTTCTGTAATTATTTGTTTATTGGGATTTTTAAAATTTTAAAGTATCATGTTGTTTAATCTCCATGTATTTGTGTTTTTTTCCAGTTTTCTTCTTGTGATTGATTTCTGGTTTCATACCATTATGGCCAGAACAGATGCTTAATATGATTTCAATCTTCTTGACTTTATTGAGTCTTATTTCATGGCATAACATGTGATCTATCCTAAAGAATATTGCATATGCACTTGAGAAAAATGTTTATTCTCCTTTTGGATGGAATATTCTCTATGTATCTATTAAGTCCATCTGGTCTATATAATGTTTAATGCTAAAGTTTCCTTTTTTATTCTTTGTCTTGATCTATTCATTGATTTTAGTGGGATGTTAAAGTGTCATACTCTTATTGTATTTCTGTCAATTTCTCCTTTTAGTTCTATTAACACTTGCTTCATGTTTTTTTGGTGCATATTGGGTGCATATATGTTTATATGTCTTCTTGCTTGATTGACACTTTTGTCATTATATAGTGTCTCTTTTTGTCTTTTATTAGTAGTCTTTGTTTAAAAGTCTATTTGTCTTATACTTATCTTGATGAGCACTGAGTAATATATGGTACTGTTGAATCACTATGTTGTACAAATGAAACTAATATAACACTGTATGTTAACAACACTGGAATTAAAATTAAAAAATAACAAAAGTCTATTTGTCTGATATGAATGTAGCTATACCAACTTTCTTCTTGTTTCCATTTGCATGAGCTGTCTTTTTCTATTCCTTCATTTTCAGTATGCATGTGTCCTTGCTTCTAAAGTAAGTGCCACATAGGCAATATATAGATGTGTTTTGTTATTTTATCCATTCAGCCACTCTCTGTTTTGATTAAATATTTAGTCCATTTACAAATAAAGTAAATATTGATGCATATGTGCTTATTTCCATTTTGTTCATTGTTTTCTGGCTGTTATTGTAGCTTGTGTCTTTTCTTCCTCTTTTCTTGCCTCTGTGTTTTGATGAATTTCTTAAGTGTTATGTTTACATTTCTTTCTCATTTTCTTTGTGTATTTACTATAAATTTTTGTCTTGTGATAACCATGAGTTTTACATCTATCCTCCTATGTATAGCAGCTTAAATCTGAATACATTCCAAAACTAAATTTTGCTCCCCATATTTTATGTTTTTTTCTTTCAAATTTTTAATTAAATTCTAGTGAGTTGACATACAGTGAGTGCAATAATGGTTTCGGGAGTAGAATTCAGTGATTTATCAATTACATACAACACTCAGTGTTCATCATAACAAGTGCCCTCCTTAATACCCATTACCCATCCAGCCCATCCCCGACCCACCTCCCTCCCTCAACCCTCAGTTTATTCTATAACTTTAAGAGTCTCTCATAGTTTGTTTCCCTCTTTCTACCCCCCCATGTTCATATGTTTTGTTACTTTATTTCCACATATGAGTGAAATTATTGGTATTTGTCTTTCTCTGACTTATTTCATTTAGCATAATATACTCTAGCTCCATCCATGTCATTACAAATGGCAAGATTTCATTCTTTTTGATGGCTGGGTAATATTCCATTATATATATACCACTTCTTTATCCATTCATCAGTTGATGGACATTTGGGCTGTCTCCATAGCTTGGCTATTTTTGATAATGGTGCTATATGCGTTGAGGTGAATGTACTCTTTTCAATCTGTAATTTTTACCTTTTGGGCAAATACCTACAGTGCAATTGCTGGATGGTAGGATAGTTCTATTTTTAACTTTTTGAGGAATCCCCATGCTGTTCTTCAGGATGACTACACCAGGTTGCATTCCCAAGAGTACAAGAGGGTTCCCCTTTTTATGTATCCTCACCAACACCTGTGGTTTCTTGTGTTGCCAATTTTAGCCATTCTGACAGGTGTGAGGTGATATCTCGTTGTGGTTTTCATTACTATTTCCCTAATGATGTGTGATGTTGAGCATCTTTTCTTGTGTCTGTTAGCCATTTGGATATCTTCTTTGGAGAAGTGTCTACTCATATCTTCATTTCTTAACTGGGGTTATTTGTTTTTTGGGTGTTGAGTTTGATAAGTTCTTTATAGGTTTTGGATACTAACCTTTGATCAGACATGTTCTTTGAAAATATCTTCTCCCTTCTGTAAGCTGCATTTTAGCTTCGTTGATTGTTTCCTTTGCTATGGAGAAGCTTTTTATCTTGATGAAGTCAGTAGTTCACTTTCGCTTTCATTTCCCTTGCCTCCTATGGTGTGTCTAGGAAGAAATTGCTCTGGCTGAGGTCAAAGAGGTTGCTACCTGTGTTCTCTAAGGTTTTGATGGTTTCTTGTCTCACATTTAGGTCTTTTATCCATTTTGAATTTATTTTTGTGTATGTTGTAAGAAAATGGTCCAGTTTCATTCTTCTGCATGTTACCATCCAGTTTTCCCAACACCATTTGTTGAAGAGACTTTTTTTCCATTGGATATTATTTCCTGCTTTGTCAAATATCAGTTGACTGTATAGCTGTGGGTCAATTTATGGGTTTTCTATGCCATTACATTGATCTATATGTCTGCTTTTGTGCCAGTATAATACTGTCTTGATGACTACAGCTTTGTAATATAGGTTGAAATCTGGAATTGTGATGCCTCCAGTTTTGTTTTTCTTTGGCTACTCAGAGTCTTTTGTGGTTCCATACAAATTTTAGAATTGTTTCTTCTAGTTATGCAAAAATGCTGGTGATATTTTGATAGGGATTGCATTAAATGTGTAGATTGCTTTGAGTAGAAGAAACGTTTAACAATGTTTCTTCTTCCAGTCCATGGGCATGGAATGCTTTTCCATTTCTTTGTATTCTCCTCAATTTATTTTATAAGTGTTCTATAGTTTTTAGAGTACAAACCTTTCACCTCTTTGGTTACATTTTTTTCCCTAGGTATCAAATTGTTTTGGTGTAATTGTAAGTGTGATCAATTCCTTGATTTCTTTTTCTGCTGCTTCATTATTGGTGTATAGAAAAGCAATCAAATTCTGTACATTCATTTTATATCCTGGAATTCATATATTAGTTTAAGCAATTTTTTTTTGGGGGGGGGTTCTACATAGGGTGTTATATCATCTGTGAATACTGAAATTTTGACTTCTTCCTTGATAATTTGGATGCCTTTTATTTCTTTATTTCTTCTTATTGTCTGATTGCTGAGGCTAAGACTTCAGGTACTATTTCATTTATTTTTTTTATGAAACTTATTGACAAATTGGTTTCCATACAACACCCAGTGCTCATCCCAAAAGGTGCCCTCCTCAATACCCATCACCCACCCTCCCCTCTCTCCCACCCCCCATCAACCCTCAGTTTGTTCTCAGTTTTTAACAGTCTCTTATGCTTTGGCTCTCTCCCATTCTAACCTCTTTTTTTTTTCTTTTTCCTTCCCCTCCCCCATGGGTTCCTGTTAAGTTTCTCAGGATCCACATAAGAGTGAAACCATATGGTATCTGTCTTTCTCTGTATGGCTTATTTCACTTAGCATCACACTCTCCAGTTCCATACACGTTGCTACAAAAGGCCATATTTCATTTTTTCTCATTGCCACGTAATATTCCATTGTGTATAAAAACCACAATTTCTTTATCCATTCATCAGTTGATGGACATTTAGGCTCTTTCCATAATTTGGCTATTGTTGAGAGTGCTGCTATGAACATTGGGGTACAAGTGGCACTATGCATCAGTGCTCCTGTATCCCTTGGATAAATTCCTAGCAGTGCTATTGCTGGGTCATAGGGTAGGTCTATTTTTAATTTTCTGAGGAATCTCCACACTGCTTTCCAGAGCAGCTGCACCAATTTGCATTCCCACCAACAGTGCAAGAGGGTTCCCGTTTCTCCACATCATCGCCAGCATCTATAGTCTCCTGATTTGTTCATTTTGGCCACTCTGACTGGCGTGAGGTGATACCTGAGTGTGGTTTTGATTTGTATTTCCCTGATAAGGAGCGATGCTGAACATCTTTTCATGTGCCTGTTGGCCATCCGGATGTCTTCTTTAGAGAAGTGTCTATTCATGTTTTCTGCCCATTTCTTCACTGGGTTATTTGTTTTTCGGGTGTGGAGTTTGGTGAGCTCTTTATAGATTTTGGATACTAGCCCTTTGTCTGATATGTCATTTGCGAATATCTTTTCCCATTCCGTTGGTTGCCTTTTAGTTTTGTTGGTTGTTTCCTTTGCTGTGCAGAAGCTTTTGATCTTCATAAGGTCCCAGTAATTCACTTTTGCTTTTAATTCCCTTGCCTTTGGGGATGTGTCGAGTAAGAGATTGCTACGGCTGAGGTCAGAGAGGTCTTTTCCTGCTTTCTCCTCTAAGGTTTTGATGGTTTCCTGTCTCACATTTAGGTCCTTTATCCATTTTGAGTTTATTTTTGTGAATGGTGTGAGAAAGTGGTCTAGTTTCAACCTTCTGCATGTTGCTGTCCAGTTCTCCCAGCACCATTTGTTAAAGAGGCTGTCTTTTTTCCATTGGATGTTCTTTCCTGCTTTGTCAAAGATGAGTTGGCCATACGTTTGTGGGTCTAGTTCTGGGGTTTCTATTCTATTCCGTTGGTCTATGTGTCTGTTTTGGTGCCAATACCATGCTGTCTTGATGATGACAGCTTTGTAGTAGAGGCTAAAGTCTGGGATTGTGATGCCTCCTGCTTTGGTCTTCTTCTTCAAAATTCCTTTGGCTATTCGGGGCCTTTTGTGGTTCCATATGAATTTTAGGATTGCTTGTTCTAGTTTCGAGAAGAATGCTGGTGCAATTTTGATTGGGATTGCATTGAATGTGTAGATAGCTTTGGGTAGTATTGACATTTTGACAATATTTATTTTTCCAATCCATGAGCAGGGAATGTCTTTCCATTTCTTTAAATCTTCTTCAATTTCCTTCATAAGCTTTCTATAGTTTTCAGCATACAGATCCTTTACATCTTTGGTTAGATTTATTCCTAGGTATTTTATGCTTCTTGGTGCAATTGTGAATGGGATCAGTTTCTTTATTTGTCTTTCTGTTGCTTCATTGTTAGTGTATAAGAATGCAACTGATTTCTGTACATTGATTTTGTATCCTGCAACTTTGCTGAATTCATGTATCAGTTCTAGCAGATTTTTGGTGGAGTCTGTCGGATTTTCCATGTATAATATCATGTCATCTGCAAAATGCGAAAGCTTGACTTCATCTTTGCCAATTTTGATGCCTTTGATTTCCTTTTGTTCTCTGATTGCTGATGCTAGAACTTCCAGCACTATGTTAAACAGCAGCGGTGAGAGTGGGCATCCTTGTCGTGTTCCTGATCTCAGGGAAAAAGCTCTCAGTTTTTCCCCATTGAGGATGATGTTAGCTGTGGGCTTTTCATAAATGGCTTTTATGATCTTTAAGTATGTTCCTTCTATCCCGACTTTCTCAAGGGTTTTTATTAAGAAAGGGTGCTGGATTTTGTCGAAGGCCTTTTCTGCATCGATTGACAGGATCATATGGTTCTTCTCTTTTTTTTTGTTAATGTGATGTATCACGTTGATTGATTTGCGAATGTTGAACCAGCCCTGCATCCCAGGAATGAATCCCACTTGATCATGGTGAATAATTCTTCTTATATGCCATTGAATTCGATTTGCTAGTATCTTATTGAGAATTTTTGCATCCATATTCATCAGGGATATTGGCCTGTAGTTCTCTTTTTTTACTGGGTCTCTGTCTGGTTTAGGAATCAAAGTAATACTGGCTTCATAGAATGAGTCTGGAAGTTTTCCTTCCCTTTCTATTTCTTGGAATAGCTTGAGAAGGATAGGTATTATCTCTGCTTTAAACGTCTGGTAGAACTCCCCTGGGAAGCCATCTGGTCCTGGACTCTTCTTTGTTGGGAGATTTTTGATAACCGATTCAATTTCTTCGCTGGTTATGGGTGTGTTCAAGCTTTCTATTTCCTCCTGATTGAGTTTTGGAAGAGTGTGGGTGTTCAGGAATTTGTCCATTTCTTCCAGGTTGTCCAATTTGTTGGCATATAATTTTTCATAGTATTCCCTGATAATTGTTTGTATCTCTGCGGGATTGGTTGTAATAATTCCATTTTCATTCATGATTTTATCTATTTGGGTCATCTCCCTTTTCTTTTTGAGAAGCCTGGCTAGAGGTTTGTCAATTTTGTTTATTTTTTCAAAAAACCAACTCTTGGTTTCATTGATCTGCTCTACAGTTTTTTTAGATTCTATATTGTTTATTTCTGCTCTGGTCTTTATTATTTCTCTTCTTCTGCTGGGTTTAGGCTGCCTTTGCTGTTCTGCTTCTAGTTCCTTTAGGTGTGCTGTTAGATTTTGTATTTGGGATTTTTCTTGTTTCTTCAGATAGGCCTGGATTGCAATGTATTTTCCTCTCAGGACTGCCTTTGCTGCGTCCCAAAGTGTTTGGATTGTTGTATTTTCATTTTCGTTTGTTTCCATATATTTTTTAATTTCTTCTCTAATTGCCTGGTTGACCCACTCATTCGTTAGGAGGGTGTTCTTTAACCTCCATGCTTTTGGAGGTTTTCCAGACTTTTTTCTGTGGTTGATTTCAAGCTTCATAGCATTGTGGTCTGAAAGTAAGCATGGTATAATTTCAATTCTTGTAAACTGATGAAGGGCTGTTTTGTGACCCAGTATATGATCTATCTTGGAGAATGTTCCATGTGCACTCGAGAAGAAAGTATATTCTGTTGCTTTGGGATGCAGAGTTCTAAATATATCTGTCAAGTCCATCTCATCCAATGTCTCATTCAGGGCCCTTGTTTCTTTATTGACCGTGTGCCTAGATGATCTATCCATTTCTGTAAGTGGGGTGTTAAAGTCCCCTGCAATGACCACATTCTTATCAATAAGGTTGCTTATGTTTATGAGTAATTGTTTTATATATTTGGGGGCTCCGGTATTCGGCGCATAGACATTTATAATTGTTAGCTCTTCCTGATGGATAGACCCTGTAACTATTATATAATGTCCTTCTTCATCTCTTGTTACAGCCTTTAATTTAAAGTCTAGTTTGTCTGATATAGGTATGGCTACTCCAGCTTTCTTTTGGCTTCCAGTCGCATGATAAATAGTTCTCCATCCCCTCACTCTCAATCTAAAGGTGTCCTCCGGTCTAAAATGAGTCTCTTGTAGACAGCAAATAGATGGGTCTTGTTTTTTTATCCATTCTGATACCCTATGTCTTTTGGTTGGCGCATTTAATCCATTTACATTCAGTGTTATTATAGAAAGATACGGGTTTAGAGTCATTGTGATGTCTGTATGTTTTATGCTTGTAGTGACGTCTCTGGGACTTTGTCTCACAGGATCCCCCTTAGGATCTCTTGTAGGGCTGGTTTAGTGGTGAAAAATTCCTTCAGTTTTTGTTTGTTTGGGAAGACCTTTATCTCTCCTTCTATTCTAAATGACAGACTTGCTGGATAAAGGATTCTTGGCTGCATATTTTTTCTGTCTAGCACCCTGAAAATCTCGTGCCAATTCTTTCTGGCCTGCCAAGTTTCAAAAGAGAGATCAGTCACGAGTCTTATTGGTCTCCCTTTATATGTGAGGGCACGTTTACCCCTTGCTGCTTTTAGAATTTTCTCTTTATCCTTGTATTTTGCCAGTTTCACTATGATATGTCGTGCAGAAGATCGATTCAAGTTACACCTGAAGGGAGTTCTCTGTGCCTCTTGGATTTCAATGCCTTTTTCCTTCCCCAGTTCAGGGAGGTTCTCAGCTATTATTTCTTCAAGTACCCCTTCAGCACCTTTCCCTCTCTCTTCCTCCTCTGGGATACCAATTATGCGTATATTATTTCTTTTTAGTGTATCACTTAGTTCTCTAATTTTCCCCTCATACTCCTGGATTTTTTTATCTCTCTTTTTCTCAGCTTCCTCTTTTTCCATAACTTTATCTTCTAGTTCACCTATTCTCTCCTCTGCCTCTTCAAGCCGAGCTGTGGTGGTTTCCATTTTGTTATGCATTTCGTTTAAAGCGTTTTTCAGCTCCTCGTGACTGTTCCTTAGTCCCTTGATCTCTGTAGCAAGAGATTCTCTGCTGTCCTCTATACTGTTTTCAAGCCCAGCGATTAATTTTGTGACTATTATTCTAAATTCACTTTCTGTTATATTATTTAAATCCTTTTTGATCAGCTCATTAGCTGTTATTTCCTGGAGATTCTTCTGAGGGGAATTCTTCCGCTTGGTCATTTTGGATAGTCCCTGGCGTGGTGAGGACCTGCAGGGCACTTCCCCTGTGCTGTGGTGTATAACTGGAGTTGGTGGGCGGGGCTGCAGTCAGACCTGATGTCTGCCCCCAGCCCACCGCTGGGGCCACAGTCAGACTGGTGTGTGCCTTCTCTTCTCCTCTCCTAGGGGCGGGATTCACTGTGGGGTGGGGTGGCCCGTCTGGGCTACTTGCACCCTCCAGGCTTGTGATGCTGGGGATCTGGCGTATTAGCTGGGGTGGGTAGGCAAGGTGCACGGGGGCAGGAGGGGCAGGGTTAGATCGCTTCTCCTTAGGTGATCCACTTCAGGAGGGGCCCTGTGGCAGCGGGAGGGAGTCAGATCCGCTGCCGGAGGTTTGGCTCCCCAGAAGCGCAGAGTTGGGTGTTTGCGCGGAGCGAGCAAGTTCCCTGGCAGGAACCGGTTCCCTTTGGGATTTCGGCTGGGGGATGGGCGGGGGAGATGGCGCTGGCGAGCGCCTTTGTTCCCCACCAAACTGAGCTCTGTTGTCGGGGGGCTCAGCAGCTCTCCCTCCCTTTGTCCTCCAGCCTTCCCGCTTTCCGAGCAGATCTGTTAACTTATGACCTCCCAGACGCTAAGTCGCGCTTGCTGTCGGAACACAGTCCGTCTGGCCCCTCCGCTTTTGCAAGCCAGACTCGGGGGCTCTGCTTGGCCAGCGAGCCGCCCCTCCGCCCGGGCTCCCTCCCGCCAGTCCGTGGAGTGCGCACCGCCTCGCCGCCCTTCCTACCCTCTTGCGTGGGCCTCTCGTCTGCGTTTGGCTCTGGCGACTCCGTTCTGCTAATCCTCTGGCGGTTTTCTGGGTTATTTAGGTAGGTGTAGATGGAATCTAAGTGATCAGCAGGACGTGCGGTGAGCCCAGCATCCTCCTAAGCCACCATCTTGCAAAACCTCCTTCCAGTACTATTTTAAATAGCAATGATGAAACTGGGCATCCTTGTCTGTGACTGACCTTAAGGCAAAGGCTCTAAATTTTTCTCCACTGAGAATGATATCAGCTGTGGGTCTTTTATATTTGGCCTTTTTGATGTTGAGGTATGTTCCATCTATTCCTACTTGTTGAGTTTTTGTCAAGCACAAATGCTGTATTTTGTATATATTTTATGTTTTTGATGTCACATTTTACATCTTCTTATTATATGTATCCCTTAACTAAGTATTGAAGCTTTAGTCAATTTTACTGCCTTTATCTATTCACATTCATAGTAGCTTTTTTGACTACCCTTATTATATTTATTTTTTTTTTTTGCAGTGAGCTTTTTACTTCTGTATGTTTTCCTATTTCAGTTTAAATAATTCTCCTTAGCATTTCCTGCAAGGATGGTTTAGTAATGACAAGCTCCTTTAGCTTTTGCTTGTCTTTAAAACTCTTTATCATTTCTCCAATTCTGAATGATAATCTTGATGGTTACAATATTTTTGGATAGAAGTTTTTTCCTTTCAGCACTTTGAATGTCATGCCACTTCCTTATGGCCTGAAAAATACATCTGCTGAGAAATCTGCTGACAGCTAATGAATGATGTTTTCTATGTACATCACAATTTGTTTTTCTCTTGCTGCTTTTAAGATTCTCCTCTTTACCGGGGCGCCTGGGTGACTGTCAGTTGAGTGTCCGACTTCGATTCAGGTCATGATCTTGCAGCCAATGAGTTTGAGCCCCGTGTCAGGCTCTGTGCCACATGGGCTCAGCCTTCTTTGGATTCTGTGACACCCTCTCTCTCTGTCCCTCCCCCGCTCATACTCCGTTCTCTCTGTCTCTCAAAAATTAATAAAACTTTAAAAAATTTTTTAAAAAAGATTCTCCTCTTTACCTTTTGGCATTTTATTTTAGTTTTGTTGTTTGTTTGTTTGTTTTAGTTTTTATTTAAATTCCGGTTAACATACAGTGTAATATTAGTTTCAGGTGTTTGGTTTAGTGATTCAACACTTACATACAACACCCAGCGCTCATCACAAGTGCTCTCCTTAATCCTCATCACCTAACTCATCGTCCCACCTACCTCTCCTCTGATAACCATCAGTCTGTTCTCTGTAGTTAAACGTCTTTTTCTTATTTTGCTTCTCTCTCTCTTTTTCCCCCATGATCATCTGTTTTGTTTCTTAAATTCCACATATGAATGAAATCATATAGTATTTATCTTTCTCTGACTTATTTTAGCATAATACTTTCCAGCTATATCCACAGTGTAGCAAATGACAAAATTTTATTCTTCTCGATGTCTGCATAATTTTCAGTTGTATATACTTACCACATCTTTACTCATCTGGTGATGGACACATGGGCTGTTTCCATAGTTTGGCTATTGTAAATAATGCTGCTCTAAACACTGGGGTGCATGTATCCCTTTGAATTAGTATTTTTATATTCTTTGGGTAAATACCTGGTAGTGCAATTGCTGTGTCATTTTAATTATGTGCCTTGGTGTGGAGTGCTTTGGGTTCATCTTATTTGGAACTCTATGAGCTTTCTGCACCTGGATTTCTGCTTTCTTTCCCTGGTTAGGAAAAATTTCCATTGGTTTCTGTCTCTTTGTCTCTCTGTTCTCTTTCTGGCCACCAATAATGCAAATGTTATTCTGCTTTATGTTGTTTCAAAGGTCTCTTTAGTTTGTTTGTTTGTTTGTTTTTCATTTTTTAAAGTTATTTTTTTTCTTTTTGCTGTTCTGTCTGGATGAGTTCCATTGCTTTGTCTCCCAGGTTGCTAATCCATTCTTCTGCTTCACCAAGTCTGCTATTAAAATCTCTTGTGAAATTTTTAGTTATTGTATGCTTCACTTTATGACTTTTTGTTGTTGGTGGTGGTACTTCTTATATTTTCTTTTTATTGACATTCTCACTATGCTCATCCATTCTTCTCCCAAGTTTAGTGAGAATTTGATGACCATTAATTTGAATCCCTTACTGGTAGGTTACTTATCTTTATATCATTAAGGAGTCTTTTATTTTTTTTTTCCCGTTCTTTCTTTTAGGTCATAGTTCTATATTTCCTAATTTTGCTTAACTCTCTGTGTTTGTTTCTGTGTGTTAAATATAAAATAGTTACTTCTATCAGTCTTGAAGGAGTGGCTTTGTGTAGGTGATAAACTTTCTTGTTCAACCTTACCCTAGCTCTTGATTATCTTTTAAACCTTTGTGATTATCTAACCACCTGATTTATTCTTGATTTGTTCTTATTTTTGAGGGTGTGCCAAGACCTCCCAGTATTCAGTGCGAGGAATCTCATTGAGTACGTAGTTTCAGGCTGATTGGAAACCAGACCCCTAGGTAAATGTGTAAAATATGAACATATATTCAGTCCTCTGCAATCATAACCTCTGCAATTATAACCTCTGCTGGTGTCCAGTCCAGGAGATCTGGAAGTGTCCTTTGGGGGACAGCTGCAAAAGTTGAGGTTGCAGACAAGTGCATATGCTCTTTTCTGGGAGGTGTCTTTGACCTATGGTGAGGTCCAGGGTGTGCACAAGGACGGTGTATCCCTGCTTACATTTCCTGTGAGTGGCTCAGCCCTCTACATGTGGAGGAAATTTGAAGACTGTCCCTCAGCCTGAAGCTCCATACTTGTAAATAAGTCATTTCCACAGGAAGACTGGTATTGCATTTCAGTCTGTTTGTGTAGTAACCTGGGTGCAGTGACCAGTCAAGAACTGTATTTCCAATTGTCACATTCCCATGGAGCTTAGGAATGACAGCCTCCTTGGCCACCAGAGCCAGGTGGATCATAGGGGATTCCCTGTGTGGATTATCCATGCTTACTGGATTTATATATACAACTGGAGAGTATAAGAATTGGAGCATGTTTGCTGGCTTAAGAAATGTAGTGAGAATGTGTCTTAACCGCACATTTCTGTGGGTCAGGATGCAGCTGAGGGTCCTTCTCTGTGTGTGTATGATGGCTTTAGTCTGGGAGTGGGAGAATTCCACAGCTCCTTGCTATCACCAGCCCCAGCCATAAAGCAATGGAGTGTCACATTTGTCCATGCTCGCTGGCTTTATCTAGTGAACATGAGAAGGCCACAACTGTTCCTGTTCACCTGCCCCAGCCAACTAGAGGGGAATTACTGCAACTACACAACCAGACTTCAGTAAGCAGTAGGATAGAACTTGAATGCTGGCCCTTTCTGTCTTAGTAAGGTGGAGGGACGGGGTGTATCTGAATTTCCCCCCTGGGCTAACAGGGTAGGTGCAGAGTACAAAAATGGTATCTACCAGTGCCTCTGACTCAGAGAAAGTTTCAGTTGTCCCTTGCTCCTTCACCAGAGACTTTTAAATTAACATATGAATCTCTTTCGCATATACTCACAATGCTTTTCTAACTACTAGGAGATTGCTTGTTTGTTTGCTTGCTTGTTTTTGTTGAATTTTGGTTGAGTGAGACCATATGTAAATTCTTTTAAAAGTAAATCTTGGGTTTGTATAGAACTTTGTGTCCCTTGGACATCAGCCCCTTTGGTTTTCTAAGCCATACATTTTGGGGGCTCATGTTTCCAGTGCAGATCCCAAAAGTTGGGATGATTAATGTAGAGGCACCAACTCCTTGCTCCTCCAGGAGAAACACTAGACTGATTAAATCCTATTATGTGATGCCATGACAGGGTGAGATCACATCTCTGCCTTCCTACCCATTTTGATATGGTCTTTGTATCATTTGTTATGGAGAAGCAGTTCATCTAGTTTTCAAATCTTTTTCAGAGGTATGATCCATATGTCACTGTAGAGTTGGTGTCTCCATGAAACGATGTGGTTTCAGGATTCATATGCCACCATCTTACAGAAGTCCTAGCCAATTCTTATTCCCTTGGGGAAAGTGCTTATTGTGATAGACAGCTTCTAAAATGTTTCCAATGATCTCACTTTCTGGTATTCATTCCTTTTTGTAATCTTCCTTTGTATTTGGGCTGGATATAGTGGCTTGCTTCTATGGCAAAAGTTATAGGATGTCACTCAGAAGATTAGGTTAAAAAAGAATGACTTCTGTTTTGCATGCACTCTCTCTCTCGCCTTCTCAGATGGCTTGCTTTGCTAAAACAAGCTACTATGATGAAGAAGCACACATGGAAAAGCAATCATGAGCCAGTGAAGCAGTAAGACCCTCAATTTAACAGCCTGCAGGAAATTGAATTCTTCCAAAAACCACATGAGCAAGCTATGAAGAGAATTCTTCCAAGTCAGACTTCCAGATGAGACAACAGCCCCAGACAATACCTTGATTATGGCTTTGTAAGAGACTGAAGAGGGAACCTAGCTAAGATATACCCGGATTCCTGACCTACAGAAACTCTGATATGATATATGTGTGTTGTTTAATGCTATTAATTCTGTGGATAATATGTTATACAGCAATATATAATATATATACAGAATATATACAATATATACTATATATATATACTATATATATAGAATATATACAATATATACTATATATATAGTATATATATATATATATATATATATATACACAGAAATATATGTATTTCTTTGGCGCTGGTTGTTATTTGTCCTCTCTCACTTGTGATTTTATTTACTTGAGTTCTTTCTCTTTTTTTCTTGATAATTCTGGCTAGATGCTCATCAATTTTATTGATTTTTTCAAAGAACTAGTTCCTGGTTTTATTTTTTTGTTGTTGCTGTTGTTGTTGTTGTTGTTTGTCTGCTTGTTTCTGTATCATTCATTTCTGCTCTAATCTTTGTTATTTCCTTCCTTCTGCTGGCTTGAGGCCTCTTGTGTTGTTCTTTATCTAGCTCCTTTAGGTATAAGCTTAGGTTGTTTGAGATATTTCTTGCTTCTTGTGGTAGGCCTGTATTGCTATAAACTTCACTCTTAGAAATGCTTTTTCTAGGGGCGCCTGGGTGGCTCAGTTGGTTAAGCGTCTGACTTCGGCTCAGGTCATGATTTCACGGTTCGTGAGTTTGAGCCCTGTGTCAGGCTTTGTGCTGACAGCTCAGAGCCTGGAACCTGCTTCAGATTCTGTGTCTCCCTCTCTCTCTCTCTGACCCTTCCCCACTCATGCTGTATCTGTCTCTCTCTCTCTCAAGAATAAAAACTAAAAAATTAAAAAAAAAAGAAATGCTTTTTCTACATCCTAGGTTTTGGGATGTGGTATTTTCATTCTCATTTGCTTCCATGTACATTTTTATTTCTTCTTTGATTTCCTGGTTGATTAATTCATTGTTTAGTAGCATGTTATTTCACTTCCATGTATTTGTATTCTTTCCAAATTTTTTCTTGTGATTGACTTCTAGTTTCATAGCTTTGTGGTCAGAAAGATGCAGGGTATGACTTTGACCTTCTTGAATTTGTTGAACTTTGTTTTGTGGACTAATACAAACTTCTATTTGTATGTGATCTATGTGATCTATTCTGGAGAATGTTCCATTTGTGCTTGAAAAGAATGTGTATTCTGCTGTTTCAAGATAGAATGTTCTGAATATATATGTTGAATTGATATAGTCCAGTGCATCATTCAAAGCCATTGTTTCCTTGTTTTTCTATTTGCATGCTATGTCCATCAGCGTAAGTGGGGTGCAAAAGTCCCCTACTATTATTGTATTATTATAGATTAGTTCCTTTATGTTTGTTATTAACTGTTTTATGTATTTGGGTGCTTCTATGTTGGGTGCAAATTTTCCATTGTTATATCTTCTTGTTGGATTGTATGTTTTATTATTATATAGTGTCCTTCCTTGTCTCTTGTTACAGTCTTTGATTTAATGTCTACGTTTTCCAATATAAATATTGCTACTTTGGCTTTTTTTTTCTGACATTTGTTTGCATGATAGATGTTTTTTCATCTTCTCACTTTCTATCTGTAGATGTCTTTAGATCTCAAATATATCTCTTGGGGTGCCTGGGAGGCTCAGTCAGGTAAGCATCTAACTTCTGCTTAGGTCATGATCTCGTGGTTCACGAGTTAGAGCCCGGTGTTGGGCTCTGTGTGGACAGCTCCAAGCCTGGAGCCTGTTTTAGATTCTGTGTCTCCCTCTCTCTCTGCCCCTCCCCTACTCATTCTCCCTCTCTCTCTCTCAAAAATAAATCAAAACATTTTAAAAATAAAACAAAATATATGTCTTGTAAGAAGCATATAGATGTGTGTTCTTTTTTTAATCCATTCTGTCACTGTATGTCTTTTGATTAGAGGGTTTAGTCCATTAACATTCATATTAATTATTGGTAAATGTGTTTATTGCTATTTTATTACTTGTTTTGTGGTTGTTTCTGAAGATTTTCTCTGATCTGTTTTGTCTTTCATGTTTTGCTGACTTTCTTTAGTGATATATTTGGATTTATTTCTCTTTATTCTTTAAATATTTGTTAGTGGCTTTTGATATATGGTTACCGTTAGGTTTGTATATAACTTCTTCTGCACATAGCAGTCTATATTAAGTTGATTGTTGTTTAAGTTTGAACCCATTCTTTTCTCCTGATTCCTTCTTGTTTTAGGTATGTGTTATTATATTTTATATTCTTTTTTTATGCATGAGTTCCTTCACTTATTTTTTATAAAAATTTTCATTTTTACTGCTTTTGTGTTTCCTACCTCTATACTGTCACTTTTGGTCTCTCCTTTCCATTTAAAGAATCCCCTTTTCTTGCAGGGCTGGTTTAGTGGTCATGAACTACTTTACTTCCTGTTTGTCTGGGAAACTCTTTACCTCTCCTTCTATTCTGAATGACAGCTTTGTTGTATAAAGTGTTCTTGGCTGCAGATTTTTCCCATTCAGCACTTTGAATATAAAATGCCACAACCTTCCGACTTGCAAAATTTCTGTTGAAGAATCTGCTAGTTTTATGGGTTTTCCCTTATAAGTTACTAATTTCTTTAGTCTTGCTGCTTTTAAATTTTTTTCTTTGTCATCATATTTTGCAAATTTAGTTACAATATGTCTTCGTGTGGGTCTGCTTTTGTTAATTCTGATGGGTGTTCTCTGTGCTTCCTGGATCTGGATATCTGTTTCCTTCCTCAGATTAGGGGAAGTTTTCAGCTATTATTTCTTCAAATAAATTTTTTTGCTTTTCTCTCTCTCTTATTCTTCTGGGACTCCTAAAATACAAATATTATTAAGTTTTATGGAGTCAATTCTTTTAGTCTTTTCTTGTTTTGTATAATTATTTTTTCTGTCTTTCATTTAGCTTGGTTACTTTCCATTACTCTTTCCTCTAGGTCACTAGTTCTTTCCTCTATTCCTTCCATCCTGCTCTTCATTCCATCAGGCCTGTTTCTCATTTTGTTTATTGTACCCCTAACTCTCCTCTGTTATTCCTTATCTCTGTGTTCAGTGTCTCACTCATACCTTCCACTCTGTTCTCAAGTCTAGTGAGTATTCTTGCAATCATTGTTTTAAATTCTCTATTAGGATGGTTACTTATATCTGTTTCAATTAGATCTCTGGCTGTGGCCTTGCCCTGTTTTTGTTTTGGGATAAATTTCTCTGTCTCCTCATTTTGCCTGCCTCTCTATGTCTCTTTCTCTGTGTTAAGAAAATCAGCTATGTCTTCTGCCCCTGAAAGTAGTGACACTATGAAGAAATGGTCCTGGAGTGCTCTGCAGTGCAGTGTCCCCTGTTCACAACAACCTGGCAATTCAGGAGATTATCCTGAATCAATGTGCTGTTTATGCCTTGCTGTCATGTCACTTTTCCTTTCTGGTGTAGTAATCTGTACTGACTCGATGACTATTTGGGCCTGTGTTTGCTCTCTGTGATGTTAGCAGGACCTAGGAAGTCCAGCTCTTGGGGGGGCATGCCTGCCAGAGAACTAGGGAGTGGGATGCTGGGGTTAGCAAATTTTTCACTGGGCCACTAGTCCTGTGTCAGATCCTCCAAAGCACTGAAGGGGGTGGGATTTGTGTGCCAAGGCAGCTAGGTGAGCAAGGCTAGGTGCTGTGTCCAAGGAAGGTTGGGTGTGCCTTGGCCCAGTGTGCCAGGATGGCTGGGGTCTGCAGCTGTGCATGGTGTGGTGTCTGGGCCCGGTGGGGTGGCTGCTGTGCACCTATTGGCTGGGCATGGAGCAGGACAGCAGCTGGGGGCATGCAGTAAGACACAGTGCACAGGAAGGCTAGGGACACTTGGTTGGGGAAGGTACACAATGGCACTTGTAGGCAAATGTGTGGTACAGTGGATGTGCATGTTGTCCTGTGGTAGCTGTGCACCTGACAGCTTGTTGAGGCACATGCGTGGCTTTGACAAAATTTTCCCTGAGCCCAGGGCCATACCTAGCAGGCTTGAAGTAGGCTAGTCCTTAGGAGAATACTTGGGCATAGTGCACTGGCAGAGGGTTAGGTAGCAAGTGTTGTGCAGTCCTGCCTCCTGCAGGTGGTTCTGTGTTTATACTGCAAGGCTGGGGAAGAAAATGATGTCTTCCAACTCCCTCATTTTCAGAGAAGTCCCCCAACACACTCTGAAATCAGTATGAATTGATCTGTCTCCCATTTCTCCCCAGAGTTGTGTAAACCTTTTGTTTTGTTTATTTTTCTTCTTTAGAGAGACAGAGCACGCATGCAAGCAGGAGAGGGGGGCAGAGGGAAAGAGAGAGAATCCCAAGCAGGCTCCATGCTCATCATGGAGCCCAATCCAGGGCTCGATCCCATGATCCTGGCATCATGACCCAAGCCCAAATCAAGATTCAACTACCACCCAGGTCCCCTTAAACTGTCATTTTTATGCTGCTCTCTGTGGGCTGCTGTCTCTTTAAGAGCAGTGACCCAGGTATCACTTGCCACACTGCATGCCTTGTGCTGAGGCAGCAGATTTTAAAGCTCTTAGGCTCTAAGCACCACTGATTTTATAAACACAGAAATAAGCAACTTTGGGTTTTTTTTTAAGATTTTATTTTTTTAACTAATCTCTACACCCAAAATTTACTCACCTCAGAGGGGCTCAAATTTACAAACCTCAGATGAAGAGTCCAGTGCGCTACTGACTGAGCCAGCCAAGTGGCCTATCAGCCCCTCTGGTTTTTAAAGCCAAACATTATGGGGATTAGTCATCCCCATGTGAGGTCCCTGGTGTGAAGAATTGTTTTTCTGCCTTCTCCACAACCTCAGCTCCCTCCCTCCAACAGGCAGCCTCCCTACACCTTTCTGACCTCCTGACCTTTCAGATGTGGCTTCTTCTCTATATTTAATTGTGGAGCTTTTTCTTCCAGTTCTCCCATCACTCTCCAGTTTGTTAACTTGGATGTGGATGATATCTAGTTGAAGCTATGGGACAGAGTGAGCCCAGGGTCCTCCTACTCTGCTACCTTTCCAACCTCAGAATTTCATTCTTTTAAAGGTTCAATAATATTCCATAGTTTGTATATACCACATTTGTTTATTGGTTTATTTGTCAATGGACATTTAGGTTGTTTCTACCTTTTAGCTCTTGTGAATAATGGTGCTATGAATAGCATTTGGTGTACAAATATCTTTTCAAGTCCCTGCCTTTTAATTCCTTGGATATATACCTAAACATGGATTTGCTGGATCATATTCTAAATCTGTGTTTATCTTTTTGAGGAATGGCTATTCTGTTTTTCACAGTGGCTGTACCATTTTACATTCCCATTAGTAATTCACAAGGGTTCCAATTTGTCCACTTCCTCATTAACACTTTATGTTTTGTTTTGTTTCTGTTTTGATAATAGCCATCTTAACAGATGTGAAGTAACATCTTATTGTGTTGTTAATTTTCACTTTCTGGATAATAAGTGATGTACAACAGTTTTTCACAAGCTTGTTGTCCATCCCTATGTCTTCTTTAGAGAAATGTTTATGTGTGTCTTTTGCCCATTTTTAATTTGGTGTTGGTTTTCGTTGTTGTTCTTGAGTTTAAGGTATCCTTAATATATACTTGTATACCAATCCTTAATATAAATTCTGGATATTAATCTCTTACCAGATAATGATTTTTTAATATTTCCTTCCATTCTGTGGGTGCCTTTTCAGTCTCTTGATAATGTCGTTTGCAGACAAAAGTCCTTTTAATTTTGATTAAGTCCAGTATATCTGTTTTCTTGTTTGTTCCCTGTCATTTGAGTATCACATCCAAAAACATTTCCAAATTAATGTTATGAAGATTTTCCCTGTGTCTTCTCAGAGTATTATCATTTAGTTCTTTAGGTCTTCAATACATCTTGAGTTAGTTGTTGCAGATGGTATAAGATAAGGGTCTAATTTCATTCTTTTGCATGTGGATATCCAATATCCCAGAATCATTTGTTGAAAGCATTGTCCTTTGCCATTGAACAGACTTGGCAGACTTCTTGAAAATTATTTGACCATATATGAGAGGATTTATTTCTTAACTAATATATTCCATTCATCAGTAATGCCTGAATTTATTCCATGACCACGTTGTTTTAGTTGCTGTAGCTTTGTAGAAAGTTTTGATCTCAAGAAGTGTGAGTTATCCCACTTTGTCCTTCTGTAAGTCTGTTTTGGCAATTGGAAGTCCCTTGAAATTGTTTTAGGATGGATTTTTTATTTCTGAAAAAGTATCATTAGAATTTTAACAGAGACTACATTGAATTTGTAAATTGTTTTAGATAGCATTAACATCTTAACAGTATTATGTCTTTCAGTCCATGAACAGGTATGAATGGGTATCTTTCCATTTCTTTAGGCCTTCTTTAATTTTTTTCAGCATTTCTTGGTAGTTTTCAGCATACATATCATTTATCATCTTGTTTAGTTTAGTTGGTTAATAATAGTTTATACTGTTATAATTGGAATTGTTTTCTTAATTATAAAAAAATCTTTATTGTTACTGTAAAGAAATACATTTGATTTTTGTATGTTAATATTTTATTCAGCAAATTTACTTTTTTTGATTAGTTCTGACAAGCTTTTTACATGTGGAGTCTTTAGAGTTTTCTATATGTACGATTATGTCATCTGCAAACAGATTATTTTACTTCTTTCTCAGCAATTTGTATGCCTTTTATTTATTTTTATCACCTAATTGCACTGGCTAGAATTTCAAATATGTTGAAAAGAGGAGGCAAATGTAGGCTTGCATATGCAACTTTATGTATTGGGTATATGTTAATTTTCAGGACATAATTGCAAAAACAAATTTTTATTCTTATTTGATATATTCATATTTTTGATGTATTACTTATAATTTATAGTGCTTTTTAAAATAAAATGAAAGAACATAAGCCAGGAGGCCAGTTAAAAAAATATAAAATGGTAAAGGAAGCAAAAGTTACATATACTGGTGACTAATTACCACTGGATTACCCATTTTTATGGAACAAGGGTTTTACAATGGTTACAAATGAAGTTAAAATATTTACCTTGACAAACTATTCTTATCAATATTATAACAAAGATTCATGATAATTTATAATCCAAAATATTCACTTACATTTGAAACCAAAACAAAATAAATGAATTATGTTCCAAGTTTTGAGGGCACAAATCATTAACACTAACCAATTATTTATAACAGAATATTAACATAATATAGAAAATCTCCCTTATGGAGATTCTCAATTTAATTCCTAAAGGCCAAATTATATTACATTATTACAAAAAAAACTATGTCAAGGCAAACACCCAAGTTATTTTTCTTTAATTGATTATTGTTTAGATTTTGTATTGGAATGCTAGACTTTTTGTACCCAAATGAGAGTAATATGGAATAAAAAGTCTCAAATAGGGCATATAAGAAATAATTCTTTTCTCATGTTATATCAAATGTATGAATGATTATGAAATATTATCTGTGTTTTACTTTAGTATTGTATAAATAAAACCTGCAAAAAAGTTCACTTGATGGAATATAACTGTAATGCTGCTACAAAATGCAGAGGAAATGGAGTAAGTAACTTTTTTATAGTTCTAAGTTAAATGTTATTTTTGTGGGTAATTAAAAATAAAAAAATTATCTTATTTGGGAGAATTGAGACTCTAGGTTACTTTTAATCTGACCTGGTCCAGAAATAGCTAATCAATATAAAGAAAATCAGTGAAGCTAATTCAAAGACTGTTAAATATATTATACTACATGTGTTGAATTTATTGTAAGCACCCACAACTTTTGAATTAATAACATGTTTAAATGAAAACCATTTATTCTTTTCTTATGACAATAAGTTCATGCTTTACTTATAAATATGTACTTATAAACATAAATCATTTACTTATAAATAAAAATTTACTTATATAAATTCATATTTATATAAAATTCATATAAAATAAATATAAGTATGAATGTATTAGTTCTCCCTCATACTCTTAATAATTAAAATTTATGGCTATATAATATTTTATACAGAGTACACTTAAAACCATGTTGATACATTAGTGAATTTTCTGACTGTTCCTATGAAGAGATTTCTAATAGGAAGTGTATCCTTATGCAAAAATTTTTATTTCTTCCCAACTGCTTAACTATCTTAATCTAATAATACAAATTTGCTGTCACAATTATGTTTAATTTTTACTTCTTTAATTTATAGTTCTGGTTCTTCTTAAATTATTTTTCCTAAAACAAAATCAGTGTAAGATGCATTCAACATTATAAAAGTTATTTCAAACTTACCAAACTTATAGGATTCAATTTTATAATTTTTAAATTGTTTGGATCTAGACTATATAAAATGCTTTTTGCATTATCTTTAATTTTCTATAGGTTGTTAACAAAGAGGATAACTATATTTTAATATTTTGTTTTTTACTCTCTATAGTTATTGTTCTGAGCTTTTGTTTTTCTTTGTTTAACTTTCCATTGTAAGACTTTAGCCTTAATGATTTTTATTAAATCTCAAAACAAAGTTAGAGATTATAGATTATTGATACTGTTTTATTGGACACAAATTTATTTTCTTCATCTACTGCCATTTTTATTTTATTTACACTTTTGTATTTTTAATACAATTTTTCACTATGAAAAATGACATTAAAATAAGTAAGATTAGACTTCTGTATTTATTTTACGAATTTTCACTATTTGTTTCATAATTAAAATTAACATGTCAGGTAAAATCTAAATCTAGGAGAAGCTCTATTTACTTTCCAATGACATGTCAACAGATAGGCAACTTTATTATTTACAATTTATAGAGTTGATTTACAAGTCTATAATTTCCAACTTTAGTTCAAATTTTAAGAACATGTAGTTGCTTAGACATATTATTGTGAATTATTGGCAGTTATGGTAGTGTTGTTCTTTCTTTCTTTCTTTCTTTCTTTCTTTCTTTCTTTCTTTCTTTTTAGGCTTAAGTTTTATTTGCATAAAAATTAGAAAAAGAGCTGTTAAAAGTCTGGAAAAGTCCAGTGAAATAAATTTCTTGTCAGTATTTTAGCTGATTGGATATTTACACAAAAGAGGTTTTCAGTTTGAATTATTTCAAAATTACTTTTCTCTACTTTCACAGTTATTTATAAATTATCCAAATGATTAGGGGATTTTTGTTTTTTTAATTTTTATTTTACTATTTTTTTCCCAATATATGAAATTTATTGTCAAATTGGTTTCCATACAACACCCAGTGCTCATCCCAAAAGTGCCCTCCTCAATACCCATCACCCACCCTCCCCTCCCTCCCACCCCCTATCAACCCTCAGTTTGTTCTCAGTTTTTCAGAGTCTCTTATGCTTTGGCTGTCTCCCACTCTAGCCCCTTTTTTTTCCCCCTTCCCCTCCCCATGGGTTTCTGTTAAGTTTCTCAGGATCCACATAAGAGTGAAACCATATGGTATCTGTCTTCCTCTGTATGGCTTATTTCACTTAGCATCACACTCTCCAGTTCCAACCACATTGCTACAAAGAGCCATATTTCATTCTTTCTCATTGCCACGTAGGACTCCATTGTGTATATAAACCACAATTTCTTTATCCATTCATCAGTTGATGGACATTTAGGCTCTTTCCATAATTGGGCTATTGTTGAGAGTGCTGCTATAAACATTGGGATCCAAGTGCCCCTATGCATCAGCACTCCTGTATCCCTTGGGTAAATTCCTAGCAGTGCTACTGCTGGGTCATAGGGTAGGTCTATTTTTAATTTTTGAGGAACCACCACACTGTTTTCCAGAGTGGCTGCACCAATTTGCATTCCCACCAACAGTGCAAGAGGGTTCCCGTTTCTCTATATCCTCTCCAGCATCTATAGTCTCCTGATTTGTTCATTTTGGCCACTCTGACTGGCATGAGGTGGTATCTGAGTGTGGTTTTGATTTATATTTCCCTGATGAGGAGCGACATTGAGCATCTTTTCATGTGCCTGTTGGCCATCCAGATGTCTTCTTTGGAGAAGTGTCTATTCATGTTTTCTGCCCATTTCTTCACTGGGTTATTTGTTTTTTGGGTGTGGAGTTTGGTGAGCTCTTTATAGATTTTGGATAGTAGCCCTTTGTCCAATATGTCATTTGCAAATATCTTTTCCCATTCCATTGGTTGCCTTTTAGTTTTGTTGGTTGTTTCCTTTGCTGTGCAGAAGCTTTTGATCTTCATAAGTTCCCAGTAATTCATTTTTGCTTTTAATTCCCTTGCCTTTGGGGATGTGTCAAGTAAGAGATTGCTACGACTGAGGTCAGAGAGGTCTTTTCCTGCTTTCTCCTCTAAGGTTTTGATGGTTTCCTGTCTCATATTCAGGTCCTTTATCCATTTTGAGTTTATTTTTGTGAATGGTGTGAGAAAGTGGTCTAGTTTCAACCTTCTGCATGTTGCTGTCCAGTTCTCCCAGCACCATTTGTTAAAGAGACTGTCTTTTTTCCATTGGATGTTTTTTCCTGCTTTGTCAAAGATGAGTTGGCCATACGTTTGTGGGTCTAGTTCTGGGGTTTCTATTCTATTGCATTGGCCTAAGTGTCTGTTTTTGTGCCAATACCATGCTGTCTTAATGATTACAGCTTTGTAGTAGAGGCTAAAGTCTGGGATTGTGATGCCTCCTGCTTTGGTCTTCTTCTTCAAAATTCCTTTGGCTATTCGGGGCCTTTTGTGGTTCCATATGAATTTTAGGATTGCTTCTTCTAGCTTCGAGAAGAATGCTGGTGCAATTTTGATTGGGATTGCATTGAATGTGTAGATAGCTTTGGGTAGTATTGACATTTTGACAATATTTACTCTTCCAATCCATGAGCATGGAATGTTTTTACATTTCTTTATATCTTCTTCAATTTCCTTCATAAGCTTCCTATAGTTTTCAGCATACAGATCTTGTACATCTTTGGTTACATTTATCCCTAGGTATTTTATGCTTCTTGGTGCAATTGTGAATGGGATCAGTTTATTTATTTGTCTTTCTGTTGCTTTATTATTAGTATATAAGAATGCAACTGATTTCTGTACATTGATTTTGTATACTGCAACTTTGCTAAATTCATGTATCAGTTCTAGCAGACTTTTGGTGGAGTCTATAGGTTTTCCATGTATGATATCATGTCATCTGAAAAAAGTGAAAGCTTGACTTCATCTTTGCCAATTTTGATGCCTTTGATTTCCTTTTGTTGTCTGATTGCTGATGCTAGAACTTCCAACACTATGTTTAACAACAACGGTGAGAGTGGACATCCCTGTCGTGTTCCTGATCTCAGGGGAAAAGCTCTCAGTTTTTCCCCATTGAGGATGATGTTAGCTGTGGGCTTTTCATAAATGGCTTTTATGATCTTTAAGTATGATCCTTCTATCCTGACTTTCTTGTGCGTTTTTATTAAGAATGGATGCTGAATTTTGTCAAAGGCCTTTTCTGCATCGATTGACAGGATCATATGGCTCTTATCTTTTCTTTTATTAATGTGATGTATCCCATTGATTGATTTGCGAATGTTGAACCATCCCTGCATCCCAGGAATGAATCCCACTTGATCATGGTGAATAATTCTTTTTATATGCTGTTGAATTCGATTTGCTAGTATCTTATTGAGAATTTTTGCATCCATATTCATCAGGGATATTGGCCTGTAGTTCTCTTTTTTTACTGGGTCTCTGTCTGGTTTAGGAATCAAAGTAATACTGGCTTCATAGAATGAGTCTGGAAGTTTCCTTCCCTTTCTAGTTTTTGGAATAGCTTGAGAAGGATAGGTATTGTCTCTGCTTTAAACGTCTAGTAGAACTCCCCTGGGAAGCCATCTTGTCCTGGACTCTTATTTGTTGGGAGATTTTTGATAACCGATTCAATTTCTTCACTGGTTATGGGTCTGTTCAAGCTTTCTCTTTCTTCCTGATTGAGTTTTGGAAGCGTGTGGGTGTTTAGGAATTTGTCCATTTCTTCCAGGTTGTCCAGTTTGTTGGCATATAATTTTTCATAGTATTCCCTGATAATTGCTTGTATCTCTGAGGGATTGGTTGTAATAATTCCATTTTCTTTGTTTTTTTTTAATTTTTTTTTCAACGTTTATTTATTTTTGGGACAAAGAGAGACAGAGCATGAACGGGGGAGGGGCAGAGAGAGAGGGAGACTCAGAATCGGAAACAGGCTCCAGGCTCTGAGCCATCAGCCCAGAGCCTGACGCGGGGCTCGAACTCACAGACTGCGAGATCGTGACCTGGCTGAAGTCGGACGCTTAACCGACTGCGCCACCCAGGCGCCCCAATAATTCCATTTTCATTCATGATTTTACCTATTTGGGTCATCTCCCTTTTCTTTTTGCGAAGCCTGGCTAGAGGTTTGTCAATTTTGTTTATTTTTTCAAAAAACCAACTCTTGGTTTCATTGATCTGCTCTACAGGTTTTTTTAGATTCTATATTGTTTATTTATGCTCTGATCTTTATTATTTCTCTTCCTCTGCTGGGTTTAGGCTGTCTTTGCTGTTCTCCTTCTATTTCCTTTAAGTGTGCTGTTAGATTTTGTATTTGGGATTTTTCTTGTTTCTTGAGATAGGCCTGGATTGCAATATATTTTCTTCTCAGGACTGCCTTCATTGCATCCCAAAGTGTTTGGATTGTTGTATTTTCATTTTTGTTTGTTTCCATATATTTTTTAAATTTCTTCTCTAAGTGCCTGGTTGACCCATTCATTCTTTAAGAGGGTGTTCTTTAACCTCATATTTTTGGAGGTTGCTGAGACCTTTTCCTGTGGTTGATTTCAAGCTTCATAGCATTGTGGTCTGAAAGTATACATGGTATGATCTCAATTCTTGTATACTTATGAAGGTCTGTTTTGTGACCCAGTATGTGATCTATCTTGGAGAATGTTCCATGTGCACTTGAGAAGAAAGTATATTCTGTTGCTTTGGCATGCAGAGTTCTAAATATATCTGTCAAGTCCATCTGATCCAATGTATCTCTGAGGGCCCTTGTTACTTTATTGACCGTGTGTCTAGATGATCTATCCATTTCTGTAAGTGGAGTGTTAAAGTCCCCTGCAATTACCACATTCTTATCAATAAGGTTGCTTATGTTTATGAGTAATTGTTTTATATATTTGGGGGCTCCGGTATTCGGTGCATAGACATTTATTATTGTTAGCTCTTCCTGATGGATAGACCCTGTAATTATTATATAATGCCCTTCTTCATCTCTTGTTACAGCCTTTAATTTAAAGTCGAGTTTGTATGATATAAGTATGGCAACTCCAGCTTTCTTTTGACTTCCAGTAGCATGATAGATAGTTCTCCATCCCCTCACTTTCAACCTGAAGGTGTCCTCAGGTCTAAAATGAGTCTCTTGTAGACAGCAAATAGATGGGTCTTGTTTTTTTATTCATTCTGATACCCTATTTCTTTCGGTTGGCACATTTAGTCCATTTACATTCAGTGTTATTATAGAAAGATACGGGTTTAGAGTCACTGTGATGTCTGTATCATCCTTGTAGCGATATCTCTGGTACTTTGTCTCACAGGATCCCCCTTAGGATCTCTTGGTTGGACTGGTTTAGTGGTGACGAATTCCTTCAGTTTTTGTTTGTTTGGGAAGACCTTTATCTCTCCTTCTATTCTAAATGACAGACTTGCTGGATACAGGATTTTTGGCTGCATATTTTTTTCTGTTCATCACATGGAAGATTTCCTGCCATTCGTTTCTGGCCTGCCAAGTTTCAGTAGAGAGATCGGTCACGAGTCTTATAGGTCTCCCTTTATATGTGAGAGCACGTTTAACCCTAGCTGCTTTCAGAATTTTCTCTTTATCCCTGTATTTTGCCAGTTTCACTATGATATGTCGTGCAGAAGATTGATTCAAGTTACGTCTGAAGGGAGTTCTCTGTGCCTCTTGGAATTCAATGCCTTTTTCCTTCCCCAGTTCAGGGAAGTTCTCAGCTATTATTTCTTCAAGTACACCTTCAGCACCTTTCCCTCTCTCTTCCTCCTCTGTAACACCAATTATGTGTAGATTATTTCTCTTTAGTGCATCACTTAGTTCTCTAATTTCCCCCTGGTACTCCTGGATTTTTTTATCTCTCTTTTTCTCAGCTTCCTCTTTTTCCATAATTTTATATTCTAGTTCCCTTATTCTCTCCTCTGCCTCTTCACTCCGAGCCGTGGTCGTTTCCATTTTATTTTGCAGCTCGTTTATAGCATTTTTAGCTCCTCCTCACTGTTCCTTAGTCCCTTGATCTCTGTAGCAGTAGATTCTCTGCTGTCCTCTATACTGTTTTCAAGCCCAGTGATTTATTTTATGACTATTATTCTAAATTCACTTTCTGTTATATTGTTTAAATCGTTTTTAATCAGTTCATTAGCTGTCATTATTTCCTAGAGATTCTTTTGAGGGGAATTCTTCCGTTTCGTCATTTTGGATAGTCCCTGGAGTGGTGTGGAACTGCAGGGCACTTCCCCTGTGATGTATTGAATTACTTGTGTTTGTGGGTGGGGCCACAGTCAGACCTGATGTCTGCCCCCAGCCCACCACTGGGGCCACAGTCAGACTGGTGTGTGCCTTCTCTTCTCCTCTCCTAGGGGTGGGATTCACTGTGTGGTGGCATGGCCTGTCTGGGCTACTTGCACACTGCCCGGCTTGTGGTGCTGGGGATCTGTCTGGCGTATTAGCTGGTGTGGATCGGCAATGTGCACGGGGGGGGGGGGGGGGGGGGGTGGGGGGGAATGGCAGGCTCTCCTAGCATATCATTCGGTGATCCACTTCTGGAGGGGCCCTGTGGCAGCGGAAGGGAGTCAGACCCGCCACTGGAGGGATGGATCTGCAGAAGCACAGCGTTGGGTGTTTGCGTGGTGCAAGCTAGTTCCCTGACAGGAACCAGTCCCTTTGGAATTTTGGCTGGGGGAGGGGCAAGGGAGATGGTGCTGGCTAGCACCTTTGTTTCCCACCAAGCTGAGCTCTGTCCTTCGGGGCTCCACAACTCTCCCTCCCGTTGTCCTTCAGCCCTCCAGTTCTCTGAGCAGAGCAGTTAACTTATAACCTTCCAGATGTTAAATCCCGCTTGCTGTCCCAACACACTCTGCCTGGCCCCTTTTCTTTTGCAAGCCAGACTCGAGGTCTCTGCTTGGCTGGCGGGCTGCCCCTTCCCCCGGCTCCCTTCCACCAGTCCGTGTAGCGAGCACTGCCTCTCCTCCCTTCCTACCCTCTTCCATGGGCCTCTCGTCTGTGCTTGGCTCCAGAGAATCCGTTCTGCTTGTCTTCTGCTGGTTTTCTGGGTTATTTAGGCAGGTGTAGGTGGAATCTATGTGATCAGCAGGACGTGGTGAGCCCAGCATCCTCCTATGCCGCCATCTTCCCAACTTTTCATTTTTAACATACTTTTAAAAAAATAATAAGAAGAATATTTTAAGAGCAGTTTTAGGTTCACAGAAAACCTGAGGGAAAAATATAGAATTTTCCCATATGTCTCTTTCCCTGACATAAGTATAGCTTCCTGCATCAAAAGTGTACATTTGTTACAATTGATGAACTTACACTGGTACATTATAATTACCCAAACTACTGAGAGTTTACATTAGGGTTCATTCTTTGTGTTGTATATTTTATGGTTTTGGACAAATGTAAAATGACATGTATCCACTATTATAATACACATTATAATAATAATTTTCACTTGCTTAAAAAATCCTCTGTGTGCCTCTTCTATCCCCCAGCCCCAACCTATGGCAGGCACTGATTTTGTTACTGTCTCCATAGATTCACCTCTTCCAGAATGTTATATAGTTAGTATATAGCTTTTTCTAGAATCTTATATAGTTACATAGTATATATAGTTATATAGTTATAAAGCCTTTTCAAAGTGACTTCTTTCACTTAGTAACATACACTTAAGATTTCTTCATGTCTGGATATGAGTTTATTTATTCATCTCTGAAAGACATATTGTTTGCTTCCAAAATTTGCAATTATGAATATAATTACTTAAATATCCATGTACAGGTTTTTGTGTAAAGATAAGTTTTCAACTCTTTTAAGTATATACTTCTGTTTCAATTAATCTCCCTGGCAATTTATAATTTTATTACTCTGAAAAGTAATAATCTACATATGAATATCAACAAGTTAAGAAAAGAACAGCAGATTATATTGAAAATATTAGTTATTGATTGACTGTAAGTGGTGGGCATTCCTGAATCTGGTCTCTGTTGTTAAAGACAAAGTTTTCAGTATTTAATTCCATGTCTTTCTTTCATATGACATGCTTTTGAAGTATCTAAAAAGTTATCTCCAAATCCAGGGTCATGGAGATTTGCTCCAATTTTATCCTCTAGAAGTTTAACCGTTTTGTATTTTACATGTATATCTATGATCCATTTGAGCTAATTTTTATAAAAAGTTAACTAAGTACTTAGTAACTTAGTTAAGTAAATTAATAATAAGTACTAACTTTTTGCATGTGAATATCCAGCATCATTTGCTGAAAGATGATATTTTCTCCATTGAACTACCTGCCTTTGTTCCATTATCAAAGATCAGTTGATTATATTTATGTGGGTTTAATTCTATCTTCTCTATTTAATTCCATTAATTTGTTTTGATTATTGTAGCCTTAAAAAATGCATACATGTCAAGTAGTTAAATGGTTCTTCTTTATTCTTCAGCATTATGTTGGCTATTCTGCATCTTTTGCTTCTCCATATAAACATTAGTTTGCCAAATAAGTTATCAATAACCAGAAAATAACCAACTAGAATTTTTCTTGGGAATGTATTGAATGTATAGATCAAGTGTGGAAGATCTAACATCTCAAAAATATTGAATGTTCATATCCATGTACATGGAATATGTCTCCATTTTCATACATCTTTGAGTTTGTTACATTAGACTTTTGCAGTTTTCCTAATACAGGTCTTGTAAATTTGAAACCAATTATTTCTGGTGCTAATATAAATGGCATTGTTTTTAATTTCAAATGCCAATTGTTTATTGTTATATATAAGTACACAGTTGACTTTTGTATATTAAACTTTCATTATGCTACCTTACATAATCACTTATTGGCTCATATATCTCTTTTTGTCGATTCTTTGGGATAATTTACACAATCATCTCATCTGAGAAGAAAAAATTGTATTTCTTTCTTCCCCAATTTTATATCTTTTATTTCCTGTTCTTATTTCCTGTTCTTAAGGTTTTATATTTAAAATCTTTAGGTATGACTAAAGTCATATGTTTTATGACTAAAACCATTAGGTACCATAAATTTTTATGACTAAAACCATTAGGTATGACTTTAAGTATAATGTTGAAAGAGAAAAGTAGTAAGACTAAACGTCCTTGCCTTGTTCCTGATCTTAGCAGGAAAGCTTCTAGCTATATTCTCACTATTTTTTCTTATATTCCTTCAATGTAGTAGGCCATATTAATGTGAAATTCTAAATAAGGTAGAGCAATTTCCTATCTGTATATTTAAAAATGAATTCAAACCTTAGAGAAAGTCACATTCAAATAAGCATATCTAAATTAAAAATAATAAAAAACATTTACTTCCTGAAAAACAATAAAGGGGATGCAATTTATAAATCTAGGGAACACCAATAATATTCCTTTTTCCTATTCTTCATAATTTTCTTTCATATTATTTTACATTGGAGCCTCTCATCTGTGACCCTCCACCCCAAACACACAAGTGAAATCTCACAAAATAAGTTCTTTTTTTTCTCTGAACCCCATGGCTTACTCTCTTCTTGCCACTTGCTCTTTTTCCCTTTCTCCCTCAACTTTGTCTTTTGTTTTACTCTATTTCAATTTATTTTTTTCTTAGGTTTTCCCCTAGTCTGTTATGTATTCTTATGTATGACTTTTTTTTTATTGAGGTATAATCCAGGTGTATAATTTAGTGATTTCATATTTGTATGCATTGTAAAGTGATCACCACAATAATTCTAGTTAACATACATCATCATACATAATTACAATTTTTTTTTGTGCTGAGGACTTTCAAGATCTGCTCTCTTGGTAACTTTCAAATATTCAATACAATATTATTAACTATATTCATCATAGTTACATCACATCTCCATAATTTATTTATATTATAACTGGGGACTTTACCTTTGACAACCTTTACTCACATCACCCATCATCCCCCCTCCCCCCACCTGTGGCAACTACCAATCTGTTTCTGTATTTATATGCTTGTTTTTAAAAATTCTATCTATGTTGGGATGAGCACGGGGTGTTGTATGGAAACCAATTTGACAATAAATTTCATATTAAAATTTTAAAAAATAAAAAATAATCATCTGTATTAAGACAAAAAATAAAATAAAAAATAAAAATTCTATCTATAATTGAGATCATTTAGTATTTGCCTTCTAGTCTCTAACTTATTTTACTTTGCATAATGCCCTCAAGGTCCATCCATGTTGCCACAAATGGCAATATTTCATTGTTTTTATGGCTGAATAGTATTCATATATAAAACATTTTTTTAATATGAAATTTATTGTCAAATTGGTTTCCACAACACCCTGTGCTCATCCCAACAGGTGCCCTCCTCAATGCCCATCACCCACCCTCTTCTCCCTCCCACCCCCCATCAACCCTCAGTTTATTATCAGTTTTTAAGACTCTTATGGTTTGCCTCCCTCCCTCTCTGACATTTTTTTTCCTTCCCCTCCCCCACAATCTTCTGTTATGTTTCTCAGGATCCACATAAGAGGGAAAACATATGGTATCTGTCTTTCTCTGCATGACTTATTTCACTTAGCATAACACTCTCCAGTTCCTTCCACATTGCTACAATAGGCCACATTTCATTCTTTCTCATTGCCACGTAATATTCCATTGTGTATATAAACCACAATTTCTTTATCCATTCATCAGTTGATGGACATTTAGGCTCTTTCCATACTTTGGCTATTGTTGATAGTGCTGCTATAAACATTGGGGTACAAGTGTCCCTTTGTATCAGCACTCCTGTATCCCTTGGGTAAATTCCTAGCAGTGCTATTTCTGGGTCATAGGGTAGATCTATTTTTAATTTTTTGAGGAACCTCCACACTGTTTTCCAGATGCTGGTGAGGATATATAACATCTTTTTATCCATTCATTCATAGATGAGCACTTAGGTTGTTTCCATATTTTGACTATTATTAAAAAAATGCTATAATTAACATCTTTAAAAATTAGTGATTTGGTTTCTTTGGATACATATGAAGAAGTGGAAGTACTGGATCATATGGTATTCCTATTTTTAATTTTTTGAAGAACATCCATACCGTTTTCCACAGTAGTTACACCAATTTGCATTCCCACCAACATGAGGGTTCCTTATTCTCCTCTTCCTCACCAACACTTGTTATTTCACATCTTTTTGATAATAACCATTCTAGCATGTGTGGGTAATATATCATTGTGGTTTTGATTTGTATTTCTCTTATGATCAGTAATATTGAGCATCTTTTCAGGTACATATTGGCTATATGTAGGTCTTCTGTTTCTCATTTTTAAGTATGATGTTATCTGTGCATTTTTGTAGATTTTCCTTCTATTGAGAAATTTCCCCGTTTCTTACTGGATTGGTGATTTTCAATCATATATTGTACATGTTTAGTCAAGTCCTTTTTTCTGAATCTATTGATATATAATCATATGACTTTTCTTTTTAGCCTAATGGTGTGATAGGTTAGTCATTGATCTTCAAATGATAACCTCACCTGTATACCAAGAATAAAATCCATTTTCTTGTGATATAATATTCTTTTATAATTTGATTTGCTAATATTTTTGAGAATTTTTGCATTTTTGCTAATGAGTGATATTGGTCTGTAATTTTTTCTTATAATGTCTTTGGTTTTGGTATTGTGATAATGCTGACCTCAGAATGAGTTTGCAAATATTCCTTCTGCTTCATTTTGTGGAAGAGGTTGTAAATAATTGATATAATTTCTTTCTTAAAAGTTTGGTCAAATTCGTGAGAGAAAGGGTGCCAGGTGGCTCAGTAAGTTAAGTGTCTGACTCTTGGTTTTGGTTCAGGTCATGATCTCATTGTTCCTTTGTTCTGGCCCCACTTGGGATTCTTTCTCTCTCTCTCTCTCTCTCTTTCTGCCCTTCCCCTGCTCACGCTCTCTATCTCAAATAAGTAAATAAATAAACTTTGTAAAAAAAAAGAATAAGAAAAGTAAAATATTTTATTTTACTTCCTTTATTCCTTCTCTTCTACTCTTTCTTCTGTACATATGTCTGAGTTTCTAATCTACATCAGTCCTTTCTGAAGCATTTCTTGCAAAGCAGGTATATTTGTGACAAATTTTCTGAAATTTTGTTTGTTTAAAAGTCTTGGGGCGCCTGGGTGGCGCAGTTGGTTAAGCGTCCGACTTCAGCCAGGTCACGATCTCGCGGTCCGGGAGTTCGAGCCCCGCGTCAGGCTCTGGGCTGATGGCTCAGAGCCTGGAGCCTGTTTCCGATTCTATGTCTCCCTCTCTCTCTGCCCCTCCCCCGTTCATGCTCTGTCTCTCTCTGTCCCAAAAATAAATAAACGTTGAAAAAAAAATTAAAAAAAAAGAAAGTCTTTATTTTTCCTTCTTTTTTGAAGTATAATTTTAATGGATACACATTCAAGGTGGCTGTTTGGTTTTTTTCAGCATTTAAATATTTCACTCCCTTCTCTTATTGCTTTCAATGATTTCTGAAGAAAAGTACAACATAATTATCATCCTTACTCTTCTGTAGATAAGGTTTTTTTTATTTTCTAGATGCTTTCAAGATATTCTCTTCACTTTTTTATATTTTCTGCAGTTTGAATGTTATTTCCACATGCATTTTTAAAATGTTTGCCTTGCCTGACATTCTCTGAAGTTTATGTATAGGACCTTTGGGGAAATTATGTCAATATTGTTTCAAATAGTTTTCTGTCCCTTTCTTTTTTTCTCCTTCTGGTATTCCCATGACATGTATATATTTTTTAATTGTCCCACAGTTCTTGGATATTCTGTTGTATCTTTTTATTGTTTTTTCTCTTTGCACTTAAGTTTTGGAATTTTTTTATTGACATTTTCTCAAGCTCACTGATTATTTCTTTGGTTGTATACAGATGAGCCCATCAAAGGAATTCATGTCTTCCATATAGTGCTTTAGATTTCTATTACTTAAAATATATTTTTTTAGAATTTCTATCTCACTGCTTATATTGCCCATCTGTTCTTTTATGTTGTCTACTTTCCCTAAGCACATTAATCATGGCTGCTTTAGATCCTTGGTCTGATACTTCCAACATCTTTGGCATATGTGTCTGGTCTAGACCTTTCTCTGTCTCTTCAAATTGTGATTTTTTTAGCATGGCATGTAACTTATTGTTGACAATCAGACATGATGTACTGATTAAAAAGAAGTAGTCTCCAACAAAAAAGTTATTCTATGACAATATATGAGAAAATCTTGGAAAGTAATGACACTCTGATATGTGGGAAGTGGCTGTCTGAATTGATATCCCCCCAAAATCTCAAATCTCCAGATTCATCTGAACCTACAGAAATGGTTCATTTATTTCTGTCAAGGGATAAAATTCCCCACTTGCTAGAAGATTATACAGAGGTCTGGCACTTGCAAGTTAACATATGCCCCCTAAAATTTTCTCCCACTTTTCTTTCTGCCACTATACCAATAATAAGAATTACAGTATAATTTGACTGGAGATGTTCTGGGCCTGATAAGGAACAAAAACAATTACACTCCAAAGGAAATGCAAGACTTGTCCCAATAGGGGCAAGAACAGTAGTCATGAACTTAATTCTGAGTTTGTTTTATGAAATAACTAGAATATAAGGTTGACCTAGAGAATGTTTATTGATTTGAAGGACCTTTATAAGGACACTGAAAAAATCCTCAATAGATGTAGCATGTACACTTCTATGATGTCTCCTAGAACCATGGGGAAAAAATGGCTCATACCACATGAATACAAATGCCAGAATATTTATGGTAGAAGAAGAGATTATAAGCCTCAGATAAATGGGCATGCTAATTGGATATACTATATAAGGCCTAACCCTAAAAATGGCAGTGCATCACGTGAAGGTCCATAGGATATATCATTTATTTACTTAATTTTACTTAATCAAAAATGCACTAGAAATGGTTAGGAATTTAGTGTAGTCCATGCTCATGGTAGGAGATACTATTACAGATCTGGGTTCATTGATACCCATGGGGATGACAGAACCATGAGACAATAGAAGTCAATAATGATCAGAAACTATCATAAATAATGGCAAGATACTAGGGAAAACCAGAGGGGCCTGGTCCTCAGAGAATTATGGAAACCTTTCTTGTTGGTGAAAAAATATGCAGCCAACACAAGTACTGTTCAATCTATCCAATGAACTGTAATTAACAAAGGATAATCAGGAAGCTGAAAGCAGTTGTCCCAATAAAATGTCACAATTTCTTGCCACATTTCTGGAACTAAGCAAGGTTTTTGACCATGAATCACTAACTAAAGAAGCAGCAGCATCTTAAATACGAAGTTCTCAACAGGATCAAAACAATATAGTTATGTGATGATGATTCTTCCTATTCTTGACAAGAACTATGGCCATTTCTTCATGTAACTATATTTTGAAATAAATGTTCTCCAAACATTTTGAGAACTGTTGGACACAAGGTCCAAACTGATACAAATACTCATAAACCTGAAGACTCATCACTTTCCCTTTTTTAGGACATGGACATATAGGGATCAGATAATAAATGGAATTCTTTCCTAGGATATATTTGGTCTTTGGACTCACCCAGTGGCTATTTCCCCCCTCCTTATGTGTATGTTTGGAATTTATATATATATATAATGCTTGGCAAAACTGCCACCTAGAACTTTTGATGTGTGGTGTCAAATTGTCTTATGGGTAAATACAAGTGGAGGCCTCTGAAACTTCCCTAGATGGATAAAATATAAAACCAAAAACAGTATCACGTCCTGGTGTAAATGGCTTGGATTATTGTCACCTTTAAAATACAGCAGATATAAAGTTAGTGGCCCCCACAATATCTCCATTTAAGTTACTACTCTAGTCTACAAAACCAGGCATATCTTGAAGGATGATAATAGGATCCTCAAACTCAAAAGTGTTGTATTTACATTTGCAGTAATTGTGCCAGATGTGTTGTCTTTACTAAAGATTAAGATATGGTATATGGTGTGTGCCTATTCATCAGACAAATCTGTTCCAGTTCATCTTTATTAGAAAATAAAATCATCTGATAGTTATCATATTCACATGGAGTGAATAACAATATACATTTTAGTTTTTCCCAGGACTAGGTTAATTTTCCCATCCTCTTTCGTAGAGTAATCAAACAATATCTGTATTATTTGGACATGTGGAGAATATCACAGTGCTTATCTCTATCAATGATATCATGCTAATGGACCAGATAAGCAAAAATAGCTAGCACTTTGTAGGTATCTATAAGACATATGTGTTCCAGAGGATGAGAGCTAAATACTAGGGATATTCAGTGGCTTGTACTTTAATAAATGATTAGGAGTCCAGTTGTTTATGTCATGTCAGGACATCTCCTTTGAAGAAAAGGACATATTATTTTGTTTTACATTTTCCACTATTAAGATGGAAGTACGACAACTATTGGGTTTCCTCAGATTCTAGTAACAGCCTATTATATACCTGAAAATATTGTTACAAACCATATATCAAGTGATATGAAAGGCTATCAGCTTACTGTAGGGAAGATAGTAGGTGAGGTCCTTGAAGCTGACTCAGCTGGTAAATGCAAGCCCTATTGCTTCAGTCCTATTACCCAGATTAAATGGTATTAGTGTTTTCATGGGTGGGGAAAGATGCTGAATTATGCTTTAATAGAAGAATAGCAATGTATACCCCAGGTTTTTGGAATGAAACCATGCCATTTCCAGTAGATAATTCTTCATTTTTGGAAAAATACCTGCTGGTGTATTATTACACTCTGAGAAAGAAGTTCTGACCATGAAACAACAACTAATTGTTGAAATATTAATAATGAAATATTAATAATGAAATATTAACAAAACTGAAAGAAGAAATAGACCATGATACAGGAATAGGAAGGAAATACAGAAAATTCTTAGCAGTGGTGAGTGGAACTTAATTAGTGGGTGAAAACTCTTAGTTTTATGCATTTTAAGTATTTGAATTTTATAAAATTGTATTTACTTGTTTTACTTCAAAATGAAAATACTAAACTATTAAGTGTAAAAGCACAAATAACATATAAACTCCATAGATGTAAACTGTTAGAGGTGTGAGTTGATCATAAAGTTTTACTTGTTTTTCATTTTTAATATTTTTACATCTATTTTATTTTATTTTGGAAAATATGTTTACTTAAAATGAAATGCAAATGGCTTATCATTAAAGTAAAATTTTGGAAAGATGACTAGGATAAGAAATTAAAGTGGCCAAGTCAATTGTTGGTAATTTAATTGTCATATTTTGTATAGAAATTAAAGTGCAGAAATAGGAAATGTGTAAGTGGTGGCAGCAAATGTTTACAAAATAACTAAATGATATAATATTTTTGAAAAATTCTAAATTCACCCAATGTTGTGAATATGATGGCCATAATATATTGAATCTCATTTAATAAAAATGATTGGGGAAGGCAAAGTATTTATCAGAAAGTCAATATATGAAGGTCGTAAGTAGTAATTTTGTCCTTAACCATTATGCTGTCAAAATTTTCACTATTTTTTCCAACCTATTTCTCATACAGTATTAATAAACTTAGGAAAAATAATTTCATTCTTTTGAATATATACATAATATATAAAAACTAACAAATTTATATTTTTTTGTTTGTTTCAGATATGTAATAATTTGGGTAATTGTCATTGTTTTCCTGGCCATAGGCCTCCATATTGTGAATTCCAGATTGGTTCACCAGGGGGAAGTATTGATGATGGAAATGTTCAGAAATCTGGTGAGTAGAAATAAAACTTTTAAAACAAAAATAGATGTTGTTTTATTAAATAGTTAAAGAAATATAATGCTGAGTCTAATCTTTCATGTTCACCTGAGTAATTAAAAGGGCTATCTTGAATAGTGACTTTAATGAAATTAGTATTACACAATATTTGTAATATTTTCTCAGATACTCAGTTTTCAACATCTTAGTTAAATAAGTAGAAGATGGTATTCAAGTTTCAATAAATACCATAGCAAGAATTCAAAACAAATTAAAATGTGGAAGAATAAACACTACATAAAAGATTTGCATTTTATATTATTAAAAATTTTGTAGACCTAAAAAACAGCTATAGCATAGGGTGGTCATTCTGAATGAAATTTGGAAAATACATATGACAAAATATAAATGGAATTAATAATAAATCATACCTTGACTGGAGTAAATTTTTATATTTTCTCTTATTTGCATAAATTATGTTGATTCAATCATTCATTCATTCATTATTCCCTATACAAACATGTTAAGAGTCTGGTAAGGCAATAGTATCGAGATCCACATTTCAGAAAGTCCAATAAAGCAACACCATGGAGAATGGATTTGATAATATGAGTCTGAATGAAACTATTCATTGGAAAACAATTACCTTAATTATAAGGACCTGAAATAAACAATAAAAGAGAAGATAAGTTGTTGCATTATCGTGTTTTTATGAATAACAATGAATAAGGCATGATGGTCATTCATATGGTCATTATATTTGGCACACGGAGAAGAATGGGTAATGATAATATACCTACTTTGCAAAAATAATTGAAGGATGGACACAGCATGAAGATAATGTATTTAATTTTGTATAAATAGAGTTTGGGTTACATGTTAAAGAATCCATGTGAAAACATCTATGGGAATCCATGGGAATTTGATAATAACGTTGCCAACTAAGTAGTGACATCAGAGACTGATAATCCTTAATTTACAGTTATCTTATATTGAAAGTAATTTCTGGAAAGGTAAAAATATGTACATTTTTATGTGTGATGAGATAAGAGATTTGGATATAAATTCTGGATGCAACAGTAGAGACATAATCTCTAAAATAATTGTTAATCCTTGAAAAACAGATGACAAAAAGGAATGGTCACAATGACTTATTTTTCTGGTCATGAAAGATTACCATAAAATTACATGAGATATTTTCATCAGGTAATAATACACAACTATGATCTTTGACATAAGGAAAACACATGAGATTCACCATTGTAGGTTAGTGAGATAATCAACCATTTCTGCTGGCATATAATGGGTGGTTCAAATGAAAATTAGAAAGAAAGAATGTACAGAAAAGATATTTGAAAAATTATGACCCCAAATTTCTGTAACAGGGTGAAAAAAGCTTACACTCAGATATAAGAAACTAAATGAACCTTAATAAGGATAAATGTAAAGAAATTTACACTTAAGACAATCATAATCAAACTTCTGAAAACCATTGGTAAAATAAATAAATAAATAAATAAATAAATAGTTTAAGTTAGTCTTTTAATTATCCTATAGTATAGACAGGAGATCAACAAAACCTCTCTCTCCTCCAGAAGCAACTAAAAAGGTGGACAAAACCTGTCAAACCAACCATTTCAGTACTCTGTAAATCGGCCAAAAGCTAATAAAAAGTATTTATTCATGAAATCCACTTCAATTAATAAGAGTGTAAATTTGTGGTAATCCTTCCCTGAGGCTGTTCTTATTTCTTCAGTCCCAGCTCTGTCAACATGGTAATTTAACTAGGACACAGCAAGATGTGAAAACCATTAGCTTCCTCCCACCCAAGTATGTAGGAGGAAGAAAGGGATTACTTGATTCATTGGAGTATTGTCAACTACACTGGCAATCAGTTTATCAGGATAACATGGAGGACTTGCTGTACAGAGATAGCAGAACTTTTATGACAAGCAACAAACTAGGGAGTAACTATAAATTTAAGAGGCCCAACACACCCATATGTCCATCAGTGTATCCTCAACTGATGGAGCCTGTGCACAACACAGAGGAGATTCAAGAGATACAGGTGGAAGGTAAAATATAAGCTAAGCTTGAAAATGACCTGAAGTTTGAATGAGTTCCCTAATGCACATAAAAATCTAGTAGCAGAAAGTTAAGACAAGTGTTTGCAAAGCAAACAAGCTTTGGCTGAAAACAAAACTGAAGACACAAGGATGGCCCAGACAAAGAAAATTAAAGAAATTTAAATAAAAAACAGCATAAACAAGAGCCATACATTGCAGACTAAAAAGCTGTAGCATATTTTGTTATACGTAAGTGATGGATCACTTGGTTCTACTCCTGAAACCAATACTACACTGTATATTAACTAATTTGGATTCAAATAAATAAATTAAAAAAGGGAAGTCTTAGCTAATATGGTAGGACAAGAAAAGGGAATAGGAATTATAAAAATTTTGAAGAAATAGTACTGTTTGTGTTCTCAGATGACATGATGGTCTATGTATAAAATCCCAAATAATAAAAAAAAACCCTCCTAGAACTAATTAACATTTATAGCAAGGTTGCAAGATATAAAATTAACATATATACTGGGTGCCTGGGTGGCCCAGTCAGTTAAGTGTCCGACTCTTGGTTTCAACTCAGGTCACAATTTCACGGTTCATGAGTTTGACCCCGATGTGGGGCTCTGTGCTGACAGCAGGAAGCCTGCTTGGGATTCCTTCTCTCTCCCTTTGTCTCTGCCCATTCCCCTCTTGCCTACACACACATGCTCTTTCTCCTCTCTCTCTCAAGATAAACTCTAAAAAAATTAAAAAAGTAAAATTAATGTACAAAAGTCAAATCACCTTGGTGGGCTGAATTGCATATTGTTTTCCTTGAAGTGATGGAAGAAGTGAACAATGGTAAAAACCTCTATGTTTGGGTTTGGGGTTTCTACTAACTCATGAGTAGTAGCCAATGGCTTGGCCTTATGGTCAGAGTCCAGGGGCAATGGAAACTTGACCTATTAAAGGGATGCCTGTATGGGGGCATGGCCCTATGGAGATTTGAGGAGTGACTTAAAGTAGGACATGTTGATGCTCATCAGAATCCCCTTGCAAGTTCAGAAGGTGATTGAATTGATAATCAGATATTCCCATGTGATTCCTTGTGATGGCCACCTGGGTCCACAAGATAAAGGTATGTAGGGATATTGCAGCAATACAAAGATGGACTGAATTCAGACACATTCTTCTTGCAACCTCTGAGGCACGAAATGCCAATAAGAGCTCTTCTGTCTGTCACTAAAAGAGACAAAGACTGCAGATGGATATGTGACAGGTTCCCTGGTGGGAAGGTCCTGATCATATCCGACAAGTGATACTGATGCTGGTAGCCCTGGGAAGCTACACATGGGTCCTAACAGAGATAGACTCTGGCCTGGGGTTTGCTTGCTTGGTGGTAGATTCAAATGCTCAGAGTGCTATTAGGAAACAAAAACAAAAACAAAAACAAAAACAAAACCTGAAACAGAAGTTTTTCACCAATTTGAATTGTTGACCATCACTTGTTTAGACCAAGAAACACATTTTACACTCTATAATGTCAAAACTATGGGCAGAGAGATATTCTTCTCAGACTACTAGTTTGATAAAGAATTGGAAACTTTGTCTAAAATGGAGGGAGATAAAGGCACGAGGTCTTACACACCTTCATGTGGGTATGCTCACACTCAACATGAGTGAGGCTAAAAAGAGTGCCCCCTCTTGGTAGATTTCTGTTTTTCTAGTGTATCCAAGTCTGAAAATACAAGGCAAGGAACAAGCATAATTCCTAAGTAAGAAACCAAAACTATATGTTGTCTTTATATCAGAATTCCGAAAGGCCTTGATGGGGAAGAATGTACCTTTACCCCATCTGGCAAAATTTAGGCTAACCATAAATGCAGCTATATTGCCTGTGGGTAAAGATAGTCCACTAGTTCTGTACCTTTTTAATCTTACCCTATGTGAACAAGAGTGAACTGAGGGGAAAGGACTTTCTAGATAGACTAGCATTGTTGCCTGCAAGCTAGATCAGCACAGTAACCAAGCTTAATGTACCTTCCAAAGCTGGAACAATTTGTGTGCAAATGGAAACAAGGGGGAATAATTGTAAAGGATAGAGGAATGAATAATTGGGTTATTTAATGAGAGAAACCCAATATTACATTAACAGCTCAAAAGGGACTAAACCAGAGATGATACTGTCTTAGCTTGATGGTATTAGATGCCTGAAAGAACGAAGTCAGTCTAGATGCCACATAGGGCTATTACACAGAGAATTTGCCTCTAACAACATTCCAATATTTGGGCTCAGACCATCTCACTAATTCCTATCTAGCATGTTCAGTTAATATTGCTTGAAGGGCATATTTATACCCTTCTGTTTTATAAAACCAAGTACGGGTTACATTCCCCTCAGATACAATGTTCATCTCCATAATAACATCAGGTAAAAGAGATGCAACCATTTCACATAAAGTTTTTATGTATACCAATTTCATAATCTTATCAGCCCTCATATTTTTATGTTCTCCCAATCTATTTTAGCTCACATCAAGACTTCACCAATGTGTTTTTGGTACCACACTCCCTAGGGTTTCCGTATCAAGGAGTGTTGGAAATTTCTCCCCCTCATTTCCTGACCATTTTACCCATTCTTGTGAAAAAGTCTTTGGGAGACATCCCTAGTGAGAAATCAAACCGAGGGATTCAGGCCCTTTTGTCAATCTTTAACTCAATCTGCTTAACCACTACCACAAGCACAAGTGATTTCTGGTCTTGTTTCTCATTGTAATCTCCACCTTAATGCTTTTTAAAATTTTCCAAACTGAGAAAAATATAATGAGCTTGTTCAGGAACTTCAATATTGGGGGACCAGCAGGAGGTCCCTTTTGTTTACCCCACCTCTGGTAGTGCGGTATTAAAACCTTTGTTTTTGGAGCACCTGGGTGACTCAGTCAGTTAAGTGATAGACTTTGGCTCAGTTCATGATCTCATAGCTCGTGAGTTCAAGTCCCACGGAGGGGTCTGTGCCATCAGTGCAGATCCCACTTTGGATTCTCTCTACCCCTCTCTCTTTTCCCATTCCCTGCTCACATTCTCTCTTTCTCTCTCAAAAATAAACAAGCATTAAGAAAACACCTTTGTTTCAACCCCATCAATGTCTGTTTTATTCACCCCACTTATTAATTGCTATCTAAGGATTTCCACCATTCTGGGATCCATTTACAGTCGCACCAAATCCATAAAATACCTAGGAATAAATCTAACCAAAAAGGTAAAAAGTCTATACACTGAAAACTATAGAAAGCTTATGAAAGAAATTGAAGAAGACACACACACAAAAAAAAAAAAAATGGAAAAAGATTCCATGCTCTTGGATAGGAATAACAAATATTGTTAAAATGTCGATACTACCCAAAGCAATCTACATATTCAATGCAATCCTTATCAAAGTAACACCAGCATTCTTCACAGAGCTAGAACAAATAATCCTAAAATTTGTATGGGACCAGAAAAGACACCGAATAGCCAAAGTGATCTCTAAAAAGAAAATCAAAGCAGGAGGCATCACAATCCCAGGCTTCAAGCTATACTACAAAGCTGTAATCATCAAGACATTATGGTACTGGCACAAGAACAGACACTCAGATCAATGGAACAGAATAGAGAACCCAGAAATGGACCCACAAACGTATGGCCAACTAATCTTTGACAAAGCAGGAAAGAATATCCAATGGCATAAAGACAGTCTCTTCAGCATGTGGTGCTGGGAAAACTGGACAGCAACATGCAGAATAAACCTGGACCAGTTTCTTACACCATACACAAAAATAAACTCAAAATAGATGAAAGACCTCAATGTAAGACAGGAAGCCATCAAAATCCTCAAGGAGAAAGCAGGCAAAAACCTCTTTGATCTTGGCCGCACCAACTTCTTACTCAACACGTCTCCAGAGGCACAGGAAACAAAAGCAAAAATGAACTACTGGGACCTCATCAAAATGAAAAACTTTTGCACAGTGAAGGAAACAATCAGAAAAACGAAAAGGCAACTGACAGAATGGGAGACGATATTTGCAAACGACATCAGATAAAGGGTTAGTATCTAAAATCTATAAAGAACTTATCCAACTCAACACCAAAAAAACAAATAATCCAGTGAAGAAATGGTCAAAAGACATGAATAGACACTTCTCCAAAGAAGACATCCAAATGGCCAACGAACACATGAAAAAATGCTCAACATCACTCATCACCAGGGATATACAAATCAAAACCACAATGAGATACCACCTTACACCTGTCAGAATGACTAACATTAACAACTCAGGCAACACCAGATGTTGGTGAGGATGCAGAGAAAGAGGACCTCTTTTGCATTGTTGGTGGAAATGCAAGCTGGTGCAGCCACTCTGGAAAACAGCATGGAGGTTCCTCAAAAAACTAAAAATAGAACTACCGTATGACTCAGCAATTGCACTACTAGGAATTTATCCATGGGATAGAGATGTGCTGTGTCAAAGGGACACATGCACCCCAATGTTTATAGCAGCACTATCAACAATAGCCAAAGTATGGAAAGAGCCTAAATGTCCATCGATGGATGAATGGATAAAGAAGAAGTGGTATATATATATACAATGGAGTATTACTCGGGAATCAAAAAGAATGAAATCTTGTCATTTGAACTACATGGATGGAACTGGAGGGTATTATTCTAAGTGAAATTAGTAAGTCAGAGAAAGACAAAAATCATATGACTTCACTCATATGAGGACTTTAAGAGACACAATAGATGAACATAAGGGAAGGGAAATAAAAATAATATAAAAACAGGGAGGGGGACAAAGCAGAAAAGACTCATAAATATTGAGAACAAACTGAGGATTACTGGAGCGGTTGTGGGAGGGGGGATGGGCTAACTAGGTAAGAGGCATTAATGAATCTACTCCTGAAATCATTGTTGCACTATATGCTAACTAATTTAGATGTACATTTTTAAAAATAAAAAATTAAATTAAAAAAAAGAAAAAGTACATACAATATAATTCTATTCACATAAGGTTTAAAATCTGTCAAAAATTGATTCATGTAGTATTTCTCTTTTGGAAGTATAATTACTAGAAAAAATCAGGTTGAGTGTTCTGAGGTACTCATAATATCCTGAGCCCTGGATTTGGTGTTGACTATATGGTTGTATTTAATTTAGAAAATTCTTTGAGCTGTATAATCATGGCATGCATCAATTTCTGTTTTTATGTTATACTCCAGTAAAAATTCACTAAATAATAATAGAAGAAATCAAGATACTTGTAAACTTTGGAAAGAAATATTGATTAGAAAATATTGAGGATTCTCTTGGATTCTGGCAGGATATGTTTTGAGATAGCTCTCCATCTATCAATTCATCCATGCATCATTCAATCACTCATGTGGTTAGTTTTCATTTTTACAAAAAAGGAGATCCTAAAATATATATTCTACTTGAGTTGTTCATTCCCTATATCATTGAATTTATCAAAGTCTATCTCATTCTTTCTAGTAGTGACACAGTATCACATTGTATGGATATCTTATAACTTAATTTAGCCCTTGTCCTGTTGATGGACCTTTATGCTATTTCTCTTTTTTTATCACAAAACTGCTATAATAAAATTCTTTTATTTGCAACCTTTATGATCTAGGTGAGTCTTTTGTCCCAAAAATTTTATTTAAATTCCAGTTAGTTAATATATAGTGTAATATTAATTCCAGGAGTAGAACTCAGTGATTCATCAGTTACATATTACACCCAGGGCTTATCATAAAAAGTGCCTTCCTTAGTACCCATAGCCTATTGAGTCCATCCTCCACCCACCTCCCCCCATCAACCCTCACTTTCTTCTCTATTAAGAGTTTCTCATGGTTTACTTCCCTCTCTCTCTCCTTTTTCACCTTCCCATATGTTCATCTCTTTTGTTTCCTAAATTCCAGATATGAGTGAAATCATATATTTTTCTTTCTCTGACTGACTTATCTTTCCTAATTTTTAAATTAAATTCTATTACTGTATTACTTTTTTAAAAAATATTGATGTCATAAATATGCCAAATGTAGTAAGCAGTACTCAAAACATGTACACAGTTAGCATAATAATTAAAAATATGCATAAAAGACAAGAAATCTGACAAAAGCTCCATCACTGTTTAGGGTTATGAACTTAAATGTCCTTTTATTTTCCCCATAAGAGTTTGCAATGTATTAAAATTTCAATCATTTACATAAATATTATATACAAAATAATTAAAGTGAAAGAAATATGTTTTTTTAAATATTCAGTGAATATCTACTGATTTCTATTTCATTTTTAGATATAATTTTTATTGAAGAAGGCTACAATGCACAGCAAAACAACTGGCTTATTCTGAGTTTCTACATTGTTCTTCCCTTTATCATAATTTTCACCATTATGATCATGAAACGAAATGAAATGAGAAAATCATGCAACAGACAAAATGCAGAATATGAAGGGTAAATATGACTATGCAAATAATTTATGATCTTAAATTGTACTGCTCATTGACCTATGAAATAAATCCATTATATAATATTCCTAAGTTATATTCATTCCTTATATTCATTAGTTATATTCATTTCTAAGTATGCATTATTTTTAATCTAATGTAAAAGGCATTTTTATAATTTTGTTTTCCAATAGATTGTTTTTAGCATACTGCAGCAAGTCAAAATTTTGGCTGTTCTAGAACTGTTTTCCCAATGAATATTTACAGTATTTAGATGTTGTGTTCAAACTTTCATTAATTCCTGAACCTCAAAATATTTCTCTTCAGTAGTTTCAAATCCTGTGAAAAAAATCCCTTCAGAATTCCTTAGAAATTAGATACCATTTCTTATTAATTTCTACATGCTATTCTTATTTTTGTCCTTCTTCTCTTCTGATGAAATTTATCACCAGTAAAACTATCCAGTTTTAGGTTTCTCAAAAATTTTAATTAATTAATGGTTTTTCTAGTGGATGACCTCTCCCTTGATGTCAGTGGGTAATTTAAGTCCCCTACTACAACTGTACCGCTATATCTCCCTGTAGATCTGTTAATATTTGCTTTCTATATTTAGGTGCATATATCTTGTTTGGATTGACCCCTTTGTCATTATATAATGCCTTTCTTTATCTTTATTACAGTCTTTGCTTTAAAGTCTCTTGTACATCCCAGCTTTCTTTCTTTTTTTTTTCTTTTTGATTTATTTATTTAAATTCAAGTTAGTTAACATACATTATAGTATTGGTTTCAGGAGTAGAACCCAGTGATTCATCACTTAACATATAACACCCAGTGCTCATCTCCACAACTGCCCTCCTTAAGGCTCCTCACCCATTTAGCCCATCCCCCTATCCATCTCGCCTCAAGCAACCCTCAGTTCTCTGTCTCTAAGAGTCTGTTATGGTTTGCCTCCCTTTCTGTATGTGAGATAGGAGATGGTAATTGTGTCTAATATTGTGTTTCTTATATATTTTTTAAATTTTATTAGTGAGGCTGCAAATCTTTATTTTCATCTGGGCTGCACCATTTTTTTTCTACACAGAAATTACTTTCATGTCATTTGGCCTCTTTTCCCTATTTGCTTATATTTTATCTTTTACAGGAGTTGTATATACACGTATATATAGTTTACTAATGCTTTTTTTATTTGTACATGAATATCCTCTCCCGATTCTTACTGAGTTTATAAAGTAATTAGAGAATTGGTAGCTTAAAGTATTGTGTATTTCTATCCTCAACATGTATCATAGGAATATATTAAAAAAATATCAAAAGATTTTTCATCACATAAAAGGCTAATAGTGACGACACAAATTGCCCTATTGTCTGATCCAATTAGACCCAATTGCCCTTGCAAGAGTAGTCTTTGAGGCTTGTTTCTTTCTGAACCCAAAAGGACGTTTCTTAGCTGTCTCTTTTCCTGGTTTTCTCTGTTAAAATTTTAGATGATCTGTAATTTAGCTTGTTCTCAATAGCTTCCAGCCTTATATTAATTGTTTACCAACATAATCTCCATAGTGTATGACAGTGTCCTTAGGGTTGGACTTCTTCACTTTCTGTTCCCAATAAATCACTTACCTTGAGAGAGCTACCAATCCAACAATTTCACTCTTGGAGATTTATCTCTGAGAAATGAAAATCATTCTCTCACACAAACTTGAACACAAATGTTCATAATGCCATAATACAGAATACCCCAAATCTGGAAATTAAGGTCATTCAATGAATAAATCATTATACAACCTGTGGTAAACCCATACCACCACACACTATACAGTAATAAAAGAAAACAAAGTATTAATAGAAACAATTTTGAGAACACTAAAGGGAATTATGCTAAGTGAAACAAAGCCCTTTTCAAAAGGTTAGATACACTATGATTCCAATTATATAAAATTCTTGTCATATTAAAAATGACAGTTTTTGAGGATAGATTAGTAGTTGCCAAGAGATAGGGATAACGGAGAGAGTGGGTATGTCCGTTAAAGAATAGCAACAAAAGCTTTTGTTGATGGTACAGTTCTGTATCTTGATGTGGTTATAATTACATGAAACTACACATGTGATCACATTGCATAGAACTACCTGGGCATAAACATACACACATATGCATGCATGTCTAAATTGTGCAATCTGAGCAATCTCTGTAGGTTGCGTTAATGTAAATTACCTTTTCATATTATACTATAGTTAGGCAAAATGTTATCATGGGAAAAGCTGAGTAAGGGGTACATGAAAGCTTTCTGTACATGTCTTTGCAACTTGCTATGAATATGAAACTACTTAAAAATAGAAGGTCAAAAATTGGATTGTAGACATAAATTTAATAAGTTAAATTATTCAACTTTCTAATGAACACATAAAAAACTCTACAGATGTAGGGCAAGATAAAAAATTCTTTCACATGAGAACAAATCATGATCCATAAGAAAAATTTGTATGTGATACAAATTAAATGTATTTGATCTGAAAAATATCCTGCTAAAAAGGTAAAAATACAGGCTTCAGTCTGATAGAATGTATTTGCAAACCATATATCCCACAAAGACTTTATATCTATATCTTAAAAGTTCACCAACAGTTGAAAAAATGTGGGGTTAGAAAAAGACAAAGATGTGAGCAGAGAATGGACTAAAGAGTATGTACAGATGGCAAGCAAGCATATTAAGTTATACTTAACATGAGTAGTTACTTGGGTAATTATTAAAACAACAATGAGATAATATCACACTTCCCCCAATAGATTAAGATAAAAAATATTAATATAGTAAATACTGATGAGGATACAGAAAATTGGATCACTTGTACATTGCTGGAGGAAATGAAAACCACAGAGCTACTATGACTACAATTTGTCAGCCTTATCATACAACCCAATAATTTCACTCTTGGGTATTTACCCTAGAGAGGACTTTTACATTTATGCAAAAGTACTGTGCATGAACATCCATAGCAATGTTATAATTTTTAGTTATCAAATTGATAAAATTGGATAAAAATTATCCAATTGATCTTTTGATGGATGACTGGTTTAACAAACTGTGGAATATTCATACTGCGGAAGCTACTCAGGAATAGCAAGAAATTATTAATACATAACACAATTTTGATGGATCTAAGGAAATTACATGAGAGAAAAAAACAAAGTTCAAGAGATACCATACAATACCATTTATATAAAGTACTTGCATTACAATTATAGAAATGGAGACCAGATTAGTGGTTGCCAGGGATTAGGAATTGGGAGTAAGGCAGGTAGGTGTACCAAGTAGGGATTGTATGGCTTTGGTGGTGATGGAACAATTCTATATGTTGATGTTGGTGTTGGACACACTAATTTATACATGTAATAAGATAGAATACATTAATACACATATAAACACAAGTCACTGAATGTAAAAAATGATAAAATCTAAATTAACTCTGTGGAATATACCAATGTCGATTTCCTGGCTTTGATAATATAATCATGCAAGATTTTACCATCAGGAGAAACCAAGTGAAAGATACCTTTTTATCCTTGTGTATACACACATTAAATCTCCCAGTAAAAAATTTTAAACTTCCTATAAATCTATAAGTATTTCAAAAAATTAAGCAAAATTAACATTTGCCCCCCCAAAAGCCTATTAAATGATTCCCAAGAATCTAGAAAAGAGGATAAAAAGAATGACAACGATAATATATAGCGAGGTGTTATATTGAAACTCAACCATAGAGAGTCAATAAATTTTATCTAAATAAATTTAGTCTAAATACTAATACTAATTTCATCTAACTACTTTTAGTCTAAATACACCAATTAAAAAAGCCCTAAAAAACAGAAAATGTGGGGCACCTGGGTGGCACAGTAGTTAAGCTTGGTCCAATTCGATCTTGGCTCAGGTCATGATCTCACTGTTCATGAGCTCAAGCCCCACATTGGGCTCGGTGCTGATGGTGCAGAGCCTGCTTGGGATTCTGTCTGTCCTTCTGTCTGCCCCTCCCCTGCTTGTGCTCTCTATTTCTCTCTCTCTCAAAAATAAATAAATAAACTAAAAAAATGTTTTAAATAACAGAAAATGTAAAATTGGATAAGAATCAAGATAAATATATGCTCTCAGCAAGAAATCCACATTCAATCTAAAGAAACAAATGTGTTACAAGTAAAATATCTACCATGCTAACACTAACCAAAAGGAAGCTAAAATGGCTATATTTATGTCAGCCAACATAGTCTGAAGAAGAAATATTATAACAAGAGTATAACTTGATCATTATAATCATAATAAAAGAATAGTCTTTAAGAGCACGTATAATTCCTTCAGTTCTAACAGACTTTGCTTTATATATTTGAAATTCTATTATGAGCTGCATAAGAGAAAAAGACACAAATATAATTCGAAGTTTCAACATCTCTCTCTCAATATAAGCAGACTGGGGGCCCTGGGTGGCGCAGTCGGTTAAGCGTCCGACTTCAGCCAGGTCACGATCTCGCGGTCCGGGAGTTCGAGCCCTGCGTCGGGCTCTGGGCTGATGGCTCAGAGCCTGGAACCTGTTTCCGATTCTGTGTCTCCCTCTCTCTCTGCCCTTCCCCCGTTCATGCTCTGTCTCTCTCTGTCCCAAAAATTAATAAACGTTGAAAAAAAAATTAAAAAAAAAATAAAAAAAAATATAAGCAGACTGAAAAACAGTAAGAATATAAAAGAATTGAAAAACACTAATTAGCAGCATGACCTTTTAGAAGACCTCACTACAACAGCAGAAATCACATTTGTTTCAAATGCACCTGAAACATTTAACACGTTAGCCCTAAAGTGTGCCTTAAAAAAGTAACAAATTCAAACAGGTTCAGATCATGTGAAATATGTACTCTGAACAAATAGAATTATACAAAAATGTTTGGGAAAGTATGCCACATATTTTTCAGTAATTCACTGATCAAATAAAAAAATAAACAGAAAAATTAGAACATATTTGAACACTAATTGAAAATAAAAATACATGATAAAATTTGTCAGATAGATAGATAGATAGCAGTACTTTGGGGAAAAGTTATATTATTAATAATTTATATCAGAAAGGTAAGAAATTTTAAATCAACTACATTTTCCACACAAAAAAAGTATACAAAGAGGAACAAATTCAACCCCATATAAAAGGGAAATGAAATTATGAAATTTAGAAAACATCAATAACAAAATAGAAAACAGGGAAACAATGAAACCAGTGAAACAAAAAACTATGTTTTGGGAAAGATCTTTTTGGAAAAGTACTAACTGTGTAGCCACACTGGTAAGAATAAAGAGACAGTAGACAACAACAATACCAGTACCTAGAATGAGAGAAGAGCCCTCATTACTGATGCTATAGACAATGAAAAAAATACTGAGGAAATATTGTAAAAGTGTTAATACTAAACAGTCTGACAACCTAAATGAAATGGGCAAATTCCTGAAAGAATGAACTATCGAAGCTTATTCAAAAAGAAATGGGAAGGAATTAAGATGCTGGAGTCATAGTAGGACCCTAGGCTTGCCTTCTCCCTCAAACACAGCTAGATAAATATCAAATAATTCTGAACACCCAAGAAATCCATCTGAGGACTGACAGAACAGACTTCACAACTAGATGGAGAGAAGAGGCCAAACACATCATGGAAGGTAGGAGGTGTGGAGACGTGATTTGTGGGAGAAATGGATAGTGGGTGCTGCTAAGGGGAGGGAGCACTGGTCATGAAGAGAGGCAAGAGAAAGAGAAAGAAATAGGAAAACACAGGGGATCATACAAAGAAAACAATTCCCCAAAACCATTGCCTGGGAAAAGGAGTGGGGCTGATAGTCCTGAGTTTTTAAATTCAGCAAGGCTCAATGGCTGGAATTTTAGAGGTCCTGGCATGACTTGTATGGAGGCTTGAAAGTGCTACAGTGATCCTATGAAGAAGGAGAGCATATGGCCCGGGAACAGAAGGCAAAATCTGAGGATCCCCTTGGACACACAGAGAGACACAGTTCCCCCTTCTTGGAGAGCAACTGGGAGAGGTGTCATTTCTTCTCCAGGAACAAAAGAAACAAAACAGATCAACATGGCAGGAGACAGAGTGGGGAGGGGGGTGGGGGGGATGGGAAGAGAAGCAAACCATAAAAAAGACTCTTAACTTTAGAGAACAAATTGAGTGTTGCTGGAGGGGAGGCGGGCAGTGGGATGACCTAAATGGGTTATTATAAGCATTAAGGAGGGCACTTGTTGGGATGAGCATTGGGTGCTGTATGTAAGTGATGAACCACTGATTTCTACACCTGAAACTGACATTACACTATATGTTAACTAACTGGAATTTGGATCCTGTGGTTTCTTTGGATTCTGTGTCTTCCTCTCTCTTTGCCCCTCCCCGCCTCTAAAAAACAAATAATAAAACATTAAAAACATTTTTTTAAGTTGAAAGAAAATCTAAATATCAAAACAAGACAAACAAATGTAAGAAATGGAGAACCTGAACAGGCTTCTATCCATAAATAAACTGAATTTGCAGTTGAAAATCTATCTATAGTCTCCAACCCAGATAGCTCCACTGGTAAATTATGCCAAACATTAAAAGAATAAATAATACCAATGTTATACAAAATCTCCCACATATTTTAGCACACTTCCAGACTCCTTCTAAGAAGATACTATTACCTTGATACAAGCCAGACAAATAAATAACACAAGAAAAATACACATCAATTTGTATCCCTCAAACTGAATCCAATGTTATATAAAAAAGAATAACAGGGCACCTGGGTAGCGCAGATGCTTATGCATCCAACTCTTGGTTTCAGCTTAGGTCATGATCTCATGCTTCCTGAGTTTGAGCTCCCTGTGGAGCTCTGTGCTGGCAGTGAGGAGCCTCCTTGGGATTCCTTCTCTCTCTCTCTCTCTCTCTCTCTCTCTCTCTCTCTCCCTCTCTCTCCCCCTCCCCTGCTCACGCTTTCTTTCTCTCTCAAAATAAATAAACTAAAAAAAAAAAAAAAAAAAAAGAGTAACATATCATGACCAAATGTGATTTATCCAGGGAACACAAGGTTCAATCAATATTTTACCATAGTAGACTGGATATTTAAAAGATCAGCTCAACATATTCAAGAAAACCATTTAACAAAATCACCATAATGTTAACTTCTTCTAATTCCTAACTTGCCGTACTTTTCATTCTTTATCAGTTTCATTTTCTTTCTTTCTGTTCCCTTAGTCACTGAAATTATCTGTATGATCCACAAATTCCTTTTGGACATCCACTTTTTCTCTATATGTTCCTTAGATTGACTGATTCACTCTCTTTCCTTCAAATTGCCTTTTTAGATGTTCAACTCAAATTATAAGGATGCAGACTCATCTAGATCCTTGGTTTAGCTCTAAGGACTTGCCATTTCTGGCCTAAACTGTGGAAAATCCCCTTGTTCATCCACAAAGACCTCAAATTCAACAAATCTTCAACCCAACTGATTATCTCCCAACTATTATACAAATCTGCCTCTCCTAAAATTGGTGGCACTATCATCTCAGTTGCCTAGTCACTTTAACAATTTAACAAGCTTCATAGCAAATTAGTCAGTGCACCTATTTGGCTCCCTATATATTGTAAGGGTAAATACAAATTTATGAAACAAAACATCAATTTTCCCTGGCACCACACATGAAAGGAAGTACCCCCCCCCCCCCCCCCCCCCCCCCCCCCCCCCCCCCCCCCCCCCCCCCCCCCCCCCCCCCCCCCCCCCCCCCCCACACCCTTTTCTTAGATTATTTCCTTTAGAAAACGTGGAATTGTTAATCCTTTCTGTCTCTTTGGGACGTATGTAATTCTTTTTGAAAACTAAATAAAATTTGTCACCTTTACACTCCAGGAATATTTTCCCTAAGGACTTTGTAGGCATCTGTCTATTACAAACATAAACATTAAGGAAGATAGCTTCCTATCTTCCTGGCTCCTTGGGAGTTTAACCTTGATGTCTAGTTCCAAGCTGCAACTTCCTGGTTATCCTAAAGACATTGAAAGTTTTATTTGTATTTTGGATAAAGACAGTTAACATGTGTGACATGGACCTTATCTGCCTGGTTATATAAAAGGGTGAGATTTCGTTCTATCTTTACAATCCCTTTAGCCCAACACAGTCAGGTCTAACACTTATTCAATAATAAAATTGTTTTGTTCCTTTCTACATTTGTGAAGAGGATTTTTAGTGGATTGACAGAGATACTATTTTTAATTTTAATTTTAATTTTTTTTAAATATTTTTATTTATTTTTGAGACAGAGCATGAGCAGGGGAGGGGCAGAGAGAGAGGGAGACAGAATCTGAGGCAGGCTCCAGGCTCCGAGCTGTCAGCATAGAGCCTGATGCTGGGCTTGAACTCACAGACCATGAGATCATGACCTGAGCTGAAGTCGGACGCTCAACAGACTGAGCCACCCAGGTGCCCCAACTATTTTTAATTATGTTTCCAAAATACCTCTCATATTTATATTTTTCCCCCTCAGGGTTTAGCTGTGAGGATGTTGACATTTCTGGCCTAAACTATGGAAAACACTTCTAACTGGATTTGCTGTCTCCAGTCCTCATCATTTCTATCTCACCATCTCCAGGACTATTATAAGTTACTTTTCTGAAACAAAATATCATTCATCCACACTTAAAATTTTTGGATTATTTAATATTATTCTTTTTTTTTTTCAACGTTTATTTATTTTTGGGACAGAGAGAGACAGAGCATGAACGGGGGAAGGGCAGAGAGAGAGGGAGACTCAGAATCGGAAACAGGCTCCAGGCTCTGAGCCATCAGCCCAGAGCCTGACACGGGGCTCGAACTCACGGACCGTGAGATCGTGACCTGGCTGAAGTCGGACGCTCAACCGACTGCGCCACCCAGGCGCCCCAATATTATTCTTAGGAGAACATTTACTGGCTCAATACCTGTCATTCCCTCATCCAATTATGGTTCAAATCTCAAATGTGACATCATTTCTGTAGCTACATTTAATATATGTGTAGAAAACAAACTAGCAAGATTCCAGGGGAACATTGTATATTATGCTAACAATGAATTTCTTATGCATATCTGGTTTCCTGTTAGTCTTTGACCTGTTTGAATACATGGATGATATTCTTTGTATTTTGATAACACAGGCATACTGCTTGGCTTATACTATGTATTCAAATATTTATATTTATATATCCAAATATTCACAATTAGTAATTACATTATTAGTAATTATTATATTATCATTAATATAATAACATAATTATATCAATAATAATTGTTAATTAATAAACTTATTACATAAGCATTATTATTTATAAATATTCAAGTATTTTTTTAATGTTTTATTTATTTTGAGAGAGAGCACTAACAGGCAAGGGGCAGAGAGAGAGAGAGAAAGAGAGAATTCCAGGCAAGCTCCACACTCAGCACAGAGCTGGGCTCAGGCCTCAAACTCACTAACCGTGAGATCGTGACTTGAGTCAAAATCAAGAGTTGGGTGCTTAAACGACTGAGCCACCCAGGCGCCCCTTCGAGTATTTTATATACTTATATCAATCCCCCCAAAACCACATGGTTAAGAAGTAAATATTTTAGTAAAATAAATAGACATGTCTATTTTAGAATTACATATTATATTAATTGCTACTGAAACAAATATTTAGAAAGAAGTATGGGAATTAAACTTTTTAAAAAAACCATTTTTATCTATTTTTGTGTTTATGTTTACAAACAGGAAAAGCATTCAGTATTTGAATTTGTCTACAGGTATTGATTTTAAGGTATAAAAGCACAAGTTTCATGAAAGGAAAATTTAAGAATGTCTTGTAAAAACTCTTATGAAAATGAAATTAGGTAATTCTACTTTATTTTTTTTTTTTTTAATTTTTTTTTCAACGTTTATTTATTTTTGGGACAGAGAGAGACAGAGCATGAACGGGGGAGGGGCAGAGAGAGAGGGAGACACAGAATCGGAAACAGGCTCCAGGCTCTGAGCCATCAGCCCAAAGCCCGACGCGGGGCTTGAACTCACGGACCGCGAGATAGTGACCTGGCTGAAGTCGGACGCTTAACCGACTGCGCCACCGAGGCGCCCCTCTACTTTATTTTTAAGAACTTTTACAGAGGCTGTGCCATTTTACATCCTCACCAATAATGTACAAGTGGTCTGATTTCTTCATATCCTCGCTAACACTTATTTCCTCATTTTTGATAGTAGCCATCCTGAGGGATGTGAGAGTGTAGTTCTTTGTGGGTTTTATTTGCATTTCCCTGATGATTAGTGACTTGAGCATCTTTTCATGTGCTTATAGGCCATTTCTGTATCTTACCTGAAGAAATGTCTATTCAAGCCCTTTGGCCATTTCTTAATCAGGTGTTTGTTTTTGTTGTTGAATCTCAGGAGTTCTCTGTATAGTCTAGATATTAATCCCCTATCAGATATATGATTTCCAAATATTTTCTCCCATTTTGGGGGATTGCTTTTTACTCTGTTGATATGCTGAGTAGATATCCAAATAATTGAGAGTGGGATCCAGAAGAGATATCTGTATGCCAATTTCATTGCAGCATTATTCACAGTAGCAAAAAGGTGGAAGCAACCCAAGTGGCCATGACAGATAAACAGGTACACAAATGTGGTATGTACATACAATGGAATATTATTCAGCTTTTAAAAGGAAAGAACTTCTGTAATATGCTACAACAGGAACATAATGAAGCCATTATGCTGAATAAAATAAGCCAGTCATGAAAGAAAAATACTGTATGAGGCCACTTATGTGAAGTAGCTGGAGAGGTCAAACTCCTAGAGACAGAAATGAGAATTGTCATTGTCAGGGTTTAGGGGAGGGGGAAATAGGGACTTGTTTAATGGATATAAAGTTCCTGTTTTGCAAGATACAAAGTTCTGGTGATTGCTGGTGGTAACATTTGCACAACAATGTGAATATGCTTTGTAGCAATAAACTATATATACACTTTAAATATGGTTAAGATGGTAAATTTTTATGTTAGTTGTATTTTGCTACAATGGAAAATAAATTTTGAAGAAGAAACTGAAATTAGCCAAGTCACCAACCTGTATATTAAAACGTGAGATGGAAGTTCTCTCCAGATTAACTCTATTGCCTTTCAAAGTGTGAACTCCATATTGATTGGGGGGAAAAAATGCATTTAGACATTCACTTAGTCTCCTAAACATAGGTTTTTCTAAGGAACAAAGGTGTGCAAAACTGAATACATGTATTTCGTTTTTTGGTCATTTCATAGCTGCAATTCTTTTGCCTCATGCTTAAGTTGTAAATCAATACTAAAATAATAAACACATATTTACATTTGTTTAGTGTTTTATTTGGACTTCTTAGTTTTCTAAGAAACAAACTTATCTATAAAAGAATTGATTTTTCAATATTTTGTGTTTGTGTTCCTTTGCACGTATGTGTTTTGACCTAAGACTTAAAATAGAACTCCGCAGTAGCCACGGTTAAAACAGACAACTGTCTGCTACTAACCATATTGTGAATTTCCATTTTGTTTTTCTTCACTACAGTAATTCAGTCGTTGTGCCAGAAAACTATGACGTGGACTACTGGTAACAGCCAAGCACTTCACCAGCAGATGGTCCATTTCCAGAGGAGAAAACTTCACTTTATGACCCTTACGTAATCCCTAAATGCTTTTCAGATGTTCTCGTTCTGGAAAATAAAACCCAAGCCCACGTGGGCACCAGGGCAGCTTGCCTCTTGCCTCCAGCGCCCAGTGGGCAGGCTCCCGGGGCTGCGGCTGCGCGTGCGGGTCAGCAGAAGGGGCGGGGCGGGAATAAACCACGTGCCCCTCCCCGATCTCCCCGTCGCCCGCGCTGCCCCCCAAGCCCACTGCCCCCCGCCTCGCCCCCACCCCCGCCCTGCCAGCAGGGAGTTCAGGAGCCCCGCGCGCGAGCGGCCGCCATTCCGCAGCCAACCGCCATCACCGTGGCAAGGCCGGCAGGACGCGCAATGCTGCCTGTCCTGCTGATCCTCTCAGGCCTGGGCCGGCTGACCTCCGCCGGCCATCGTGAGTGTAGGACCTGCTCCGTAGAGGGTCACCTGTCGCAGAGCCTGTGGGCGTGGCGGGCTCCAGAAGCTTGCTCCAGAACCCTGTGCCCGGCTGGGGGGAGCCCTGCGTCCTGTCAGAGCCCGCCTAGAGTCAGGATCCTGCGGGGCCGGCTGCTGGGAGGGCTCAGAACAGGAGGGACAGTCTGTTCTGCCTGACCCTGCACTTGGAGGAGGGGGCGAGCAGCTTCTGGGAGGTGGGGCCTCCAGAGCAGCTCTTCTTCACCTATTGGGGCTGAGGTCAGCAAGTCCCAAAGTGTCTCTGGAAGGTGGTAGGGTCACGTCCCATTTCTAGGTAGCCTCTTCTGGAATGCACAAAGTCTGATTCCGTGGTGGGAGCGTGCCTTCGTGTGTGTGTGTGTGTGTGTGTGTGTGTGTGTGTATGAGTTCGTGGAAGTTCAAAGAGTGATGTGAAGTGGCAGGACCAGTGAAGAATAAGGATGCTGGCAGGCACTGGGGAATGCTTACAGGTGTTTTCCTTACTGCAGATCCTGAAACATCACTTCTACAAATTACAGTGCCATGGAAGACTGGAGCAAACACTGATGATGGCAAAGTTTCTTAAATGTATGCAAATAAGAAATCATTCTTTGTATTTTCTGGGTATTTTATTTTTGGGGCTACATGAGATCAGTAGTCCAGATCAATTCACACATAATCATTTACAAAATTATTTGTATTCATATTTACTTTGTTAAAGAGCTCCAATAATTGAATGAGAGCAAGTGTTTTGGTATTTAATTTTTAGTATTTCCCAAGTGATATATAAGCATAATTGTGGCTCACAAAGGGGCTGTACATTTTACTGGACCTTTCAGCTATAAAATAATATGTAATTTAAATATTCTTATACAAGTGGGATCATACAAATACATTTGATTATTGTGGTAGCTGTTTCATAAAGTCCCACTGCACTGAATTAGCTACCACTGAATCATTGCTTCTAGGGTAAATGTGTATATATTACATATATATGATCATAAATTTTAAAAACAACCCATCCTGAGAGATTCTATTTTCTTTAGATTTCAAAGAAGGAAAGGAGGTTCAGAAGTGAAAAATGACTCACATGGGGCTGCTTGATAGGTGCCAGAGTTGAGATTCAAACACGCTCCATTTGGCTCCACAACCTGAGCTTTTTGCGGTACAGTGCACTGCTCCCTACCTTTTTTATCCTCTGCTCCTCTCTGTATGAGAGCTGAAATAATAAGGCAGAGTGTCATCTGTTCAACTTCAGATGAAAATGTGAACCTTGGTGCGACTGATTTGTTTTTTTTTTTTTTTACCTTGAGCATGAATTCAAATGACCAAGAGAGATCTATAAATATTGATTTGGGGTTATAAACCCTAGCAAGTAGGCAAATTTACAAATATGGAATACTTGAGTAATGATTGTTTTGTGACATGATTTTTAAATAAATATAAAATGAATAAGGTTTAAAAGGTAAACTACAAACCAGCTATTTTTTTTTTTTTTTGCAGATTATATGTGTTTAGGTTGAAAGCCTGAGATAGTTTACGTGCAAATTTTTAGTATTAATTAGAAAGGTTAGCAAAAGATATCTGGGCACTGAAACAGAGAAGTATGTAAAATACTGGTGAAAAAGTTGAAATGTGTTAAAGGGAGTGATGCTTCCAAATCTCCATCAGTTAGTAGCTATGTATCAAAATAAAGCTAACATCTCTCTTTAGTTCCCTGATTATAAAATGAGCAAAGTAGAACCATGCCTACCCTATCAGTATATTGTGAGTCTTTAATGCTTAGCTATAATGCAAAGAACTTATTTTTTATATATTTCTGTTATAACCAGTAAGGTGCAGGTGTATTACATTGTTGAAACGCAGATTTTAGTCTTGAGTAATGATACATGGTGAAACCATTATATGATATCCAGAATGTAGAAGGAAAACTATACATTTTTATTCTCAAACAATAGGATAAAGGAAGGATACTAAAATATGTTATTGGTTTGTTTCCTATAGAGTTAGTAGCAGATGTAGCTATGAAATGCATCATGGAGTTTGGTAAACAAAAGCAACCAATGCAGCACACCACAGTAATAGAATAAAGGAAAAGAACCACGTGATCATGTCAAAAAAGCATTTGACAAAATGCACACCAATTCATGACAAAAACAATATGTAGGTACAGAAGGAAACTACCTTAAAATAATAAAAGACATATGAAAACCTGTAGCTAACATCATTCTCAAAAGTAAGAGACTGAAATCCTCTAAAATCAGGAAGGAGGCAAAGATGCCCATTTTGCCACTTCTTTCCAATAAAGTACTGGAAGTTCTAGACAGAATAGGCAAAAAAAGAAATGAGACATCCAAATTACAAAGAAAAATTTTCTCTGTCCAAAGATAATACCATCTTATACATACAAATCCTAAAGATGCCCCCCAAAATTGTTAGACCTAATAAATTTCAGCAAAAAAAAATCTCAGCAAAATTTCAGCAGGATACAAAATCAACACCCAACACATCAGCTACATTTCTATATACATAACAATGACAAATCCAAAAAGAAAACAGTTCTATTTATAATAGCATCAAAAATAATGAAATACTTATGTATAAACAACCAAAGAGGTCAAAGAAGATTAATTAAAACTATAAGACATTGCTTAAAGAAGTTAAGATTAGACATCCTTGTTCATGGATTGATTGACAAGATGCAAATACTACCCACAGAAGTCTACAGATTCAATGGAATTTCTATCAAAATCAAAGTGATATTTTTGGAGAAATAGGAAAACATATCCTAAAATTCATGTGGAATTTCAGTGGATCCCAAATAGCCAAAAAAATCTTGAAAAAAGATGGGAAAAGTTGGAGAACTCACACTTCTGATTTCAAAACTATTTACAAATCCACAAAAATAAAAATAGTATTGACAGACATGTGGACGAATGGATGAAAATAGAGTATAGGTATAAACTCTCACATATATGATCAAATTATTGAGAAAGTGGCAAGACCATTCAATGAGGAAAGGACAATCTTTTTTTCTTTAATATGAAATTTATTATCAAATTGGTTTCCATACAACACCCAGTGCTCATTCCAACAGGTGCCCTCCTCAATACCCATCACCCACCCTCCCCTCCCTTCCACCCCCATCAACCCTCAATTTATTCTCAGTTTTTAAGAGTCTCTTATGGTTTGCCTCCCTCCCTCTCTTTTTTTTCCCCTTCCCATCCTCCACGGTGTTCTGTTAAGTTTCTCAGGATCCACTTTAAGAGTGAAAACATATGGTATCTGTCTTTCTCTGTATGACATTTCACTTAGCATAATCCTTTCTAGTTCCATCCATATTGCTACAAAAGGCCATATTTCATTCTTTCTCATTGCCAAGTAGTATTCCGTTGTGTATATAAACCACAATTTCTTTATCCCTTCATCAGTTGATGGACATTTAGGCTCTTTTCATACTTTGGCTATTGTTGAAAGTGCTGCTATAAACATTGGGGTTCAAGCGCCCCTATGCATCAGCACTCCTGTATCCCTTGGGTAAATTCCTAGCAGTGCTATTGCTGGGTCATAGGGTAGATCTATTTTTAATTTTTTGAGGAACCTCCACACTGTTTTCCAGAGTGGCTGCACCAATTTGCATTCCCACCAACAGTGCAAGAGGGTTCCTGTTTCTTCACATCCTCTCCAGCATCTATATTCTCCTGATTTGTTCATTTTAGCCACTCTGACTGGAGTGACATGGTATCTCAGTGAGGTTTTGATTTGTATTTCCCTGTTGAGGACTGACATTGAGCATATTTTCATGTGTCTTTTGGCCATCTGGATGTCTTTAGAAAAGTGTCTAGTTTGGGCACCTGGGTGGCTCAGTCTGTTAAGCATCGGACTTCAGCCCAGGTCAGGATCTCATGGCTAGTGAGTTCAAGCCCCGCATCAGGCTTGTGCTAACAGCTTTGAGCCTAGAGCCTGCTTTGAATTCTGTGTCTCCATCTGTCTCTGCCCCTTCCCTGCTCATGCTCTGTCTCTCTCTAAGAAGTAAATAAACATTAAAAAAAATTTTTTTAAGTGTCTATTCATTATCTTCCACTCATTTCCTCACTGGATTATTTATTTTTTGGGGTGTGGAGTTTGGTGAGTTCTTTACAGATTTTGGATACTAGCCCTTTATTCGATATGTCATTTGCAAATATCTTTTCCCATTCCATCAGTTGTCTTTTAGTTTTGTTGATTGTTTCCTTTGCAATGCAGAAGATTTTTATCTTGATAAGGTCCCAATAGTTCATTTTTGCTTTTAATTCCCTTGCTTTTGGAGATGTGTTGAGTAAGAAATTGGTGAGGTTGAGGTCAAAGAGGTTTTTTCTTGCTTTCTCCTCTAGGGTTTTGATGGTTTCCTGTCTCACTTTCAAGTCCTTCATCCATTTTGAGTTTATTTTGGTGAATGGTGTAAGAAAGTGGTCTAGTTTCAACCTTCTGCATGTTGCTGTCTAGTTCTTCCAGCACCATTTGGTAAAGAGACTGTCTTTTGTACCATTGGATATTCTTTCCTGCTTTGTCAAAGATTAGTTGGCCATACTTTTGTGAGTCCAACTCTGGAGTCTCTAGTCTAATGCATTGGTCTATGTGTCTGTTTTTGTGCCAATACCATGCTGTCTTGATGATTACAGCTTTATAGTAGAGGCTAAAGTCTGGGATTGTGATGCCTCCTGTTTTGGTCTTCTTCTTGAATATTACTTAAGCTATTCGGGATCTTTTGTGGTTCCATACAAATCCTAGGATTGCTTGTTCTAGCTTCAAGAAGAATGCTGGTGTAATTTTGATTGGGACTGCGGTGAATGTGTAGATTGCTTTGGGTAGTATTGACATTTTGACAATATTTATTCTTCCAATCCATGAGCATGAAATGTTTTTCCATTTCTTTGTATCTTCTTCAATTTCCTTCATAAGCTTTCTACAGTTTT